>NC_090921.1:1232534725-1233159725 GCF_040938575.1 Ambystoma mexicanum
CATACTCAGTAAAGGGTTGAAGAGGTAATGCAGTGCGAAAGCAGATGGGAGAATATGGCCCTTGGAGAGAACATTAAACCACTGCAGTGTTCTAGTGTTGCCTTGCATTGTGAATCTCTTTCTATAGCAACCCAGGGAGGTGGAGTGTTTTGAGCCTCGTTTTAGTATAATGTGTTGAAAGCATTAACAAAATAGGTAACTTGCAATGCGGCGCTTTTATAAACCAAAGCCGAGTAGAGAATGGGCTCTCATAACCAGGTACCAGAGCTGTAAATACAGCAATAGTTAGTTGAATTAGACCCATTAAAAATACAAAAAGAAAGTTGGCGACTACATGTACACTATTCTTCATTAGGAAATATTTATTTTGCAAAGGGCCTCATTACACGGAAGGCGGTAATGGTTAACGGCCACCGTTAATGGTAACGGTGACCGTTAACCATTACCGCCTTACTACGAGGTCCCTTAGCGGGTTGGTGCTTTAACGCCTGCTTTTTGCAGGCGTTAAAAACCAACCCGCTAAGGGACCTCGGAGCTAATTACGGCACCGCAAAATTGCGGTGCCGTAATTAGCACCTTCCCCATTCCCATAGAGCCCTATGGGGCAGAAATGGGAATGGGGAAGGGCAATGGCGGAAGGGGGATTTACCGCCCCACCAACCTTGGAATGGGGCGGTAAATCCCCTTTCTGCCAAGGCGGTGCCGGTAATTTACCGGCATGGTCCAGGGTGCAAATAGCACCCTGGATCACCGCCTTCCGTGTAATGAGGCCCAAAGACTTTAAGGAAGCTTGCAGAGACTAAACGTTTTGATAAAAGACATAGGGTCTCATTCTGACTGTGCCGGTCCGGTAACAACGGTGCCCGTAAGCCCACTGGCAACGTTGTTACCGTGGGTGTCGTCCTGCCTGCCAGGTCAGATCTGGTGGGGGGGGACAGCACCCGCCCGCAGAGTTGCATGGAAGCCCAGGCACCGTTACTAATGATGCCGGTGCTTCCTTAGTCCCCATTCCCTTTGAGTCCTACGAGATTTACACTTTACCGGCAACTGACTTCCTGGAACGCTGGGGTGGTAATCCCCCGGTGTTACCAGCAAGCCAGGCACGGGTAAATATTGCAAGTCTGGCGGCAACCCGCCAGTAGCACCGGCAGGTTTACCGCCGGACTTGTAATGAGGCACATACAGACAGCAAATTACCAGCAAGATAAAACAGAACATTACAAATAAAAAGCCAACAAGAATAGTTTTACTTTCATTAACACCAAAACAAGGAGCTAATACAGTACCTGTTAATGTGTTCTGAGCATGTTGCTTTTGGCTCCACTCTATCTTGCATATTGATTGCATAGCTTTTACAGGCGTTGCTTATCATTTCACCACTAGGTGTCAACTTACCATTCCATGGGGTGGGAACACAGGGACGTTATTTCACCTAAACTCTGGGGGTAGTGGAAGTGACATCACATGACCTGTGACCTCTGATGATATCACAGGAAATTATGTCATTTGACCCGGCCCCAATGTGACATCACAGGAAGTGATGGCACACAACCTTTCACCCCTTCACAAAACAGGAAGTGGCATCACATAGCATTGTTTCTCAGTACACTAAGAAAATATGGTTATGATATCACTGTAATATGATAAACATTTCATACAAAAATGGATCACCATATATACCTTTAATGTAAGTGTGCATAGGCCCACATTACCAAATGACTGTGAATGTAAGTATTTGGACTTACCTTGGCTTGCCTCCAGTTACGGTCATCTCTGTCAAGGTTCCTGACAAGGTAATGCAAGCTGCTCCTGCTGGGTGTTTTTGTGCTCCAGCCGGACCGACCGTCCTGCTTCCAGTCCTGTGCCACAGGATGCAGAAACCTGGCATAGAAGAAAATGGCAAAGTCGTGGTCGGGGTGCACAATTACACTTAAACCAATGCAACGTGCACCTAACGAAAGAAAAGAGGCAATCCAGCAAAAGCGACACCAGTTCTTGACTCTCTGTAATCCCCCAGGGTTAAGAGAAAACACACCTGCAAAGGCAATTCCAATGCCCGCTTGCGAAGAAAATAAACTTAAAACAGGAAGCTATCAGATACACTAATCCCATCAAACTCTGAAGAAGCCGGTCCCTATGCAGCGACTCCAGTAATGCATGCTGAAAGAGACACCAGAAAGAGTCACAGTTTATCTTTTTGCCAGGCTTGTTCTTGCAATAGATGTACGATAGCCAAACATTTAAATCATCTAATAATAATGATGATGCAAAGATTATGGAGGACATGTCAAGGGTCTATGGGGGTAGTTAGCCAGATTAAATAAATAACACACAGCAGAGGGCAAAAATTCAAATAGCAAGCAACTAACCAGCCAAAAAAAGCCAACTGTCACCTCAAATCTAAACCTACACACAGCACACCATTTCTTACTTGCCAGTTATCACTAGTCAATGGCAAGAGCAAATTGTGCACTCTGGTGGAGGATGGGGCTCCCCTTTCAACACAAAGTCGTGCTGGGAATGCATGAAGGAAAGGCATAGGCTGCTGCCTGTAGCAGCGCTGCAAGCATCACCTTATCCCCAGCTTCATCCCTCAATCCGAGCTACACGAGGGACACCGGAGTGTTCCCCCTCCTCGCCCATGCTTTGTGGGCTTAGATTTGAAAATCGGCCACCTAAGATGGCCGCCGCTGCCGTCCTCATGACAAGGTGGGACAACAACGAGGATCATAACTTATTCACTGCCACAGGCCCAGATTGGCCTGTACCGCTCCCCACATGCAGCCGCGCTATAAATGCGTGGTCCCTCAGCCGACAGGCGAAGCCGTGCTGGGAAGGCCTGAAGGAAAGGCCTAGGCTGCTCTCTGCAGCTCTCCGCTGCTCGCAGCTGCAACAACCTGCCAAATTTAGCAATACACACCAGATGCGACCCAAAGGTAAGCCACCAGTGGTCCCACAAGGCAAAAGGCTACACCCGTATATACCACCACCCGTGATTACCGTCTAGGTCAGAGAACCACTACCTCCTCTCCTCCTCCTCTCCTTGTCTCAAATCCTCAACCATCCGTAGGAGCACACCACCCTTTCCTAACTGACAATCACCCAGATCCACAGCCTCAGTGCGACGCTGCTCCATGCAACCACAAGCACTGCCACAACGTTCTACGCTGATCGGCCTGTAGCCACCCCAACAACATTTGTCATTGACATTATCTGGGGACCCAATCTGGTGACCAATTCCCCCATGCCGTGTCACGACATACACCCCTTCTAGGTCTGTTGTTTTTAGCACTGTGCTCTGTCACCATGTAACCTGTATGCATGTGTTGCCCATTATTGCTAATGCCCCCAATTCTGATGCTAGCCCGCATGTGTTGCCTATTGTCAATGATGCACCCAATTCTGATGGTAGCCCGCATGCGTTGCCTATGACTGCTGTTGCCCCCAACTTTGATGCCAGCCCGCATGTGTTGCCTATTGTTACTGATGCCCCCAATTCTCATGATAGGCCACATGTGTTGCCAATGACTGCTGATGCCCTCATTGCATGCCTTCTGTTGTGGATGTTCCTAATACTGATGCTAGCCCATATTTGAGGTCCATTGTTGAGAATGCACATCTTAACACCTGCCATCTGTCGACTAACAATGCAACCCGGACCAAGGCTGCCAATAACACTCTGATGCCGATAGCAACTAACCCTCTTGCGATGCATGTCCATGCCGGTATCCCTCCAACTCCCACTGCAGATAGCCTTTCCATGCAGACCAGCCTGTCACTGGACGCCTCCCTCAGCTGCTCCCTCGTGAACGCACGTTCCCTCCTCGCACATGCTCTTGACATTCATGACCTTGTCATTACTCACAACCTTGATCTCCTTATGATCACCGAAACTTGGCTCCATGAAACCTCCAGCCCAGCCCTCAGGACCGCCCATACTCAAAAGGAGGTGGCGTAGCCCTGATAGTGAAAGAATCTATCCCGATTAGAAAAGTCAAAAGGTCACTGGCGAGCAGTAGCGACTACCTACTCCTCAAACTCAACTCCGCCCCAAACTGCACGATTAACCTCCATACTGTCTATTGATCCCCTGGCTCCTTAGCCGGCTACCAAGCAGCCTTGTCATACCTCCTCTCAGACAACCTAAAACACTCTGCTAAGGCCATTCTTCTAGGTGACTTCAACCTTGGCCTCATTGACCCCAAAGACTCCTATGCTAAATCACTTGACAAGGCGCTTGATACCCTAGGCTTTAAACACACCATCACAGACCCTACCCACATCAAGGGCCGCACCCTAGATTGGATAGCTCACCACAACTGCCCACTCACCATTAAGGCAAACACCGCCCCCTGGACTGACCACCACGTTATCTTATTCGACATCTCCACCCCCAAAAAAGCACCCCGGTCTCCCTTGCCCCTCCCGCCCCACAAGGAGTTCTTGCCAACTCACCAAAGACAGGATCCTGCCCTACCTACTAATGCCGTCCTTCAGACCCCCCTTTTCTAATGACCCTGAAATACTGGCACAAAGGTACAGCACTTCTATTAAACTTGCAGTGGAAGCAATTGCCCCCCCTTACCTCAAGGAAAGACAAACTGACAAAACACACTAACGCCTGGTTCTCCCCTGAACTACAAGAACTTTGCTCTAAAAAGCGGACAGCACTATCTACGTGGCAAGCAAACCACCTATAATCCTAGCCAAAGCCTACTACATCAACACAAGAATTGCAAATGGCAAATCTGATACCAAATAGATCTTCGCCAATTTTAAGGAATTGGAAACAACTACCCACCACCCCCATAAGGAAATCATCATGGATGAATTTTGGTGTAATAATATACAATCAGCCATGCTAGGTAAGCTAGACACCCTGCACAGCAAAATCAAAGCCAACCAACAGTCTCTACTCCATCCCACACCCCCTTTCCTACCGCCTGAAACTAGCAATGCCATCCTGCTCTTCTCCTTCAAGGAGGTCAATGAGCAGGACGTCATACACATCATGAATACCATAAAACAGTCCAATTGCAAAGGCAACATATGCCCTGCCCCTCTCATCAAAGAATGCACTAGCACACTTGCACCCTTCCTAACGGCCTTCATAAACGCCTCCTTTGTGGCAGGATCCATTCTAACTTGCCTCAAAGAAGCTTGGGTTCTTCCCCTTCTAAAGAAACCATGACTCAACCCCACCTCCCCCGGTAACTACAGACCCATAACCACTGTGCCATTGCTGCTAAAAATGATAGACAAAGCAGCATACATACAGGTCCAACAGTTCCTCGAAGCTAACCGCCTCCTCAGACTCTGTCAGTCTGTCTTTCGCCCTGGCCACAGAACCGAAACAGCCTTACTTGATTTAAAAAATCAAATGGATGACATCCGTGATTCTGGCAAACCCGCCCTACTCCTCCTCTTGGACCTGTCAGTGGCCTTTGACCTGGTAGGCCACAATATCCTCTGCCACCACCACTCATCCACTGCGCACTTCTCCGCCATCGCCACAGCCTGGATCACATTGTTCCTGCAAGGTAGAACCATGAGAGTTTCGTCTGATTAAGCCTCTGCTAAACCAGATATCATCCAATGTGGAGTGCCACGGGGATCATGCATATCCCCTACCGTATATAACATCTTCACGAGACCACTCTTCAACATTCTGGATTCGCTAGGCATCACATACATGAACTACGCGGACGACAAACAAGTCCTCCTCCCCTATCTGTTGATTATGATTCTGACATCAAGTCGCTTAATGCTGCCCACTCTACCATCCAAGCCTGGATGGCAGAAAATGGCTTGTGCCTCAACGGGGACAAAACCAAACTGCTCCTGATTGGCTACACTGAAACACTAAAGAAATTGGACAGCCAATACCTTGACTTAACGATCGACAACCAGGGTTGGATTGGCCCCGTCGGCTGTGGCTGAGCCGATCTGAGGCCCTGGGGGCCGATCTTCTAATGTGGGTTGGTGTGCCAGGTTACCTTGTCTCAGAGCACTGGCTGGCTTGCCTCCGGGCTGCGGGCTGCATCCCGCTCAGCAGCCAACTCCCGCCTCGGATGCCGCACTCTCAGCTGCACTATTTACAAGTGTTACCTTTCTTTGATGAATGTATCACGTACCTGCTGGCCTGGCAGTGCCATGGGCACTGAGCCAATACAGCACCGCCATGACGCCAGTTGTTGCAAATGAAATGAATCGCAACAAAAGGAACGGCCCCATCCCTTTCTCGTCTCCTCTCTCCACCTGCTGCAGCCCCTTTCCTGCAGGGAGTCCCCAGCTAGCAGCTGCCCTGCAACACCTTCCTGCCTTTGATGTCTGTGCCCTCTGCACCAGAGCCTGCTGCCCATCAGTACACTTTGCCAAACGGACAGGAAAATGCTTTTGGATAGAGCTCGTAGGACTATGGGGAGCTTGTACTGAAATGAGAGACACAGTAAGTTAACCCACAGAGATCAGGGGTTTGGATGTGCGTGCGTGCCCTGATTCCTTATAAATCAGTTGTACTGTGAATGCCCACTATGTGGAAATTAACTCTGTCCAGGATCCAGGGGCATGGGTCCTATGAAGTCAGAACATCCTGTTTGCCTTTTGTAGAACAACTGAGATGTAACTAGTGGAAATAAATGCGAGGAGATGCACAGTGGAATTCCTGGGACTCGTTGGACCACACGTACTCGACCCCATCATTCAGGCACCCCCAGAGCCTCGCGTTACAAACTTTGCAGATTACATGTACTCGCCCCGGACGTGAAAACTCTCAGCAGCGCAAAATAGCCATTAAATGTGTTAGGTCAGTAACGCGCCTCAGGATGCATCTCCTTCCTGGAGGATCTTCTCTGTCATTGGATTCTGAAGATTCAGACCTGCAGCAGGGCTTCACTGGGCGGTTCAGTCATTGTAGGGGTCCTCTTCTGTCAGCTCCTCATCGATTCTTTCGTTCCAGTGGTGACTCTGCCTTTCCAATCCGAGAGACCTGCTTTTTATGCAGTTTTCCCCCATTCAGACAGCCGGGCTGTCAATCACACAGCATGGTGGCTGTCCTGGCCGGACAGTCACCTAGCCAATTAAACAGGAGTGCGACTTGGGTTACCAAGGGAACCCATGGCAGGGGTCCTGAAACCCCTCCCTCACATCCTGCCTATCCAGACTTTCAGGCGCCTAAAGGAGGGCTTCTGTGCAGAAGCCCGCTAAAAGACGGTTTACAAAGGAACCAAACCTGGTTTGGCACATAGAGACGAACACGAGAAAGACTTAAAAAAAAAAAAATGGCGACTAAACCCACCCGGAATAATACAATTAATATGGTCAAGCGGGTTTAAGTTCGAGCCTAACAAGATAGCCTAAAACAATACCATGGTTATTTAAGATAACCGCGGTAGGAAAAATAGAGTAGTTACCACTGCCACCATCCAAGTCTTAGTGGAAAGGGAGCAAAACAATGCTCCAAGAGAAACAGACAAAAAGGGATAGTATTAACCCTTATCAATACTCCATGTAAGATGGGGTGAACTGGGTCTGTGGTTTAAAGAGACTAAATAAAGTTAATGGCAACTTTACATGTTTCTGGGAGACAGTAGTGAGTCCCAGAAAAATGGAGTCAGTGGGAAGTCTGAAAAACAACCCTATGTCACTGCACTGAAGGTGCTGTGTAACACACATTTGCAAAGATAATACCTATGGAGTAGGTGAGGCTCCATAGCCCAAGATCACACAGAAAGGTAGAACACACACATCAAAACACATGTAAGAGCTGGAAAAAAGGCTCACACTCTTACCAGGTGAGAAAAATAAATCCTAGAAATCCAGCAAAGCTGCTGAGGGACTCAGTAGGTACGGGAAATTAGCCATTCTGGAGAATTCTCCCTAACAGACCCCAACCCAAGAAAATATTCCAATGACGAGACAAGCTCCACAAGGAGGCATCTGCCCCAGTGAGCTCCCCAAAATATTGGCTATTTCAGTACCTCACCACCAAGAATTGGCTATTTTAGTGGTTTGTCACCGAAAATCTCAGAGAAATACCCCACCATAAGGATTATCAACCTCTAAATAACAGACCACACAAAGAAGCTCTGCCTCAGAAAACCCAAACTCTCTTGCCTCAAACCGCCTGACGCATATCACCAAGAACCTCTGAGAACTCCAGAGAGAGCAACACAAATACCCCCAAGAGGGCTTTTGCCCCTGCAACAAATGACAAATGACAAATCTGAGATCTCTCTAACAAAGCAAGGTGCAACACGCCTATACTCACCGTGAGGCACCTGCCACTGTGTGTAGCCCCGCATCAATCAATTCAATAAAATAAGAAAGCAGCCAACGCTGGAGGTTTTTCACCCTTGGAATAAATGACAAATCTGAGACCTCTGTGACAAAGCGAGCCACCACAAACCTATAACCACAGTGAGGCACCCGCCACTTTGTGTAGCCCCAAATTGAAGTATCCAGTCAACAATCGTCTAACACTACAGCTTACCTGCCATGATTCAAACCAACAGGAACTATCAACAAGAGAGAGCCACCCAAGTAGGGAGCCTACTACCAAAACAGCTTACTGCACAACCAGGTCCACCATAGAACACCAACCCACAACATTCACGAAACACTGCAACCACAAATATGCCCTGATACAAGAAGAACAAGGATAAAAGAATGGAAAATGAGAAAGATGAATTAAACCTCAACCTCATCGAACAACAACAACTACCTACTGCTGATTGGTTGGCATAGTATACCAACCTTGGACTTTTGGCTCTTTAGCAGCATGTATGTGAAACGAAACCTAGGTGTTTGAATCCCATCATACTACTACCATTTCCCAATTAGTCCATCATCTCTCATCAGTAGGACATAAGCCAAGGTCTTCCATTTGTAGTTGACATTGTTGCCTGTTAACTGTCCTGGAACATTAGAGGGAGTGAGCGCATACCAATATTTTATCTTAAGGCTCTAATGAATAGCCTTTGTTTTGGACTTCTGAGTCATGTGTGAAGAGACCACAAATTTGTCAATTTCAGCCTCCTATTAACTGCTATTTGATTTAATTATGTAGGGTGCTGTTGCTCCTCTTGTCCTCTATAGTCTTGCTCACTCTATCTCACATGAACTTTGTATACTTTTAATTGATTAGTAGTTTGGCATACACAGATATTTTCTTCTTCTTCCATCTATGAAGAATGACGAACATTCAGGATTTATCCATGTACTCCCTTTGTGCTCTGTGCTTATCCTTTAAAAATAGTATCCTTAACTCTGGGCCAACCTTTACTCATCATCAGCTCTGCACACAGAGCTATTCCTCTGCATCTCCTGATTCTAGAGCCTCGGCCTGTCTCTGAGGTAGCTTGGTTAAGTTCAATGTGAGCCAGCCTGCTCAACTGGCTTTGTGATAACCTGGGTATCACTGATCAGGCCCTGGCCTGGCTGACCTCTTTCCTCTTGGACCGACCCTCCCAGGTCCAACTTGGGTCCTTCCTCTTCCTCTCCTCTATCTCACTCTCTACCTGTTGTGTTTTCCAGGGGTCTAACCTTTTGCTCTGGCTGTTCAACCAATACCTGGCACCTCTTGCCCACTGCATTGCTGATCTCTGCTCCAACTTTCAGTGCTATGCTGATGACACTCAGCTCATTTTCAGACTCCTCTCTGCCGTCTCTTCTCCCTCTCTCATCTCGGATTGTCTGTCTGCAATCCAAGAGTGGTGTGCTGCAAATGATCTCTGCCTTAATGAAAGTAAGACAGAGATCCTCCTCATCCGCACGCCTGCACCTTACTTTCCTGTCACTCTCTGGCCGGCCTCCCTTGGCCCTCTTTCTGCTCCCACCTGTGAGAGTAAAAACCTCAGGGTCATCTTTGACGCCACACTCTCCTTCTCTCCTCACATTTCTTCCCCCAAAAGCTCACTCTCTCCAGAGCTCTGGTTCTCCCTAGGCTGGACTACTGCAACAACCACTTTTTAAATCTGCCTGACTCTACTCTCCACCCTCTACAACTCATCCAGAACAGGACTGAGAAACTTGTCTTTGACCTCAAGCCCAGGGACGGTATCTCTACAACCCTGAAATCTCTCCATTTGCTCCTATAGGCTGCAAGGATCAAGTTCAAGACCCTCCGCATTGTCCACAAGGCCTTCTGGGGCCTGGCACCACAATACCTCCAACTCTCTTTTCAGAAATATCTTCCTACTTAAGCTTTTCACTCCTCCTCCAACTCCGTGAGGGTCACTCACTTCTCCAAGCAATGAGTTGGGGGTGGATCTCTTTCTTTGGCAGGGGCCTCCCTCTGGAACATCCTCCCTGCCTCTCTGAAACTCGAGCAGAACCATATCCGGTTCCGGAAGCACCTGAAGACCCTCCTCTTTGCTATTGCCTTCGCTCTTCCACTCCCCTGCTGATCTCCTTTCTGATACTGCACTGGCCACCTGGCTACCCTCTGAATTTGGGCCAAGGTCCATGCCCGCCCAGTTGCACACCTGCACTTCCTCCTGGCAACCCCAGCACTTGGGTTTGTATCTGTAACCCTACAGTCCCCTTACCTGCACTTATTTGACACCTACTGTCTGCACTTTAACCCTTGCACTTGCCACCTGTTGGCTGCATAACTTGTTTTTGATCCCTTTTACGGCACTTGCCATCCTCCCCTTCCCCTGGCACTTTTCCCCTCCCCTGTCCCCTGAACTTGCGCGATCTCAATGTCACTAGGCCTAATAAGATAATTATCTTTGTCCTCTCTCTGTTTCCTCTCCCTTGCCTCGTCGCGCCTTTAAACACTTGTGTATAGGCACGTTATAAATGCCATATCATATCATATGGCCATCCTTGCCACTTATCTCTTCCTCCATTGCAAGTTTCTATACATTTTATTTCTACCTTGCGTTACTGCATATTTACAGTTATTGGTCAGTAAATTACTTCATCTTCTTTAGATTCATGATTACTTTAGCTCAGGTACATGTTACACTTAGTACTTCAGTTACATCGTTACTTCTAAGCATTTTAATATTGTTTCAGTATAGGCTCATATCTCTTCTTTATAACATCACTTTGTCCTCCTCATATTTCACTTTAACGTACATCCATAAGATTCATTGATACATTCTGACATCTTGGAGGTGAAATCCTTCCATATAGCATTCTTCCATTCGACATCCTTCCACACTTTCAGTGCAAGGATACATTCTGTATGGCTGTCTGAGTGCATACCGTTTCACATACACTCAATGTGGTATGGGAACAATGCAGGGGGTCCCATTTATTGCTTTTCTCCGACTGTTCCAATATGACGGTGGTGAGGAGTGGGAACTGGCAGGATAAAATCTACCTGCTCCTCTACAGTGCTCTGCTTGGATCGTCAACCTAGTTCTGGCTATATCTGTGTCTCCTCTTGCTCACCCTTTGCATATACTCTATTATCTGACCTAACCACCGGTCTCGACATGGTAGCTGGAGTGCCGAACTTGTGCCCTACTTTGACTATAACAACCTAGTTGACCTTGCAGCCAGTGCGCTGAACTCTTATTCCTCCCTGCTTATACAATTGACCTGTTTACTACCTACCATGATCTGTGTGGCCTTGTGTTGCCTATGCTATTTCATTGTAACCCCTTGCACCTAGTTATGAGGCTCTGCTGGCCTCTCACCCACCCAATACTGCATTTACTACCTATTTCTACCTACATACTTTGATGTAGCCCCCCCGCACCATGGGGTTAGGCACTCCAATGTTGCATCTTACCTACTTGTACCTGCATACTTGATGTAGTCCCCGCACCATGAGGTTAGGCTCTCCAATGTTGCATTTTACCTGTTTGTACCTACTCACTTGATATAGCCCTTTGTTTCATGAGGTGAGGCATTCCAATGTTGCATTTTACCTATTTGTACCTGCTTGCTTGATGTAGCCCCTCACACCATGAGGTGAGGCACTCCAATGTTGCATCTTACCTATTTGTACCTGCATATTGATTTAGCCCCCACAACATGAGGTTAGGCATTCCAATGATGCATTTGATCTATTTGTTCCTGCATACTTGATGTGGCCCCACGCACCATGAGGTGAGTCATTCCAATGTTGCATTTTACCTATTTGTACCTGCATACTTGATGTGGCCCCACGCACGATGAGGTGAGTCATTCCACTGTTGCATTTGACCAATTTGTACATGCCTACTTGATGTAGCCACTCACACCATGAGTTGATGCATTTGAATGCTGCATTTCTATCCACTTGTACTTGCATACTTGATGTAGCCCCTTGGACCATAAGGTGAGGCACTTCCATGCTGCATTTGACCTATCTGTACCTGCTTAATTGATGTAGCTCCCCTCACCATGAGGTGAGGCATACCAATGTTGCTTTTTACTTATTTGTAACTGCATACTTGATGTAGCCCCCGTACCATGATGCGCAGCCCTGCCAATGTATGCTTTGAACTCGTTCCCGCATGTTTTAACTATTATGCGTTTTCCTTCACTCTATTACTTGTTTAATTTGCACTTAATGTAACTAGCACTGTGATACCTGAGGGTCTTGGTTGCTGCTATAAATGCTAAAATCAAAATAAAATAAAATACTATTACACCAGAGAACAAACAACCCACACCGATTTAGGATTTACCCAAAGATGTATGGAACCTACACACGTCAAAGGCAGAATACGCGACACGGTGGCTTACTATAATTGTCCAGCCAACATCACCGACATCTCGCCATTAGCCTGGACCGACCACCATTTGGTATCGTTCACGCTCTGTACCATCCGACCCCCACCCTTGCCTATTAGTAGAGCCCCACCCACACTCACGATAAACAAGAAGAGTATCACTGTGGAGAGACTTATCCCGAACCTACTCCCCACACTACACACACTCCCTGACAACCTGGACCCGGAGACCTTGGTTGAAGAATATAATAAAATCATGTCCACTTCGATGGATTTAATCGCTCCACTCAAACTTAGACCAAGCAAGCCCAAAACGCATTTGAACAAATGGTACACACCATTCCTCAAAAATTTAAGACAGCAAAAAAGAAACTGCGAAGCCATTTGGAAAAAACACCCTTCAGTAGCTAATAAACTTAAACTAACTAAACTAGCAGCCCTCTACAAAAAAGAAATGTACCTTACTAAACGATCCTCCTTTGACTCCCGTATAGCCCAAGCAAAATAAAACATGAAGGAACTATTCTCCATCCTTAAAGAAGTAGAAACCCCCATTGCACCACCAGATACCTGTACTAAAGATAAAAACTTGTGCTCAGAAATTCAAAAGGCCTTAGCCAACAAGACTGCTACGCTAAAAAATAAAATTTCCTGCAAAAAAGCCTCCCTGCATGACCCTCCCACCTCCAAATCGCCTGAGAAGCCTACTTTAAGGGAAACTACACGCTTTAATTTCTCTAAAGTCACCACACTTGAAGTAGAAAAAATCATCTTGTCACTAAAACCGTCCAACTGTCAGGGTGATCTGTGCCCTGCACAGCTCATTAAATATGCGGCCCGTGACCTCGCCCCTTTCATCACGAAATTAATTAACGCCTCCTTCTCCACTGGTTCTATCCCCACCAATTTAAAACAATCCTGGGTACTGCCACTACTAAAAAAGCCCACACTTGACCCATCCACGCCTACAAACTATAGACCCATAACGACCATGCCATTCCTTCTAAAAATATTGGATAAGGTTGCATACGTGCAAATACAGAAGTACCTGGAAGAACATCACCTACTTGGAGCTAGGCAATCAGGCTTCCGTCCTCAACATGGGACTGAGACTGCCCTCATTGACCTTAAAGCACAGATCGACAAGCTTAGAGACAATGGCCAAGCCGCCTTACTCCTCCTCCTAGACCTCTCCGCAGCATTTGACCTGGTCGATCTTATGCACTCACTTACACACATCAGCTCACTTTTCCATTGAGGCCATTACATGGATTAGATCTTTCTTCAACGGCAGAACCCTGAGGGTTTTTTCACCTACAGCTGCAGCAGGCCCCATTCCCATCATCTGTGGCGTGCCACAGGGCTCTTGTGTCTCCCCCACTTTGTACAATATATTTACCAAGCCCCTTTTCGATTATTTGGATCATCTCGGTATCACCTACACTAACTACGCGGATGATACCCAGATCCTCCTTACACTTTCTGGAGATTATGGAAAGGATTTGGCCTTGGTGAATAGAGCGTACATCATCATCCAGGCATGGATGGACACACATGGACTATGCCTGAGTGATGATAAAACTGAACTCATAATTCTAGGTACTACCACCAGCCTAAAGAAACTAGGCTCTGCCTATTGTTCTTTCATGATCGATGGAAATAGTATTAAAGTTTGACAAGAGGTTAAAACCCCAGGCTTTTACCTGGACTCCATCTTCTCCTTCAACAAACAGGTGAACTCCCTAGCCTCTTCCACGGCTTACACGTGTAAATTGAACCGTGCAGCCAAACCCTTTCTGTCTGACACTAGCTGTTTGACCCTCGCTAGAGCCCTCATACTGTCCCGCCTGGACTACTGTAATGCTCTCTATCTTTGGTCCTCCAAAGCCATCACCAGCAAAATTCAAACTCTCCAGAACAATGCTCTTAGAGCGGCACTGGGCATCTCCAGAAGAGAGCATATTGCAGCATACTGTCAACAGAATAATTGGCTTTCTGTCAAAGACAAAATCCTCCTAAAAACTGCCTCACTTACCCACAAGTCCCTCAATAATGCTGCCCCCATCTATCTAATCAACAGATTCCATAGACAGACCTCCCTGAGACCAACAAGAACAGTGTATAAAGACTGCCTTTCTGTCCCCAATTTTAAACGTTCTACCATAGGGGGTAACAGCTTCCCAGTCAAAGCAGCGAAATTGTGGAACTCTTTACCACCACCCCTCAGAACGGACTTGCACTATCAGAACTTCTGATCGAAGGTCATTTTATGGTTGAAAACGTAGGCTTCCCATCACAGCCAGGTGCATAATCTTTCATACTCCTGCTTACTGTACTGCCTGTACCCATTGATGCCTACTTGCACATATGTATATATTCCTGTTATGACTGTATGTTATATATTTTTGCTGTTGTAACTAAGCTTCGCAATCTCATGTAAATGTTGCACACTGTTACCTGAGGGTATGGTCGTGCATTACAAATAATAAAACAAACAAACAAACAAACAAAGGCACAAGGAATACTAGAGAGGACCTCACCAGACTATCAAACCACCCACCACAATGCACAGAACCTGGCTATATGGAAGACAGCTTCAGAAAGACACCTATAGGAGCCACAGTTAAGCTAGAATACCTATTCAATCCATGCTGTAAGGAAGGCATGGTATCAACAGTAAGAGAGACAAAAGTGACCACAGTTGAAGGGTGTTTATTGAACTTCAAAAAGGGCATGATAAACGCCTATCTAACCCTAAATCTACAGATGGGAGAAAGCTACGACCATCAAATAATAACAACGCAATCCTAGTGATGTCTTGTCAAAGTAAAAGGGCCTATACTAAAAAACCTATTGCCAATCCTACCTCTAAACACAAAATAGTGTGGGGGTAGTTTTTATGAAAAAGAAATGTATTCACAAAATGACATGTCAGGATCTTCAGGCCGTTGGCCTCCCTTCCCCTCGTTTTCAGCAGGGTACAAGGCAGTTCAATCAAGCATACCACAATCTCTGGCTTCTTTACCATGAGAATACAGTTAAATCATTAGCATCAGGGCCTTCTGTGCCCAAGTCTCTTTGCCTATGAAAGTCTCTTCATGCAGAGGGCCTGATGCGACAAAACAAGTGATAAGTTATTTTCTTCCGTCTGATTTTTACCAGTACTCAATTCAGGTGATTCACTATTCGCCCCTGATCCCCCTCAGCCGAGCTCAGATCCCTTTAATACAATGATTGTCACTTTGGATCCCCCTCTTCCGGGCTAAGATCCTCTTTCACAATGTTCGTAGGATATTCTTTCTCGGATGACTCACGGTTCACCCCGGATTCCCCTCAGCCGGGGTCAGATCCCCTTCTTTATGCAATAAGTCTCCATCAGCTGGGTTCAGACAAATTTCAGTCACCATCAACTTTCGAAGACTTTCGAATTTGCATAGGGTTTGGCTTGACCCGTTGCAGGACCACTTTGATTTCACAATTCCTTTTTACATTTGCCTCCTTTCAGTTGGATACCTATCAGAGACCTTCAAATGAGTACCCACATGGCACCAGGCCACTACTTTATGGTATATGTCTCACATTCACTTCACACACTGTTCTCTTCAGTTTTCTCTATACAATGTTGCCGCTTGCAACCTTGGCTTCAACACAAACCGGTCTGGTATCAGTCTCCCCAACTCACTGGCTGTGCTGACTTTACTGGTACTGCTTTGTTGTAGGAGACAAGGACAGTGCCACAGTGGCAAACAATCCTCCCCGCCTTTGCTATCGACTCAGGAGAGCCTCGGGTACCTCCGACACACAATACAGGTTTCTTCTGCTTTGATTCCGGGTCTTACATTTCTTATTCTCGAAGGCTCATGAAAGAAATGGTCTTCCTCTGAAAAGGTCAAGGGCACTTCCCTCCTTGCAACCCTCTTTGGTCTTGCGGTATTTCTCTTTGCATTAAACTGCCATCTTGGAACTGCTGCTTCCTCGTGAGCTTTCCCTTGCTCAGAGTGTTCTTTCGTGCTGCGCCTTTTATCCGTGTGGGGAAGTGTGATGGAAGTCAGGTGTGTGTAATAATCAGTAATTGCCTGACCCTGCCTGACCATTGTACTGGGACATGTCAGGTATACGGCTCGGGTGTTAGTCCATTTTCTCTCACAGTTAGCTGTCCATGAGAATGTGTTTGTGTTGGAAAGGGGTGGGGGGGGTTGAGTTCCAAAGTATCCTACCTGGTAAGATGGGGAAAAGGCGTTACAGGGAAGGGGATACCGCGTCTCGCCGTCCGGTGTCCCATCTCCACTCCCCGAAGACCCCTCATCCAGGTGATCATCCCGCACTGGTCCACCCCCAGGAACTGGATCCAAAAGCGATGGCTGTGTCCTGGCCACCTGGATGGCATATCCCTGGGGCCTAGCGGGTGAGATACCTTCAGGTTTCTCACAATACACACCACTTACATAACTAGAGACAGGAAAAAGGACCACACAGACAACCAAACACCCTGCTACAATGAATCAGAACAGAGAAACACATTGAACAACTTAATGGAACTCCTCAACGAAGGGACAGAGTCACAAGGCACGTGGCAGCTGGGGGATAGAAACAACTTCAGCAATATAAGGTAAGCCCTGATGGGCTTCAGGCTTACTTTGCCTCAATTTGGATCGAGTGTGAAGGATGAGCACTGCATTTAATGATACCTGTCTTGTTGGGCTTTGTTATTCGTGAAGTTGAGCTCTGCAGCATCTTCTAAGTTTATTTGGCAACATTTGGCCTGCTCTTCCCATCTGGACCGCTTCGTTGCTCTGCCCATCCACTTTCCATCATGGCTGCCGCCTTCCCTGAGCACCGGAGTGCTTGGATGTTGTCCCTGCCTCCAGCCTGATTGGCCACCCTCTCATTCCTCTGGGCCAATCAGGAGCCGGCAGGAGGGAGCACCTCTCCCAGCTGCAATTCCAGAACCCATTGCCTCTTGGCAACTCACCCAAATGACTCAGACTGACTGGGACCACTTCACGCTTTGACCTCTATCAAAAACCTGACTCTTCATTTGCTGATAAGCAACAGGGATCACATCGGTCTGGTCCTCACACCTCCCTTGGACCTCTGGCTTTGGTTGCTCCCCTGCTCCGTTCCATACTTTCCTAACTTTAAACTCTAGTCTCTGCACCATTTTCAATATGCATCAGGTTGTGCCTCTTACTGAATAAGCTCTGCTGTTTTCTTAAATGCCCTGCTTCTAAAAATGTTTTTTTAGAACTCAATATTAATTCTCAGGTGTGCCTCCAACTGGGCATCATCCATTTTGTACTTCTTTTTAGTGTTTTCTGGCAAAATCCGAATTTAAGTGTGCTTTTTCAACTGTGCCTCACCCATTTTGTTCTGCTTTGTAGCGCTTTCTGGCAAATTCGAATTAAGGTGTGCTTTTCCAACTGTGCATCTCCCATTTTGTACTACTTTTTAGTGCTTTCTGGCATATTCGAATGTAGGTTTGCTTTCCAACTTGTCAATTGATTTTTTAAAATTTTTATCTTGGACATTTCTAGGGTGCTTATTGTTTTTGTCTGCTTGGCTGCCTGGTGAGATTCTATTGTGCATAGTGCTAACCTCTCCCCTGCTATCCTCCAATTTCCCCCCTCCCACCCTCATTTTTTCTCTGCCCCCATGGTGCTCTCCATCTCCCCTATCTATTCTAATTGCTTCTCCATCACCGATCCTCCTTCTCTCACGAAGTCTGGAAGGAAGACATTTAAAAAGGCACTCCTGAGTTGCAACCCTGGTCTGCCCATTGCAGACACCTATATCAATGCTTCCTCCAGACAGACTCACTGACATTCTCTTTGCTGTTCCTTCTTCTGACTTATGGACTCCCCATATGGTCTCTGTCCTCCCCCTTTTTTCTTTTTCACCAATTACTGGTGGCACCAGATGGGAAGTGCTCATGGCTCACTTCGCATCCTCCAAGTTCACCATTAAATTCTAGTACAATGACACTATCATGGGCAGGGCTCTCAGCGCAACTTCCTCCTTCTTGACAGACATCTCTCTTCAACTTCCCCCCTCTCCTGCCACCCCACCATCCCTCATCTCCTCTTCCACCTCTCCCCCCCAATGGTGGCACTTACACCTGCGCCCTTCCTCACAAATAATTCAAAGGGAGCCACCAGCTTCACTTAGCTACCCTCAATTCTTGCTCTGCTATCAAACACAACTCTGATATCTGTCTCCTCCTCGAAGACCTTGACGTTGTCGTCCTTGCTCTCACTGAGATGTGGTTCAGGCCAACTCTGTCACTGCTTTCGACACTCTTCTCCCTGAGGGCTGCAATATCCTGTCCAATCCCAGGCCTTCTCGTCCTGGTGTCAGAGTGGCTCTGATCTTTCCCGAGTGGGTTCCTGCCTACATCATCCCCACGCAAACCTACTCTTCCTTTGAAAGCGAAGTCTACATGCTATCTGTCTCACCTACCTTCTCTCTTACTGTCGCTACCATCTGCAGGTCCCCTGTAGCAACCTCCCTTTTCCTCTTGGAATGGACGGACCTGTCATCCTCTCTTCTTGCCTCTTCCCCCAAACTCATCTTTCTTGGGGACTTTAACATGCACCTCTAATCTCCAGATGTGGCTACTGCATTCTTCTGTGGCCTCTGCGACTCTCTTTCCCTCACTATCCTTCCCTCTCGCCCAAACCACTCTGCCAGACACACCTTGTATGCTCTCATCTCAACAGGCATCCCACCCTCCAACCCTCTTACTACCCCTCTCTCCTGGTCCAAACACTCTCTTCTTTCTTCCCACCTTGAAGTCCCTTGGCCCCTGATGATGCCTTTGCCCGCACTGCCAGCCTCCTTCTCCGTCATTCGGTCAATGAAGTGTGGGTCAGTCGCTGCATTTGCCTCTTCCTTCATCCGTCCACCACCCTTCTTTTGACTCTCCTTCTGACTCTGCTCTAGCTAATCTCTATCTCGCTATCTCTAACACCCTGGACATCCTTGCCCCTGTAAGGAGAATCCACATGAAGCCAGCATCCAAATGCAACTCTTGGTATGATTCTGACTTGGCTGCTTTGAAATGCAAGTGCAAAGCTACATAGCGGAAATGACATCTAGCTCATCCTCTGACAAACTGGCCTGCCGCTTACTCCAAAGGCAATATCATCTCGGCATCTGCTCCAAAAAGAAGGCTCATGTCCAAGCCCACATCTCTGGAGCCACCAAGAACACAGCTGAAATTTAAAAAATCTGCAAGGAACTTGCCAACCCTACTGCAGTCTCCTCCTCTCCTCCTTCCCAGGCCCTCTGAACTGCACTGGCTACCCACTTCACCTCCAAATAAAACTCTGGACAACCTGTCCTCTCTGTCATCTGCTCACTCCTTCATCCCCCTTATCTTGCCTCTCTCGGACCCCCTCTCCCCACCTAACTCTCCTCCTTCTCTCCCATTGCACCAGATGAGATCTCTAGAGTTGTCCGCTTTATGAAAGTCTCCTCTAAACAGATGCTTCCCTGATCCTCCAGAACTCATAAGACTACCCAGAACTATCAAGGACAACATTGACTCTCTTACATCAGCCTTGGCTGACCTCTGCAATCACTGCTTTGCCACTGGCTTCTTCCCACAACTCCTTAAGCACTCTCTTGTGCACCCTCTCCTAAAATATCTGTATGCTAACTATTCCTGCCTGGCTAACAATTGCCTTATCTCTATCACCCCTTTCTTGGGCAAACTCATGGAGAAGCTGGCCATCCCCTATTTGACCGACCACACCAAAATGGCTGCCTGCCTCCATGACCACCAGCCCCATTTCAGGGCATCCAGAGTCATGGAAACTGCTCTCCTGAACACCTGTGATGACCTGCTATCTAACTTGGAGTCAAACACTCCCTCTGTTCTGATCGTCCTCAATCTTTCTTCTGCCTTTGACACAGTCAACCACTCGACCCTCATAAACTGTCTCCATGATATTCTAGGCATCACTGAACGGGCAATTTCAATTGGGTCCTTTTCTCTCCTCCGCCTCACTCTCTCCCTGTGGCATCACTCAGGGCTCTATCCCATTGCCATGGCTCTTCAACATCTACCTGGCCCCTTTGGCCCTCCTGATCTCCACCTTCCCCCTCATTTCCAGTGTAATGCAGACGACACACAGCTCTCCTTCAAGCTCAAGCTGCCATCTTCTACATTCTCCTCTTCCTCTCTCATACCTGACTGTCCAACTGCTATTCAGGCATGTGCTCTGCCAATGATTCCTGCCTTAATGCCAGTAAGATTGGGATGCTTCTCCTTGCGATGCCTGCCACTCTCTGGCCAGCCTCCTTGGCCACCTCTCCTCGCTCACCTGTGAGGCAAAAAAACCTGGGATCATCTTTGACTCCTCTCTTTCTCTCCACAGAGCATGGACCTTGTCAAAAAGTGCAACTTTCAGCTCCACCTCTTCAGGGGCATTTTACATATCCTCACCTTCCCCCAGAAGCTCAACACCTCCATAGCCCTGGTTCTCTCTTGGTTGGACTACCGCAACAACATCTTCCTTGATCTGCCTCTTTCCTCCCTTCGCCCCTTCAACTAATCCAGAATAGGACTGCAAGACTTATCATTGGCCTCAAGCCTAGGGACTGCATCTCTCATGCCCTAAAATCTCCACTGGCTCCTGATAACTGCAATGAACAAATTCAAGACCCTCTGCATCCTCCACAAGGCTGTCTGGGGCCTGGGACCTCTTTACATTCGTCTTTCCCTCCCTAAATACTCCCCTGTCAGAGTCCTTCGGTCCTCTGGCTGCAACTCTCTACCGGTGAAACGTTTTTCCAAGCAGAGAGTAGGAGGTAGATCCCTTTCTTCGGCAGGTTCCTCCCTCTGGAATGGCTTCCCTGCCCCCTCAGACTTGAGCTGGATCTTCTTAAGTTCCAGAAACTTCTTAAGGCTTTCCTTTTCTCATCTTCCTTCCCTCTCCCCCGTCCGTGCTAATATTTCCCTTTGCCACTGTGACTGGGGTCTGGTCCCTTCAGAGTCACACAGTGACAAGCCCACTGCCCCACACCCCTATCAGTCCACCCAGCATCCCTTGCCAGCACTTGCCCTGGGCCCCCTTCCCCGGACTAGCTCTAAACCTGGTCAACCCTGTCCACTGCACTCATCCTCCCTTCCCCATCTCTCTCTCCTGGTACTTGCCATCCTGGCACTCCCAGAACTTGCCCACCCCCTTCCTTTGGGAACCCCACTCCTGCACTTCTCTCTCTACCCCCACCCCTGCACTTACCAACTTGTCTTGCACTTGCATGGTAGGATTGTCACATGTCCAATATAACTGTGTTTTGTTGTTCTTCTTCCCTCCTTTGACCACCCTTCCGATCTTGTTTTGTGGTGGCTGGACCACTTGTGTATAGGTGCCATACAAATGTCCAATAAATAAAAATAAAGCCAACCATGCACCCAGCAAAAACAGGCTCACCCAAGAGAGAAACAAAGAATCGACAGTCAATACCCCAACTGAAACACGAGAAATGACACTTAGCGAAGCACAAGCCAACTTGAACACACTACACTGCAGCCTACTCTTCGTATAATCTATGGCAAAGCTCAAAACAGAAATGTACAACCTCTTAAGTGAAGGCGGAACAGATGCACTCTTTCTCACAGAAACATGGCTGACAACTACAAAGTAATCACATACAAAGCCATACAAGACAATTATAAACTAATACACTCTAACAGAGATGTTGGTTCACACATCCAGAACATGCGAAGGGCCTTCTTCTATGGTCTCTTGCTTTGTTGGCCCTGATAGGGAAGCATATAGGAGGCTCGATCTCAGCTTCTTTTCTTTACTGCAGGTAACCTGCCTGAAATCGAATAGCTTCTTCGCTCTGAGAGAGAGAATATCTGTTTCTTTATGTTCGCAGTCACGTGGTCTGTGGCAGTGTCCATTATGCTCAATGTCACAGTAGAGTCGGTAAATCATGTAATTTCCATCTGCAAAGGATTAGTTTAATTTTAGAGTAAAGACTTCAGGTTATTCATATTACAGACCTTATTCAGTTTGTTTGAATACAGTCATAGTATTCATTTACCTAATTTTACCTAATGTATAATAGGGTTGACAGAAGGAATCTCTTACCCACTATAGTTCATTACTTCCAAGTTATTTACAAGCTACTCATGGTCATCTGTATAACAAAGGGCTTGCACTTGTTATTGCCAAATGAGCTCAGCAACCACTTAAGAGAGGACCAGGGTCAACAATACTAGAAGGAGCTCCACACCAGGCCAAATATTGATTGGACGCAGCCTCCGGCCTATACCTCTCAGCGGGGAACCTTGTTACTGAAGGCCACCCTTACAAGAGATTACTGACGCATTGCAGCTGCATGAGAAACATGGAGCCGGGGGGCCTACCCCCACTAATAACACGGGGCAAGCTCTGACTGATGGAAAGACCCGCCGACATGAGAAAACAGAGCCAGACCAGAAGGCAGCGTTTGGCAGACATGGAGGTGAGTGAACCCGAGGGGGCTTGGGGCGGACCAAGTTCCTCAAAAAAGGTATATTTTGAGAAAAAACTCTAAAGTCAAATAACCCGCATATTACTGACATTTTGAATATTTTGGCAACACTGGGAAAGTGGATGCTCAGTCAAATGACGGGGATACCGTCAGACAAACTGTTAAGTTAAACCCCAACCCACACATTTTGATCTCAGCCGACTATGGTCAAGTGGCTGCCCTGATATATAATATAAATATATATTATTGGTTATTTAATGCACATAATATCTAAGCGCGGAGCCGGGGATCGAACCTGTGTTGCTCCGAGTCTTCTTGTTTCCCAAAAGAACGCGTTGCCCCCGAGCTATCCTCCCAAGACCCATTCAAAGCATTCAGAACATGATATATTCAGAATGAGCGGGGGTGGCACTGGGTCAGCGTAAGTCAGCGAGTGACCACCTGGTCGAGGTAGAGGCTGATGCAGGGTGCTTTGCCGTCTGTTTCCCTAGAGGCCTTAGGGCAGAACATGGCACTGGCTAAAGCCACAAATACGGACAATGGAAAGGACAAGGCTAGTCACCCCATTGCCACATTTCCCATGGAAACAGACAACATGGATAAATTAACAAAAGCTTTTAAACAATTGAAAAATCAAACCACAATGTTGCCCTCACATCAGATGACGTTAACCCCTTAAAACCCAAAAAGTTTAAAAGGGGACCTCAGGAAACAAAGATTATTTTATCAAGGCTTAAGCTCAGCAGTCGGCAAACCACCACCAAAAAAGAAAATAATGGAGGATATAGCGGATGCTGACCTATTAGACAAGACTTTAACCCAGCCGGCCTGGCATGAAACTACAGAGAGGTCATCATCACTTATCAACTGTTTACCCCCCAAAAGAAGTTTTATCTTATCTACCTAAACGTATAGTGGACAAATATAGAGCCTCCACCCCTTCTAATGAGAATATCAGGCCAATAGACTCTACGGAATGGCTTTTGGAAGGAGTGCCAGTTTGTAGAAGAGGGTGTTGAGGACTTGCCAACTTCGAACAATAGACAATCTTCTAAACAAACTCACAGAACCAAGGGTACACACATCCAATGACTTAAATGGCAAAATCACCATGATACCTGAGGATGATAATACAGCCGGTCTGACGTACCCCAAAGATAAGAGAAGGAGGAAAGTGTCTGAAAACTCTACCAGCTCAGCCTCATCAAAGTTGCGTCAGCTCGGAACTCTGCAAAAAGAACAATGCAAGTTAATTAGAAAGGGAAAGTTCAAGTCCCTCGGACAAATGTCCCTTCAAGTGGCGGTTTCATTGTCGACACCATGTTAGCACTTACCATCACACTGGCACATTTTCTTAAATGATATGAATCGATACATGAGGATTTGAAAGATGAATCAACATTAAAAGCCATGTTACACTAAAAAATGATTGCAGTAGAGGCAGTCTGGGGTACAGAGCAAACTCTGAATATGTTCCATCAAATTTTAGATCTTTTAATTGAAGAATGCAATGAAAGGCAAGAACGGAGATTGCACCCTGAAGTACAACTAGTAACGGAATCGGTATCAGGAAAAATAAGAGTGGACGAGGATATCAAGGTGGCAGGATTTGAAGAGGTCAGCGAAGCGGTGGATCAGAAAACCAAGCATAGCAATGACCCAGAAGGATGAGGTATGATAGGATATGATTGTTTATTTCTATTGTGCCCATACACAAGTGTTTCAGGGCACAATGAGGCACGGAGGGGATCAAGGGGGAAAAACTATAAAAATACAACAATCTTACTAGGCCCAGTGACACTGAGAACGCGCAAGTGCAGGGGAGAGGGAGGGGGAAAGTGCAAGGGGCAGGGGAGAAATGGAAAGTGCTGAAACAGGAGTTAGCAATAAAAGCTACAGGTAGTGCGGTCGGCAGGTGGCAAGTGCAGAATTTAAGCACAGACAACGGATGTCAGATAAGTGCAGGTAAGGGGGCTGTAGGGTTGCAGATACCGACCCAAGTGCAATTGTTGCAAAGAGGCAGTGTGGGTAAGCAGATGGGTGGGCAGGGATCTGGGCCCGGAAAACAGGGGGTAACCAGGAGCCCAGTGCAAAAACAGACAGATCAGCAGGGGAGAGGAAGAGAGAAGGTAGAAGCAAAGAGGAAGGTCTCGAGGTGCTTGTGGAACAGATGGTGGTTTTCCTCAAGTTTCAGAGAGGCAGGGAGGCTATTTTAGAGGGAGGTCCCAGCCACAGGTAGAGATCTACCACAAACTCGTTGCTTGGAGAAGCGACTGATCCTGAGGGAGTTAGAGGTAGAGGAGTGAAGAGCTCGACTAGGAAGGTATTTCAGGAGGGAGAGATGAAGGTATTGGGGAACTCTGCCCCAGAAAGCCTTGTGGACACTGAAGAGGGTCTTGAATTTAATCCTTGCAGCCACTGGGAGCCAATGAAGAGATTTCAAGGCAGGAGAGGCCCTCGGGCTGTTGCGCGCTTAACAAATACGAATAAATAAATAAATAAAGGCCAAGGACAAGTCTCGCGGTCCTGTTTTGGATGAGTCGCAGAGGGCGCAGAGTGGAGGCAGGTAGACTTAGAAAGAGGCTATTGCAGTAGTTCAGCCTGGCGAGAACCATAGCTCAAGAGACAGTGAACTTCTGGGGGAAGGAGAGGAAAGGAAGAATCCCCCTGAAGAGGTGCAGTTGGTAGTTTGACATCTTAGAGACGTCAGAGATGTGTGGAGAAAAGGAGAACATGGAGTCAGAGATGACACTGAGGCTCTTAGCCTCACAGGTGGGAGCAGGAAGGGGCCAAGGAGGCCGGCTAGAGAGTGACAGGAAAGGAAGGTGCAGGAGTGTCGATGAGGAGGATCTCAGTCTTTCTGGCATTAAGGCAGAGGTCATTGGCGGCACACCACTCCTGGACTGCATATAGACAGTTGGAGATGAGGGAGGGACAGGAGGTGGCTGAGTGTCATCCGCATAGCACTGAAAGTTGAAACAGAAAGCAGTAATGCGGTGGGTGAGGCGTGCCAGGTATTGGTTGAAGAGCCAGAGAGAGAAGTTAAAATCCTGGGGAACAACACAAGTGAAGAGTGAGATAGAGGAAAGGAAGGAACCATGTTGGACCTGGGAGGGTCAGTCAGTGAGGAAAGAGGTCAGCCAGGCCAGGGCCTGATCAGTGATACCCAGGTTATCTCAAAGGCGATTGAGCAGGATGGCATGGTTGATTGTGTCAAAGGCAGAAAAGATATCGAGTAGGATGAGGACAGAGGGGAGATTGCAATCAAGGTTGGAGAGTAGGTCTTCACGGATGTTCAAGAGAGCAGTTTCAGTGCTCATGGCCGCTCTGAAGCCAGACTGAAGGTCATGAAGACAACCAACAGAATCAGTGTAAAGGTTAAGCTGGGAGATGGCTAGCTTTTCCAAGAGTTTGCCCAGGAAAGGTGTTACGCTCAATGATCTCTGCAGGGACGTTGGGGCATGGTTGGAGCCCTCCCAGGAGTTGACTCCCTTGGATCGCTTCTCTCCCCCAACTGCAGCGGTATCAAGGGCCCGGGGTCCTGGTACTGTTCCTGAGAGAAGATGAGAGGCGGTGAGAATAGCGTGGTGGTGCTGTGATTTCCCTTGACCCTTTTGTGCCAAAATGTAGTGTGCAAGAGTTTGCCCATGGAAGCTCACCGGTTTTGATGTAAGGATGGGCTCTCCGTCTTGCTTTCCTTCAGCAGGGGTGCTGTGGATGGACCTAGTTGCGTCACTGGTCCTGAGCGTGGAGGTCCAGACCGGCTGTGGCCAGGTTTATTGAAGGTAGGTTTATTACTATGATTATTGTCCATATCCTTTGTGATAATTTTCCCCAATGATTATTGTCCGTAACCATATATTGTCCATTCTCTCCCTAGGTATGAAGATCGCCCACAAGCGCGTGAGGATGAAAAAAGTCTATCCCAGAGGACCTACTGGTGGTAAATAGACTGTTCCAGAAACTGTGCCAAGTTCATGAGTTGCGCTGCTTAACGTGTTATAGTCTATGTGATTGCTCATCTAGTGTTTTCTTATTCTCTTTGCAGGTGCAGCTGGTCGGTGTTAGCTGGTGAGCGGTTTCCGGACTTCTGCAGGCTTCCGGAGATAAAGATCCGCGTGGATGCTGCGCCGGAAGATGGCCCCGTGTTGATGGGAGTTCGGGACAGGTAAGGATGCTAGGCGGCACCCGCGGAGGACTCGAGAAGACTTGTAAGTTGAGTGCGGCTGCTGCAGAGTCGGAAGCGGGAACAGTGCTTTTTCAAGCGATGGCGAGGCTGACTCAGGTAAGATGGCACGGAGACTCAAGAGTTGGAAGTAGGTAGCAGGAATTCCAGCGATAGCGTGGTCTCAAGGTAAGATGCGTGCGGCGGCTGCAGATGGGAAGCAGATGGCAGTGTTTCTAGCGATGGCGTGGCTTCAAGGTAAGATGCGCACGGCCGCTGCAGATGGAAAGCAGATGGCAGTGCTTCTAGCGATGGCGTGGCTGATTCCAGGTAAGATGCTGGAGGGTTCCGGAGACTGAAGATGCACGTGCTGAACCAGGTAAGAGTCTTCTGGATGGCGGTAAGCATTACGCTGCTCTAGCAGACTAACGCGAAGTGCCAGCATGCGGGTAGGGCCGGTTTATATAGCCTGGCCCCAACCACTCCCCTTAGGCCCCACCTTGTGGCCCCACCTTGCCACTCCTCCTGTCTTCTGCACGTGCCTTCCCTGTATTGGTAGGGCCCCGCCAGGCCTAGATGCACGTGCTCTCTGCATTCTGTGTGCAGAGCACACTTTGTAATGAGCTTGGTGACATAGGCGCCAAGACTGGGTTCGTTCGGACCCTGCAGGTGGTGAAGTAATTGGCCCTTGACCAGTGGCCATGACAAAAGGGGTGATAGAGATCGGGTGGTAGTTAGCCGGAAGAGAGTCGGAGTCGGTAGCAGTGCTTCTTCAAGCGATGGCGAGGCTGACTCAGTCAAGATGCGCGCGGAGACTCAAGAGTTGGAAGTAGGTAGCAGGAATTCCAGCGATGGCGTGGTCTCAAGGTAAGATGCGCGCGGCGGCTGCAGATGGGAAGCAGATGGCAGTGCTTCTAGCGATGGTTTGGCTGATTCCAGGTAAGATGCTGGAGGGTTCCGGAGACTGAAGATGCACGTGCTGAACCAGGTAAGAGTCTTCTGGATGGCGGTAAGCATTACGCTGCTCTAGCAGACTAACGCGAAGCGCCAGCATGCAGGTAGGGCCGGTTTATATAGCCTGGCCCCAGCCACTCCCCTTAGGCCCCACCTTGTGACCCCACCTTGCCACTCCTCCTGTCTTCTGCAGGTGCCTTCCTTGTATTGGTAGGGCCCACCAGGCCTAGATGCACGTGCTCTCTGTATTCTGTGTGCAGAGCACACTTTGTAATGAGCTTGGTGACATAGGCGCCAAGACTGGGTCCATTGGGACCCTGCAGGTGGTGAAGTAATTGGCCCTTGACCAGTGGCCATGACAAAAGGGGTGATAGAGATCGGGTGGTAGTTAGCTGGAAGAGAGGGGTCGGCTGTGGGTTTCTTGAGAAGAGGGTGCACAAGAGAGTGTTTCAGAGAGGAGGGAAAGGCTCCAGTGGCAAAGAAATGATTGCAAAAATTGGCCAGGGCAGGAGCAAGGGTGTCAACATGGTCCTTGATGGTTTTAGGTGAACAGGGAAGAACCTGTTTTGATGAGACTTTCATAGATCGGACTTTTCTAGAAATCTCGTCAGGGGAGAAGAGAGGAAAGCAAGAGAAAAAGGGAGGAGAGGTGGCTGTGGGGGGGCTGAGGTAGCGGAGCAAGAAGTAGGAAGAGGAGGAGAGGAAGCGAGGGTCGACAGGATGTCCTGTGTTTTTGTGATTAAATTAGAAGCCAGGGACGTGCAGAGGACCTGAGATGGAACAGGAGAGGTGGAGACTGCAGCAGGATTGGCCAGCTCCTTGCAGATTTTAAAAAGTTCGGCCATGTTGTTAGATGCCGCAGAGATGCAGGTTTGGATGTGGGCTCTCTTTTTAGTGTGAGAAGCAGGAAAAGGAGGAGAGGAGGCGAGGAAGAGAGGATGGACAGGATGTCCTGTGTTTTTGTGATGAAATTAGAAGCCAGGGCCGTGTAGAGGTCCTGAGATGGAACAGGAGAGGTGGAGACTGCAACAGGATTGGCTAGCTCCTTGCAGATTTTAAAAAGTTTGGCCACGTTGTTAGATGCCGCAGAGATGCAGGTTTGGATGTGGGCTCTCTTCTTAGTGTGGACAGAGAGCCGATATTGTCTTTGGAGCAGGCGGCAGGCCAGTTTGTAAAAGGATGCACAAGAAGCCTGCCATTTCCTCTCAGCGACCCTGCAATTGGTAGGCACTCAACAAAACTATACATTTTTGCTTAAATCACGAACCTTTGGAAAAAGTGGAGACATTTGTATATCTAGGTATTCTTATGAATAACAGCTTGAATGATGCCCCTAGAGAAACCGAACTGAGAACCAAGGTAAAAAATTTGGCGTTCCAGTGGGGCATCCTGTTGAAAAAAGTGGGAAATATTCGTTGATGCCAGTAGTGTCATTCTACCGACTGAAAGTAGTATCCATACTAACACATGGGGTGGAGCCTCTTCTTGCTACGTCATTAAAAATGCGGCCTGTCTTGGAGGGTCTCTTTTGGAAAAGAGTCCTCTGACTGCCTAAAAGAATTCCTATTCAAGTACTGAGGTATGAACTGGGGCTTATTTCGTTGTACGCTATGGAAGAATGGAAATCTCTCTCCTTATACCGCAAGTGCATTGCAAAGGAACCCATAAGAGGATTTCAGCTGTTAAAGGGATAGTTGATTAATCATAGTGAGCAGACCCTAGAAGAATGGAGGTCTGCTTGCTGCAAAATACTTGCGAATTAGGAAACAACTGAGAAGGTTTTCCTAACAAACTCTCCAGCCATAAAAACTAAGTTATGGAGGAAAGACTTGATAGAAACCTAAGAACAAAAGCTGAAAGTTAAACCATACCAGCGATCCATCCAGGAGTGGTGGCGGTACAGTGTTGTCCACGTAGAGTTTGAAGATTGCAATTTTATTTTATTTCTCAACCTTTGTCACTAACCTTTCCCTCCTTCTCCCCTCTCAATCCACCTTCTGACCTAAACACTCCCCTGAAACTGCCCTCACTTATATTCCTAACTCCCTCCTCTCAGCTCGATACTCTAAACAATCCTCTGTCCTCATCCTCCTCGAACTTTCTGCTGCCTTCGACAACGTCGATCACCCCCTACTTCTGAACACTCTTTCTTCCTTTGGTTTCAAATGCTCTGTTCTCAAATGGCTCTCCTCTTACCTCTCCTCCCGCTCATTTGCTGTCTCTTGGGGAGGTTTTACCTCACCCAGCCTCCCCTTGGTTTACGGAGTACCCCATGGCTTGGTTCTCTGGCCATTTCCTATTCTCTCTCTACACCTCTTTCCTTGCCCCCATCATCTCTTCCTTTGGTATTTCTCACCATTTCTATGCCGATGACACCCAACTCTTCCTTTCCTTTTCTTCCTTTTCTCCTGACCTCCACCTTAAACTCTCTTCCTGTCTTACAGCCATTAAAAACTGGATGTCATCCCACTTTCTTTCCCTCAATACTGATAAGACTGAAGTCTTATTCTTTCCCTCCAACTCTCTTACCCCTCCATCTCCTCCAACTTTTATTCACTTTCCCCCCTCTAACCTTCCTATCTCCTCCAAGGTTGGAATGACCCGGTAAGTCCCGATTCAGGGAACCCGGACCCGGTATGCGGTATGGAGGTAGCCATGGCACTAATAGCACCATGGCTACCTCCATACTCGTAATGAGGCCCTATGTCTCCTTGCCCCTCATGACTCCATTTCTTCTTCGCTTTCCTTCCGTGGCTGGCTTCCCTTTCACTCCCAACTTAAATTTTATTTCCTCTATCTAGTCTTTAAATCTCTCCATGATCTTTATCCCCCTTATCTCTCCTCTCTCCTCTCGTCCTACACGCCTTCCCGCTCCCTTCGTTCTGCTGATCTCTTCCTTCTCACCGTTCCCCCTTCCCCATGTGCCTCCTCCCGTTTCCGCTCCTTTCAGCTCCTAGCTCCCCTGCACTGGAACTCCTTACCTCTCTCTATCCGCTCCATACCTACCTTTTCCTCCTTCCGTACTTCCCTGGAATCTCTCCTTCTCCAGCCCCCACCCTGATACCTTCTCCCATTACTATCTCCTTTCCCTCACATCTCCCCCTATGCACCTCACCCTAACCCCCCTTTTTCCCTTACCCTCCTTGCTTCTTCACCCTTATGCCCGTTCTTTTCCCTCCTCCTTTCCCATCCTCACCCTCTCCTTCCCTCTTACCCTCACAGATTAATTACTCTACATACTGTTTTATTGGTTTGATTCATGTTTTGTAAATTGCTTCTACTGTTAAAAAATGTTTTATGTACCTTGTTGTTATAATGTACTACGCTTTGGATTAAAGTGCTAAATAAACACAATAAATACAAATACAAATAACGTTTTCGCCTGACTTTGTACCTGACAAAAGAACTTTTAGCCTCAAGGAGACAAGTGGGGCCAAACGAAGTGGTTAGCAGATTTTGCAATGAACTGAATAACAGAGCAACATTGAAACATCTTCTGTTGCCTTGCACTGGACTGATACACATTCGAATATGTTACTTAGGAAAATGTGTTGATGAATTAAGCACAGTTTCTTTGGAACAGTGGTGGACAATCTTTATGTGGCTAGAGAGGGTGACATTGATTATAGCATTAACTAACTTTGTGGAGCGCTTTTTTAAATGAAGTGGAAATGTAGAATTGAAGGAATAAGTTAAACGAGCTGAGTAGAATACTATGGCCCTCATTACGACCCTGGCGGAAAGTGACTGACCGGACCGCCACAGCGTAAATAGCGTTTCCGCCATTGCACGATGGAGCAAAGTGCGGCCCATTCCGACCCATCGGGCACGAGCACCACGCCATGGCGGAAGTGCAAAGTCCGCGATGGCGGAAATGACCCCAAAACGGCCCACACCGCCGCCGTACGGCGCCCTAGGTGCAATACCGCCACCCATCATAGCGGACACCGCAGTGAGCGCCAACCGGAAAGTACGGTGACCGTAAATATACGGAAACGGAAGTAAAAACATGGGCCCGGAACGGGAAACAACACCCCGTACACCTATAAAACCACAAAATACACACAACCACTAAAAACACCACCCTGAGACACATCCCAACCCGTCATCCACCCTAGTGAAACCAAGAAAAATGGGAAAAGTAGCGAAGAAAGCGTGCGACCGCAAGCGGCAGGTCCACTTCTCCCGTGAGGAACTCACCGTGCTCACGGAGACCCTCCAGGAGAATGCCGCCGCCGTCTTCTCCACGCAAATGACCAGGACGGCACTTGCGAACAAGAAGGCCATATGGGCCCTGGTGGCACAGCGGGTAAGTGCGGTGGGGACCGCACCCCGCAACCCACAGCAATGCAGGAAGCGGTGGGACGACCTGCGGATACGCGTCCGTAGCATACTTTCTGCCAACCGCAACATTGCCACAGCCACCGGGGGAGGATCGGAATCACCCATCAAGTTGACCCCCTGGGAAGAAATCTGTGCCTCCACCATAGGAATGGAGAGCATCGAGGGAGTCGGAGGGATGGAGAAAGGAGTGTAGACATCCGGAGAATCAGGTAGGTGTCCCAAATAAAACCATGCCAAATCCACAATGTCCAATCATGTGAATCACATGTGTCCACATAGCGCAACAGTAACACATGGCCAGGAGAACGTCCACACACATTGGCCTGATAGCGCACTTTAAAACTCACAATAAATACATAAATAATTAAAAACCCCTAAAACACCCACTACACGTGCAGCAGGCACACCCTAACTGCAGGCTGCCAAACAACTGCACCCTCACTCCACACACAAATGAAAGCACCTCCAAGGCCCCGACCCAAATCACCCTCAGGTACCACCCCAATGCATGTGATACATTGCCATTCCAATTCCCACAGACCCATTAATAACGCTCTCCCTCCTTTACTCCACCACAGGGTCCGATCCAAACGACGAGCTCCAGGACACCCCTACCAGCACACCTGCAAAGAGGGCCAAGACCGACGGCCAAAGACCCTCCACCTCAGCTGCACGCATCAAGACACGGCAGCAGCACATATCAAGTGGCAGCACACAGGAGGGAACATCAACAGGCACCCCAGCAGCCAGCATGCCCACAACAGCACCACCACAGGTCCCCCCAATGGATGCCACAGAAGGTACTGCCTCTGGTGGCAGCAGCACCATAGGTGACACCCCATTAATGGCAGCATGCTCCGACACAGAAGACGGGGATGTCGAAGTCAGATCCATCCATGACCTGTCCCAATCCCCCTGTCTGTTCCATCCCGTACACCATGAGGATACCACGCAGGGGCACCCACAAGACGACGACTGGCCATCCCCCACAAGCCCTGTGGCAGGGCAACATGAGGCGAACAGCCCCTCTGTGACACCACCACAAATGGCCATGGCACAGCACAGGCAACAGTCCCTCGACCAGTTAATCGTGCAACAGCAGCAACTGGCCACGCTCCTCAAGGACCATGCCGATGGATGTGGGGGCACTAAGGCAGACATAGAAACATCAACTGAGACACTTAGGGCACAAATGGAGAGTAGCACCGAGAGCCTGAGAGTCCAAATGGAGAGTAGCACCGAGAGCCTGAGAGTCCAAATGGAGAGTAGCACCGAGAGCTTGAGAGTCCAAATGGAGAGAAGCACCGAGAGCCTGAGGGGGGAACTGCATGCGACGTCCAAAGACGTATGTGCCGAACTTGCCGCAGTGCGCCGTGTGCTCACTGAGCTCTCACAAACCCTTAGGGACATGCATGGACGTGAGCAGGCAGAGACATCATCCGTTGCAAGTTCCGTCCAGGGCAGCCCCCAACGTAGATCTGGGAGGAACCTGCGCTCCACAGGCAGGGGTGCCCCTGATACCCGCAGAGGGGGCTTGCAATAGCGACTGCCCACTGACAATGAGCATCTTTGGACACTGGTGTTCGGGGGGGAGGTAGGAGGGTGGAGGGGGTGTGTTGGGCTCACTTGGGTGGCGGGTCGATAGGGTGTTCAACATGATATCACATATGCCATAAACAATGCACGATCAAACAATGAGATGTGTGGACAATGATCTTTGTGTACTAGGCCATCATAGGCGTACAGTCCATATTGTGCATGTACCAGACACACACAGTGCCACGAGTCCCGTGTCCATGTATCAGCCACCAGGCGTGAGTGCTAGAAGCATGCATCTATGAGATGCTGACGAATTTCACGGCCCTCCTGTGCCTCGCAGACTCCTTGAGGTGCTGCCACATCCCCACCCTCATCATGACCATCTTCAGGTGCTTGCAGTTCTGCGTCAGGGGGCATGGGCACATTTCTACGTACGCACATGTTGTGGAGCATGACACATGCCATCACCATCTTTGCAACCTTCTCATGGCGGTACAGGAGTGCCCCGCCAGACCTGCTGAGGCACCGGAAACGGGTCTTCAGTAGGCCGAATGCCTGTTCAATGACTACACGGGTACGTGAGTGGGCATGGTTGTAGTCCTCCTCATGCTGGTCCCGTGGGTTCCGGACTGGTGTGAGGAGCCATCTCTTCAGTGGATATCCGGCATCACCTGTATGTGGACGATAAACGAATTATGTGAAATGCCATTGCTACGTACGCACCCCCCCCCTTCCTGCCAGGTTATTGCCGCATCACATACCCCACATCATCATGCATGAAATGAGACTCACCGAGTAGCCAGGATCTGTACCCTGCGTGTCGCTCCATGTAGCGTGGTATTGTTGAGTTCCTCAGAACCATAGAATCATGGGTTGATCCAGGGAATCGGGCACAACAATGTGTAATGATCCTGTTGGAGTCACACACCATTTGTACATTCAGAGAATGAAATTGTTTTCGGTTGCGGTACTGGGCCTCCATGGCATGTGGGACGACCAATTCCACATGGGTGCAGTCGATGGCACCAATGCAACCCGGTATGCCGCCAAGTGCATGCAATCCCACTTTTGTGTTGGTAATTTCCTGCTCCGAGCGTGGTAGTGAGATGTAGTCGTCTGCGTGCTGCAGGAGGGCATCGAGCACTTGCAATAGTGTCCGTGAGAACAGTGGCTGTGAAATGCCATGCAACTGTCCGACTGTTTGCTGGTAGGTGCCTGTGGCCAGGAAGTGGAGTACAGACACCACCTTCAGTAGGGGTGGGATGGCGGTTGGGCTATCTATCATGCTGACAAGGTCAGCCTGTGTCATGTCCACAATGGCGGCTATGGTGTCCCGGTCCAAACGGTAGAGGGTGTGGATCTGCTCATCAGTGAGGTTGAACGGATGTGCTCGGAGGCGTGGGATTGCGGGCTGCCTACGTGGTGGTAGTGGCTGTGCTGGCGGCCCTTGCTGGCCCTGCCTTGGCCTCCTCCTCCTCCTGCGTCTCCGCCGTGCGGCCGGTTGTAGTTGGTGTTCGTCTTCTTGAAGTTGGAGTACTTGCAGTGCTATCAGGTCCCCCAGGGCCAACATCGCGAGTCCTGCCGGTAGCATTTCGGAGTGGGTGTGGTTGTGGGAGGAGACTGGGTGTGCAATTTATGTGTTTTCAGGCTGTATGGCCTCCACCTGTGGTGATTCATTCCACCTGTGCAAGCTGCTCTCCCCTTTGGCCGAGCACGTCCCGCACACAACGCTGCAATTCGAGGAATGGCATCTTGCTATTACAATCATGTATTAGTACCCGATGGCCGTGTAACATTGGTTGATATGTTCATTCGGCTATGGTCCCATTGTTTCACATGCATTCTTTGCAGTCGCGAACAGACTTGTGAAGGGTCAGTGGAACGTAGTACTCGAGTAACGGTGGACCCTCATGCATCACTGTACCGAGGTTCACCGACGGGCGGGGCGTGCCATTTGTGAGTGAAGGCAGTTGCCATTTTCACACACAGCCGCACTAGATGGATTAATTTGTGATTTCAAGCGGCCACAGATGCCTTTTCGACGTGATGTTGCAAATGAGGAATTCGAAGGGCGGCGCTTTCGGTCTTCAGCTAGCGGCGAGGAGATGCCCACAGGTCTGACTGCAAATATAACGTTCTATTGTTCAGTGTCCTTGGGACAGGGGCCATGGCGAGGATGCAATGATTGATATGAATAGTTTGGGATGCGCAATAGCGAAGTGGGCGATAAGGCCGGACGTTCCCAAATACATGTTACTTCACAACACTGGAATTACGGGCTGGGGCACAGTGGATTTTGCAGGCTGCATAACGCACAGACTCAATGGAATTCTCACATGTTATGTGAGTATGGAAACAGGCGTTATCATTACGGGATGAGGGAATGATGAATGGATGCATGGACAGATGATTTGATACGGTGTTTGCCATGTACAGGGCTTCTTGGAATCTGTCCGCCTCCCCTGCGCTATGTGATGCAGGGCTGCCATAGTGGGACCATCGTCTATCTGGCCTTGTTGAGCCCTCCCTGTCTCGACGCGCCTTCAGACAATTGTGTCCATGCACGTTACCAATCCCATCTGATGGATTCTGTTTTCACAGACGCATGCACAGGTACACTCGTTTGTGATGGTGTTTTCACCTCGATATGGATAGTTATGGGTCGCAAGTGGTTTTTGGGTGGTGATGATCCTTTGGAGTGGGCTAGCATGCATATGGCTGTGGATTTAGTGTGATCATTGAAGTGAGTTGTTCGAATGTAGTTCTGATGGCCATACTATTCTTTTTCATTTCTTTTGGTTGACAGGTATCTCCTCCCCTTTTGCCACTGCCATCTGTATGCCACTCCTGCAGATGGGTTTTACTCCCGACACCTGCTGCTTCGTGTTAATCAGTGGAGCAGCATTACGATCTTATGGGACGATCGCCAATGGGCCCCATGCCCTTACGCAGTACTAGTGGCTCGGAGCAACATTTCGGCCTTTCAGCTGGACTAGTGCCTCCCTATTGGGACGGCCCTGCGGTTCTAGGCGCTTCCATGTTGCCTTTTCGTACGAGAATGTAGCCCCTGTGTACCATGAAGGAACAGGGCGTCACACAAGAAGTAGCTGGTCATTTCTTGCGGATGCAGCCCACAATGGTGAAATGTGTTTTGGAGTTCATGGCCTAATGGCTGTATGGGCTTGGTGAATTTGTTGTGCATTAAATTTCTATTCTGATATGGGCCATGTGGCGTTCTTCTTTGCAAGTGATGTGGCATATTCCTATTTGGGGAGCGATGTATTGTGAGGAGATCTGCATTGTGTTCCAGCTTCGGAGTATAGTTGCGTGGTACTGTGCTGGGCGCGTTTGCCTACGAAGCCCAGTGAGGTCAGGGGTGAGGGCTGCCAATATGACTGTTTGAATGATGTCATGCTCAGGGGCGGGGGATTAGGTTTTGTGTAACAGATGCCGGTCAGCCAGGTGGATTGGTGGAATGATGTGATTATCGGAATATTGCTGGTCACAGGTGCCTGTGTTTGCGTGCGTTTCTTGGTGGGAGACTGAGGTCATGTCCATTGGTATGGCTTCTGTATTCGTGCCATCTGTGCCCTGCAGCTCCCATTGGCCCCTCTTGTGATTCTTTTGTTCGTTGGCATGCATGGGTGACTTGTACATTTCACTGGTTGCATTGTGACTTCGTTGCACCTACGGGGAGTTGTACTATGTGGCCAGGGAGCGGTGTACAGGCACTCAGTGCGGCCGTTTACGGTTGATTCGCGATGCCGTACTTCTCACCATGGCGGAATGGTAATTTCCGGCGTGCTTGATGGCGTTAAGTACATATCCGCTAGGGTCGGAATTCGCGTACCCTTGCGCCATGGTGCTAATTACGGTTTGGCATGGCGCGCGCGCGCGTACTTGGTGCAGTTAGCGTTGGCGTTCACTACGGTGTCGCTAATGGCATCGTACTTTACGGTGACGGGTCATAATCGCACCGAGCGCTATTCGATGGCGGTATTGCATTTCCGCCATCGTTTTTCGATTTCCGCCAGGGTCGTAATGAGGGCCTATATGTTGTGTTTTAGAAGATGCCTTTGATGAAATAATGGGTAAAAAGTATAATTGTATTAGTTGTACAAACATGAAGTAAAGTTGTTAACCATGAAAGAAATGTATAGTCAAATGTTAGAGAATGGTGAAAGGTTTATACTAAGCCAGCCACCAATAAAAATAAATATATGAATACATAAATAAATAAATTAGATTATTTTTAGAGCCACCCAGTTAGCTCTGCAATAAAATTGCTGGTTTCGTGGCCGTTCGGGATTGAGGTCCCTTCATTGCAGATCTTTTGTACACTGGTGCTTACTTTGCTGGGTTGGTTCCTCAATGACTCTGAGGTGGCCTTACAGTGTTTTATAAATGCTATTCAGGCAGCCAGATTATCATAACAGTAGGTGGTGTCACACATGTAACAGACACAGCCCTGGCACAGGAAACATTAGCTGTGCAGTGACTACACCTTCAATCCAGGATGTTGTGAACCATGCCAATGGCAGCTGTGCACTATACAAAACTCATTTGAAAGTGACACTGAAATATTTCTGTTCCAATATTCCCAGTCACCATTATCCCCTGCTGCTTCTGCGCCTTCAGTATTTACAGAGAACATAGGAGCTCCATAAGTAATCAACATACCAGCATGTTTCCCCAACCCCTGTTTTCTGTAAGCGTTCCTGCTTCTCCCCACCCTGTGTTACCTTGCCCCTCGGCATGTTGAACTGGCCAGACTCAGGGGAAGTAGGCATCAAGTCATGGTCGCCTTATGATTGCAAATCGACCCTCCCAACGTTTACATTGAAGACCACCTCTGTCTGCGTTTTCCTTACACCGAATACAAAACACTGCCTGTGCCCCTCTGGTTCTCTTTGCGTTTGGAAATCATCGAATCAAGTAAAATACATCTATTTAGAAGAGCCCACAGTTGCAATCATCTGCACTGGGATCTAGTTGGGATACGAACTGACAGCGTAGAAATCGTTCTTTTATGCAGCGTTACTAAATTGACTAAATTGGTCATGCTCGTTTGTGACTCCTCATTTATCCAATCAACATAACCTGTGCATAACTAAAACACTGCATATCCCAATTAGGTGCATAATGCAGTTTGTGTTAATTCACCTGCACCATTATAATTCCCCAACGTATGCAATGTTCTTTTTGATTATGTAATACATTTCACTCCAGACTGCCACAGTGCTTGGAGGCCATGTACCATCTGCTCAAGAATCAATAACACAGCTGTTCTAGAAGTCTGCTAAGAGACAGAAGAACATGAAGCTTTACATACAATCAGAGATCCCCATACTAAAGGATGTGAAGTAATCAATTACCCAGGACAACAATGCGCATGGAACCGAGTTTTCCGATTAATGTGATTTAATGTGTCATCCAAACTGAAAGGTCATTGGGAAGCATAAGTACAGGTTGAGCCTGTAAAAATAAGTCCTATATAACAAGAAAAGCCAACACGTGTTTCAACCCAATGGCAGGTCTTTTTACCATTCAAAATGTTTATTGAAAGAACAACACTAGGCTACATCGATACAGATATATCGAACAAATACGCATGTGTAGAACAGCCTCAAAGGCTATTAACACAGTAGACTCAAGCACGAGTATCAAGCATTGTAAGTCACCTGAAATGTGCATCCCAGAAAAGGCATATCAGTTCCCGTTGTATCAAAACAATCAAAATAAATGAATATAATGGCCACCATCCGCATAGTCAAACATGTTCCAACATACCATCAAGATATACAAGGTAGGTCAACATCGGGTAAAACACCGGAGAGAAGAACAGAAGAACAAAGAATTAGGTACTCAGCGTGATAAAAGGTCTAATGTGGGTGGCTCAAGCTGTATGATTACCATGAGAATCCGCCTGGGGTTAAAGTCCTGGGCCCCATGAGTACAACGCAAAACTGAACAGTGTGCTATCCAATGTCCATATTATCATCGCCAATATTAACATTAAAGGCAATGTCCATATTAACATCAACGCCATTGATCCAGTCCCCAGGTCCAACCACTTCATTATATACTTCACCATCTCCCTTATGAAGCTCAACAAAATCTCATAGGTGCCACTGAGCCCCATGCTAGTCCACAACACCTGTAAACTTAAGCATGAGGACCTAAAACCATCCATCCTCACTGCTCTGTCCTAGTCACTCAGCCGATGGCTTAGCCACCCTATACATGCCTGTCTGCTCCTGGCCCTGGATATACATGGTCTGCTTAAATCCAAAATCCCAAAACCTCATAAAAGTCACAACACCTGGTTCTCTAAGGATCTGGTCCACCTAGTAGGGAAAGAAGACCTCTCGAAACAGCTTTGCAATAAAAAACCCTCTCCTAAGAATTGTCAGCCCCTGCCTCTTTGGTCCTTAACTATAAGAAAGCAGTTGTTACCTGCAAATTTAAAAGCTATAACAACAGAACTTCTAATGCTATTACCAATAGCAAGGAATTATTTTCAATGCTCCGGGAGCTTGAAACACCCATTCCTCCCATCGCCAGCACTCATGCTGATAAAGCTTGGTGCACCACAATCCATAAATTTGAGTTATTACTTACTAAAATCAATGCCAAAAAAGCCTTGATTGATAGCAAGCCACAGATACTCAACATGAACCCAGTTACCATCCCCATCGGGCTGATACCATGAACATCCCCCCTTCTCATTTAGCCTTGTCACACTTGAGCAAGTTGCAGCTACCATTAGTACACCTAAACAATCTAAATGTGAAGGCGATCCTTGTCTAGCCCATATCATGAAGCTCTGCGCTCCCACACTCATGCTGATCATCGCTGACTTTGCCAATGCATCCTTCGCAGCTAGCTTGGTACCCTCCATGATCAAATGTGCCTGAGTCTCCCCTCTTCAAAAAAAACCTTCACTTGACCCTTCCATCCCAACCAGCTACCACCCCATTACCACTAACCCTTTCCCGTAATAAATTCTAGACCGCCTAGCCTACACACGGACACGGTATCAGGTAATAATATCACCATATATATGGTCGCCGTAAATAATATCGCCGGGAAAATGTTGTGGCGATATTATTTGGGTGACCATATATAAGAGGACAGGGGCAAAAAAAATGTTTTTAAAAAAAAGAAAAAAAAAGTTTGGGTGTTCCGGGGGTGTCCCCCGCATGTTCCATGAAATAATGTTGCCACAAAAAACGTCAATTTTTCGGCGATATTTTTGCATGGCGATATTTTTGTGGCGACATTATTACATGGAACCCTACACACAAGTCCAGCAATTCCTTGAAATCAATCACTTGCCTGGCAAAAGGCAATCTGGTTTCCGCCCTAAGCATAGTGCTAAAACCGCTCTATTGGACTTAAAAATACAAATGAACTCCATCCATGACTCCAACAACATAGAGATCCTACTCCTACTCGGCCTCTCCACAGCTTTTGATTTGGTGGACCACAATATCCTCTGCCAACACCTCAACCATAATTTCCACTTCTCGCCAGAAGCAACCTCGTGGATTAAGTCCTTCCTTAGTGGTTGGACCACGCGAGTCTTCATAGGGGAAGCTGCTGCCGATGCCATCCCTGTCCCAATTGGTGTACCTCAAGGATCCTTTCTCTCACCCACTCTTTGCAACACTTACACTAAACCCCCATTTGACCTCCTTGATTCTAGAGGAATCACCTACACCAATGATGAGGACGATACCCAGATCATCGTCCTGCACTCCAGTGATCATGACACTGATCCCATCAAAATTATCTCTGTTTATAGCACGATGAAAAACTGGGTGGCCACCCGTAACCTTTGCCTGAATGTTGAAAAAATTGAGCTCCTGGTCATCAGCTCCCCTCATTTGATACGACACCTAGACCCCACCTACTCTTTCTTTTGCATTGATGGTACACCCATCCCAGTCGTGAAACAAATATAAACCTTCTACCTCGGAGCACAACAAACAGACTCATCTCCCTGAGCAGGCAATTCCTCTATCCTAGCAACTGCATCACACTTGCTCAAGCACTTATCCTCTCTAAACTCGATTATTGTAATGAGAAGGCGTGGTAAATAAAAGGTAGACCTTTCGTTTTACACAAATGATGACCATCGATACAAACCCAAGTGGGTCTGAAAGACAGACTCAAGTGACTGTTCAAAGCAAAGTCATATAGGGAAGCAGTTAAAGGGGAAGTTTGTGCAGAAAGGTTATTGTCCCAATAGATCGGGCATGTATTTTTAAGCATACTGTAATCAATCCTATTTCCTATGCATCTTACCTTACTGTTCCTCACATTTACACATGTGAAAGCAACGGTTTGGACGCTGCCATCTTGTGCTAATTTTATCAGTTGATACATCGCCCTAAATTCGGGTGCCCTTGCAGCAAGAATATAGATGGCCCGCCCAACAAACTGGCATCACTAGATGCTTACTCCCTTTTCCACAATGCCAATGCACATCTCATGTCAACATCGTCTGTGCACAATCTATTGACGTGTCTCCATGGAAATGCCAAGATGCCTCGTTCCTTGAAAGGTGTAAACAAACCCTTTCTGATCACACAACATTGGAGTTACTTTTTCCTTCATGTCAGTGTATTTTGCTTCAAGCCTCCGTGACTTGTTTCAGCTCTGTGCAGCTATCTTCCTAGTTCAATGCCCTGCAAATAGGTACTTACACTATCTGAACTGATTGAACTCAGTAGTTGTGTTTTATTTAAACATTTCTTATATTATCTGCAAATGGCTTTGCCAAAGCATATTTAAATTGTACTTTTAAAAGGCTTATTTTTTACATATGTGAATGCAAATTTCATAGTTTGTGCCTATTATTCATGTCTTTGCACTATGGGTTTTTGTAACATGGCAGTGCGTTCTTTTCTCCTTCTTTAAAATAATTTCTTGTCTACCAACAAACACATTCATATTTTTCAGACTTTTTTTTTGTACTTATTCAATAATCAGGAACCATGGCAACAATACAGCCATACCAGTTTGAGCCCGAACATTCAGAGTAGGAATTAATTGAAAGAGAAACAAGCAGAAATGATGGGGAATCGGATAAGAGTCGTGATGATCAATCAATGTAGCCTGAAGCCTGTCGCATGGAAGACGTTTCCATCTGGTGTACCTGCGATGGTTGCAAGGTTATGCTAACCAAGGTGGTGAACTGCTGCTGCCAAGAAAACTATGGATGCTTGACCTGCATAGCCAAAGAAGAAACAGCACTGATATGCGTTACCGAGCTGCATGACTTCAGAGCAGCTTGCCTCACAAGATCTGTGCCCGCAGATGATGATGGTCCTTATGCACAAACTTCAAGCAACAGTTTACCCTCCTAATCAAAGTAATGACTACGTTTACACTAGATCTGATGTATGTTTGACAACTGAGATGGCTAACATTTTATGTTGTTTTCCTACCTCATTGTAACTTCCATCGATCACTGACAAAAGTTTTTTTTTCTGTTATTTGAATACATTTCTCGTACTAATCTAAAACCAGAGTATTAATCACTAGATGTAACTTCTGACCATTTACATTTCTTTTACTTTGATCTTAAAAACAATATTTCCTTAGGTCCTGAACTGTTCTTGCTTCAATGGGCGTTCACATTTGTAATTTTTCGATACTTCAAATGGCGTTTCCGGTGGTTCAGGCTTGTGGCCTATCGTGCGTTTACATGGTGGATTCATGGACGGCTTGGTTTCCGCATTCGACGAGTAATCTGCCTGTGCTGTTTGAGCCATTTGCACGAAATTCTCCAGTGACAGTGGATAGTCAAAGTATTTTTACACAAGGTACCCAAACCACATCAATACATTTTGTAGTTAGTTTGTGCCATCCACATTAACAAAGTAAAAAAAAAATAGAGTTACTATGAATAGTTCTTTGAATTTTTCAGTAAGTCAACAAGATGTCCAACCGTCTAGGAGGTTCATGAAAGAAGTTTGGTGGCGTTTTGCACTCGACTCATGCCCATCCATCGACTTCATGTATCAATGGCAGTTTGCACCTATCACTGTGCCCTCCCGAGGGTGCTGGGTGCAGGATCAGTGTCTCCAGACTCCCCTTTGAAGACCCTGTCCCTGCAATCAACATATATAGGTATCCCTTGAACATTGTTTCTGGCCATTTGTGCTCGCCTCACACCCATCCATCCCTCTCCAGTATCAATGGCAGTTCAAACTTATGACTCTGTGCTCCCGGGGTGGCTGGGCGCATGGGGACGCTCAAGGTGCCAAACACTGTGTACACCTCAAAGGGGTCCAACGCACTGCAACCATTGTCCACATGGCCTCCCCAGACCCGGTGTCTCCAGACTTCCCATTGAAGACCCTGTGCCTGCAATCAACTTATGTATGTATCCCTTGAACATTGTTCCGGAAGTATCATGCTCATCTCACGGCCATCCATTCCCCTCCAGTATCAATGGCAGTGCAACCCTATTCCGTCTGCTCCCGAGAGGGCTGGGTGCATGGGTATGAGGATGTCATTGAGGCTTGATGGGTGTCAAGGAACACAGCACACATTTACATACGCACCCAATTTTCAATGCCATTATAAACACCTTGATAGTCCACTGGGGAACATCTATGCAATCAACAAGGTATATCGCCATCAATCTACTTGTTACCAGACTTGCTCAATCGGCTCATCTGTGCGTCCAATTGAGGGTTGGTCAACTATTTTGTTCTGTAGTTTCATTGATCGCTGCTCAGAAAGTTTGCATTGTTTAATACCCAATGTACACTATATTCTCATTTTAATTTATCTTAAAGAGTTCACCTTTATCGAAAGTATTTTTTTATCTCTGGATTTAGCACATTTCATTGCAGTGCATTGTATCAGAATGTAATGTTTCATAGTCCATATTTTCAATGCATGTTTTCTTTTGGTGGCTCAAAGTTTATTGAATGGACTAGTAATACCTTATAATTTGCGGTATAACAATGAGTGCTAACTAATTCGATTGCTGTGATAATTAGACAAGGTTACAGAGTTTCTTTTTTTAATTTAAAACAACGTTTACAAACAAAGCTATGTGATCGTTGCTTTGCTCACAGTGATACTTTATTAATTGAAATAATTATTTATATTTCTTTAACAGATCTTACAGACATTTCAAGAATGCCTTCATGTATCGTTGTTTTTGATTGCTCTACGGAGAGCCATGTCAAAACTCCTGGCACAGCCCTGCCTGTATTCTCAGAGGATTTAGAAAAAGATGACTTTCAAATTGCAGATTTCCATTGTCCAAGAGTGAAAGCAGAACCAAGGATGTCTTGGAAGAAGTGACGGGCAATTAATTCTGCGTCTGCAGCATGCACTTCTCAGATGATATGTACGAAGCATCCCACCACACTAAATAGCCCCCCCCCAGACACCTTTGCAAATTACTTCCCAATACACTTGCAACTAAATTGCAGCACGCGCCGGCTCTGGTGAGTAGTGGACGAAGAATGTTTTTGTATGTTGGTATAAAAAAAGAGTGCTCTCTATACATATGTCTTCTAAATGATCTTGCAATCTAAAGAATTAGTGTGGGGAAAGGTAACGTGAGGACCGTTTTTGACTTCTTGGTGAATATTTACATCGATGTTATATCACACAAGTTAAACTCGCGACTCAAAGCACTGTACTTTTAAAAATGTTCACTTTAGACTACTTTGTCTATACCCACTTTCACTTCCCCTTTTTAAAATGTGTTGGTTAACATTTTTTTCTTTACATAGAGCTCACTGATGGAAGTACAGACCTTCACCATTGAGGAAACCATAGACACGTCGATTATCCCAATGGTGAGGCCAAGCCACATGCACGTAGTCATGTTTGTGTGCGTTCAATGTGGTCAAATTTATAATACTAATTTCCCTTTTCAATTGGACTCTTTTCTGATTATATACATAAAATAAAGGAGCAATATTCATCATAGATCTCTACTCCGGAGTCAACAGCAACATCACTCACCTTTCAAGTAATTATTTTATACTAATCCTTTATATGAAACTGAACAATACATGCATGTGGCCTACTTCGAATTGAAACATATTGAAGATTATTATGTATAATATTAGTTATTGTCACAAAGTTTTGTGTAGGAGTGTCTCTGAATATGAACCATCGTCTGCATCTGATGTTTTCTTTTTAATTTTGCTTTTACATCTGTATTAAAACAATCACTATGTTATAGGGGGATGCTGGAACGTAGACAACAATCCCTTCCTCATTTGAAACTGGTCTGGAGTATGAGGTATGCAAAGTTAGAATTTGCGTTATATTGATAGTTGTGGATCTACTTTATTTGATTTGAAATTAACATAAGTGTTTTATTTTTCAAAAAATATACAATACTGTTAGAAAAGTGCAAAAAAATAAATCAACAACCTTGTTCCATAGACATGCAACAATGAAAGTAAAACCTCCCCAACAACATGCTATGAAACTGAAATGCATGTAACCTTTCACTGTATGAAAGATTTCTGTTTTTGTTAATAACATATAACTTCCTACCAAAAGCAGAATACATTAAAAAGAAAACACTACAGGGCAAAGTAATTTGGGAGGCAACAATTTAATCACTATGTTTTGCAGGATATCACATCAACTAAACCTCCTAGACTGCTGGTATAGGTAGAGTCTAACTACTTAACAAATCCACATCCAAATTGAACACTTTTCGACACTTTTGAAACAAATTTGGAATATTCATTAAGTACAATCTTGATCACCCTTCAATAAAAACTGGAAGGTATCACCACATATATACGAGCCAATAATAAATACAACTGTTCATATAAAACACATATTAAAAACCAATTTAAAGTGCCATGTGCTGAAAGTGTCACCGTGTTGAGTGCTGAGTGCAACCGTCTCTGTAAATCTCTACTTGTGCAACTATTGCAACTACTCTAAAGATCCTGTTAAAGATCCCATAACCATTACATTGCCCAACATGTTTAATTCTTCCTTATTCAGTCTCAATCTTAGGAACTTCCTCAGGGGCTTTAACCTTCTACACACTTCTAAACAATGTTTTCTAATACCTAGAGTGATCTGTAACTTTCCTGCCCCATTTTTACAGGCTTGCAGTTACTGTTCTATGCTGCTGAGAGCCGTACAATCTTGCAGTCTCCCTTCTTTAAGAGGCTGGATTTTATAGTTTAACTCTAGTCCTATACATACTAAGGGTCCTCCTAATGTGACCTTCTCGATTGCTTATTTTATCTAGTGAGCCTATTGCTAATTAAAGCTTGACATTGACAACCGTATAAAGAGGTCCTGCACAACGGCACTGCTGCTTGCCATTTGTGACTCTCTAATAACAGGATCTTTAGAGTAGTTGCAATAGTTGCACAAGTATTCATATTAAACCATGGAGAAGAATAAATTGGCATTTTTTAAAAAGCTACTGTGCATAAATAAAATGTAAATGGAATTTTTAAAATTTCAAATTTGGTATTTTCATTTGTACTATTTTTCAAAGGTTCTTATTAAAATTGGAGGTAAGGGGCGGCTGCAAGTGGTGATGTGGAGGACATCACAAAAAGTATATTTACTTTTTCACAAATATATATAATTTCAATTTAACCAACTACAAAATAACACAATTACAACAAACATTCATGAGGCTGATTTACTAAGCCAAATAAGTGTCCTAGGACAAAATGTACTAAGCTTCACAAATAGTGTCAATAGAAAAAAAGTTCTTAGGCTCTTACTTAAGCTACTTATTTAGCTTAGTAAATCAGCCCCTCATATATTTCAATTAATTACATTATAACACATAATTATGTATAAAATGAAATATTATTTAAAAACATTTTACATACAATTACAAAATCTTACAAAAACACAGGAAATTATTTGAAAAAAAACATTTTTTACAACAGAGTTGAGGTTAACCTGCAAAAACATAGAGTCTACAAACAAAAGAAATCATAACGTTATGGTAACAGCATAAACATATATTATCGATACATTTAAAAAATATGTTTAAATAAAATATAATTTCAGATAGATAGATAGTGATCAATTAATAGATTGATATATAAGAAAAGAGACATACAGTTACATTTGTAGTGAGGGATGGTTGGAGAGCCATAGAGAAATGCACATGTATAAGGTATATATATAGACAAAGATGGATATGTACATTGATATACATAAAGAGATACATACAGTAACATGCATAGAGAGATATGGATAAACATAGATAAACCCATTGATGGGTCTGTATATATATGTGCACATAGACAACTAGGTAGAAATGAGAGATGCATTGAGTTTGCTGTATATAGACATATATAGAAATGCAACAAAACAAAGAGCTATATAAATACACTGAAAAGCAAAACGATAGATAAATATAAGTATGCGTGTCTACATAAAAATAAATGTAGATAGAGAGATTGATAGAGGGCGAAGTATGGATACATGTAGATGCAGAGCCACAGATGGATATAGGTAGATGGAAAGATTCATATACATATGTAAAGATTACAAGAGATGTACAAAGAGCCAATGATGGAGCTCAATGGAACTGTTTATATAGAGACATGAAACCACAGGTTGACAAGGACAGACATTGAGAGATACCTACAGTGAGATATAGGATGCATAGAGATGGAGAGAAAGAGGTGGGTGGATATATAGAGACTGATATACATAGATGGAGATCATTATAGACATCCAAGAGGAAGCATCTGTTGTCATAGAGGTATTGAAGAAGAGTGGAGGAAGCGTCAGTTTATACTGCTTCAATACCTCAATGCCTTTACAATGCTGCTGAAAAAATGCAGTGATAGACTGGTCTCAATTTCATCAAGGTGTATTTGGTAACTTGTCGGCCCAGAAACATGGGTATGCACATTGCCTGATAAGGTTGGAAAAGAGCATATGCCCCGAACGTCTGGTTATTGCACCGATTGTCAAACCCTGTTGCAATATTGGCAGCACTGTATCACATTTACTATTGGTCTCTTTCAATCCTCATAATTATTTAACTTCACGAACATATCACTGACATCACAGTCCATACATCTTTTAGTTGGTTCTGTTTTTCATTATTTGTGATACCTTTGTCTAAGTGAGTAGAATAACGAGCCAAGTCTGACACAATAGTGGCATGGTGATTGCAAAGACTTTTATTCTGGTAAAAATAAAGAGGAAACCTAGCTCTACCTAACTCTAAGAGGGGTTTCCTTGCCTCTAATAAAGAATGAATTAAGTGTGGTGTACCACAGGGGGCATGTCTCTCCCCGGTTTTGTTCAACATATTCTGTCGCACTCTATGCAATGTCTTGGACGCATTGAGGGGGCCATTTTCAAATTATGCAGATGACACCCAGCTCATTATAGAGCTGAGTGGGGTCTATGAGAGAAAGATCTGGAGAACATAGAGAAAGTGTATGAGGCTATTCAAGCCTGTATGATAATGTATGGCCTCTGTCTTAATGCTAATAAATCAGAGTTCTTGATCTTTGGCTCGACACAGGCACATGCTAAACTCGCAGATCTGTATGAGGGCTTTGCTGTAGAAGGTCATTACATCAAAGTTGTTCCCAAGGTGAAGACCCTGGGAGTGATCTTGGAATCATATCTGGGTTCTGAAACTCATGTCAATAATGTAGTCCAGAAAGCCCAATACTACCTAAAGCTGCTTAGAATAGTCAAGCCGTATGTATCAGCAGCAAATTGCACAACACTAGTGAGAGCAGTTGTCATGCCAAGGTTGGACAATTGTAGTACCCTATTTGCTGGAGCTAGTAAGGGATGCATCAAGAAATTCCAGACACTCCAGAATGATGCAGCACGGATTATTAAGGGCACTTCAAGATGGGATCCTGTATCCACACATAGGAGGAAGCTTCACTGGCTCCCAATGGATGTTAGAATATGTTTTAAATTCAAACACAATTTTACACAAGTGCATGTATGTAAAAGCACCTCAATACTTGACAGATTAGTTCTTTAATGTATTGCCAAAGTCACTCCGTCAAAGGACTCCATGCGCTTAACTCAGCCAAGATATAAAAGGGTCTGAGGTAATGGACATTCCTTTGCTTCACAATCTGGGATGATGTGGAATAAACTCCCTTTGGAGATGCGTCGAGAAGTAAACAACACTGTTTTTAAGAAGAGTCTTAAAACACTACTGTTTGTCTAGATTACAATGTGATGGTACTGTTTGATTTCTTGTTCTGTGTTTGCATCCTGATGCCTGCGGGCTCCGGAGCAATATAAGCAAATAAACATTAACATAACCGTAAACATACCTACTTCTATCCCTCACACTTATAACTAATACGAAAAAGGGTAATGGGTCATCTTGGTCCAGAAGAATTACTCCCTTCGTCTGAACAATGGGCAGCAATTCCAATCATAGAAGAATGACTCCCCTCTACAAGTCTCAGTTCCTTTCTGAGAAAACAAACAAAGTTTCAGTTTGTAGCATCTTAAGGATTCAGTTCCAATTCAAAAGAAAAAGCCCCAACTTAAACATTACTCCTTCTTGAACATTGTTGTACTTCACTATTTGGTTCCTGGATAACATCTCACTTCTACAGGTATATGGTTCTCAATGTCCTCACAGAGCCCAGGGAATGACTCCCTTTGGCTGGGCTTCTTTTGGCTGGTTTCATGATACCCAATCTTCTTGGAAGACCGCAGGAGGTACTGTTGCCTTTTCCTGAGGTCTCCTTGATTTTCAGTTCACAAGGGCCAGACGGAATGACTCCCTTCCCCCAAGCCCTTTTCAGACTTTCACATTCACAGTTCATACACATGCTTCAGGGAGGGATGCGTCCCTTGCCGTGGCTTGCTTTGCACTTCAAAAGTTCTTATTTAACATGAGGTCCCAATTTTATGGATGTGGGTCCCTGACCCGTGTGTTCCTCCTGACTGGGTGCTGAAGTCCTGGTTCACTATACTGCCAGGTACTGTGACTATGAAGGTGGCTGGGGCTGATCTTCATAAAAGGATGCAGGTCCCAGACCTGTGGGATTCTTCTCTTTTGGTGCTGCATTCCTGGTTCACTATCCTGCCAGGTACTGTGACTATGAAGATGACTTAGGTTACTCTTCATAGATGGATGTGAGTCTCCAACAGATTATCTCACCTTGGTATTGCAGTTCCTTTTTGTTAGGTGTCTTAGTTTCTACCCCAGAGGTTTCCTTTAGGCCCCAATATCGTAGCTCCAGCCTCTGCCAGTGCCTTCTGGTACCCCTTCCAACTGCCCCAGTAGCCCTTGTACCTTTAGGGTCTCTACCATCTCAACACGGTTGGTATCAGTGTTCTCTGACCTCTACTCCAGGCTTCTCTGGGTTTTTCGACTCTTCTGGCATGCTGTGGCATCTCCACTGCACTCACAGATTCTCAGCAGGTTCACCTTCCTGCAATCACGTGGTCCTTCTGCTTGGCTGTCTAGGACGTCTGCTGCTCTGCTTTGCCGAATCATCCTTCCACGTCGGAACAGGTAAGAGCTCTCTACCTGTCCAGTAAGCTCTTCTGCAACTGCTCAAGTCCTTTGCTGAGCCGAGCGTTCTCCATGCTGCCGGTTCCTCCTCATGGGAAGGGGCACCCCCCTATGGGAGAAGTGACGACATCTGGGGATTCGTCACATTTGCCAGTGGTTTTTTTTAGGTTCTTGCTCAATGGTGACTTCATTCCATAAATAATGTCATATAATATTTAATATGACTCCAATACATGTTACTTTATGATTCTTCTAGCAAACTGTTTTTTAATTTTGCGTGCACAGCCACACATACACACACATTCACATACCTTCATTGAAAATACAAATAACTAACATAGGTCGCTCTTCATTAGTCTACATTAAACAGGTGGTTTGTCTACTCTACTCACAGTTACCTCTGTGTCCACGAACTACAATCAGCAGAATACTTTAAAATCAAGTGCATGCTTGTTGCATGATAAAGGCCAAATTGCCTCTGCCTCTTTGCTCTCCGTTGTCCAAGGCCACGTTAGTACAGCAAAGATAATGCAAGAACTGTTCCTGCACATGAAGCATCAGTTTGATGTATGGCACGTCACCAAATCAATATCCCAGAAAAATGACAGCTGCTGGTAAAACAAGCATTGGCAAAGACAACAGTTTGGGCTTTTCGTGTGAATGGAATATATATATATATTTTATTTTATTATTATTTGTGTATTTTCCAAGTCGGAACTTTACAAAAGAGTTTTTTTGTTTGTGTAGAATGGTGCTTCTTAAGAGTGACCGGAAAAATAATATCATTTTTCTAAGCACTGCCATAATTGTACTTTCCGCTATAAGGTGGAAACAGCTGGAAAATAGCATAAGTACCTGGGCAAATGATGTCAGTGCCCGCCAAATAACTAAGCAGAAATGAAAACTGTTGGCTTTGCAGTGCATGATTATAACAGGACCACAGTTCAAGGAACAGATGCAAGGACACACACACACTCCTTAAGAATTAAGTGACTGAAGGTAGTGAGTGTGTGTTTAAAAAAAACTTCTCACATCTCACCTGCCTTCTATCTGTTCACCAATACAACCGTTTTGGCTCCCAATAGACAGCACATTTTTGACATTTGCCGGAGGGACAGCGCTTCAAAATGACAATGTGGTCCAGGTGACCCCATGATCGCGCTCTATCCACTAACAAGCCTCATTTCAGGGTACTCTGGGCAATTATCTTCATGAAGGTGTCAGTTGCCCCCCACCGGGGGAATTGCAGACATGTGTGTGGGGATTTTTCATTGCCCCTTCCATAGCTGGAATGTTAATGAGGCTGGATGCGGCCCTACCAGTAGATAGCCCTGTATGCATATAGCTTGCAGAACAACTCTCAGGGCACAGATTGAGGAGCCTCAAACCCCTACTTTGGAGCAACACTACCATCAAAATAATAGTGCAAGCATTTGAACTTACACATTTCTGGGAGCTGAGGGAAACACACGTGCATGTGTGCGCACATGAGTTGTGTTAGGTTATACACATTTTGTGCTATGCAAAATTTCAATACCTCTTCTTAGGTTTTAACGGTGTGCACCTTTTATACTTTGGCAGCAACATTATTGGAAACACTTCTTGGTTGTTTTTGTGTGGGTGGGGGTGTAGAAATAATCGCACCAAGGCTGTGTTTATTGAAATAGAAATGTACAATAACAGCCTTTTGTACTAAGCAGAAGTATGGGAAAATAGTATTTTTGGACAGATAACCCGGTCCGCCTTATCTCTGGCGTGCAGCGTCTTATTTGGCATTAGCAGGGCGTTCTTTCGCCTTTCCTCCTGAGAAAGTTTGACTGTGACAGGAACGGCTTTGCGGCTGGACCTGATGGATAGAAAAGAAGGATAAAGTGGAGACACTTGTCACTTTTTATGCAAGCCATGTGCCTTTTCTGACAGTGTCTTGCGAGTATTCCATCGGTGGGGGTGTGCTCCAGTGTAGGTCCCCTGGCACGCTCTTCGGTGCAGCAACATGCCACCTTACACACCCACTGCAGAGATCTTTGTGTATGCATACCAACTAAATGAAGACAGTCAGGACTCACACTCTTAAAGGGGCCATAACCATACTCTGGTGATAACTCTCTGGTTGATCTTTGTGCCGCTGTCTGTGTTGCCCTCATCTCCCTCTTCTGATTTCACTGTACTTGAACTCAGTATTGCTGTTATTTTCACCTGAAAAAGCAGTTGTTTGGAAGAGTTGTTCCTTTTACAAAATATTGATTTGTTTTCCCCCACAAATGCATATGAAGGTTTTAATCCTATTGTAGATGTTCTAGTATCTAGTTCTGTGTCACAGATGACACTCTGAGGAGGAGGGTGAGGATTCATATTTGTGCGGAAAGGTTTTGATTCTTCCCAAAGCCTAATTAACTTGGTCACGTGTCAACTGCGTTTGTTTTTTCATTTGCTGCGTTTTATTTTTCAGCTCAGACCCCAACTGGAAACACAGTGAATCACTGCACATCCCTTTGGGGTTGGGGCACATTTTTGTGGTGCCCGGTCCCTATTGAGCCACATGAGTGTGACAAATCCACAGCCCTATGTGTGCTTATGAGAGCTAATTGTAAGTGCTCTTTCAACGGTTATGATAATGGACAGGCGACTAAACACGATGAAGTGTATGCAGGACAGTAAAGCACGTATAACATACACAGTTTGCTTAAATTCTGTAAGATAGCACATACTGGAGTCACATCTAAGAACAGTAAAAAGGTATTGAAGTGAAGAAAGCAAACCTGAAGAAAAAGCACATTCATTCATAACAACATAAAACCTGAAGAAGGCAACTGGATCCAGTAGAAGAAATAGTAACAATATGTAAGAAAAATGTAAACTAAACATAAGTGGAGACTCGTTAAATCACAGATAAGTGCTCTGACAATGAAAATTAACTGGGCAAAGTGCCAAGAGTGACAAAACGAGTAAATGACAAAACTGAGCACAGATATCAGTGTGCAGGCAACCGACGTCGAATGACATGCATGGTCGATGGTCTATTTCTCTGCAACAATTGGTGCATTTAATGCTTCTAAAGTTATGCTGGCTGCTGTTTTTTTGTGTCCCTTTTTCAGCGGATCCACCACAGTCCACCTCCCAAACAAGCTGTTACTGTGCAGACGAGTCTCATGTTTATGTTGTGGGTGTCAGTGGAGGTTGGAACCTGTCAGCTTGGCAGCCCCACAGCAGTAACCTGCAACACACCCTCCATTTATTCCCAGAGCAAACCAAGTACAGTGTAGAACAATGTTTTCATGGGTCTAAACAGTGAATGCAGCTGTCATCTTGAAAATAAATGTTTGTGACCCACTGCTACGGGCCAGTTACTAAAGAAAGCAACATGTTGATAATCAACACAAAAATCTTTGCAGCTGTTAACATGTTGCAATTTGGAAACATGTTTTAACAAACACTTATTTTCTTTGGAAAAGTAAAATATTGTCAAAATAGGAGCAAATGTTTTCATAGCACATGATGAAAAATGAATATAATTATTTTTAAGCCCTACATTTACAAACAAATTACTTGGTTTTGGTGAATCAAGGATTTTCCTCACAAGCTAACAATTAAGTGCATCTCCAATATGGCCGCCAGCATAGAAGACCTCCGACCTCAAAGAGTTCCAATGCCGAGAACTTGGGGGTTGGGAAAGGCAGGGAGGGGCAGAATTAGCCACAGGGATTAGGAAGGTGAAGGGCATATAATGGGTGGGTTTATCACCAAACAACAGTGTACCCCTCCTCATTATTATTTCTATGTGCCCCTCTTCAAAAGTCTTTCTCCAAAGCCCTTTCCCCTATGTATACATGAATAAGTATTTGAATGCAATAATTTGGGCTTTATAGGTGTTGCAAGCGACACCTAATATCCCAAATTAAAAAGGGGGTCAGAAGACATTTTAAAATGGTCACAGTCCATCAGCAACCATCTTTGGTGGCCTTCAAAGACTCGTGAGGGTTCTGTCCAGTCTCTTGTGGAACAGTGACTTTCAATGCTCCATCATAGTTCCAGCATACACTCATGGGAGGATAAAAAGCATTTTTACGAGTGTGTACATGGATCTTTGAGTGAAGAGCATGAATTTAAGAAAACGTGGTTGGTACAAGGCTCCCCTCCTCACATAGCCCTACAAAAGATTGTGTGTAACAAAATGCTTACCAGCGATTTGAAGGGCCTAACAGAATTTTGGCACACTGGTGATTTGGCAGTTTGACATAATCTGTGCCTGAATTACAGGCCTAAAAGGCTGCATTTCAGCATAGACAGTATGGAGGCTAGAACAAGTCTGGCTATAGTTGCCACAATGAGAAATTGCAAGATCTGAAGGTGCTTTTGGCATAATTTGTTACACTGTGGCCTTTACAAAAAGAAAAAAGCAATGGGTGGGTAAGCCGATATTAGAGCAGGTGGAATTTGATTTTGTTAAATATCTGACTCTGACTGTGCTGGCCATACAAATGCAAGGACTGACAACAGATTATGTTTACAGGGGTCTGTTGATGCCACAGAACATAGATGAAATGTCTCGTCCTTCAAAGGTTTTAATTGTTGGAAAGTTGACTTCAAGATTCAAATGAAGTGGGATGCTCTTTAAATATTCTTACTATGCACATTTGTTTTGCAAAACTGTAATCATATAAAAATGTAGGTTCTGAAAAAGTTTAACATTACGTACTTGGTCAATATGAGTCTATGTTTCTTATTAAATGTGTATTTTTAAGTATGTTTACATATTTTTGCTCTTAAATCTATTTTCTAAGCATATGTAAATAAATGAAAATGGAAACAAAAGTGGCTATACTATTTAGGCTAAACCATTACAAAGTATATTTATTATTAAATGCAACATTTTTATTTTATTTGTAGACATTTTACTTGTTTTTTTTCTGAAGTGGACAAATGAGAAAGGTCACATACATGACACAAGCATCACTGCCACATTAGAATCACATGTGAAAGACCTGCCTTTAAATTGTTCTGTAATGTTCATGATGCATATCTAAATAACTGAAGAAGATGTGTTTCCCACATTGAAATATGCATACATAAGTGTGTAAATCTTATAATACATTCACAATGGACAACTTTAAACATTTGGCCTGGGGGGCTAGTAGAAGACTCTGGAATGTGGTGCAATTAAATAAGATGGAACATCCAGCATCCTTAACCTCCATGACAACTACACTGAATAAGAAACTACACCATGCTCACATTACGAAGTATATTGCAGACAGGACAAGTACTGATGGGACAAGAAGGAATAATTGAGTGGTTTTTAGTAATTGGGCCTCATTATGACCCAGGCGGTAAGTTACCGCCTGGGCCGTGACTTTACCACCATGGCGTAAACTATGTTTACGCCATGGTGGTTGGCGGACTTACCGCCCCATTCCGACCTTGGTGGGGCGGTAAGTCCCCAATCCCCATTTACCCTTCCCCATTCCCATTTTTGCCCCATAGGGCATAATGGGAGTGGGGAAGGCGTTAATTACGCCACCGTAAATTACGGTGGCGTAATTAACTCCATGGTCCCTTAGCGCCATGGATTTTAACACCTGCTAAAAGCAGGTGTTAAATCCGCCATGGCGCTAAGGGACCTCGTACTCAGGCGGTAAGGGTCGGCGCTGTTTACGCTGCCGTAAACCCCTTACCGCCTGGGTCGAAATGAGGCCCATTGTGTTTCTGGGTGGCTATCAATTCTATCTGCAATCCCTTGATTGCAGAAGTTCAATGGATTTAATGAAACCATATTTCTCCATTGCAAGAGAGGATGTACATTCTGACAATTGCACCATCACATAACTCACTATTATGTGTGTGTAAATGTCCTGGAAGTGATAAGTGCAGTGCTTGGCCGAAAATCCAGGACTGTCACACTGTACATCCCCAGCAAATCTGAACCTTCTTCCTGTGAGAGCATTGTCTATGGATAGCTGCTCGAGATGCCAGCAGTGACTAACAGCAGGGAACAAGAATGGTCTCTGATATTTGCAGTATGCAGTTTTAGCAAGGAGCTCAAGTTCTACAAATGTACATGAACGTGATATCTCACTAAACGTTGAAACACTGAACAACAGAGCAGAAGAACAAAGTACATTTCCAGCTTTTACTTTTCCAAGAATGGGTTATGCGGACCACGAAAAAAGTGTAATGGTTATGCACACAGCTACCCTTGATCTTCAGCTTGGTGCCTTTGACTATTCAAGTAAACGTCCCCAATAGCTTCCTACAAATCCTTCCGACATATCCTATGGTCGCATATAATCATTTGTATAATCTGTAGCAGGCAGCCGTCAAACACAACGGGCCTCATCACGAGTTGGGCGGTAACCCTTTAATGCGGCGGTAGCGCTATTACCGCTGCATTTAAGGGTCCACCAGATCATAGCCATGGCGGACTTCCCCCCAGCTCTTAGCTGGGGGAAATCTGCAGCAAAATTGATGATTTTCGGCGCTATAACCGCTGGTGGTAAATCCACTGGTGGTAATTCCGTGAATTTTCCCCATTGGGCCCAATAGGGAATGAGGAATTGCCAAATGGGCCCAATGGGAATGGGCACTAACCATTCTGGCAGTAGGGCTAATAGCGCCGGCGGTAATACCGCTGGCGTTGTAGCCCAACTCGTGATGAGGCCCAATGTATTTTGGTTTACTCACTAGCCGATCGTCCTACAATATAGTGGTTTGAGATTCTATGGAGGTGGATAAGTCCTCAGCACTACCCCTGGTGAAGTCAGGGTCATACACATAGTCGTCAATTATTTCCAAAGATGCCTCTTTGATTTCAGTCTGTGATATTTCAGGATTTTCAAAATGAATTTGGGAACCAGAGGACATTATGGGCCTCATTCCGAGATTGGAGGTAGCCATGGCGCTATTTCCGCCATGGCTGCCTCCAATACTGGGTCTGGCACCGGTCTGGTTCAATGGGGATTTACCAGTGCATTCCGACCCTGGAGGGACCGGTAAGTCCCCATTGAACCAACCATTCCCCATTCCCATTTGAGCCCCAATAGGGCTCAATTGGAATGGGGAAGTAGCCAATAACGGTACCGCAATTTGCAGCACTGTTATTAGCGCCCTGGTCCCTTAGCGGGACCCGTAAAGGACGTGTGGTCAGACGACACGTTCTTTGAGGCACTTGCTAAGGGACTTCGGAATTGGGCGGTAAGGGATTACCGGCGACAGTCTCCTTATCGGTGTCTAGTATCCATTACCGCCCTATTTGTAATGACCCCTATGTCTTTCTTTGACTGAACTTGTTTTGATGGCCTGGATTGAGTGAGAGGATCAGCAAGTAATGATGAAGCATATTCTTTGTTATAAGTGAGTTCCGGTGGACGTTGTGTGCTGTAACAATGATTCATTTTAGCTAGTGTAAGTACCTTTTTCAGTTTAATTTGTTGTAGTTGTTAGGTAGCTGAACATAGCAAAAAGTATTCGGTGAGGTTTGTAATGAAATAGACAAACACTAAGCTGCAGAAACTCCAATGTTGTCTGATCAGAAATGGTTTGTTGATACTTATCGAGGAAAGAGGCATCTTGAAATTTCCATGGAGACACGTCAATAGATTGCACACAGAGGACATTCAAATGAGACGTGCACTGGCGTTGTTATAAGGGATGTAAGCATATAATGATGTCAGCTAGTAGGGCAGTGATCTGATTTACTGATGTACGGGCACTTGAGCTTAGTGCGATGGATCAATGGATAAGATTATCACAAGATGGTGGTTTCCAATCCTTGCGTTTTGTATGTGTAAATGTCCGAACATCGAAGGTACGATACATTGGAAAACACATTCTGATCAATCGATTTGTGCTACAAAATACATGCCTTATCCATCAGGCCAATAAAATTCATGAGAGATCTTCCCCTTTAGGCAATTATAAGCTTTTTTTAACATGTTTAACACTACAAAACACCTAACACCCCATAATACACCTCTCCCACACATTTTAAGTTAATTTAGGAAGCAATCCCTATAATAAATGTTTATATGAATAAACAGATTGCTTCCTAAATTACCTTAAAATACTCCTGTTACCCTAACTAGCAATCCCAGTGATGGACACATCTTAATATATTATAGTTTTGAAGTATTTACTTTTTCTTTGCCGTTAGTTCCAATTCTCAAACTTGACTCTAAAATTGGTCAATAAAGGATTTTCCAAAATAAAACAGCTGGGCACCAGCAATGCATCATGGGAGATATAATTAATGCTTTGGGTACAGGGGCACCCTGCTCTATGCCAAATAAACATTTTTAAAAAACAGCTGAACGGATTTAAGCCAAACCAAGAAAGGATTTCCTTAGAATGCTTTTTCTCCAACTTGTTACTTATTTGGTGCAAAGACATCCAGTGGTTTGGGCTATGCATGTAAGCAAAAATTTGAACATTTTCCCTTTGGGTAAATGAATGGGAAAGTGAAAACACACCAGATTTTTGCCCGAACTCTTGTTTGTAAAATTTCATACTGATCCGCCCTACAGATCAAAAGTTATCAACCATAGAATCATCACTTTTCCTATAGATGATAGGTTTCACTTTAATTACAGGGAGGCTAGCACTATAACATATACATAGATATATTCACTGAAAAAACTTTAGTTGAGGGACAGTTAAGGTGATCCGATTTAACACAACAAAACCCTTGAAATTCAGTGGATATGGGAAGTGATAATCATCTTAACTTGGCGTCCCCCAGTTGATGACCCCTAGTGCCTAATGATGTGTTATTTACCTTGGAAGGATTACCTTTGGCCATGTCGACTGTTGCTAATGCACCCATAGGTTTCTTTGGGGCCCACTAGCCATGGCATGATGCCATGGCCATTGTACATCTTCCACCAGTAGCTTTCTTTGGGGCTCACTAGCCATGGCATTTGACTGTTGCCACTGTACATGTTGCACCAATATGTTTTGTTTCTTTGGGGCCCAATAGCCATGGCCTTTGGCCATGGCCAGTGGCCACAGCCTTCAACCGTGTACAATGTTCATATTGCACCAATATGTTTGTTTGGGGCCAACTAGCCATGCCCTTCGGCCTCAGACAATGTACATGTTGCACCAACAGGTTTCTTTGGAGCCCACTAGCCATATCTTTCGGCCATGTCCACTGTTATATTGCACCAATAGGTTTCTTTGGGGCACACTAGCCATGCCCTTTGGCCACAGCCACTGTACATGTTGGTCCAATATGTTTCTTTGGTGACCACTAGCCATGACCTTCGGCAGTGGCTACTGTACCTGTTAAACCAGTAGCTTTCTTTCGGGCTCACTTGCCATGGCCTTTGGCCATGGGCAGTGGCACTGAGACCCATTACCCCCGGCCTGGCAGATGTGATCACTGTTGGTGTACATTTTTTCTTTTAATTCTCTTTTTTCCAATTCCCCCGGCATTCCCCCGATAATGTCAAACGAACTACACATGTGTCGGCAATGAACTACTAAAGCCTGCGGTTATTCCATGGTATTTGCGTGATAACACAGAAACGCTCTAAAAATCAAAAAGTCTTCACTGCCCTCACAGGCACTCAGCATGTGCCCCCTCCTCTTTTCATGTTCCCCCTACTTTCCTCAGCTGTTTTTCTCTTCCTAGCCCTCCCTGTTACCCTCTATCACTGTTCATTTCACGTGACGCATTTTCATTCCTGATCGTGTATTCTGGTGTAACCGGGGTTATCTCGCAGGACTCCCCCAATATTACCTCGATAATGCGAACACCTCTGAATTGTAACTGACTCCCCAGGTCACCACCAACTCCCCAACTTCACATGGTGATCTCTTCCCCCTCCCACCTCTAGCCTGATACCATTTCAACCTTTGTCTTACTGCAAATAGCTTATTTTGCACACAAAAAGGACAGGTTTTGATTTCTGAAAAGCCTCTGTAGAGGGGCAGCCGAATGCCGCAGCCTGAAACTGCACCATGCTTGACACCAGTAGTGGTGACCATACCGCAACAAGTATTCAAGAAAAAGTATCCACTGAGAAGACCATATCAGATGTATTCCCGAACAGATGACAATCTCTTGGAAGATGTCTGTGAAGGAATATGAAAATGAGAGAAAGAGAAGCTGGTGATGTCACAAGAAGCGAGAGTGAAGCACTAACAAGATAAGAAGAAGATGTATGGACCTAATAGAATCTGATAACGAAATAAGGAACCAAGTGAATGTTCTTATGCAGAAAGAATATTGCATGTGTGTGTGTAACGCACTGCAGAAAATGCAAGACGCTCAATTAATGTACAGATGAAGCAACGCAAGTAGATTGAGTGATCATAGAAGCTAGCCATATTTAGTAAACACACTGCAGGTGAAGCCGCCATTGTAAAGGAACTGGACATCGGTGTCACAAACGTTAGTAAGCACAAGCCCATGGAGAAAGACGCATCGAGAGCTGTGTGTCGCAGCAGCAAAGAATTAGCTGAAGATCGCAGACTCAAAGGATGAAGCTGTTTGGCCTGGTATCAAAGTTGGAGCAAGCCAAGGCCAGTTATCTATTCTCAAAGGCAGCAAACATGAGAAGCTGAATCGTTCCTTGTTAAGGTGCAAGGAAAGAACACCATGAGAGTCAAGTTTGATTGATTAAAGACAATTAAATGCTGCAAATCAGGTTGAAGTATTGTCTCCTATTACGGGAGCCGAGGATGAAAATAGTGTTGGGCATGCAGTTTCAGAACTATGTCCTTATATTCCCATAGACAAGAGTACACTGCAAGGCTAAGTTCAAAGACAATCTTCATAGCAGAAGGAATGGACTATGAGAGATGTTGGGCTAATTGTGTGGGGAGGTACAGTCAAGTCCACCTCCAGGCACCTGGGTATGAGCTTACGTGTTGCTAAAGAGCCAAATGTTCCAGACATGGTACAAGCGTGACAACCAATTGTAGAAGGCCATATAACTATGGCCCTTATAGTGTAAGAACCAATAGTATTCTGTGTACTTAATATGTGTTGAGGATGACTTGCCCTAGTGGCAGGCTTAAGTTGTCGACCTGATAGTAGATATTCTTTCATAACCCGACTCCTTATAAAAAGTATAATTAGATGTTCCCCTTGAGCCAACCAAATTCCGCTGTAGGTTTATCTTGTTTGCCACGTAGTATGACGTCACATATGACACATTTTTAGTATAAAGGACTGTGTTTATGTGATTTGCGCTGAGAGCACAATCAAACGTCTGTTGATGTCCGTTGTAACTTCCTGTTTTACATAATTGATAATAAAACAGAATAAGTTTTGCCAGCTTCCTGAGTCGGTCTGATTATTTGGTGTAAGAGTTTACTCTGCTGCCCACCCACTGCATGACATGTTACCTATTAAGGACCCTATGTTCACGTGGTAACAATGTCGGATGGTTCTGACCCATCGACCTGTTAGCGCCAGATTTTCGGGCGAACTGACATCCACTGCCATTTATCCGGAAGATTGCTTGGTTTTCTATGGAGAGCGGCCAAATATAAATCTTGCAAGAAAATCGAGACGGTGGGCAGGGTCTCTCTTTGATGAAATCCCTACCTGGTTTCCACAGGCACTTTGCGGACTGAAGGCAAAAGTGGTCTGTTGGAGGCAGAGACAATATGGAGGGTCTTGAGTCAAATGACCGAATGGTGAGTAGATTGAGGGGAATGGCAAATTAAGGGGATGGAATTGTGGTAATTTTAGACTAACAGGAAATATTGTGTGAAGAGACAGAGATAGCGCCTAACGAGTCCTGTCTCAAGAGAGTTCCAGAAGAAGTTGTCTCACACTCCAGTCAGAGTCACTAGGCTATGTATGAACAGGTTCATATAAGGAGACAAATTAAATCCTGTGACAGGATTTTGATTAGAGGCGAGGAGAAAAAAGGTGATCATAGGATATTTTTAGTATATGTGTAAAGTCAACTAGTTTGTTTGGTAAAGTAGGAATATTGAGGAGACAGTAGAAGCTGTGAAACTATCATTGAGAAGAATTGAGAAGCTATAAGCAGATACCTTAGTGGAGAGGTTGGTACTAATCCAAAGGTAGAGATCTAATTGAGAGACTAGCGGCTTGAGCAGTGATTGTTAGGGCACACTCATATTTATTGTTTTAAAAGTATTGAAAAGCGGTCAAAGAAATTTTGTACCAAATCTGGTAAGTATTGACAGTCAATTGAGACTTGTCACAATGGGCAACTCTATTCTGATGTATTTATGTAAGACACTGCCAAAGCACATGCCCAAGCTCAAACAGTATAGTGCGGAATGGGTGAAAGGTACAGCAGATAAAATGTACAAGGGGAAGACATTAGAGAAAATATTAGCTATTTTAGAGATTTGGAAAATGTACCAGGAAGACAAGGAGGATCTGCCACCTGAGGAGTGGCTGCTTAATCAGTGTAAGGAGGAAGGTGTTGAACCCTCAGCTCCCCTTGCCTCGCCTGAAATAAAGGCGCTAATATGGAAGACTTAGGGTTGTATCCTTTAAAGGAACTGAAAGCGGCAGTAGGGTATAGTAATCTGGTATACAAACTGCCCACTTATAGCAGTGACGATAGCCCAGAAGAAAGTAATAGAAAAAATGATATCTTTAGGATCATGCGAGACAAAGAAGAGAAGAGTGAGCGATCGAATGTGTCAACAGAAATAGAGAGATCAAGAGATGGAAAGGAGAAAAGGATAAAGCTGAGGAGGTAGCACTCGTACAGAACGAATGGATGAGAGGACAGATATTACTCAAGCTAGATGGGAAAAGCATCGAGGATGTAAGGCAAAAAGAAGATAAGGACTAACGGGATAGAAAAGACAGGGAACGGCAAGCGAGATTGAAGGAAGACAAGCATAGAAGAAAGAGCAGAGAGTGGCGAGAACAGATTTATCAGGAGTAGCAAAAGAAAGAAGAAAAATCTGAAGAGCAAAGAAAATGTGATAATAGACAGAGAGCGATGGAAGATAAAGATAGAAGGGAAAGGAAGAGAGAAGAGGAAGAAGTGCAGAAATTTAGGAACACAAGGATACAGAGGCGAAGAGAATAAGAGGAAAGAAGAGCAGGAGTGAGGAACTAATAGTGAAGACAAGAAGAAATTAGAATTAGATGGGAGGTAAGAAAGCAAAGGGAACTAGATGAAGAGATAGAACGAAAAAGAAGACAGCAGGATTTTGAATCTAGCCTTGCTCGAAGGGAGCCAGTAGGGCCAAGTCCAGCAATACGATGGGACAGAATAGAAGAGTTTCTTCCGATAAAGGAAGCAATGCCGGGGACATCTAGAGTAGCATTAGAAGAGAAAAACTTAGACATAGGAAGCATTGGTGATAGGATTAATAAGGCCTATCAGGAATTGAAGGGAGGTAGCAGCTATGAAGGTCGAGGGAAAGGGGATGTGTTTCCAATATACCACGAAACGAAGAAGAAAATCTGTTTCGTCTTTAGCATGCATAGAGCCTTGCCCTTAAGCAGATTGTACCTAAACCAGCGTGAAGGGGAGGGTAGTCATACTTCTTGGGGACAAGACATGTCAGATGAAGAATGAGAATCATTCCTTGGGGGAGAGGAAGGAAGCGCATGCACCCCTGAAGGCAGCCTGCAGATAAACAAAGAAGTAAGATGGTCAGATCTGGAACAACCTAAGGACAGGACGCCAGGTCCCATACCATATCCATAACATCCCTGAGGATGATCGTATAGTGAGAAGGGAGAATCACTGCCATATGTGAGCAGATTAAGTTTGCTACCCTCAAGGAGATGGTCAGGAATGATCGTACCTGCTATGGATAGACAGACGATGGGAGCCAACTGCGAGTTAGGGTTTACACAGTTTCCCGTACTGGAAAAAGGGGGAGCAAGGCCACGGTGTATTCCATGGCCGCAGATGGACAAGGATAATTTACGGTACAAGCTCCCAAGTTTGACATCAGATGCTGGAAAAAGGATATATGAGTTAGAAAAGATGATAGAAGGAAATATATTGGCCATAGGGGACATTAAGTGTCTCTTGGCAGCCATTCTTGGAGAGAGAGCTGATGACATATGGAGGAGAGCAGGATATGCAGGTGTGACAGCACAAAACACGGCGCATGATGGAGCACTGTTTAATAATTGCAGAGCAGACTTGTCGAGGGCTCTCAGGGAGCTGCATCCTGGCACATCAGATATGGGTGTAATTATGACACGTAAGATGAAGGAAGATGAAGACCCTATTGCTTACATTTAGGATATTCAAGAGCGGTGGAAACTTGAAATGAAGGAGCCATGGGAAAAAACAGTGGCATTATTTTACCACATTTTATGTCAGGAGTTGCCCGAGCCAGTACAGAGACAGATGAAACAACAGGTGGGAATGGAAGCCAAACTAGGCTGAGATACAGTTGACAATTGTGCATCACTGTCGGCTAGTGCAGGAGAAAAATAAGAAAGATGAGGCTAGGAAAACTGAGGAAGCTAAATTAGTTCAGAAGAAACTGTCAAAATACGCCATAGAAGGAGTGGTATTGACAAATGGACAAGGACTGGGGATGCAGCAGACAGTGGGTACATCGCAGGTTAATGATCAGCGCCCGATGGACCAAGGAGGGAAAGGCTTCATGCCATGAGTCAGAGGTATGGGATATAGAGGAAGGGGTGGATTCCAAAACAATCAAGGGGGGTTTCAGAATGCACAGAATGAGAATCAAAATACACAGGGAGGACTTGTTAGACGAGCACCTCGTGTATGTTGGGCTGGTAGGATGGTAGGACACATTGTGTGCATATGTGGGAGCAAAGGGAATGTACACAAGAGGGGGGACAATTTATCCTCCACCACATAGCACACAAACTAGGGAAGAGTTTGCCCAAGAACAGACAATATATCAGTCGCAAGCGCTGGAAATGCAAAAGACATCACAACCTGAGCAAGTGCAAATTAATATACCAGCAGGGCAGTTGCAACAAGCCCCCATGCAGACACAACAGTATGCAAACACAGGACAAGTGTTGACACCCAGAATGGGAGGTGCCACTTTAGTGGGAGGGAATACTTTCACAGTTACAGGGGTATGCATGTATCCACAATAGGACAGCTCACAGGGTGACTTGATGTGTTCAGTTCTATCTGTGACACCAGACCCCCAAGAGGAACCAAGGGTCGATGAGATGATAGGAGGTAAATCTTTCTCTTTTTTAGTAGACACTGGGGCTACTCGTTCGTGTATACGAGAGGGAAAATATCCAATGTCAGGAATTGCCATGAATGGGGTTCTCTGGAGCTACAAATCGAGTTCCTTTTAATGATGAATTACCAGTCTCTATAGGAGAGCGTGACATGTCTGTTCTAATGTTGTATTCACGATATACACCAGTTAACATTTTGGGAAAAGATTTGATGACAAAGCTTAACATGAAGATTTAATTTACTGATGAAGGAATAGTGTGTTCCACCCCAGTGATACACTATTTAAACGTGCACAAGTTTATACTGGCATTCACAGGGCAAGTGGCTATGTGAGAAGTACCAGTAGAGCCAGAGGTTTTCTTGTTTGGGGTGAGCATTCTATTGCCATGGCTACCTGGCTTAGTTGGAAAGACTGTGAGGATACAACACATTTTTGTTTAGACCACATATACCTATGGAGGAAGAATGGGGACAGACTATTACTGCAGAGTTAGAAGCAGCCATAGAATGAAGGGAAATGACAATGCTTGAAGGAACCGATGATGAGGGTAGACCATGGAGGACAGTGAAAGCTCTCGACGAAGGGAATAGACTGACTGACATCACTAATGATGACATGTTTAGAGAAGACCAAACAGATGACGAAGTGGTGTTCTTTATGAGAATCGCATATTGGATAAGAATAGAGAAGAGGGAAGTCCCACAGCAAATGGCAATAAAGCGACAGCCAAAGTACCAAGCATCCTTTGGACCACAGGCCCTTATGATGTAGGTTTGTTAAAAGGGATAGGGGAAGTCAAAATAAAGTTGAAGCCAGGGGTGATTTTACAGCGAGCAAGACAGTACCCCATGTCTCAAGAGGCTGATGAGGGAATACTTTAAGACCCTTTCAGCACTATAGAAACAAGGCATTCTGGTACCATCAGAATCATTGTGTAATACCGTAGTGTATCCAATCAAAAAATTGATGGGAGGGTCACAGAGATTTATACAAGATATGAGACTGATTAACCAAATTGTAGATGCAGAGTTACCTTTAGTTCCAAACCCAGCGACGATACTATGCAGTATCCCAGTAGAAGCTTGAAATTTTATGGTGATTGATTTGAAAAATGTGTTTTTCTCAATCCCGTTGCACAATGACTGACAAGACTTGACTTCATTTACGTTCCGCCAAACTCGACTGAAACATACTTGTTTGCCTCAAGGGTACCGTGAGTCTCTATTGATCTTTAACAGAGTCTTACAGATGGAGTTAGGCAATGTTGATTTGAAGAGTACGCAGATACAGTACATAGATGACATTTTAATTTGTAGCAGTACAGAAGATGAGTGCAGACAAGATTCGATTCAGCTAATGACTATCCTAGCAGACAAGGGATACAAGGTAAACAAAGAGAAACTGCAATACTGTCAGGAAGAGGTGTTACACATAGGACAGTTGATTTCACATGAGGGAAAGAAGGTGACACTTGAAAGAACTGAGGCGATTATGAAAACCGCAAAGACGCACACGGTAAAACAGATGCTACAGTTTTTGGGACTATGTAATTATGTTAGAGCCTGGGTGTAAGACTACAGTTCGTACACAAGACCCATTATGCAGGATTTCAAAAAAGCCCAAGAGGACAAAGTTACAATAGAATGGACTGAGGAAATGGAGGAAGGGTTTGAAGAATTGAAGAAAGCTATTTGCACAGCTCGCATTTTAGGAATTCCTATAATTATGCTGAGGAGTTTTACTTATTCTCACATACAAATGGGACAGTCAAGACAGCAGTACTTACGCAGATGACCACATTGGGGTACAAGCCTTTAGCGTACAACAGTGGGATTTTAGAGCTAGTTATGAAAGGACCCTTTCCTTGTGAACAGTCATTGACAGCTGCCGCATTCACAATTGACAAGTCTTCAAGCATAGTGATGGGTTGCTCTATAACTCTCTTTGTGGAGCATGCTCTGTTTGCCATTTTAGAGAAACCTAAGGGCACACTGAAATCTCAGAGAGCTTCTGCCTATGAATTAAAGACTTTGAACCCAACAATCAAAATTGTCAGGTGTAAAATATTGAATTTTGCCGCATTTATAGCTGAGCCAGTGACAGAGGGTGACCATGTGCATGATTGTGCTAATTATGTTGAATTCTATGATGATGTTCCTTGTGTGAAAGAAAATGCTTTGACAGAAGAAGAAATTCTCTTCATTGATGGTTCTTCGAAAATTGATGAGACTAGTGGGAAAGACATTCTGGCGCAGCTGAAGTAAGGCATAGATTGAATGGGGAATTGGAAGTGGTAGCAAGTGCAAGACTACTGTCTCACTTTTCTGCACAAGCACCAGAATTGGTAGCGCTTATTGCCGCACTTGAGAAACACGAAGGGCAGGAAGTGATGTGTACAGTGACTCTGCCTACGTGACATTAACTGTTCATGCAGGGCTAGTGTGTTGGAAAAGGAGGGGCTACCTCTGTGCGGATGACACGCCAGTGCAACACGCATCCTTATTGGACATGCTTATTAAGGCACTACAACTCACAGTAGCCCTAGCAGTCGTTAAGTGCGCAGCTCATATTAAGCAAACAGACTTTATTTCTTGCGGGAACTAAGCCACAGATGTAGAAACCAAGAGGGTTGCATATTCTCCAGATGTTTCAAGTTTTGATGTGCCAAATGTCAAAGAGAAAGTAGTCACATTTATGGTGATGCAAGAAGGGTTTGATAAACTACCAATGACCCAATTAATGGAGCTTCAAGGAAGAGCACCACAGGAAGAGCAGGAATTATGGAAGCAAAGGTGGTATTCTTTATCCCCCAAAGGAGCATTATGGCGACAGGATAGCACTGGAAAACCGGTGATGCAAGTAGCATTATTAAAGGTAGCGCTTGAACAGCTGCACTACCCTGCCCATGTAACTAGGGAAAGTCTTGCTGCAACATTTGCAGAGGATTGGTGTATTCCAAATGTGTTAGAACACATTGCATTTTATGCAGTAAACTGCATCGTATGTCAAATGTTTAGTGCTGGGATTACACTTAAAACGCTTAGAGGAGTAATTCCTCGACCGAACGTTCATTTTCAGCATTTACATATTGATTATGTTGACATGCTGCAGGTGTCTAATGGATATATATAACTAATAGTGGTGGTGTGTCCCTTCACCAGGTGGATCGAGGCAGGTCTCTGTACAAACCCGGATGCCACTTGCGCAGCAAAGTTTACAGTAAGCAAAGTTTTTCCTTCTGAGATGGGGAGTGTGTGAAGTGTTGAGATCCGATAATGGGCCACATTTTTTCAATTAATTATTTGAACAGATAGTATTATTATTGAATATTAAGCACAAGTTTTCTTCTGCTTATCACTCACAAGCAAACGAGATATGTGAGAGACTCAACAGCCTTCTTAAAGAAAGGATTGCCAAAATCAAGCTAACTTTGAAAAAGGGATGGCTGTATTGACTGCCCTTAGCTTTATATGCCATAAGGAATCAGCCTGGTTCGGACAATCACCTCACCCCCCATGAAATAGTAACAGGGAGGCAAATGAGAACACCTCTTACATCTCCATCGAAGAGTCGAAGGGTTGCCCAGAGTACAGCAAAAATGTTAGGAAATGAGTTACGTGAATATTTGACATGTATGACGTCTAGCATCTCTCTCATTTCAGATCAACTCAAGCACCAGTGGGGTCAGTCTCAGAACACAGATGAAAACCATTCAGCAACCGGATCAACTGAACTTTTATTGACACCTAAACTGTTTATTGGCGACTCCATATTAATCAGGAATTTCACCAGGAAGTGGCACGAGCCACGGCTCCACGGCCCATTTATCATTGAAAAAATAACTCCCTCAGCAATAAAAGTCCAAGACAGGTGAGCTTGGCTTCATTTTAGTGACACTAAACCGTACAGAGGTGAGACCGTATCTCCCCCGTTGCCAATCCAGAAGCAAGATAAGAAGAAGAATTTCGGCGTGTGCAGACTCGATCAATGACAAAGAAGAAGGACGATAAAACAACAATCTGAGAAATACAGATTTTGTATTTGGACTAGGGTTCAGTTGGACACTCCTTATAGATATTATAGCAGGAGTGTGAACCCTTGCTGCGAGCCTTAGGAATCTTTTGAAAAATGAACTTTAGAGATTTGTTGAAATATCAAAATTATGCCTAAACATCCATTTCTAATTCGCAACTGGAAAAGAGCGCAGTATCCAGACAAGTTTCTTGGTACATACCTCTTCAAAGTATTTGAGTCGCATAGTGTTGTCCGATAATGATGTGCATCGGATTGTGCTTGCTGTTTTTATATTTATCCTTCAAGCTAATCTTGCTCTTGTCAGAATAAATGTTGATATTCACACTTTTTTACACACTGGCCCTGTAATCAGAAGTCTGCTCATAGCAATAATAGAGCAAATACTACAATTGCAGGAATAAAAGTGGTTCTTTTTCCTTATATGGTTGTAGTAAAAATGTAAAAATGAGAAATGATGAGGTAAATGGTAGGGAGAATACTCATAAATGGTTGATTTCCCTTACCTACTGAGTCCCTCAGCAGCTTTGCTGGATTTCTAGGATTTATTTTTTTCCCCTACTAAGAGTGTGAGACTTTTTTCCCACTCTTACATGTGTTTTGCTATGTGTATTTCTACTTTTTGTGTGATCCTGGGCACTGGAGCCTCACCTACTCCAGGGCACCACATTTGTTCATGTATGTTACACAGCACCTTCAGTGCAGTGACACAGGGTTGTCGTTCAGACTTCCCACCAACTCAATTTTCTGGGGCTGACTACAGTCCCCCAGAAAAGGGTAAAGTTGCCATTAACTTTACCTTAGTCATTTTAAACCACAGACCCAGTACACCCCATCTTCCATGGAGTATTGGAAAGGGTTAATTCTTATCCCTTTTCGTCTGTGCCTCTTAGGGCATTGTTTCGCTCCCTTTACACTAAGACTTGGCTGGTGGCAGTGGTATCTACCCTATTATCATACTGTGGTTATCTTAAATAACCATGGTATTTTTTTAGGCTATTATATTAGCCTCAAACATAAACCCGCTTGACCATATATATTTTATTACGGTTCCGGCTGGGTTTATTCGCCATTTCTTTTTGTAAATGTCTTTCTAGTGTTTTACTCTGTGCGCCAAACCAGGTTTGGTCCCTTTGTTCATCGCTTTTTCGTGGGCTTCCACACAGAAGCCCTCCTTTAGGTGCCTGAGAGTCTGGGTAGGCAGCATGTGAGGGAGGGGTTTTAGGACCCCTGCCATGGGTTCCCTTGGTAACCCAAGTCGCACTCTTGTCTGATTGGCTAAGGGGACTGGCCTTGTCAGGCCCATCACCCTGCTGTGTGATTGACAGCCAGGCTGTATGAATGCGGGAAAACTGCATAACAAGCAGGTCTCTGGGACTGGCAGAGCAGAGTCGTCACTGGAACAAAAGAACCAACAAGGAACTGGAAGAAGAAGACCCCTACACTGACTAAACCACCCGGTGAAGCCCTGCTGCTGGTCCGAACCTCCAGAATATCCTCCAGGAAACTTCTTCTCTTGAGCTGGTGGGACCAACCAGTTCACCCAAACTGCAAGCCAGGTCCCCTCCTCTGGTTGAATTCACTGTACAGAGCTACAGTGGTCCAGATAGCCAGGAAGGTCGGACCCTGCTTGGGTTTTAAGAAGCGCACCTTTTATTAGTTGTTTGGTGCTGCTGCTGGATTCTTCCCTGGGTAGTGCAAGACCTTCCAGTCTTCCTACTTCTGATCAGTCTGAGAGTCGCTTCAGGAACCGTGAGCCTGCAGGAACTACCAGGAATGTCTGCCTCAGCTACAGCCCCGTCTCTGTTTTAAGGTACTGTGCAAATCCGGTTGTGCATTTCGTTCAGCTGCGGTGAAAGTGTTTGAAATCTTTCTCCAATCCGAGGGCTTGTCCTTCTTCTCTTCTCTTTGAACTAACTTTTCTACCAACCAACCTCGTCTGGAAACCGTGGCACAAACTTTACCGGAAACTACCCTGAACTGTATTATCTTGAGCAAAAGACTTTTGAACAATTGACTTTGGCCCTAAGCTTTTTCTATCTGATTGTATCATTGTTGTCTCTCTTGTTCACTTGCCCTGAGTACTTACCCGTTGGTGTAGATTCATTTCTGTTAACATTTGGCTTTCCCTCCCTTTTAAATTGTTGGAGTGCCATTTTGCCCCCACTTCATTTTGGGAGCTTAACTTGTCTGGAATTTAATGGAAGTGGTGTGGTGTATTGAGAGTGTGACTTTTAGACTGCTTATAATAGTGTAATGTTATACAACTGAAGAGTGAAATAAATATATGTTCTTTTACTTGAAAACCTTGAGTCAGTGTTTGCCTGAATCATAGTAATTTCTGTCCTTTGTGTAACTATTTGATACTGCTCACTTACTCTTGAGATAAGTCTGGCTGCTCTGCTACTGCTACCACTTTAACTGTGTCGTACAGGCTTGTACCACATGTGAAATTGTACTGTCATTTGTAGTCTTAATTGTGTGTGGTGTTCGCCAAAGGGTACTGCATATAATTCTGCCTAACACTGGTGTACAGCGGTGAGGATCAAAGTATAGTAATTCCCCTTAGAGTGCTGCTTTTACCTTGGATCAACTAACCACAAGGCTAACATCACTAAAAAGCCATATTAATCATGTCTGATATGGAAAGCCACAGTCAGGAGACCTTCCTGAATTACACTGCTGATTATTTAAGAAACATGTGTAAAGAAAGGAAACTCTCTGCCAAAGGCAAAAAGTCTGAATTGATTGAAAAATTGTTAAGGAGTCCAGGTCTAGGGGGTGGGTCTAAAATGCCTGACTCCTTAGCAAATGAGGAAAGTATTGAGGATGATAATGTATCTGTTACTGATCAATTGGAAGAAGTATATGTGTCTCCTAATATAGGTCTCTCTGCTCCCTTGCCTGCTCAGCAAACTCAACCCTTGCCCACTGGGACCCCCACAGGTCCTACACTCAACCCTGAATTCATTGCTCTAGAGGAAATGAGGCTTGAACTGGAATTCAAACATTTAAGTGCTCAAACTGAACACAATGAAGTTGAATCATGAGCTAGAAATGAAAAGATTGTCTCTTGAAAATGCTTCTCTCCCAGAATCCTCTCGGTCTTACAGTCCTAAGAGACCCTGTATGCCTAAAGAAATTGTTGGTATGTATGAGGTTAAGCTTGATATTTTGGATTGGTTGGCAATGTTTGAGTATAACCATGGTATTCAAGTTCTCACAGGGAATGAATTGCTTCCCTGGCTCTTCTCTAGGCTACTCACTGTTGCATCTGATATTGTGATGGAGTTGGGGGAGGTGGATAGGATGGATTTTAAGTGTGTGAAGCAAGCTTTAATTGATAGATTTGGGAAGACCCCTTCCCAGTAACTTAAGAGGTTTAGGACCCTCAAAAAGCATAATGGTACCCCTTGGGATACCTGGATATATGACTGTTTGAAAAACCTAGATGGTTGGATTAAGGGTTACAGAGTAAACACTTATGAAGGAATGAGAAATCTTGTAATGTTGGAGTCTATTTTAGATGTCTGCTCTCCTGAGCTCAGACAGCACTTGGCTGATTCTAAGGAGATAGATCCAAAGAAGCTAGCTAAGGCTGCTGACTTGTGGGTTGCCAACAGGGCTACTCACGAGGATTATGGGGCTACTCAGAAAAAGGATGAGGGGACACAGCCAAAGAAAGACACCAAAGAGAATTCTAATACCTCCAATCCAAAAGAGGGCCACAAACAACAACATAAGGATACACCACAAGGGAAACCAAATCAGGATAGTGTACCATCTGGCCCCAAACCAGATGGAGGTTAGAACAAATCCCCATTCATTAAGACATTTGGGAAATGTTATGTTTGTGGGTCAACTGACCATGTGAAAGGGGATACCAGATGCAAGGGTAAACCTTCAGGGGTCGACACTGTCTCCTTAGCCTTCTCCCCAGAGGACGAAGTCCCTATGGCAAGTGGAAACTTTCACTCTTGGCTGAAGAACCCATGAGAGGCTCAGCTAGTGTTTCTTTAGTGTCCCTGGGCTTGTGGGAACAACAGAATGTAGATGTCTATAATTCCATCCCAGGTAATCCTAAAGAGTATTATAAAGATAGTCTTCTTGTGAATGGTCAGGAAACCCCTGCCATCAGAGACACTGGAGCCAAAATAACTGTGGTGATGAAACATTTTTCAAGGTGGAGGGTGTTGCTAAGGCACTCAAACACCTCACCAAGTTAGCTGGAGGCCCTGTGCAAATGCATCCCCAGTTACCAGCTCTCATCCAGTGTAATGATATGATTGTCAAAATACCTGTTAGTCCGCCGAGTGAAGTATCTGGGAGAGTCTTGTTGGGTAATTACCTGAAAACTCTTGGAGTTGTGTCAAGCACCCCCAGGCCTCCCAGTAGGAATAGACAGGAGCTCACTAGGTCTGCAAGGAAGAGAACCTTGAGAGGCTCTCCAGAGGATATGATAGGGGAAACTATCACTCCACTCCACAGGAGTTTCTCACTGCCATTTCTAGAAAGAATCAGGAAAAGGGGAAACCCAAGGCCTCCAGGAAAAAGACAGACAACACCCCTGTGCTACCAACAAGGACATCACCGAGATTGTCCATGATCACACCTGTGATCCCTCAACCTGCTGAGGCAGAGTGTGAGGTGCAACCTTATGTGGTTGAGCCAGTTTCTGAAGAGTCAGATCTAGAAAAGACACTGTCTTAGTTGGGGATCTTGACCCTGTTGACCATCCTGAGCTGCAGTCTTTACTGGCAGAAGGTGGACTCAGCAGGGCAGACTTCAGTAAAGGACAGAGAGAGTGTCCTACTCTTGAAGGTCTTCGACAACAGGCTGCTAACCAACTTGATGGGTAAGAAGTTGGGAAGCACAGGTTGAGCTGGGAAGATGGCCTCTTCTACAGTGAACCAACTGAGTCTACCCCTGGGAACTACAAAAGACGTGTAGTGCCCCTTGCCAACAGACTCCAGTTCCTACAGTTAGCCCACGAGATACCTTTGGTTGGTCACTTGAGTTTCAAGAAGACCAAGGAAAGGCTCTCTCTCTACTTCTACAGGCCTAAGATGAGTTCAGAAGTTGACACATTCTGTAGGAGCTGTCACACTTGCCAAACCTCTGGCAAAAGTGGAATCAAGATTGTGGCACCCCTGGTGCCTCTCCCAGAAGCCTTCCTTTAGGTGCCTGAGAGTCTGGGTAGGCAGGATTTGAGGGAGGGGTTTTAGGACCCCTATCATGGATTCCCTTGGTAACCCAAGTCGCACTCTTGTCTGATTGTCTAAGGGGACTGGACTTGCCAGGCCAGCCACCCTGCTGTGTGATTGACAGCCAGGGTGTATGAATGGGGGATAACTGCATAAAAAGCAGGTCTCTGAGACTGGAAGAGCAGAGTCACCACTGGAACGAAAGAACAAATGAGGAACTGGAAGAAAAGGACCCCTACAACGACTGAACCACCCGGTGAATCCCTGCTGCAGGTACGAATCTCCAAAATCCGACGACAGAGAAGATCCTCCAAGAAACTTCTTCCCTTGAGCTGGTGGGACCAACCAGTTCACCCAAACTGCAAGCCGGGACCCCTCCTCTGGTCGAATTTGCTGAACAGAGCTAGAGTGGCCCGGATAGCCAGGAAGGTCGGACCCTGCTTGGGTTTTAAGGAGTGCACATTTTATTCTTTGTTTGGTGCTGCTGCTGGTTTCTTCGCAGGGTAGTGCAGGACCCTCCAGTCTTCCTACTTCTGGTCAGTCCGACAGTGGCTTCAGGAACCGTGAGGCTGCAGCAACTACCAGGAACTTCTGCCTCAGCTACAGCCCCCTCTCCGTTTTAAGGTACTGTGCAAATCTGGTTGTGCGTTTCGTTCAGCCGCGGTGAAAGTGTTTGAAATGGGCTTGTCCTTCTCTTCTCTTTGAACTAACTTTTCTACCAACCAACCTCGTTCGGAAACCGTGCCACGAACTTTACCGCAAACAACCCTGAACTGTACTATCTTGAGCAAAAGACTTTTGAACCACTGACTTTGGCCCTAAGCCTTTTCTATCTGATTTTATCATTGTTGTCTCTCTTGTTTGCTTGCCCTGAGTACTTACCTGTTGGTGTGGATTCATTTCTGTTAACTTTTGTCTTTCCCTCACTTTTAAATTGCTGGAGTGCCATTTTGCTCCCACTTCATTTTGTGAGCTTAACTTGTGTGGAATTTAAGGGAAGTGGTGTGGTGTATTAAGAGTGTGATTTTTAGACTGCTTATAATAGTGTAATGTTATACAACTGAAGAGTGAAATAAATGTATATTCTTTTACTTGAAAACCTTGAGTCAGTGTTTGCCTGAATCATAGTAATTTCTGTCCTTTGTGTAACTATTTGATACTGCTCACTTACTCTTGAGATACGTCTGGCTGCTCTGCTACTGCTACCACTTTAACTGTGTAGTACGGGCTTGTACCAAAGGTGAAATTGTACTGTCACTTGTAGTCTTAATTGTGTGTGTTGTTCCTAGAGGGTACTGCATATAATTCTGCCTAACAGTAAACACGATTTTAGGGAATGAACAAGCCCAACCAATCTCAAGATGTAACAAAAGGCGGTTATTGGTCTTCTGGTGTATGATATATGCATGTTCAATTTCTATTTTTGTCTTTCTGTTTCTCCTGATTCACACTCTGTATTTCATTGGTCGAAATAAGGCAGATGGGCCTTTGATCCTCCCCACTAGGGGAACTATTTCTGATTTGTTTATTTCCATGGAGGCAGAGGCCCCTAAGAAAATATAATTATGTACAGGTCATCAGATTCTGAGTTGTCCTTACGTTGGAGCGATCTCTCTTACTAAAATTCTCCTTTATTTTTGCAATTTCTTGGTTCTCATAAAAGGGCAGATGCTGCGGTATGGCTGCAACTATACTCGGTTTGAGGAAACGTTAAATAATGTTAAGTTTGTCGGAACAGAGTAATTGCTGCCTTCAGAGACAAGCACAGTAATAATTAAGCGAAAAAAAGCCTTGCAGAGACTTCAGGTAAGCACATATGTAACTTCTTCTTTCTTTTCTTTTTACAAGTTCATTCATTCACTAAATATCTTTGTTTTGCAGGTCTTCGGAAAAACTGTTGATGAAATTACCTTTGGACGATGCAGAGACTGCTGAGGAAAACCTTTGATTGAAGGCACTGCGACCACGAACGAAGGCTGCCGAGAGAAGAAATGCTGCGGCTGCGACAGAACTTCTGACAGAAGATGCGGAGACCATGAAAATAGCAGGGGACTGAGGAAATGCTTCGGAAAAAATTCAGTTCGGTAAATCTTTACAATTATACTGGTATTCTGTTGATTTGCTTTGGAAATTAATGTTTGTTTGTTTGTTTGTTTTTATTATTTATAATGCGCAGCGTACCCGGGGGTATCAGGGCGCAGTCTTTACAAGAATTTTAGAAACTTAGTTACAGTACACAGAATATACATAATACAAGAATAAAGTACACCAGTGTTATATACACATCAGTAATAGGCCAGCAGGCCATTATATGCAGGTAATTATATACAGGTAAATGGGAGGCACACAGGCAGGTAAGCAAGAGGGTACAAGTGGTTTCAGTATGTGCAGGGGCACTAGGCGCTTCAACATCTATTGGGTCTCACGTTTCAGCCATGAGATTACCAGTGAGCGGAAGTTCTGGTAGGGCATGTCAATTCTAAGGTTTGGAGGCAGGGAGTTCCACAACAAAGCAGCTTTTACTGGGAAGCTGTTGCCCCCTATGGTGGCCCGTTTGTAATGGGGAACAGATAGACGGTTTCTGTATGCGGTTCTGGTGGGTCTTAGTGAGGACTGTCGTTGGAATCTGTTGATCAGGTAAGTTATGGCGGCATTGTTCAAGGACTTATGAATGAGTGATGCCGTTTTTAAAAGGATTTTATCTTTGGTGGCTAGCCAATTGTTCTGTTGGCTGAGATTTGTAATGTGTTCCCTTCTGGAAGTGCCCAAAGCTGCTCTTAAGGCATTGTTCTGGAGGGTTTGCAATTTGCTAGTGGTAGTCTTGGTAGATCCCAGATAAAGGGCATTGCATCAGTCGAGGCGAGACAAAATAAGAGCTCTGGCGAGTGTCAGGCAACTAGAGTCCTAGAGGAAAGGTTTGGCTGCGCGGATTAATTTGCATGTGTAGGCCGTGGAGGATGCAAGGGAGCTCACTTGTCTTTTGAAGGAGAAATTGGAGTCTAGGTAGAATCCCAGTGTTTTGACCTCCTGTCCAACTTTGCTGTTGTTTCCGCCAATCGTGAAGGAATTGTAGGCTGGGCCAAGTTTCTTTATATTGAGTGTGGTACCCAGGATAATGAGTTCTGTTTTATCATCATTCAGGCATAGTCCATGAGTGGCCATCCATGCCTGGATGATGATATACACCCTATTTAACAAGGCCAAATCCTTTCCATAATCTCCAGAAAGCGGAAGGAGGATCTGAATATCATCTGCATAATTAGTGTAGGTGATACCGAGATGATCCAAATCATCGAAAAGGGGCTTGGTAAATATGTTGTAGAGTGTGGGGGAGACACGGGAGCCCTGGGGAACGCCGCAGGTGATAGGTATGGGGTCTGCTGCGGCCGTGGGAGAGAAGACCCTCATGGTCCTACCGTTAAGGAAGGATGTGATCCATGTGATGGCCTCTGTTGAGAAGTGAGCTGCAGTATGGAGATGTGAGCATGAGACAGAATGATCGACCAGGTCGAAAGCTGCAGATAGGTAAAGGAGAAGGAGTAAGGCAGCTTGCCCGTTGTTTCTGAGCGAATCAATCTGGGCTTTTAGGTCAATGAGAGCGGTTTCCGTCCCATGTTGGGGCCGGAACCCAGACTGTCTGGATCCTAACAGGTTGTGTTCTTCCAGGTGCTTCTGTATTTGAACATAGGCCACCTTGTCCAGAATTTTTAGGAGAAAGGGAACGGTCATTATGGGTCGGTAGTTGGTGGGTATGGCAGGGTCGAGAGTAGGTTTTTTCAGTAATGGGAGTACCCAGGATTGTTTTAAGTTTGTGGGGATAGATCCAGTGGCGAAGGAGGCATTGATCAATTTTGTGATGAAAGGGGAGAGGTCGCGGGCAGCATCTCTGATGAGCTGAGCAGGGCACAGGTCTCCCTGGCAACTGGACGGTTTCAAAGATAGGATGATTTTTTCCACTTCCAGAATATTGGCTTTGGCGAACTGGAAACGGGCTAAGTCGGTATGCATGGGTTTGTCGTGAGTTTTAGAGTTGAGAGTGTTATTCAGGGAGGCTCTTTTGCTAGAAATTTTGCTTTGAAGAGTCACAATCTTATTAGCTAGGGCATTTTGAATGTCTGAGCACCAGTTTTTATCTTTGGTACAGGTATCAGGGGGTGCTATGGGGGTTTCTATTTCTTTAAGGATTGTAAAGAGTTCTTTCGTGTTTGATTTGGCTTGGGATATACGGGAGTCAAATGAGGTTCGTTTGGCCAGGTAGATTTCTTTTTTGTACAATGCTGCTAATTTGGAGAGTTTGAGTTTGTTTGAGTCTGAAGGGTTTTTTTCCAAGTGGCCTCAGAACTTCTTTTTTGCTGCCTTAAGTTTTTGAGGAATGGTGTATACCATTTGTTAAGGTGTGTTTTAGGTTTACTTGATCAGAGTTTGAGTGGGGCGATGTGGTCCATCGCGGAGGCCATAACCTTGTTATATTCTTCGACCATGGACTCAGGGTTCAGGTCATCTGGCAATGTGTTGAGAGTGGGAAGTAGATTAGGGATAAGTCTTTCTGCTGTGATGTTTTTCTTGTTTCTGGTGAGAGTGAGTGGGGCCTTAGTAATGGGCAGAGGTGGTGGTCTATTGGTGGAGAGCATGAATGAAATCAGATGGTGGTCGGTCCAGGCTAAAGGTGAGATGTTTGTAATATTCGCTAGGCAGTTATGGTCGGCCACCCAGTCGAGGGTTCTGCCTTTCGAGTGTGTTGGTGACGTGCATCTTTGAGTGAAGCCTAATTCAGATAGAGTGTTGGCTATAGTGCTGGCTGGATGGTCTTCCGTGTCAGTGTAACCCAGGTTAAAGTCTCCTAAGGTGAGTGCTTGAGTGCAGCTTTTAAGATTGCTGGCCAGGATAGAGTTGAGGTCGTCATCGAAGGTGCCAATGGGGCCTGGTGGGCGGTAGATCAAGTAGATGTTAAGGGTTTGGGTTTTGGTGAGATGTATTTTTACTGCTAATGTTTCACAGGAGGGGGCATCTATAGAGGTGGCTAGTCTCATGGTGAGACTGCACTTATGGATAATGGCAACACCACCTCCTCTAGAGTTGGGTCGGTCTTGTCTCAAGATGGTATAATTATCTGGGATTGCGAACATGAGCATCGGGCCTGCTGCTGGGTGTAACCAGGTTTCGGTGATGGCAAGGAAGTCAGGTCTGCTATCAGTATTAAGTCTGCGATTTCAGTGGCAATGGTTACCAGCAATCTGGCGTTGATCAAAGCTCCCTTGATCTTAGGACTGGCTGTGTTTTTGGGAATGGAGTCTGTCTTTTCTGAGGTGGTAGTGTGGCGCTTGTCCTGTGTAGTATGACGCTTGTCCTGTAAGGGTTGGGGGGTGCCCAAGTTGGAGGAGTTATGAGGGGGTGAGGAGTGAAGTTTAGGTGATAAGTTACTGAATTGTATAACGGGATTTGGTCGGAGTGGTTGCGTTCTGCGTTTTTGTCTATTAGGCAATGAGCGGGCCAAAGGCTTGTGTATTTTGGTTAGCCTGGCTCTAAGTCCAAGGTTCCTTTCTGTAGTGATACGAGGGTGACTGGAGGGTGGCAGTACCTGAGGCTCAATTAAATCTAGGTAAGGTACTTGGTTGTTAGATCTAGATGAGGCAGGCAGGTAATAGTGGAGTCATCTTAGTGGGTAGTGCAGTTTTGAGGCTGATCAGGGTATAGGCCAGCAGGTAGGAGGTAAGTAGATACATACTGGGTAAAAGCATCAAGCTATGGTGGTTATTCTGAATAGCAGGCGTGTGTAACTACAGTCACAGTGATACAGTTTGGCTGAAATGCATAGAGAAACACCTAAAGATGAAATGAGGCAGTATGACAGGAGTGCGAGATAGATGCCTGGTAGCAAGATCAGGCAGTTTGGCAGGAAATACATGGATAAACACCTGAATTCATATGGGTCTGGTTGGCAAGAATGCAAGATGAACACCTAGAATTAGATGCTGAGTGAAGGTACATAGGCTTGCATCAAGGAAATATTGCAATAGCGGCTAAAGACTAGGCAATTGCACAGGCTGGGGTAGTAGCAAGTCACCTACTGTCGCTACATTATCTGTACGGCACAAACCTAGTGAGCTACAACCATCAGACTGGTAGATCACACTAGTTGATTTAAGGAGGCTATAGACTAAGTGTGTGGGCTAGAATAAATAACAGCGTCACGAACTATGTCAACGTTATCTGTACCACACGAGTTATGTCAACATTATCTGTACAACACGTACATTGTGAGCAAGAATACTACAGTCCAGTAGATGATCACATTTCATAGATATGTTAAATTACATGCAGCAGTGCTGGTACCATTCTTAAAGTGGGAATGCAAGCATAATTGAGGTTGGCTCTACAATTCTAGGCAATAGTCAATTAGGATAGTGAGGTACAGATTGTAAGAGTGCATGATACATACATGATAGTAGTTGGCAGGTTGTACTCCTCAAGTAATGTGCAATTTGTAAGCAGTGCACAATTAGTTCAGGCGGGAGGTTATGGGGAGGAGAAGTCCATATGATGCGTGTGATACTGCGAGCTTGACATAAGCGGCCATGAGCATGTCTTAGGCAATGGCTAGGATGCAATGTATACAGACTGTTTGAGTGCGCTATGACGCTCGTGACAGAAGGTGCGCCTGCTTTCTGACTATGCAATTAGTAACAGGGATGTTTACACATAACGGGGCTTTGCAACGGTGAGGCCGCTGTGAATAACAGGAGCAAGCTGGCAAGTGGGATTACATATACCTCTGAGAGTGAATGTCAGTAACTTCGGTGCAAAGTAGATCTCATGCTGAGGTCGCGGCATGAGGGTAAGGTAGGCTTAAAGTCAAGAGCGGCTTACCGACTTTGGGCAGAGTTCTGTGCCTCTGGAGAGGCTCCAGACAGGCAGCCTTATTGGGTGGCCTTTGTGGGTTGGGCCGGCGTTCGCCTGCCGGCGATCGGATTGGGCAAAAGAATAGTTGGACAGCAAAACTAACCTGTTCAGGCCAGATGGGGGCTGTGTAGCAGCATCGAGGTGGCGTCGGCCATTTTTGAGTGTGGAATGCCTCGTGGGTTGCAATGTAGGCACAAAGAGAAAGGCACAAAAATGGTGAAATAGCGGCGGTCTTGAAGAAGGTGCTATTTTTGGTAGAATTTCGTTGGGAATGCGGTCGCAATGCAAATTTCGTATTTGTTCGGGATAAAACGATTCCGTGGATCGGCGGACTCAGATGGAGTCACAGACCATCTCTGGTCTCACCTGTAGTGTGAGTAGCCCCTGCTCCTGCAGTTGGGGGGCTAGCCAGCATCTCTGGAGGCTCGTGTCGACTGGGTCCCTAATATCTTTTAACTTCTTTTTCTATTGATAGTTTCTTTCAGGAGATCGCTGGTAGCATTACCCGCTGTCATCAGAGAAGACGCCAAGTGAGTGCTCCACCTCCCTCTGCAACAGATGTAGCATGCACTGAGAGTTAACTATGGACTTAACGGCAGCCATGTTGAGTGTAGGGAAAACCAATGTAAGTGCAATTAGCCTATGGGTGCAATGGTAAGAGTGAGGCAAATGCCTTTTGCGCCAGGCTTGAAGCCACTGTTGACCCCACTGATTGATATGAGGTTCCTTGCTTCCCTAGTGTTTCTGAGTGGGATCTCTATTCCTTTGGTGGGTTCATGACAAGACAACGGTTGGTTTGCATCGATCTTCCCATGGGTTACACAGTGGATGGCAAACATCTTCAAGTTTCTTGGAGCAATATTGGTGATGATGATGTTTGGATTCTGTGTGATTAGGATAATAATTTCACAGTGTAAGAAGACATCCTTCAGCCATGGCCAGTGGTCACAGCCTGTGGCCGTGCCTACTGTATGTTTTAATTCACTACCTGGTCACTAGCCATGGGCATTAGCCATGCCCACTCTATATTTTACAACACTACCTGACAAATAGCCATGGGCTTTGGCCATGGCCAGTGGGCAATTTGTCCGTGTCCACTGCTCATTTTAAAACACTACTAGACCACTAGCCATGGCCTTCGGACATGGTCAGTCGGCACGGCCTGTGGCCATGCCCACTATATTTTTGAAATCACTATCTGGTCACTAGCCATTTTAAAACACTAACAGACCACTAGCTGTGGGCCATGGCCATGGCTTTTTCACCCTATATGTTAGAATTGTGGAAAAATCTTTTTAAATGATTTTTTGCCATAGCCACTGGTATAATTATCATTCAGGTTGCCTGTTTTCAGTGTTTCTGTTTTTACATCTGGGGTGATATTCCAGTATTAAAAAAAAACAGAATCTGTGTTTACCCGTGATTTCTTGTGTGCCCCGTCAAACAATCACAGATAACTGCTTTTTCCAGTGTAAACGCACATATATTCTTTTATTGTTTCATTGCGTGCATAAGTAGGGTAATATCTCTCATGACCAGCTGCAAGAATATGCCCTGGTTGAAGAGGTGAACCTCATAATCCACCCTAATTCAACCATAGCTGAAAGACGCTCATCAATCACAGACTGATTTGGACCCGTTTTGACAGTGATATTGTTATGTATAAAACATGGTAGGCTTTGAGAACTCACAATTTGTTTAGGCAATGCGCAGTGAGATTACATAATTTGCCAAGAATCACACACTTTGTTTAAGCAGCACCTTACAAGCCCCTTGTTTTATGGCCAGTCGCTTGGTGACTGTTGTGATAAATCGCACAATTCAAAGTAACCGCATTTAAGCAGCACGGAAAAGGGGAGAAAATGACTATCTGCAAGAATAGCATTGCACTTTTAAATAAAGTAATGAGCACCAGAAAAATGTCCTGAGAGGGGAAATGTTGCAATAAATCTGCTGGCAAAGTATAAAAGGTGCTCACCATTTAAACAAGCATCTGTAGTGAAATATTCCCTCGAAAACAAAATTCCCCTCCAAAAATCCTGGGTGTCAAATACTTAAGCAGCCTTGCCAACCTCAGAAAAAACCAAGGGGTTGCATCCGCCAACTGAAAAAACATTACACTGTCCACCCAGATCTGGCTTTACTTGTGCCCTGACAAGCACCCACAATCAGGGGAAAATAACTGTACCAGTATCCAGGATTATAACCTCTCTTGCCACACCCCGGGTAAATACTTGTCCTCTCATCATTTCTCCTGCTCACCTCCATATCTGGCTTTCAACAATACTATGCTTTATAAAGATAACTTGAAAAGTGCACGTACTCAAATATATAAATCCTTAGGCTATAAATGTTAGGCAAAAAGTGTACAATTGTGGCATTATTCCACCCATCTTAGATAGACTACAAATACCAGAATGCAATTCAGCAAAAGGCAACACAATAGTCTCTCAGAGCTCTCAGAGAGCACTGGGAACATTAAAGATCTTTAAACTATATTGGGGCATATTATACACGTAAATATATATAACAAAAAATTATTTTAGTTTGCCTCACACGTACAAGCCAGATTTCCAATTCCCCATGTATTAGCAGCTTCGTACCCAGAGATTGCTGCTCTTTCCATGTGGACCTCATGGCAGCTTTACTTTTAGAGTGCAATACTTTCAAGGACTGACCGTAGCATGTTTTAAAAAACATAATGCGGATGCCAAATGCCATCCGGGACTGTGGACTGTGTCCCATCCATGCAGTAGCCAGTACTAACCCTGCTAAGCTTCAAAGAGAGAAAGGGGGAAGGGGAAGCACCCCTCAGGCCATGTTGCTCTAAGTGGTCTTGTAACGTGTGATGATTTATTAGGCAACATGACCTGAGGGGGCCAGCCCCTTCCTCCCTTTGAAGTTAAGTAGGGTCGGACCAATTACTGCATGGATGGGAGTCCTGGATGCCTATTTTAATATGATAGCTGCATGTATCGGTAGTTTTATAGCTGCAAATATTGGGAAAACAACCCAAAATGTATATGCTTTTTTGAAACCCCATGCCCTCACCAAGTGCACCTCTCATCTGTGCCAGCTCCCCCACTCCCTTGAAGGCCTCCTCACCTCTCCTGCTCTCTCTCCAATCCCCCAAAACTCAATGTTTCTGTGACACAGTTTGCTTTGACATGTCAGCTATTCACGGCTATTCGCGGCTATATCCCAGGTTATAGCTAAGGGTATAGGAAAAATGTTTGAGCCTCATGTTGCAAACTTGGTTGTTAGTCCCCCTACAACTCACACATTTCACTTGGTGTACTCTTATCTCCCCCCACCTGTAGCCTGATGGTATGTGTGTGTTTTTTGACCTGCAAAAGCCTTTTTTCTGTATTTCATTTTCTGATAACCTGGGGTATAAGCACAGCTATCTCTCGCATTGAGAACAAAAAAAGATGCCTTCTGTTTCATTTATAAACATCCGGATTCCTCTCAATTTACCCAAGATATAGCTATTTATTTTGGAAAAGAGGGCACCCTCTTCTCCCTCAAACATTTTAAAAAGTACCAGACGGAATAACCACAAAAGGATCGCGAGTCAACACTTTGTGTCCAAGTTGCTTTGGATCTGATCCAAATCTGTCCAGCGGTTTTGACTGTGCAGTTAGGCAAAAATGCACCTTTTTATGTCTATGGGAGAATGAATGTGGACGAGGCCGAAACTGCGTTTTTTGTTTTCTTAATAACTTCCCAGTGTGGGGGATTCTTTGGCAGACTTTATTTTTGCAAACCTTCAGCCAAATCCATTACACAAGTCAAAGGTTATTAGCAATTTATTATTTCAATTTGCTATAAATAGTGAATAATTAAATATAAATAATATATAATAAATAGTATATGGAATAAATAAATACATACATATATTACACGGCCTGCGGTAGCGGCCGTGTAGTTATGGTTAAGTTGCTCAACTCTGTCGGGGGGGATTCTGCCGGGGTCGGCCGGGCCGTCCGCAGACCTCCGGGCAGGGAGGCCCCAACTCCTCCCGTGTATATCTCGGATCGAGACAGAGTATGAGGCACACACAAGGAGCAAGGCAACTTCTGTCGTTTATTATGCAAACGGCAGGGATGGGTCAAGGAGCGTACGCGTTCGTCCTGACACACACACAATAGTGGGGCTCGCAGGCCCTTTTTACTACATTATGACGCGCTACTTGCGTCATTCCAAAAAGTTACCAAAAGAACCTATCGCCACTCTTGATTGGTTGCTCGAGTGGTGGGGTTAGTATAGTACGCATATAGAGAATGATATTAGTGGTTAAGATGTAGTCAGGTGGTATATCTGGGTTGTCCCTACAATTAGATACATAAGAATTGTTACATGAAGACCCCTGAGGATTGGCTAACGTTACTGACGTCTGAGATAAGAACCTCATGTTCTGATTGGTGCATCCGTGAGCTCCCCAGCCTGGGACCACCGTTGTTCCCAGCACACGGTGCACCTGTGGTTGCAACAGTGTTTCAATATGGGTACGTGCAGGCAATGTGAGGATTTATTCATAGGTGGGAGACTGACCGTTCCCACTGTAGCAGGTGTCCATTGAGCCTTTCAAGTGTGTCGGCCTGCGTCTCGTAGCGAGGTACCCAGACGCCTTTTCTCTCCTGGGTTTTGGCATCTCGTCAGGTTCGGCTTGGTCACGTGGGGAGGGACCGTGTTTGAGGCATAATTCTGCACAATTAATATTGTTTTTCCCCTGTATGTCTGGTTTAATTTGCAGATATGATTTTAACATTGGTACGTGGAGTGCGAGGTTGCAACATCGTGCCTTTGAAGATTTGTTTCTTGACTGTGGGTTTGCAACATTACGACCTTGGCTGGTTGCTCCACTGGGTTCTTTCTGCAGGCTCAGCAACCTGACTTTTGCTTTGTTAATGTTCACGGGAACTCTTGCTTGAGGCCTACTTGGGCCTGGTGCACGGGTAATCCATTTAGTGCATGGATGCTTTAGGTTATAGTGGCATACAGTTTCATGGCCAGTATCGTGTTTCCATTATATCTCTCATGATGGTAACGGGTTTCAAGAGAAGCGTGAGCAAGCGTTATAAATGAGCTCATGGTGCGTCTTGCGTTTCTGCATTCTGAAAGCCTATGTAAAAATAATAAAGATGCACGTCCGTGAATAAGCCTGTCGCCTACGTCAGAGCACTGAGTATGTTCTTCGTGTAGATTGGTGTGGAAATGTTCAGCGTGTATAATAGTTCAGCGGTGCTTCCCGTTATCTAGGTCGTCATGGCATCTCTAACGATGTGTAGATTTCAGTCTAGTTGGTCCGTGCCGCAGGTGTCGGCATGGCCAGTGCGGGCTGTTGGGCAGGCAGATGGACACATCCGTATGTTTCTGTACCAGGGTATTTGGTCATCTGGTAAATGGGCAAACTCTTCTCGTGGCGGGTGTCTGGGCCGCGACCCTCTAGGCCAAGCGCGAGAGGTGAAGGACGGGAGTCTGGTTTTCCATTCTCCCACTTCAGTCCCCCCTCTGGTCGACTTGTCGACCACAAACATATCCTTCTCGTTATCTCCTCTTACTCTCCATATCTTGGTTATCCCTCCGAGATGTCCATAATGGTTTACGTGATCTTCAAATGACCAATACATGTATTCGCATGTTCCTCCAGGAGTACAGTACACCCATCTTCCTATGTAGCTCCTAGGGTTCCTTGGGTTCTCGATCTTCACTGATGGTGGGTCTAGATGATTGGCGATGATTTGGGTGCGCAACTTCTCCCTTTCGTGTATTATCACACCTGTGTGCTGGCCGTCATCCGCTGGCATCAAGGGGTGCATTCCCACCATTTCCAGCAACTCATCAGTTGAGCGCGCCTTCCGGGCTTTCCAAAATCTAATTATTATCAGTGCAGCTCCAGCCAAAATAGCACATCCCACTATTATTTTCAGTCCATCTGACAGCCAAGATGGCATCCATGACCATAATAGTGAAAACCAGCTTTTATCCTTGTTTACGCCGTTACTTTCGTCCATCATTTTGGAGTGCATCTGGGCCAATTGTGAAACTGCTTCTGTTAGTGTACCATTGTCGGCATCGTTGGCAGGTATGAACGTGCAGCATGATTGTCCTATCTTTGCACAAACTCCTCCTTCCATTGCTGTGAGAAGGTCCAATACATATCTGTTCTGTAGTGCTACCATCCTTACAGCTCGCAGCTCCTCTTTAATTGCGTTAAACCCATTTACTGTCGAATTTATGGTCATCATTAGTTCCCATCTGGTTATTTGCAGCCATTTTGCGTTTGCGTATGCCTGCAGTCCCGGATGTATTATTGAGGAGAAGAACATTGCTGCTCTGCTGAATAGTCTGTGTTCTGGCGGTATTGAGGTTAGTTCCGTTTCCGACCTTCCCCACAGATAATTTCCTGTTAATGGCTCTCCTTGTCTTTTTCTCCTGTTTAGGACAGTATCATTGCTGTTGGTCCTGTTTTCTTGCTCCTTCTGAAGTGGTGCAGATCTCTTTCTTCTCCTGTCTCCTTCATCCATTTTCGGAAATTTCGCCACATCGACATGCTTCTTAGGTACCACTAGTGATGGTACATTGACGTGTACCATTGTGCACACACCACTCCACAGGGGAGGCAGTGTATGATATGCCTTTTCTCCGCAGGCCCAATAATGGTCCATTATTACTGCTGTTCCCGCTCCCCCCTCAGGTAACTCCATCACACTTGCACAATTGGTGTTATATCCCACGTCCACCTCTCCTTTATGCTGGTAACATACTTTGGGCGCAGTCAATGGTAATATAGTTATCGGGTCTTCATCTTCTTCTACCCACGTGAGCATTGGTACATACTTGATCCATGTCGTCCAACATCGATGATTGTGTGTCTCGATGGTTGAGATAGTTTCTTTTGTTACCATGTTGCTGCCAACCACTCCTATCTCCCAGCTGGTACCCAGGAACACCTTTCCTGTTATCGTCAGTAATGGCCTCTCCCAGCATCCTTGTTTACCCGGAACTTCCGTGGCGTACCAATCACATGGTAGATACTGCAGTGTTACCTTCTTTGTTTCTCCTTTTTCAGGGCCACTTGTTATGTATCTGAATGCTTCAGCATGTAAACTGGTCTTGTGATAACTCAGATAGGTCTTGAGGAAGTTGTTTTCATATGGGTATGAGTCTCGTGTTTTCCATGTCATGTGCACTACTGTTCCTTGGAATCTTCCTTTCGTTTGGAACAGGGCCAAATATATTATGCACTGTGCTGTTTTTTCATCTATTTCTGTGGCAACAAATGTTCGTGAAGCGCTCATGGCGTATGGTATTAATGAGCAAACGTAACAGCTATCCTCAGTTGTCTGCTTACCAATGCGGGTCATGTGCTGGTACCATATGTTGTTTGTGACGTGTGCTGAATCTTGTACATAATTATCAATACCTTTATTGTCTGAGTATGTGCTGCGTTTAACTTTATTTCGCTTTTGTTCATTGTTACTGTTACCACCTGACGTAACACCTGTTGCAGCAGGGAGGTGGGGTACATTAGGTTTGGGTGCAGCAAAAAAACTCATAGCATAGCTGTACTGCCATACAGAGGCAGCCAAAACTCCGGTGATCATAAAAATCCCTATTATTTTTATTACATATGCTAACCTCACCGACATTTTTGCTCTTACCTTGCTGCAGTCCTGGCAGCGTATTCTTGCGACGTTAAAGTTGCCCGCCTAAAAATTCTCAAAAAGTGCTTGTTATTAAATGTTAGTTTTGTTTCATTAAGCTCTCCCTATCAAATAGTCATTCAGTGCCCAGGTGAAGAGTTGCTCCCACGCTACTCTAAGTGATCGGTCTCTCAAGACCGGCAAGTATGGGCGGAGGTGGGGCATGTAATTTTCTATGGCCAGGAGGAAGGCCGTGTAGTATACACGTACCCTTTTCTTTTTTAAGTATGTTGGCCTTTTTATTTCGTATACAAATTGGTGTGACAATTCTTCTGGGTAACTATCGTCTGGCAGCACCATCTACGCCTGCACACTGAATTTGTTAGATAACTTTTCTTAACAATACAATATTACGCAGCTCCTGTATGTGCGAGAGAAAAAGAGAACATTCACGTGTTTACATGTGTATTGGTGCAAGCGAAGTCCTTAGTTTTTATTACAATTGTATTTAGTAGTCAATGGGGGGGGGGTTTGCTCAGATGGCGGGAGCAGTTTTACTCTTTGAACGTGTGACCATGGGGTGGGCAGTGTGGGGATCACCCCCTTCTTCGTCCGTTATTCTCTCCGAGGGAACAATTGGGTCGTTGTCTGTGGTTGTGTTTTCTTCCGCTGCCGGGGATGTTGTTGGCGTTTTTCCAATGGACCTGTCGTTGGCGCTGGGGCGGGTCTGCAGTTTGTAGATTTTTACATCATGCAGGTGGTTCCACGCACGCTTATCCTTTAGTTTTACTGCTCTTGTTGATACGTCCTCTACTAAATGGGGGCCAGTGAACCTCTGCTGGTTCCACTTTCTATTAAAATTTCGAAGTAGTACGTGGTCACCTTTGGCAAGTTGGCACAAGTTCTCCTTTCCCAATTCTGTATTTTCGTCTATTTCTTGGTTGCTGGTGGACCCGCCCCGTGTGCGCTCGAGCTGTTGAGACACAAACACAACGCTAGTAATCAAAGAAGACACATATTGATACATTTCATCACCTAACACATTCGCAGAACTTTCTTGGTCGGTGAATGCCCTTGACGTTGGTGTTAGGGGAAGGCGCATTTGGCGTCCAGTAACCACCTCGTGTGGGGTGAGGTGGTGGTCGGACCCTGGCCTGTTTCTAAGTTCGAACAGTGCTAACGGAAGGCAATACAACCAACTTTTCTTTGTTGTTTGCTGTATTTTAGCAATTGCCTCCTTCAATAGGCCATTCAGGCGTTCACATACACCATTGGCCTGTGGGTGGTACGCACATGCAAATTTGTGTTTAATGTTCAGTAGGGATGTGATATGCTGGAACATTTCATTTGCGAAATGGGGTCCGTTGTCTGATCTTAACACCTCGCACACTCCCCACCTGGGGAATACCTCCCTTACTATAAATTTGGCTGCTCTAAACGCATCAGGGTGTGAACAGGGCCCTGCTTCGATCCACCTAGAAAATGGGCATACTACTACTATCATGTATCTATTGCCTTGACAAATGTTGATCATATCAACATAGTCAATGTGGAGGTGCCGAAAAGGTCCTTCTGGTCGGGGTATGGTACCTCTTATCACCTTTAAAGTATGACCGGCCGTGAACTGTTGACATGTAAGGCAATTGCTGATAAAATTTGACACATGGGATGTTAACTCGGGACAGAACCAATCTTCTCTAATTCGTGCTGCTATTATTTCTTTGCCTGTATGGGCAGGGTGATGTAATTGGTTCAAGGCGGTATTTAACAATGCCAATGGTATTACAACTTTCCCAGTGCCACCCTGGCGCCATAGTGCGTCGGTTGGTGACATTGTGCATCCTCTTTTCACCCATACTTCTTTTTCGGCCATTGGTGCAGCCGCTTGTAACTCCATAATCTGGGTGGCTGGGAGATGGGTGTACCCTTCTTTTATTAACATCTCCCTCGCTATTCCCCTCCCTCTCCCTCTCTGTGAGTCTGTGGGGTTCCATATCTCACCAAAATATGCAGCATATTTTGCATGTGCGTCTGCTGCTGCATTTCCTTTTGATATATAGTCTTCTCCATTGGTGTGTGCTGTGCATTTTACTAGGGCTAGTTCTTGGGGATCGTTTATTACTTCAATTAGTTCAGCCAACAAGAGGGCATGTTGTACTGGAGTGCCGTCAGCTCTCCTAAACCCTCTTCTTCTCCACTTTGATAGCCCTGAGTGGACAGTGGATGTAACATATGCACTGTCGGAATATATAGTAACTTTTTTATCAAAACTTTCCTTTAGTGCCAATATGAGTGCAACCAGTTCCGCCGCTTGAGCAGAGTAATGCTGTGGTAATTGTACACACTTAATAGCCACACACACTGGCGCTTCCATCATTTGTACTACTGCTGCCCCAGTCCTCCTTATCCCGTCTCCTTGATCAATAGTTGATGACCCATCAATAAACAAAAGCTCACCTCCCTCTAGTGCGTTTTCTTCAACTTTCCTAGTACATGAGTACATCTCAGTTACTTGGGTGCAGTCGTGGGCGTAATCTCCCTCTTCAATTACTTCTGCTAGGAACCTTGCAGGGTTAACCGTGCTACATCTAACAATTGCCAGTTCAGCTTTGGACAAAATAATCTCATAACCTGTTGCCCTCTGTGTCGTCAGTGTGGACTTAGGTTTATTCAATATCGCAAATAGTGCATGTTCTACAAATAGTGTAGTTGGACACCCCATAGTTATTGATGATGCTTTTTCTACTGCAAATGCAGCTGCAGCAAGACCTTGTTCGCAAGAGAATTGTCCTAACATTATTGGATCTAAGTGACCGCTGTAAAATGCTACTGGTTTATAGCCCATGCTAGTCTTTTGGGCCAATACTGCTTTCATTACTGCTGAGTCGCAATGTGAAAATATAAAAAATCGTCGCTCATAGTCTGGGGATGCTAGTACTGGAGCAGTTGATATTGCTTCTTTTAATTCATCAAATGCCTCCTTCATTTCCATAGTCCATCCCAACTTTTTCTCCCCTTTATTTGCTTCCTTCAAACCCTCAAGCAGGGGTCCTATGTAAGAGCTGTAATCAAATACCCATGCTCTACAGTAGTTGCACAGTCCCAGAAATTGCTGCAGTTCTCTTACAGTCTGTGGCACGGGAGTGCCTGATATTGCCTGTGCTCTTTGTGGTGCAATCCTTCTTCCATATTGTGATATCAGTTGGCCAATGTAAAGTACCTGTTCCTGACAGTATTGTATCTTTTCCATGTCTACCTTGTACCCCTTTTCAGCCAATATCGTCAACATTTTTAATGAGTCCTCTCTACATTTATCTTCATTTGTACTGCAAATTATTATGTCATCCACATACTGTAACACTGTGCTTTCCAACTCAACGTTACCCAAATCCATCTGTATTACCCTATTGAAAATTGAAGGTGATTCACAATATCCCTGTGGTAATCTGGTATGTTTCCACTTCCTATTTCGGTAAGTGAAGCTTGTCAAGTCTTGTGAGTCTGGGTGTAATGGTATTGAGAAAAAAGCATTTTTAAGGTCAATCACTGTAAACCGTGATGCTTCTGCTGGAATGCCACACAAAATTGTGGCCGGGTTTGCTGTTACTGGATACTCTGCTTCTACTATGTTGTTCAACGGTCTGAGGTCCTGTATGAACCGCCAAGACCCTCCTTTAGCCTTGCGCACCGGGTACACAGCTGTGTTGCATGGGGATTCTGAGGGGACCAATATGCCATTGTTTATAAGGGCTGTTATGGTTTCGTATATGCCCTCATCTGCCTCTCTTGACAATGGGTATTGTTTCACTCTTGGTAGTATGGCACCCTTTTTTAATTTTATCCTTACACCCCCTATGCTTTTAATGCATCCTACATCATAAGGGCTAATAGTCCATAATGATTTTGGCACCTTTGACATATCTTCTTTAAAAAATGGGACTGGTGTGCCAGCGGGTGCCTCAAGTGCCATTGCAATTTTCTGTGCCACTTGTTTGTGAGCCACTGTTAGCCACATTTCTACACTCATCATGAACACCATTTCATTTTCCTCCTTTTCTTCTGAAAACAACTCTTCATCTGACACCTGGGTCAGCCTACATCCTTCTGCTAGTGCTATCACCGCCCTCCATGCTCTCCCTTCTTTATCTTGAGCGTGCACAGCAACATAATCAGCTGTTGCAATAATGCTCTCAATGTCCACTGCAAGGACCTTCCCTTCCAGTTCATTAGCTGGTGTTTCTGGTCGGAATAGATAGGCTGCTGGTCTCCTCCATATTTTCCCTCCTATCCCTGGCATCCATGCAAATGCCATGTCTGTTCCGTACTGGAATAGCTCGCCGTCTACCGGCTCCGCCCTGATCGCTATCTGTCCACAGTATGCTTGCAAAATCTGTCGTGCTGCAAGCATGTTAATCCCTGGAGTAGAGCAAATTATGCCATCCTCTGTAAAGGAGATCGTCATATTTAATCTGTTCATTATGTCCCTCCCCAGTATGTTTACTGGTGAGGCACTATAATACAAAAGTGGTACTGACAGATCGTAATCTCCAATAGATAGCGGAACGTTATCAGTAAATGGAACCAACCCTTTAGCCCCAGAAAACCCTTGTGTGTTCATGGCTTCGCCTGACATCTTAAACTTACCTTCCCTTATGCAAGACCGGGTTGCCCCGGTGTCAACAAGGAATGATAATTTTTTGTCACCTATCGTTACCTCTATGCGTGGCTCCTCCGCACTATTAGGTGTTACTGACAGGATGGGACACACCAAGGCCGTCTGTGGGCTGTCCTATTGGGGGTACAATGACTGGCCATTCCCTGTGTAAGGGTTGTGCCCCAACACCGTCACCCCACCCAATTGCGTTCGTTCAGGTTGTGGTGGTGGTTGTATTAACGCTGCACCAGTTACTTGTGGCAGGTATTGTTTTATTTGTTGTTGTGGTAGGGAATAGTGTTGGTCACTCCCTTGTGGTGACATCTGCTGTGGTTGTATGCCCTGCTGTCCTTGTGATGTCCTATGTTGTGCTTGTTCGTTCCATGCTGGTGTTCCTGGCCTGACCCTGCATGTACGTGACATGTGTCCTAATAGTCCGCAGCTCCAACACACGGGTGGTTCCCTGTTTTGCCATGGGAAGTTCCCTGTGTTGTCCTGGTATACTGGTTGCCCTGTCTGGTAGTTATTTCTGAGTCCCCCAGCCTGTTGTTGGGTATTATATCCGTATCCTCTTCCCCTCATAAACCCTCCTCTCCCTCTATTATAATTATAATACCCAGCTCCTTGCATTGGGTACCCTCCTCCCATGTTCTGTGCGTGTGATTGCAGAGGCAGCACTTGCTCTATTACCTCTTGTGGAGGCGCTATTTGAGCTGGATTTTGTGCAGCCACTACTTGCGTTGGGCTTTGGGCCATTGGTGTTGGCGCAGTTATTAGTGCCCCTTCCATGGTATATTTAGTAAGTTTTTTCTGTACTAATTTGGCCTCTTCTGTTTTCCTGTCCTCTTCCTTTTGTTTCATTTTTCCTTGCCATGTTCTACAGTGATGTACTATAGTCAGTTGTATTTCCGGCCATGGTTTTGCTTCCATCCCCACTACTTTCTTTAATTGTCTCTGAACTCCTTCTGGGAGCCCTTGTACTAGTATATGATAAAATATGGCTGGTGTTTTGTCCCATTGTTCTCTAGTTTCCATGCGCCACTTCTCTTGAATATCCTGGATATAATCAACAGGATCCTCGTTCTCACCCATCTTACGGGAAGTAATGGCTCCTATGTCTGATGTGTCTGGGTACTGCACTCTTAGTGCCTGCCATAGCGCATGTCTGCAGTTTGCAAATGGTGCCCCATCATGCGATGTGTTTGTTATTGTTACCCCATGGAATCCCGCTCTCTTCCAAATGTCATCCGCTCTATCCCCTAATATTGATATTAACAGGCCCTTAACATCTCCCACTGCTAGTTTCTGTCCTGCGGTGTGTTTTTCCATTTCATATATCCATTTACCCGCACCTCCACTTAATGATGGGAGCCTACATTTTATGTTTTCCTTATCCGTATGTTTCCAAGGTACATATTGTGGTCTAACCCCTCCTCTCTCCAGCAGTGGCATTACATTCTGTCTTGTGTCATCCTTTATGCTCCATGATGTTAACTCTTCACACCCCTCCTCTTCCCCCATTCCTTTTACTACTTCAAATCCTTCCTTACTACCTCTTCTCCTACCTCCCTCTTCTTCCTTTCCCCTTTTTTCATCCTTTCCTGTGTTCAATATTGGCACGTCTGTTTGCCTGTCTTGCCTGCGACTAGGGAGGTCCCTAAGCCGACATGCATAAGGTGTAACTTCGTCCATGAAGGGTGCGAGCTTTATTCTGTGCAGAGAGCGTGCAGTTGTTGAACATGTGGGGTGTGGCGTTAGAGAGCGTGATGGTGATGTGGGTGGCGTGTGTTGGTTGGTGAGCGTCGGTGGCGTGTGTTCGTTAGTTTGTGTTTCTCCCATTCTTTTCACTTCCTCCTTACTTCTCTCCAGCTCCTCCCATCTTCTACTCACCCATGGCGAATCTATGTTTGTTCTAGTGAGGTATAGCTTATCTAAGCTTTCCCTTTCACTCTTCCTTCCATCCTCACTACAAAAATCATTCATAAATTGCGCCCCCCACTCTGCCTTTTTTCCTTTTATTGTTACAGTTTTTAAGTCTATTAGGTCTCCCTCTTCCTTTCCGTTGTTACCACCTGTTCCCCTTAGTGCTGACGTTGTTGCTACCTCTCTATTTTTATATACTTCTCCCCATCTTTCGCTCTCCCTCTTACTCTCTTCTCTCTCCCCTTCACTCCTCTCCTCCATCTCCCTACTATTTTCCTCTCTTTTCCTTTTTAATTCCTCCATTACTTCGTTGCTCATCTGTTCCAATATCCTTTCATCCTCTCTCCTCCTTTCCCATTTCACCCTTTCTCTTTCTACTATACTCTCTATTACCTTCCCCTCTTCATATTTTTTAGCTGTCTCTGATATTATCCTCCTCCTCCATATTTCCATTTCTTTTTCATTTTCTTCTTCTTCCTTCTTCTTCTCCCTCATCACTACTCTTGATACCCTTTCTGCTGCTGCTTTTACCCTTACAGCTTCCCTCTTTCTCTCCTCACTTTGCTCCCTTAATTTTTCCAATTCGTCCTTACCTTCTTTCCTTTTCCTCACTCTCTCTCTTTCCTCCCCCTCAAGTTGTTTTATCAGTTCATTCTGCTCATCCCTTAGTTTAGCTAATCTTTCCTCCAAAATCTCTTCCTTCTGCCATAGCAGCTCCTCTCCCCTCATTTCACTCTCTCTTTCACTATCCTCGTTTGTTCTCTTTACCGCCTCCCTTTCCTCTCCAGTTAGTGATCCTCGTAATTTCAACAATATCTGTGCAGCTACCCACTCATCGTTTCCTATCTCTACAGTCTGCTCTTCTCTCCTCCCGTCCCCCATTGGTATCTTTCCATGAGCCACATATGGTGGAGGGCTGTATGCCGGGTTTGAGTATCCTTCAGCCGCCCTTAACTGTCCTTTTATTTCTCCTAATTCTCTTAAAGGGTACAACCCTCCCCCCTCTGTTTTCACTCCCGGTGTTAAGGGTATCTCATTGCTCGGTTCCTGTTTTATGTCAGCTAATTTATCAACCTTTCCTCCACCCAGTTTTTCATTCCCCATATTCTTTGTTCCTTCACTCTCCTTTTCCCCATCCGTTCCTTCTTTCTTAATCTCCTTTTCTTCCGGTGTTTCCCCCATAGTGAACATTCCATTTGGTCCTGGTCTAGACCCCTGGAACATCCTCCATAAGTTAAACACCTCCACATGGTTTGCCAACTTCTTCCCCTTGTATGTATTGTGCAGATGGTTTAATAGTGAATGTTGGGCATATGGGTCAAAGCTACCATTAGGCGGCCATGGTGTCAACATTTTGTTGTCCGTCCCCTGGGTCCACTCTATGCTGTACTTAATTAACTTCTCCCTATGTGGTGGCAGTGTGGTGCATATATGTTGTAGTGGGGTAGTGAGGGTATTCCCCCACCCTCCCAACCCTCTCCCGTATGACATACTAGCGCACCCTTTCTTACCCTTCCCCTTGCTACCAGTTTGCAACATACAACCTTTTATTGCTTACCTTGCCCCGCAAGTGTGGGGACTTACGACAATCCTTTGACAAATTATGCAATGATAATAATCAACAAAAAAAAAAAAAATTATAAAACAAATATATTTATGATGTTATATTATATTCCTTCCCCTACGGCCCCCTGCGGCCGAAGCGCACGCAGCCCCCTGCAGCTGCGTACCCCTTACGACGATCTTACACAGTCGTCCTTTTTCCCCGTTCTCCTCCCACCTTTACACTTGCCGTTGCCGGCGTTCTCCGTGCGCAGCCACGCCCTCTTCCCCTTCTCCTCTTTGATCCACTCGTTTATCGTTTATCTCCGTGTCCGCTCCTTTATTATGTTTCTCTTCCCCACCAATGTCAAACCCAAAGCTTCTTGTGTTCACGATATCTTACTAAATCCCTACTGGTGACGTCACCTATTTCTTCGAACTACTGGTATATTCGTGTTATGTTCTTTAAATTCAAAATACACTTGCAATCTACCCCGCTAACCCTACAGCTGTCTTCCTGTCTCTCCTGGAACAAGGTAATCTCATCAATACTATAACCGGACTGCGCACGCTGCGTCGCCTCGCGTGTGATACGCCCCTCAACAGGAGGGCTTAACCAGCCAATTATCTTCCGTTTTGGGCAACTACGTAACTAGCCACCGCCCACAGGGAAACGTCATCTACCTATCGAGTTTCTTGCTCGAACAATAGGGAACCTCATCTACCTATCGAGTTTCTTGCTCGAACAATAGGGAACCTCATCTACTCATTGAATGATAAATGTCAAATCGTAGGAAACCACACACACCCACCCTCACACGTAGTCGCGATTTAGGCCAATCAGTGTCTTTCGAGCGGCTGCACGTGATGTTTTCGTGCCCCGCCCCCCTCTTTCGCGTAACGTTAGCTTTTTGTTGCGAGCGTCTGCACGTGTTGTTCTCGTGCCCTGCCCCCCTCTTTCGCGTAACGTTAGCCGCCTTCTCTCGCACTCAATTCACTACCATTCATTCCATTATCATCACTCAATTAAACCTTCACCCCACCTTTTTACAATACCTCCCTCCTCCCTTATTTACTTCCGCCCCCTCCCTCACAATTTCGCATTGCTTGTTGTGCGTGTCATGCTCACCAAGTTCCCTCGATGCAGGGCCGCTCGACTGCGTGCACCCCTCCAAGCGGCTCGCCACCTCCCCTCGTCTGGACCACGTCTGGACACTCGCCGACCGCGGGCGGGATACTTCTCAACCGGCTCCCGAGGGCCAATATCCGGATTGCGCTGTCCGGTCCTCTCGCAGCTCCGCGATGGTCCTGTAGTCCTCAGAAGGGGGCAACGGCAGAGGGGGCCGCGCCGCCGGGCCTCCCTGCAACGGGAGTGCCTGGAAAAATAAAAAATAAAAGTCGATCTTAAACAGATCTCAGCAGTGCCTCCAACTTGTCGGGGGGGATTCTGCCGGGGTCGGCCGGGCCGTCCGCAGACCTCCGGGCAGGGAGGCCCCAACTCCTCCCGTGTATATCTCGGATCGAGACAGAGTATGAGGCACACACAAGGAGCAAGACAACTTCTGTCGTTTATTATGCAAACGGCAGGGATGGGTCAAGGAGCGTACGCGTTCGTCCTGACACACACACAATAGTGGGGCTCGCAGGCCCTTTTTACTACATTATGACGCGCTACTTGCGTCATTCCAAAAAGTTACCAAAAGAACCTATCGCCACTCTTGATTGGTTGCTCGAGTGGTGGGGTTAGTATAGTACGCATATAGAGAATGATATTAGTGGTTAAGATGTAGTCAGGTGGTATATCTGGGTTGTCCCTACAATTAGATACATAAGAATTGTTACATGAAGACCCCTGAGGATTGGCTAACGTTACTGACGTCTGAGATAAGAACCTCATGTTCTGATTGGTGCATCCGTGAGCTCCCCAGCCTGGGACCACCGTTGTTCCCAGCACACGGTGCACCTGTGGTTGCAACAGTGTTTCAATATGGGTACGTGCAGGCAATGTGAGGATTTATTCATAGGTGGGAGACTGACCGTTCCCACTGTAGCAGGTGTCCATTGAGCCTTTCAAGTGTGTCGGCCTGCGTCTCGTAGCGAGGTACCCAGACGCCTTTTCTCTCCTGGGTTTTGGCATCTCGTCAGGTTCGGCTTGGTCACGTGGGGAGGGACCGTGTTTGAGGCATAATTCTGCACAATTAATATTGTTTTTCCCCTGTATGTCTGGTTTAATTTGCAGATATGATTTTAACATTGGTACGTGGAGTGCGAGGTTGCAACATCGTGCCTTTGAAGATTTGTTTCTTGACTGTGGGTTTGCAACATTACGACCTTGGCTGGTTGCTCCACTGGGTTCTTTCTGCAGGCTCAGCAACCTGACTTTTGCTTTGTTAATGTTCACGGGAACTCTTGCTTGAGGCCTACTTGGGCCTGGTGCACGGGTAATCCATTTAGTGCATGGATGCTTTAGGTTATAGTGGCATACAGTTTCATGGCCAGTATCGTGTTTCCATTATATCTCTCATGATGGTAACGGGTTTCAAGAGAAGCGTGAGCAAGCGTTATAAATGAGCTCATGGTGCGTCTTGCGTTTCTGCATTCTGAAAGCCTATGTAAAAATAATAAAGATGCACGTCCGTGAATAAGCCTGTCGCCTACGTCAGAGCACTGAGTATGTTCTTCGTGTAGATTGGTGTGGAAATGTTCAGCGTGTATAATAGTTCAGCGGTGCTTCCCGTTATCTAGGTCGTCATGGCATCTCTAACGATGTGTAGATTTCAGTCTAGTTGGTCCGTGCCGCAGGTGTCGGCATGGCCAGTGCGGGCTGTTGGGCAGGCAGATGGACACATCCGTATGTTTCTGTACCAGGGTATTTGGTCATCTGGTAAATGGGCAAACTCTTCTCGTGGCGGGTGTCTGGGCCGCGACCCTCTAGGCCAAGCGCGAGAGGTGAAGGACGGGAGTCTGGTTTTCCATTCTCCCACTTCAACTCATAGGAAGAACATTTTTTGGGTGGCGTATAACTTCGCTCCCCATGGACGAATCCTAACCAAACTTTGCAAACAAATTTCTCTGCTAAGTTTAGTGAGGTTTCATCAAGGGGGTATAGTTATAAGGGGGACCCACATATTTTTTTTTCTTCCATAGACTGAATGGATGGCTTTTCACCAATTTACAGCAGGAGCGGCGGCTTGGTCCCAAAAGCGTGCTTTTGTAAATTTGGTGAAAATCCGTCCTGTAGTTTTTTAAAAAAAAACATGTAAAGTGTAGGTCCCAAAAAAATTGTCATATCTGGCTCCCCTCCGCAGACCGATGTGCCTGTTTGGTCCGCGGACAGTGATCTGATTGGCTCATCGGGTGACGTGAAGTCTGCGGACATCGGGTGCGCCCACTGATTGGATGGGGAAAAGCGTGAAATTCATCGGTTTTCCTGAAAAGCGCGCCAAGTTTGATTCGCAGACTTTGCCAGTGTCCAGAGACACTGCGGTAGAACATGTTTTAAATACGCAACATTGCACATGTCAACCTCAACAAACAATCTCTGGGGAGGTGGAGGGCGATGAGGAGGGGATATGGCCATAAGAAGCCAAAAAACTGATGTTTTTCACCATAAAGTCTGCGAACGGTCCGTATGTTTGCAATTAATCCTGTGAAGTTCGCGAACATCTGTGCCTATTTCTGTATTACAGGGTTCGTGAAAAGCAGTTCTTGGATGGCTTATAACTTTGGCACCACTCAATGAAACTGCATTTTGGAATTCTATTCTAGACCTGGTTCTGGAAGTTTTGGAAAAGTTTGGTGGAATTCTGTCAAGAGGGGGCAAAATAAGAGGGGGGTCCCAAAATATTGTAAAGTCTTATAAATGTGGTGCAATTTTACGAATCTACGCAAAAGTTTTCAACAAGATTTTAGATCTCGGTATACATGTATTTCTAAATTATAGGGGGGCCTCAACATTTTTAGATGGCTTATAACTTTGTTGCTGTTTGACGAATGTCGACAAATGTTTTCTGAAAGATTATAGATTTAACCTTGAATGTTTGTGGAAAGTCTAAATGGATTTTGTCAAGCGTGGGCTAAGTTATATAACTATTGTATGTGCATACATTTGACACTTCTGAAAAATAAAACATGGGTGGATTTATAGCAAACACGTGTAAGGAGCATTGGCAAGGACCTTAAAGCATGGTTTTGCAAATGTGCCCGTGTTTTATTTTTTGACAAGTGTCATAATGTAGGTACACACAATAGTGATACACCTTTGGTGACTGAGGTATAGTCTGTGGCCATGGGCAGTGGCCAGATTGTCCAAGTCATGGAATAAGGTCATGACCTGGACAATCTGGCTACTAGCCATGACCACGAGGGGCAACAAATGGGGTTAAAGTGGCCATGTCCACATGGGACTGGCTTTGTGGTAAAGTTATTCGAAGGTGGGATAGGTTTGAAAGGGAAGAAAAATGTGCTTTTGGTAATATGGTCATAGGGTTCTCTGTTCGTCTTCTGCAGGCTGCCATGGAAAGCAAAGAAGGGCCCTGTACGGAGCCCCACCTTCGATTTTTTGTGGTGGCCATCTTGGAAAAGGATTTTCCTTCCTACACTGGGACCCCACAGGCTTAGGAAGAAACATCCTTTTTTTAGCACCCCGGGTTCCCGCTTTGGGAACCCGGGGTGCTAATGGCCTTATCCCCCATTGCAGGGGCTGGAATGGGGGATAATGGTCGGGAGACCTCGTCATCCACCCTTGCTTCACTTGGGCTGATAACTTGGGCTGCCGGGCTGTTATCCACTGTTCCAGTCCCTGGAACGGGGGATGAACGCCACAATATTCTATTAGCAGAACACAAAATGCTAATGGAAATGTTGGAAAATCTTATTGAGTTTATGTACTTTACTCAGAAATGTAATGTAGCTGGAGTCTATACGTGTTTTATTAGTTCTATTTTTTAACTGTGACAGGTGGTTCTTTAATGAACATTTCTTTTGTTGTTTTTTGATGTATTTTATTTTTTGCAGGAGAGCTTAGAACAAAAGGTGGGGAGGGAAATGAGGGAAGAGGCACCAAGCACTCATATGGAGGGGCAGGTGGACAGGGGAAGATGTTGCGCGTGTGTTACTTCTAAGGTAGGGGGCAGTGTTTCTCATGCTCCTTGATTACAGCTTCAAAAGCACTTCAAAATTGCTTCCCTCTGCAGAATGTTGTGGTGTAGTACATATAGAGGACTGATGTCTTCGAAAAACATGTATCAACAGCCTTTTTATTGCTTGCAAAGTAGCTGGTGGGATCCTGTGTCCCACAGAAGTAGGCTGTGTGGTTACAGTATTGGTTGAGGAAGATGAGGTGGAAGAAGACAGCCTCATACTTGCTATGAAAGGAACAACCTTTCTGAGAGCATTGCGGTCATTGTATTTGGTGTGGCAGCACAGGAAGGTGGTCCCGTAGGAGTACTGTTCAGGTAGTTCGCGACTGAGTGCATTTCACTTTGGTAGCTTTAGCCTTTGGTACATTCCCAACAGTGGTAAAGAGCTGCCACACCCATGATTCTCTCTGGGTGCTAGAGGTAGGCACTTCCTCTACCTCATCTTCTTGGTCCTCTTCAATGTCTTTAGAAGTACTGCGTTTTTTTTGTTTTGAAGGTCCTCCAGCTGGTGGTGGTGGTGGTGGCTCTTGGGGAGGAGGGATGGCAATAACTGATGCCATTTTTATTGGGTAAGTATGATATTAGTAAGTTGTAGGAAAATAGCATGCACTGGTAAAAACCCATAAAATTTCCCTGAAAACATGTTAAAGGGACATTATGGTTAAGTTGCACTAATACAAACCTATGAAATTCAATGAAAAAACTCTGTTAAAGGAACGTTATGGTGAAATTGCACTAATACAATCCTATGAAATTCAATGAAAAAACTTTGGGAAGTTATGGTTACAAGTAAAACCGAAAACTCCTAGAAATTTGCCAGTTATGGTAAGCTAAGCAACCATAACTTGTACCACCACCAGGCACTGCTAAGACTAACACCAAGGACATCAAAGATGACATCGCAAATGTCATTGATGACATCACTGATGACATCACATGTGAAATTAATTTTGATGAAAAGTCCCTACATTGGGTTGTCTTTATATTATTGGTAAAAAGATGTCAGGGGTGATCGGGAGACCTATCATGAACTACTTACAGGGTAATTCATAGAATTTCGCCGAAAAGTGTCGCAAGCGGCTGGCGCAGAGTGTCCGCGTGCGATTGTGTGCGCCAGGAACGTGCGCTAAAACCGATTTCCGCACACAGCGTATTCATGGATTTTAGGCTCCCAAACCAGCCGTGGCGCAGAGAATCGCAGCGACCCTGCAGCAGCGCCAGTAACGCCCCCAAGAACGCCCTCGCGCAAGGAAAAGCCATCAAAATCGCTAAATCATCGCAAAGGGCTGCGCTAACCCTGGACCAGTTCACCGGGCTGGCAAACAGCAAACGCCAAGCGGGGAACGTGTATTTCAGGGGTGCGCGGGAAGTTCCACACGTGATTGGCCCAGTGCGAGCAGGGTACGTGTATTTCAGGGGTGCGCGGGAAGTTCCACACGTGATTTCATCAGGGTACGTGTATTTCAGGGGTGCGCGGGAAGTTCCACACGCGATTGGCCCAGTGCGAGCAGGGTACCTGTAATTCAGGGGTGCGCGGGAAGTTCCACACGCGATTTCACCAGGGTACGTGTATCTCAGGGGTGCGCGGGAAGTTCCACACGCGATTTCAGCAGGGTACGTGTATTTCAGGGGTGCGCGGGAAGTTCCACACGCGATTGGCCCAGTGCGAGCAGGGTACGTGTATTCCATGGGTGCGCGGGAAGTTCCACACGCGATATCAGCAGGGTACGTGTATTTCAGGGGTGCGCGGGAAGTTGCACACGCGATTGGCCCAGTGCAAGCAGGGTACGTGTATTCCATGGGTGCGTGGGAAGTTCCACATGCGATTCCAGCAGGGTATGTGAATTCCAGGGGTTCTAGGGAGTACTACACGTGAATTGGCTGTGTGGGTCCTCCCAGGTGTACGCTCGACAACCTCCACGGCCCCTGCAGGCAGCCCACACCACGGGGGACTACCCTGCACCCCTGCTCATGTCCCGCAGGCAGCCCATCTACCATGGGCATGCCCCGCAGCCAACCCACATGTCACCTTGCACTACTGATCAACAATGCATGTCTCCCACCACCCCCACCCCCCAGCAGTGCAGGGGCATCCCCCACCAGGCCCCCACTCATGTCTCCCACCACCCCACCCCCCAGCAGTGCAGGGGCAGCACCACCAGGTCCCCACTCTTGTCCCCCTGCACCCCCACCCCCCAGCATCCAGGGGCACCCTCCACCAGGCCCCCACTCATGTCTCCCACCACCCCCACCCCCCAGCAGTGCAGGGGCAGCCTCCCCCAGGCCTCCACTCATGTCTCCCACCACCCCCACCCCCCAGCCACCAGGGGCAGCCTCCACCAGGCCCCCACTCATGTCTCCCACCACCCCCAGCCCCCACCATCCAGGGGCACCCTCCACCAGGCCCCCACTCATGTCTCCCACCACCCCCACCCCCCAGCATCCAGGGGCACCCTCCACCAGGCCCCCACGCATGTCTCCCACCACCCCCACCCCCCAGCAGTGCAGGGGCACCCTCCACCAGGCCCCCACTCATGTCTCCCACCACCCCCACCCCCCAGCAGTGCAGGGGCACCCTCCACCAGGCCCCCACTCATGTCTACCACCACCCCCACCCCCCACCATCCAGGGGCACCCTCCACCAGGCCCCCACTCATGTCTCCCACCACCCCCACCCACCAGCAGTGCAGGGGCACCCTCCACCAGGCCCCCACTCATGTCTCCCACCACCCCCACCCTCCAGCCACCATGGGCAGCCTCCACCAGGCCCCCACTCATGTCTCCCACCACCCCCACCCCCCAGCAGTGCAGGGGCACCCTCCACCAGGCCCCCACTCATGTCTCCCACCAACCCACCCCCCAGCAGTGCAGGGGCACCCTCCACCAGGCCCCCACTCATGTCTCCCACCACCCCCACCCCCCAGCAGTGCAGGGGCAGCCCCCACCAGGCCCCCACTCATGTCTCCCACCACCCCCACCACCCAGCCACCAGGGGCACCCTCCACCAGGCCCCCACTCATGTCCCCCTGCACCCCCACCCCCCAGCATCCAGGGGCACCCTCCACCAGGCCCCCACTCATGTCTCCCACCACCCCCACCGCCCAGCAGTGCAGGGGCAGCCTCCACCAGGCCCCCACTCATGTCTCCCATCACCCCCACCCACCAGCAGTGCAGGGGCAGCCTCCACCAGGCCCCCACTCATGTCTCCCAACACCCCCACCCCCCAGCCACCATGGGCAGCCTCCACCAGGCCCCCACTCATGTCTCCCACCACCCCCACCCCCCAGCAGTGCAGGGGCACCCTCCACCAGGCCCCCACTCATGTCTACCACCACCCCCACCCCCCAGCATCCAGGGGCACCCTCCACCAGGCCCCCACTCATGTCTCCCACCACCCCCACCCCCCAGCAGTGCAGGGGCACCCTCCACCAGGCCACCACTCATGTCTCCCACCACCCCCACGCCCCAGCCACCATGGGCAGCCTCCACCAGGCCCCCGCTCATGTCTCCCACCACCCCCACCCCCAGCCACCATGAGCAGCCTCCACCAGGCCCCCACTCATGTCTCCCACCACCCCCACCCCCCAGCAGTGCAGGGGCACCCTCCACCAGGCCCCCACTCATGTCTCCCACCACCCCCACCCCCCAGCAGTGCAGGGGCAGAACAACCAGGCCCCCACTCATGTCCCCCTGCACCCCCACCCCCCAGCCTCCAGGGGCACCCTCCACCAGGCCCCCACTCATGTCTCCCACCACCCCCACCCCCCAACTGTGCAGGGGCAGCCTCCACCAGGCCCCCACTCATGTCTCCCACCACCCCCACTCCCCAGCCGCCAGGGGCAGCCTCCACCAGGCCCCCACTCATGTCTCCCACCACCCCCACCCCCCACCATCCAGGGGCACCCTCCACCAGGCCCCCACTCATGTCTCCCACCACCCCCACCCCCCAGCAGTGCAGGGGCACCCTCCACCAGGCCCCCACTCATGTCTCCCACCACCCCCACCCCCCAGCAGTGCAGGGCCAGCCCCCACCAGGCCCCCACTCATGTCTCCCACCACCCCCACCACCCAGCCACCAGGGGCACCCTCCACCAGGCCCCCACTCATGTCTCCCACCACCCCCACCCCCCAGCAGTGCAGGGGCAGCCTCCACCAGGCCCCCACTCATGTCTCCCATCACCCCCACCCCCCAGCAGTGCAGGGGCAGCCTCCACCAGGCCCCCACTCATGTCTCCCACCACCCCCACCCCCCAGCCACCATGGGCAGCCTCCACCAGGCCCCCACTCATGTCTCCCACCGCCCCCACCCCCCATCAGTGCAGGGGCACCCTCCACCAGGCCCCCACTCATGTCTCCCACCACCCCCACCCCCCAGCAGTGCAGGGGCAGCACCACCAGGACCCCACTCATGTCCCCCTGCACCCCCAACCCCCAGCATCCAGGGGCACCCTCCACCAGGCCCCCACTCATGTCTCCCACCACCCCCACCCCCCAGCAGTGCAGGAGCAGCCTCCACCAGGCCCCCACTCATGTCTCCCACCACCCCCACCCCCCAGCCACCATGGGCAGCCTCCACCAGGCCTCCACTCATGTCTCCCACCACCCCCACCCCCCAGCCACCATGGGCAGCCTCCACCAGGCCCCCACTCATGTCTCCCACCACCCCCACCCCCCAGCAGTGCAGGGGCACCCTCCACCAGGCCCCCACTCATGTCCCCCTGCACCCCCACCCCCCAGCATCCAGGGGCACCCCCCACCAGGGCCCCACTCATGTCTCCCACCACCCCCACCACCCAGCAGTGCAGGGGCACCCTCCACCAGGCCCCCACCCATGTCTCCCACCACCCCCACCCCCCAGCCACCATGGGCAGCCTCCACCAGGCCCCCACTCATGTCTCCCACCACACCCACCCCCCAGCCACCATGGGCAGCCTCCACCAGGCCCCCACGCATGTCTCCCACCACCCCCACCCCCCAGCAGTGCAGGGGCAGCCTCCACCAGGCCCCCACTCATGTCTCCCACCACCACCACCCCCCAGCAGTGCAGGGGCAGCCTCCACCAGGCCCCCACTCATGTCTTACACCACCCCCACCCCCCAGCCACCATGGGCAGCCTCCACCAGGCCCCCACTCATGTCTCCCACCACCCCCACCCCCCAGCAGTGCAGGGGCACCCTCCACCAGGCCCCCACTCATGCCTACCACCACCCCCACCCCCAACCATCCAGGGGCACCGTCCACCAGGCCCCCACTCATGTCTCCCACCACCCCCACCCCCCAGCAGTGCAGGGGCACCCTCCACCAGGCCCCCACTCATGTCTCCCACCACCCCACCCCCAGCCACCATGGGCAGCCTCCACCAGGCCCCCACTCATGTCTCCCACCACCCCCACCCCCCAGCCACCATGGGCAGCCTCCACCAGGCCCCCACTCATGTCTCCCACCACCCCCACCCCCCAGCAGTGCAGGGGCACCCTCCACCAAGCCCCCACTCATGTCTCCCACCACCCCCACCCCCCAGCAGTGCAGGGGCAGCATCACCAGGCCCCCACTCATGTCCCCCTGCACCCCCACCCCCCAGCATCCAGGGGCACCCTCCACCAGGCCCCCACTCATGTCTACCACCACCCCCAACCCCCAGCAGTGCAGGGGCAGCCTCCACCAGGCCCCCACTCATGTCTCCCACCACCCCCACCCCCCAGCCACCATGGGCAGCCTCCACCAGGCCCCCACTCATGTCTCCCACCACCCCCACCCCCCAGCCACCATGGGCAGCCTCCACCAGGCCCCCACCCATGTCTCCCACCACCCCCACCCCCCAGCAGTGCAGGGGCACCCTCCACCAGGCCCCCACTCATGTCTCCCACCACCCCCACCCCCCAGCCACCATGGGCAGCCTCCACCAGGCCCCCACTCATGTCTCCCACCACCCCCACCCCCCAGCCACCATGGGCAGCCTCCACCAGGCCCTCACTCATGTCTCCCACCACCCCCACCCCCCAGCAGTGCAGGGGCACCCTCCACCAGGCCCCCACTCATGTCTCCCACCACCCCCACCCCCCAGCAGTGCAGGGGCAGCACCACCAGGCCCCCACTCATGTCCCCCTGCACCCCCACCCCCCAGCATCCAGGGGCACCCTCCACCAGGCCCCCACTCATGTCTCCCACCACCCCCACCCCCCAGCAGTGCAGGGGCAGCCTCCACCAGGCCCCCACTCATGTCCCCCTGCACCCCCACCCCCCAGCATCCAGGGGCACCCTCCACCAGGCCCCCACTCATGTCTCCCACCACCCCCACCCCCCAGCAGTGCAGGGGCACCCTCCACCAGGCCCCCACTCATGTCTCCCACCACCCCCACCCCCCAGCCACCATGGGCACCCTCCACCAGGCCCCCACTCATGTCTCCCACCACCCCCACCCCCCAGCCACCAGGGGCACCCTCCACCAGGCCCCCACTCATGTCCCCCTGCACCCCCACCCCCCAGCATCCAGGGGCACCCCCCACCAGGGCCCCACTCATGTCTCCCACCACCCCACCACCCAGCAGTGCAGGGGCACCCTCCACCAGGCCCCCACTCATGTCTCCCACCACCCCCACCCCCCAGCCACCATGGGCAGCCTCCACCAGGCCCCCACTCATGTCTCCCACCACACCCACCCCCCAGCCACCATGGGCAGCCTCCACCAGGCCCCCACGCATGTCTCCCACCACCCCCACCCCCCAGCAGTGCAGGGGCAGCCTCCACCAGGCCCCCACTCATGTCTCCCACCACCACCACCCCCCAGCAGTGCAGGGGCAGCCTCCACCAGGCCCCCACTCATGTCTTACACCACCCCCACCCCCCAGCCACCATGGGCAGCCTCCACCAGGCCCCCACTCATGTCTCCCACCACCCCCACCCCCCAGCAGTGCAGGGGCACCCTCCACCAGGCCCCCACTCATGCCTACCACCACCCACACCCCCAACCATCCAGGGGCACCGTCCACCAGGCCCCCACTCATGTCTCCCACCACCCCCACCCCCCAGCAGTGCAGGGGCACCCTCCACCAGGCCCCCACTCATGTCTCCCACCACCCCACCCCCAGCCACCATGGGCAGCCTCCACCAGGCCCCCACTCATGTCTCCCACCACCCCCACCCCCCAGCCACCATGGGCAGCCTCCACCAGGCCCCCACTCATGTCTTCCACCACCCCCACCCCCCAGCAGTGCAGGGGCACCCTCCGCCAAGCCCCCACTCATGTCTCCCACCACCCCCACCCCCCAGCAGTGCAGGGGCAGCATCACCAGGCCCCCACTCATGTCCCCCTGCACCCCCACCCCCCAGCATCCAGGGGCACCCTCCACCAGGCCCCCACTCATGTCTACCACCACCCCCAACCCCCAGCAGTGCAGGGGCAGCCTCCACCAGGCCCCCACTCATGTCTCCCACCACCCCCACCCCCCAGCCACCATGGGCAGCCTCCACCAGGCCCCCACTCATGTCTCCCACCACCCCCACCCCCCAGCCACCATGGGCAGCCTCCACCAGGCCCCCACCCATGTCTCCCACCACCCCCACCCCCCAGCAGTGCAGGGGCACCCTCCACCAGGCCCCCACTCATGTCTCCCACCACCCCCACCCCCCAGCCACCATGGGCAGCCTCCACCAGGCCCCCACTCATGTCTCCCACCACCCCCACCCCCCAGCCACCATGGGCAGCCTCCACCAGGCCCTCACTCATGTCTCCCACCACCCCCACCCCCCAGCAGTGCAGGGGCACCCTCCACCAGGCCCCCACTCATGTCTCCCACCACCCCCACCCCCCAGCAGTGCAGGGGCAGCACCACCAGGCCCCCACTCATGTCCCCCTGCACCCCCACCCCCCAGCATCCAGGGGCACCCTCCACCAGGCCCCCACTCATGTCTCCCACCACCCCCACCCCCCAGCAGTGCAGGGGCAGCCTCCACCAGGCCCCCACTCATGTCCCCCTGCACCCCCACCCCCCAGCATCCAGGGGCACCCTCCACCAGGCCCCCACTCATGTCTCCCACCACCCCCACCCCCCAGCAGTGCAGGGGCACCCTCCACCAGGCCCCCACTCATGTCTCCCACCACCCCCACCCCCCAGCCACCATGGGCACCCTCCACCAGGCCCCCACTCATGTCTCCCACCACCCCCACCCCCCAGCCACCAGGGGCACCCTCCACCAGGCCCCCACTCATGTCTCCCACCACCCCCACCCCCCAGCAGTGCAGGGGCACACTCCACCAGGCCCCCACTCATGTCTCCCACCACCCCCCAGCCACCAGGGGGACCCTCGACCAGGTCCTCACAATCCCCAATCATGTGCGTTATGGTCAGCCTCCACAGCCAAAAAGCCCTACCAAGTAACCCATTCACCCACATGGAAATGGAAATTACATGTCACACCCCCAATGTTCATGAAGCTAATGAACCCATCTCCGTCACACACAATGTTTGCAATTGAATGGGAAAACACCCAACATGACATGCATGAAACCAATGAGATGATGCCACAGAGTGAAGTATGAAAACAAAATTGTATTGAAAAAAAGAAAGAATGCTAAAGAAATGAAACAAACTACAATGGGAAGTAAAAAAAATCAAGCTGCATGTCCGTATAAAAATAAAGAACTGCAAATCATAATCCAAAAAAATGTCATCCAAAGTCAAATGTAAAAAAATTATCTATCAAATCAAGAACTATGTAAAAAACTCGAAAGGGTCCATGAGCCCAACTGAACAAAGGAAACCTAAAAAAAAACCTAACTAAAAAGCAACTATATACAAAAAGTGGAGCAGTGTCCGTCGACTCCAAATCATAAGAAAAAACAAAGGAAACCTAAAACTAAAGAACTATATACAAAGGCGGCGGGCAAGTCCAGCGGCTCACTCCGTGGTGTTCCGGGCCAGGGCATCATCGAACTCCTGTTCGATGTCCCGGAGGCGGTCCAGTTCCATGGCCCCGAGGGTCCGCAGGGACGACGCCGTGTCCTCCTCCAACCCCCTGCGGATTGCCTCGAGGCACTCGGCCCGCCTCAGGGCACTCCGCATGGAGTTCTCCGCCCTGACCATTGTGAGCCGCGCCTCTCCCGCCCGCCGCCGCTCCGCGCCTATGCCGTGGCCCAACCGCTGCCACACGGAAGACACTCTCTGTCCTGGGTCCTCCTGCCCTCCGGCCGATGCCTGCCCCTCCGATGTCGAAGGCCCCGAGCCTTCATGGCTCCCACCATGTTGCTGCTGCTGCTCTGCCTCTGCCCGTGCACTGCCTCCTGCTGCCTGCACATTCTCTGCCGGCTGGGGTGCAGTTGTTGATGTGGCCACCCCTGCTGGACGTCCGACTCCCGACTGTGGCAGGGATGCCTCCTCCACCAGCCTGGCCGCACTGTCAGAGGCAGCTCCACAGGGCACCCAGGTGACTGATGGGTGTGAAGATGGCACAGAGGACGACTGGCGCGTAGGGGGTCCAGTTGAGGAGGGGGTCGGAGCAAGCCCCATCAGACGGAGGAATCCGGTCTGGGTGACCTGTCCCAGCAGGCTGACGTGGTCAACTAGCCATTCGAGATGACGTGCAGTCTCTCCATGAAAACACTGCAGGTCACCTCGCATGGCCCGTTGACGCAACGCCACACCAGCCAGGACAGGCTCAACCCAGACCTGGATAGCCACGTCCGCAGGCAGAGGAAGGCCAGTTGACGTCAGCTCATCCCCTGCCGGAAAACGGGTCTGGACGTAGGCATCCCTGCTGGTGCAAGATGATGCAAGGACAGGATCGGGGACAGGATTGCACACAGGCACCTCCGCGGCGGCCTGTGCTGCCTCCTGTCCCTGGTCCTGGACTGCACCACTAGCACCAGTGGGATCCCCACCTCCAGACCCCGTCTCTGGTGCTTGCACGGCCTCCTCCTCCACCAAACCCCCCACCAACCTGGATGACTCCGTGCCATCTTCCCCTGTTGGGCCCTGTGGGGTCCCAGCTGCCCCTTCTGCTGCCGAGGAGTCAAACTCCAACCTCCGCCTCTTGGACCTCCCCCCGGCAGCTGCGGCCTGGGACGCGGCACCGGACTCCTCACTCCCCGACGAGATGACAACCTGGGAGGGGAGCCGGGCCTTGCGTCTCCGGCTGGCGGTCGGATCCCCGCCGCTGTGCTCCACAGCACCTTCTCCGCCCTCTTCATCAGTTGACGCTGCAGACAGGGAGAAACAAAACACAGGCATCAGGGCACTGTACAATGGACACATACACACATGACAGTTGTACATGAGTGGCATTGGCAAACCTCAGACATGTCATCACAATCCCCAACACACATGTCATTACAACTCGCACACATTAGCCATACCACAGCCATATCGCAACTGCCACTACCATCCATACACATACAACAGCATGAGCAGCCAAAGGTGAGCCAGACATCACATGCAACACAGGAAGTGCACCACACATGTACACACACCAGCACACTTGCATGCATGTGTACACCTCTGCCAAGTGTCGCACTGTTCAGACGGGCATCCATGTCACATCTGCCAATGAGGCTTCCACATACCGCTGTCACATGCATCCATGTTGCATCAATGTTGCACCCTTGTCAAATACACACACATGCACATGTACACAGTGCTCATACATGCAGCCGAAAACAACATACATGCGTGACATCACGGACATGTCTACTTACATACACATTCATCCAAACATGTGTGCACACACAACTGCATTTGGCATGCAAGCCTACACACACAAGCACCATCCATGTCTCACACATTACAGCCCTCGCATGTGTCAGCCCCACGGCCCTGGACACCCCCACCCATACTCGACCCCATACAAACAGATGTGCAACCTGCACACTACCGAATAATCACCACACGCACTGCTCACAATCAGGATGCATGTACACTCACCGCTCGACTCCAGACGGGTCTGCTTCTCCAGGACCTGGACGTGGAGCGCTGGGGATATGCGTTCCAGGACCCTCATCTGTTCTTCCGACAAGTGGCCCCGGCGCCCCTTGGCATCCGCTGCCTTCAAGAGGCGCCGGGCCTTGTTCAGGGTCCTGGACCTGTAGTCCTCCCAGCGCTTCCTGACATGTTGTAAGTCGCGGACTGCCACCCCCTCTGCGTTGATGGCAGTCACGATGTCAGTCCAGATCCGAGTCCGTCCTTCCTTGTCGGCGCGGGAACTTCCGAAGAGGGCATCATACTGCCCCAGTACTTGCTCCACCAGGACACCAACTTCGGTGTCACTGAAGCTGGTGCCCCTCTGCCTCTCTGGCCGGGGGTTGTCAGTGGTCACAGATGGTGTTTGCCCCGACATGACAACCCCAGAGGCAGGAGTGGGTGGGCAACTGGGTCCTGGGGCTGGGCTGTGGAGTGATGGAATACGAGTCGGGAGTCTTCGGTTCCAGCAGGGGTGGTCACAGCAACAGCACCCCTGGCTGATGTGCAGGCAGCAAATGGCAGTGCACGTGGGCAGCAGGCAGTCAGGCAGCAGCAGATGGCAGGTGGGAGCGTGCTCGGGGCTCTGGGGGGCAGTAGTTCGGCCTTCTGGGCAGGAGCGTGGTCTTCCGTGTGCATACGCGTGGCCAGCTTGATAAGGAGTGATTTGGCACGTGAAAAGTCTGCACGTCTGCGTGAAATTCGAGGAAAGGCTCTTAGCGCGTAAGTGCGTCAGCACGCATACGCGATTCTATTGGACCAAAGGCCCTCAGCGCGTAAGCGCGTCTGTGACGTGAGCCGCACGGGTGTTTCCGACACAGCACGTGATGACAGAGCACACGTGGAAAGACTGCACGTCAGAGTGTCATCGCGTGTTATTGGACAGCACGTCAGAGTATCATCGTGTGTAATTGGACAAAAGTGCGCGTATACGCGATTGGCCTATGTACGTGTATATCAGGGGTGCGCGGGCACTTACACACGCAAGTACGTCAGCGCACCTGTATCCCGGGGTGCGTGGGAATTTCCACACGCTATTGGACTGGGTACTGGATTTCAGGGGTGCGCGGGTCACACGCTCACCTACAACACGCGCAACGCATTCATTTGCGCGCTAACAAAATAACAAGCTCAGACCCAGGATGAACATACCGTTCCTAGCAGCAGTGGGCGTGGGCTACCAAAGGAGGAGGAGGAGGATAGTCAGGGCCAGAATATTCACACCCAGAACCAGCCTTTTCGGGATGCCTGATGACCAGGTGCATGGGAGGTACAGGTTTCCACCACACATTATACTGAACCTGGTGAGTGAGTGGGAGGATGACCTCACATCACCCACCCTGTGCTCCCAAGCACTCAGCCCCCTGGAGAAGGTCCTCAATGTACTGCACTTCTTGGCCACAGGATCATTTCAGCGGACAAGTGCCATTGTGGGTGGGGTATCACAGGCCACCCAGTCACGCTGCCTACACCAGGTCTTGAACATCATCACTGCACGCCCATCAGTCCGCAGGCACATATACCTGCCCAGAACACCTGCAGAAAGGCATGCTGCCGCCCTGGATTTTTACGGTGTGGCACCATTCCCCAAAGTGCTAGGTGCCATTGACTGCACCCATGTGGCTCTACGTCCCCCCAGGGCATCAGATCACATCTATAGGAACCGCAAGCACTGGCATTCCATCAACGTGCAGGTAGTATGTAATGCCAAGGGAATCATCACCTCAGTATTTGCCAACTATCCCGGGTCAACCCACGACAGCTTCATTTACCGAATGTCCACCCTAAGCCAGGACCTAGAAGCTGGGCGGCATGGCGATACATGGCTGCTTGGTGAGTATGAATGCCACTGCACATGCATGCATGTCAGATACTGAGCAAGGTCACAACCCCACCAATGATACCAATCACCACCTCCACAGGGGACAGTGCCTACCCTCTCAGCCCCCACATGATGACGCCAATTCGGAACCCCACCACGCCACCCCAGGTAAGATATAACACAGCCCACATTACAACCTGGGGCATAGTGGAGCGCACATTCGGAGTGCTAAAGTCACGCTTTCGCTCCCTTGACCGTTCTGGCGGGCAGCTGTTGTACGCTCCCCCAGTAGTGTGCAGGATCATAGTGGCAGCATGTGTCCTGCACAACGTTGCAACACGCCGGGGCCTGGCCGTGGACATGGTGGTGGCCCCACATCCCCAACCACATGCACAGCTGCTGCGCATGGGGGGGGAAAGGGCACGGGGGGAGGCAGCCCGTACACAGCTTGTGGCTAATTACTTCACATAGAAATCACACCCCTGTGGAGTGCACACTGCCCTGGCACATTCCATCTGACAATCAATGATGACTCAACCTGACACTGATCCTGAATGTCTGGAGAATGAACCGTGAAAACCATATCAGCCTGAGATTGTTCACCTGGAAGTCTCACAATATGTGCATCCCTACCCACACAGACACCAGCAATGCAGTTTTGTGAAGTAACACATTCAAGCAGCTAAAATGAATACCCACTTGCAAAATGCAACAAGAGGACAGTGCCATGTCAGCCAACCCATCCCCAGCACCGCCACACGACACACCGTGCCATGTCATGCTATTTGCAGGTAAACAAAGTAATCCCCACAACATGACACTAGTGTCACAATGTAGAGTGTCCCTAATTGAAACTTGCAACACCTGAAATGCTCACAGTAATGCTGGACCAACAACAAACCTGAGCAGGTACTACCATCAACATGACATCACAAATGTTATATATTAGTAGTCTCACCACCTGGAAATGCCTGCACTCCCACCACTACCAACTGTGCAGTGTTGGCGCCATGTAGAGTTGTAGGTGCACTGCTGCCAACATGGACCCCATCTCCAAACTAGAGGGCCTTGTGTAGACATGAGGAAGGGACCTGCAAATTGGGAGGTAGACACAGATGATGAGTTACACATCAATGCAACATGCAGTGTACAACACAACAGCAATATGCACTAGGAATTTATACACAGTATTGACTAGACTACCCACACATGTAGTGGGAGTCCAATGTCACCATGTACGTCAATGTCACTTGGGCACACCCTTTGCAAGCCCATGGAAACGGGAAGCAGGAGGGGTGTGTGTGACTCTAACCCAAGCATCTGAACCAAATACATGACAAGCCTGCATGTGCCCAGCCACAATGCAGCGTATGCCCACAGGAACCACGGAAGCCAACAAATTGTCCCAAAAAAATTGGGAAAAAATAATCAAAAATAAAAATAAAAATAAAAATAAAAATAAAAAAAAATAAAAAATGGCCATTGATGGGCCCGGGGGGGTTGGGGAGGCCACCCAGGAGGTCCGAGGACAGGATGCACACCAGAACCCACCTGAGTGGGTCCTGGGAAAAAAAACACCTCCATGGGCTCATGGCCCACACGGCTACCCTATTGTGGGAGTATCACTGCTGTCGCTATTATCACCCTGTGCAGCTGCATCCGGAGGTGGTTGCACTATGGGAGGCAGCCCACGCAAGGCCCTAGTCTGCTCCTCCATGGCTGCAAGCATGCGGGTGTGGTAGGTCTGGTTCTGGAGGATGAGTGTGCGGAGGTCCCCATGCAACAACTCACGGGATGCCCGGACCTCCGCCCTCGTTGCCTGCATCTCAGCTGAGAGCGTACGGGTGAGACGCTCCAGCTGCTGTTCTGTCCTTTGGTGTGTTGAAGCCTCAAGCTCAACAAGAGTCATCCTGAGGTGAAGGAGCTCCTGCTTCAGGGCTTCCCTGTGGCCCTGGGACTCTATGGAGATGGCCTCCTGCAGAGTCGCCAGTGCCGCCCGCCTGTCCCTGTTGGACGCCAACATGTCCTCCCTGTGTGACTGGCAGATGGAGTCGGTTGCCTGCTGTAGTCGTTCCATCAGCCTTTCAGGGGGGACAATGGAAGTGGCCACCCTATCCATGGCCTGACTCATCATCTCGGATGATGCTGCCTGTTGGGTTGCCATACCGTAAATGGATTGCTCCCATGCGGTATTGCCAGGTGGCGTACGGCCACCACGTCGGCGGGCACCACACCTGTCTGGGGCAAGGCGAACTGCGCCTTGCTGTGCCGGCACTGCCTGAGGCTGCAAGACTGCATTCCCCCTCTGATCTGCTGGCCCAGGAACAGGATCAGATGTCGCGGAGTGTGACCCTGCATCCGTAACCACCAAAGGCGTAGCTGCCAACACTGACATCCCCATTGAGGGTTCTGATCCTGGTGCAGGTGGGTGGGACAGAACAGAATCCCTCCCTGGAACACTCACCTGCGACGGCACGTAGGTCTCATCCGAATCAACACCTGAGTACAGCTCGGGGGAGGTTCAGCCAGAGACACCCCTTGAGAGCACGACCTGCAGCAGTTGTGGGTTCTCACCCACCACCACACCACGTCCCTCACTGGTGGTTGGTCGGCCCTCGGACCCCTCCTGGGTCTGCACTATCTCCACAACCCCAGCAGTATCAGGTGCGTCTTCCCCTGCAAAGACATAAAAACAAAGAAATGGAACAGGCATTAGCACCATGGCACACAATGAGGGCTGAGAAGCAAGATAACCAGTACTTGATTGACACATGTCCCACATAACTAAAACCCTCCCATGCATGCACCCTCACTGCATATGAAGGGCAGGCAAATGGCACACACTGATGACACCAAGATGGAAGATGAACACATTTTCTGCATGCTGCCTGGCAGTGGCATCACACATTGGCCTGTGATTGCCAGGTGAAACACACATGCCATCACACAGATGGCATGTACCATTGCTATTGAGTGAAGATGGAGAGGAGGGCAGCACCTATTCATTCAGTCCAGTTCCCGCATGTAATAGCTTTTCTAATTCAAACAGGTCAGATTTTTCACCTGGAGCTGCCAGTCCGAAATGGTCCAATTGCACAGGGACATGTGTGAACAAATGATATCCAGGTAACAAAGTCACTCCACTTTACCATAGCCATGTCAGACATGTGACTAGAGGACTGCGAAATGCCTAGTAAAAGTGGTGGAATGCAAACAATCTGACTGAATGAACAGTGAAAAATAAGCAACAATGTTGTGGCAAGGTGACACTTCAAGAGCAACTGGCGTGCAGTTGGGCTAGATGTCTACTGTTGGCAGAAGGGATACTGCTATGGCCAAATGCAGCTGCGCAGGATGTATTGCATGAAGCACATGGCTGACCCATACGACTCAGGCGCACACACTCTCACCTGGCACACAAACAGAAGCCCTCACACACACCATGCACATGGATGACACACACATGCATGTGCACTCACCGGACAATGCCTCGAAATCAAGCAGATCTCCCACGCCTTGGATCTGTTCCTCCGTGACGTAGGTCCCAGCGACTGACTCATGTGGAGTGAGTTCCATGTCTACTACTGGAGACCCACCTCCAGTCACTAGAGTTGCGGCATGACTTGAGGCCAGCTTACTCTTTGCCCTGCGCTTTAGGTCATTCCAGCGCTTATAGCAATCATTGGCTGTGCGCCTCACAATTCCAAGGGCACTTACGATGTCCGCAACGGTCTGCCAGTGTGCCTGGCGTTGTGCAGGTGTGGTCTTGGATCCTGCAACAATGACCATCTCGTTGTCATGTGCGGACACATACTCGACAAGTGCATTCAGTTCGTCATCCGTGAAGCTGGGCTTCCTCGACTGGCCAGACTGTGTAGCCGTGTCTGGGGCATCAGCCTGTGCCGGACGAGCACTCTTCCTCTTCCGCTTGGAAGGTGGTGGTGATCCTGAGTGTCCTGCGCCGCTCTGGACACTAGGGGCAGGAGCCCTGGTGGACTCTGTATCAGGAGTGTGGGATTGCACACTCAGCATGGGAGTTGGTGCAGGCATTGTCTCAAGTGTGATGGTGTCAGGGGGAATGTCAGCAGGATGGACTAGGACCGACACTGTCCTGGCTGGGTGTGTGAGGGCTGGGGTGGATGGAGCCCAGCTGCCCCTGCAGCCTCTCCGCCCTGCCTACTTAGGGCAGCAGATGACCTTGCTGCCCCAGATGCACGTGGCATGGTGACATCAACGTGCACCAGCGCACGTGTCATAGGCCTGCTGACCTGGAAGTCAGCCATGGAGTCAGCCAGGTCTGGTGCCACAATGGGCTGGTCCAACAAGGGCTGAGCATGGATGGTGTCAGCCACATCAGCCTCAACGGGAGAGGGGGGGGATTATGGGTGCCCTTGACTGGTCCTCCACACATGGGGGGACAGGCTCACCCTGCAAGTAATGACCACGTCCCCTACCGGATCCACCACGGCCACCACTTGTGGCTCTTCCACCTTTGCCACCCTTACGGAATCCTCGCCTCCCAGCCATGGCACTGATGTAAATGTGCGTATGGGAGTGGCTGTAAACTATTGTCCTGGGCAATTGGGGGTCAAAGGGGTTGGGTACCAGATGGTAATTGTACCCTAGTGCTCTTGCAAGGCTGAATGTAACCCTTGGGGAAAGATGACGGGTCACGCTACGCACAGGAGCCCCAAAAAAGGGAGATGACGTGCACGCAACCCCTCCTGGGGGGAGTGTGCAGAAAGAAAAACCTGCACTACGCTGTGGCACCCAGTAACACAAGAATGAACGTATGCGTGTCACACGCAGCCTAGAATGACCTCTGAAGGGGTAGGCTACACACGGGGCAAGCACAGATGTTAGATACGTGCGTGACTCACCGTCTGCCAGGTAAAAGAGCCTGAAAAAGGAGCGTGTTTGGTTGGCAACACCCCCGCCAAAAGAAGATTTGTACGCTGTTTGAGGAGACAGGACAACAGTAGAAGGGAACACTGTTTGAGGGAACAGGCCCAGGTAAACCAGTAAAAGAGAAAAAAGAGAAAAAGCTGTCAGAGGTAACAGGGAATACGAACTTGAAACGCTGTGAAGTAAATCGCGTGTGAAACGACAAGAAGTACAGAATTCACCCACTCGCTCTCCATGAAAAGCACGTACAAGGAAATGGTGTTCTACACGTACCTTTTATACAGGCCCACACGTCCAGCGTCACTTACGCGGCGTGTACGCGCTAGGGCCATTTCCACCAATTACACGCTTTGTCACTTCTGCGTGTAGGGCCATTTCCACCAATTACACGCTTTGTCACTGCCGCGTGTACGCGCTAGGCCCATTCCCACCAATTACACGCGATGACACTCTGACGTGCTGTCCAATTACACGCGATGACACTCTGACGTGCAGTCTTTCCATGTGTGCTCTGTCATCACGTGCTGTGTGGGAAACACCCGTGCGGGTCACGTCACAGACGCACTTACGCGCTGAGGGCCTTTGGTCCAATAGAATCGCGTATGCGTGCTGACGCGCTTACGCGCTAAGGGCCTTTCCTCGAATTTCACGCAGACGTGCAGACTTTTCACGTGCCAAATCACTCCGTATCAAGCTGGCAACGCGTATGCACACGGAAGACCACGCTCCTGCCCAGAAGGCCGAACTACTGCCCCCCAGAGCCCCGAGCACGCTCCCACCTGCCATCTGCGGCTGCCTGACTGCCTGCTGCCCACGTGCACTGCCATTTGCTGCCTGCACATCAGCCAGGGGTGCTGTTGCTGTGACCACCCCTGCTGGAACCGAAGACTGGTATTCCATCGCTCCACAGCCCAGCCCCAGGACCCAGTTGCCCACCCACTCCTGCCTCTGGGGTTGTCATGTCGGGGCAAACACCATCTGTGACCACTGACAACCCCCGGCCAGAGAGGCAGAGGGGCACCAGCTTCAGTGGCACCGAAGTTGGTGTCCTGGTGGAGCAAGTCCTGGGGCAGTATGATGCCCTCTTCGGAAGTTCCCGCGCCGACAAGGAAGGACGGACTCGGATCTGGACTGACATCGTGACTGCCATCAACGCGGAGGGGGTGGCAGTCCGCGACTTCCAACATGTCAGGAAGCGCTGGGAGGACTTCAGGTCCAGGACCCTGAACAAGGCCCGGCGCCTCTTGAAGGCAGCGGATGCCAAGGGGCGCCGGGCCACTTGTCGGAAGAACAGATGAGGGTCCTGGAACGCATATCCCCAGCGCTCCACGTCCAGGTCCTAGAGAAGCAGACCCGTCTGGAGTCGAGCGGTGAGTGTACATGCATCCTGTTTGTGAGCAGTGCGTGTGGTGATTATTCGGTAGTGTGCAGGTTGCACATCTGTTTGTATGGGGTCGAGTATGGGTGGGGGTGTCCAGGGCCGTGGGGCTGACACATGCGAGGGCTGTAATGTGTGAGACATGGATGGTGCTTGTGTGTGTAGGCTTGCATGCCAAATGCAGTTGTGTGTGCACACATGTTTGGATGAATGTGTATTTAAGTAGACATGTCCGTGATGTCACGCATGTATGTTGTTTTCGGCTGCATGTATGAGCACTGTGTACATGTGCATGTGTGTGTATTTGACAAGGGTGCAACAGTGATGCAACATGGATGCATGTGACAGCGGTATGTGGAAGCCTGATTGGCAGATGTGATATGGATGCCCGTCTGAACAGTGCGACACTTGGCAGAGGTGTACACATGCATGCAAGTGTGGTGGTGTGTGTACATGTGTGGTGCACTTCCTGTGTTGCATGTGATGTCTGGGTCACCTTTGGCTGCTCATGCTGTTGTATGTGTATGGATGGTGATGGCAGTTGCGATATGGCTGTGGTATGGCTCATGTGTGCGAGTTGCAATGACATGTGTGTTGGGGATTGTGATGACATGTCTGAGGTTTGCCAATGCCACTCATGTGCAACTGTCATGTGTGTATGTGTCCATTGTACAGTGCCCTGATGCCTGTGTTTTGTTTCTCCCTGTCTGCAGCGTCAACTGATGAAGAGGGCGGAGAAGGTGCTGTGGAGCACAGCGGCGGGGATCCCACCGCCAGCCGGAGACGCAAGGCCCGGCTCCCCTCCCGTGTTGTCATCTCGTCGGGGAGTGAGGAGTCCGGTGCCGTGTCCCAGGCCGCAGCTGCCGGGGGGAGGTCCAAGAGGCGGAGGTTGGAGTTGGACTCCTCGGCAGCAGAAGGGGCAGCTGGGACCCCACAGGGCCCAACAGGGGAAGATGGCACGGAGTCATCCAGGTTGGTGGGGGGTTTGGTGGAGGAGGAGGCCGTGCAAGCACCAGAGACGGGGTCTGGAGGTGGGGATCCCACTGGTGCGAGTGGTGCAGTCCAGGACCAGGGACAGGAGGCAGCACAGGCCGCCGCGGAGGTGCCTGTGTGCAATCCTGTCCCCGATCCTGTCCCTGCATCATCTTGCACCAGCAGGGATGCCTACGTCCAGACCCGTTTTCAGGCAGGGGATGAGCTGACGTCAACTGGCCTTCCCCTGCCTGCGGACGTGGCTATCCAGGTCCGGGTTGAGCCTGTCCTGGCTGGTGTGGCGTTGCGTCAACGGGCCATGCGAGGTGACCTGCAGTCTTTTCATGGAGAGACTGCACGTCATCTCGAATGGCTCGTTGACCACGTCAGCCTGCTGGGACAGGTCACCCAGACCGGATTCCTCCGTCTGATGGGGCTTGCTCCGACCCCCTCCTCAACTGGACCCCCTACGCGCCAGTCGTCCTCTGTGCCATCTTCCCACCCATCAGTCACCTGGGTGCCCTGTGGAGCTGCCTCTGACAGTGCGGCCAGGCTGGTGGAGGAAGCATCCCTGCCACAGTCGGGAGTCGGACGTCCAGCAGGAGTGGCCACATCAACAACTGCACCCCAGCCGGCGGAGGATGTGCAGGCAGCAGGAGGCAGTGCACGGGCAGAGCAGCAGCAGCAACATGGTGGGAGCCATGAAGGCTCGGGTCCTTCGACATCGGAGGGGCAGGCATCGGCCGGAGGGCAGGAGGACCCAGGACAGAGAGTGTCTTCCGTGTGGCAGCGGTTGGGCCACGCCATAGGTGCGGAGCGGCGGCGGGCGTAAGAGGCGCGGCTCACAATGGTCAGGGCGGAGAACTCCATGCGGAGGGCCCTGAGGCGGGCCGAGTGCCTCTAGGCAATCCGCAGGGGGTTGGAGGAGGACACGGCGTTGTCCCTGCGGACCCTCGGGGCCATGGAACTGGACCGCCTCCGGGACATCGAACAGGAGTTCGATGATGCCCTGGCCCGGAACACCACAGAGTGAGCCGCTGGACTTGCCCGCCACCTTTGTATATAGTTCTTTAGTTTTAGGTTTCCTTTGTTTTTTCTTATGATTTGGAGTCGACGGACACTGCTCCACTTTTTGTATATAGTTGCTTTTTAGTTAGGTTTTTTTTTAGGTTTCCTTTGTTCAGTTGGGCTCATGGACCCTTTCGAGTTATTTACATAGTTCTTGATTTGATAGATAATTTTTTTACATTTGACTTTGGACGACATTTTTTTGGATTATGATTTGCAGTTCTTTATTTTTATACGGACATGCAGCTTGATTTTTTTTACTTCCCATTGTAGTTTGTTTCATTTCTTTAGCATTCTTTCTTTTTTTCAATACAATTTTGTTTTCATACTTCACTGTGTGGCATCATCTCATTGGTTTCATGCATGTCATGTTGGGTGTTTTCCCATTCAATTGCAAACATTGTGTGTGACGGACATGGGTTCATTAGCTTCATGAACATTGGGGGTGTGACATGTAATTTCCATTTCATTGTGGGTGAATGGGTTACTTGGTAGGGCTTTTTGGCTGTGGAGGCTGACCATAACGCACATGATTGGGGATTGTGAGGACCTGGTCGAGAGTGCCCCTGGTGGCTGGGGGGTGGTGGGAGACATGAGTGGGGGCCTGGTGGAGGGTGCCCCTGGATGGTGGGGGGTGGGGGTGGTGGGAGACATGAGTAGGGGCCTGGTGGTGCTTCCCCTGCACTGCTGGGCATGGGGGTGGTTGGAGACATGAGTGGGGGCCTGGTGGAGGGTGCCCCTGGTGGCTGGGGGGTGGGGGTGGTGGGAGACATGAGTGGGGGCCTGGTGGAGGGTGCCCCTTGGTGGCTGGGTGGTTGGGGTGGTGGGAGACATGAGTGGGGGCCTAGTGGGGGCTGCCCCTGCACAGCTGGGGGTTGGGGGTGGTGGGAGACATGAGTGGGGGCCTGGTGGAGGCTGCCCCTGCACTGCTGGGGGGTGGGGGTGGTGGGAGACATGAATGGGGGCCTGGTGGAGGGTGTCCCTGGTGGCTAGGTGGTGGGGGTGGTGGGAGACATGAGTGGGGGCCTGGTGGGGGCTGCCCCTGCACTGCTGGGGGGTGGGGGTGGTGGGAGACATGAGTGGGGGCCTGGTGGAGGGTGCCCCTGGTGGCTGGGGTGTGGGGGTGGTGGGAGACATGAGTGGGGGCCTGGTGGGGGGTGCCCCTGGTGGCTGGGGGGTGGTGGTGGTGGGAGACATGAGTGGGGGCCTGGTGGAGGGTGCCCCTGCACTGCTGGGGGGTGGGGGTGGTGGGAGACATGAGTGGGGGCCTGGTGGAGGGTGCCCCTGGTGGCTGGGGGGTGGGGGTGGTGGGAGACATGAGTGGGGGCCTGGTGGAGGGTGCCCCTGCACTGCTGGGGGGTGGGGGTGGTGGGAGACATGAGTGGGGGCCTGGTGGAGGGTGCCCCTGGTGGTTGGGGGGTGGGGGTGGTGGGAGACATGGAGACATGAGTGGGGGCCTGGTGGAGGCTGCCCCTGGTGGCTAGGGGGTGGGGGTGGTGGGAGACATGAGTGGGGGCCTGGTGGAGGCTGCCGCTGCACTGCTGGGGGGTGGGGGTGGTGGGAGACATGAGTGGGGGCCTGGTGGAGGGTGCCCCTGGATGCTGGGGGGTGGGGGTGCAGGGGGACATGAGTGGGGGCCTGGTGGTGCTGCCGCTGCACTGCTGGGGGGTGGGGGTGGTGGGAGACATGAGTGGGGGCCTGGTGGAGGGTGCCCCTGGATGGTGGGGGGTGGGGGTGGTGGGAGACATGAGTGGGGGCCTGGTGGAGGGTGCCCCTGGTGGCTGGGTGGTGGGGGTGGTGGGAGACATGAGTGGGGGCCTGGTGGGGGCTGCCCCTGCACTGCTGGGGGGTGGGGGTGGTGGGAGACATGAGTGGGGGCCTGGTGGAGGGTGCCCCTGGTGGCTGGGGGGTGGGGGTGGTGGGAGACATGAGTGGGGGCCTGGTGGGGGCTGCCCCTGCACTGCTGGGGGGTGGGGGTGGTGGGAGACATGAGTGGGGGCCTGGTGGAGGCTGCCCCTGCACTGCTGGGGGGTGGGGGTGGTGGGAGACATGAGTGGGGGCCTGGTGGAGGGTGCCCCTGGTGGCTGGGTGGTGGGGGTGGTGGGAGACATGAGTGGGGGCCTGGGGGGGCTGCCCCTGCACTGCTGGGGGGTGGTGGGAGACATGAGTGGGGGCCTGGTGGAGGGTGCCCCTGGTGGCTGGGGGTGGTGGGAGACATGAGTGGGGGCCTGGTGGAGGGTGCCCCTGGTGGCTGGGGGGTGGGGGTGGTGGGAGACATGCATTGTTGATCAGTAGTGCAAGGTGACATGTGGGTTGGCTGGGGGGCATGCCCATGGTGGATGGGCTGCCTGCGGGACATGAGCAGGGGTGCAGGGTAGTCCCCCGTGGTGTGGGCTGCCTGCAGGGGCCGTGGAGGTTGTGGAGCGTACACCTGGGAGGACCCACACGGCCAATTCACGTGTAGTACTCCCCAGAACCCCTGAAATACACATACCCTGCTGAAATCGCGTGTGGTACTTCCCGCGCACCCCTGAAATACACGTACCCTGCTGAAATCGCGTGTGGAACTTCCCGCGCACCCCTGAAATACACGTACCTTGCTGAAATCGCGTGTGGAACTTCCCGCGCACCCCTGAAATACACGTACCCTGCTGAAATTGCGTGTGGAACTTCCCGCGCACCCCTGAAATGCACGTACCCTGCTCAAATCGCGTGTGGTACTTCCCGCGCACCCCTGAAATACACGTACCCTGCTGAAATCGCGTGTGGAACTTCCCGCGCACCCCTGAAATACACGTACCCTGCTCGCACTGGGCCAATCGCGTGTGGAACTTCCCGCGCACCCCTGAAATCCATGTACCCTGCTGAAATCGCGTGTGGAACTTCCCGCGCACCCCTGGAATACACATACCCTGCTGAAATCGCATGTGGTACTTCCCGCGCACCCCTGAAATACACGTACCCTGCTGAAATCGCGTGTGGAACTTCCCGTGCACCCATGGAATACACGTATCCTGCTCGCACTGGGCCAATCGCGTGTGGAACTTCCCGCGCACCCATGTAATACACGTACCCTGCCGAAATCGCGTGTGAGACTTCCCGCGCACCCCGGTATACACGCACACGTAATTTTTTGTCAGCGGGTGTCCGTGTTTGTGGGTACCCCTTTGCACGTCATTTGTCCTGGAGGGCCCCAAAGTATAGGACATTCTTCATGGCTGCTATTTGTTGGCGCACCTTTTGGCGCACATTTCTTCCAGGCGCAGAGACGCTACCGCCTGCTTTCTTGTGGCGGTCGTGTTTGTGCCTGTGCGCTGGTTTGAGCGTGCGCTTTTTTGCCCTATTCTATTCCATGAATACGTGTTGTAGGCGAGCGTGAGGGCGTTCCGCGCACTTGTACCCTGTACTTCCCCCGTGACGCCCACGTTTTGGCAAGTTGTTCCCCATTCCGAGTGTTACGCCCCGTGTTCCGCCTACTTTTGTTGCGTGCGCCGCGCTATGTGCGATTTTCGCTGTGGCCTGTGCGATTTTCGCTGTGACCTGGCGCACGCTGTTAGATGGCCTGTTCGCCAACGTGCGGCGCGCACTTTTTTTTGCACATCCGATGGTTTTCTCGCGCACGGCCTTCCATGAATCGATGTGCGCTGCTTTTCGTGCGATTTTCGCACTTGCACTGCGATTTTCGCTATTCCACTGCGATTCGCACGTTTTTGCCCACTTGCGCCGCGCTAATTATTCCATGAATCGGCCTCTAAATCTATTAAAGAATGTACTCATCTAAAATCATTGTATTGGAGCGTTGTTGTTAATACAGGAACCTAGTCATATATAAACATAGGCAATGACTGCAGCATGCACCATAGAAGTACAATATTTATAATCTTGTAATTTTGAATAGTACAATAATGAATGCTACCTTATCGGAGTTTTGAGTAATGTTAAACATGCAATGACTAGCTAACAATTCAAGACTTACTGCACTTGTGCTAGTACTAACAATACATATGAAGAACCACAATGCATACATATCAGAGGCACATACAGGAAAACAAAAGTAAGGAAGAAAGAAACAGCATCATCAGAAAACATTAATAACATTAAAGTTTATCTTCATGTATACAAATGAATTGTGTATTTGAGGCCTGCTTATTTCCCCATGTATATGCACCATGAGCTGAGATCAAACTCTAAGGAAAGTACTTTAAGAACATGACACCTTTTCAATTTTTATATTCTGACTGTCAGTGAACAAAACCACCTGGCCTAGATATGGCAGTGAACAAAAACAAGTGGCCAGATATTTGATGTCATCAGTGATGTCATCAATTACATTTGTGATGTCATCTTTGATGTCCTGGGTGTTAGTCTTAGCAGTGCACGGTGGTGGCACGAGTTATGGTCGCTTAGCTTATTATAACTAGTGAATTTCTGGGGTTTTTCTTGTAACCGTAATGTCCCTTTAACAAAGCTTTTTCTTTGAATTACACAGCCCAAGGGAGTGGCTGTGTAGTTATGGTTAAGTTGCTAATCCGATAGGAAGAGCACTTTTTGGGCGGCTTATAAGTTCGCTCTCCCTGGACGAATCCTCACCAAACTTTACAAAAAAAACTGTGTATGGCCCACTCTGAATCTTTTTGCAAGTTTTGGTGAGGTTTGGTTCAGAGGGGGCAAAGTTATAGGGGGGGACCCAAAATTTATTTTTTTCCCATAGATATAATGGGGAAAAACATGCCTACAGCTCAAACCGCTGGATGGATTTCCACCAGATTTGCGGCAGGAGTGGCGGCTGAGTCCCGAAAGCGTGCTTTTGTTAATTTGGTGTAAATCCGTCTTTTTTAAAATGACCAAAACGTAAGGCAAAAAAATGAGTGATATCTATGTCCGCTCTGCAGACACACTTCCCTGTTCGCTCCTTGGAAAGGACACCGATTGGCTAATTGGCTTGCGTCATGTCCGCGTACACGCAATGTGTCTGCCGATTGGCTGGAGTGAGGCGTGAGGTGCGTCACATTGTTTCGATGCGCCCGCCATCTTGGATCTGCCGACAGCGCAGCGGCGAACAGAGGCAAAATGCAATGAGTGTGTTGGTGTGCAGGAGTGCTTGGGGAGGGTTGGGGAGTAAGAGATGGGTCAAATACTGTATTTGTTTAGGTGGTAGGTGCCCCTGATGTGTTCGCCATGTCTGCGGTTTTCGCAGCTGTCCGCGGACATAATAAATGCACTACTGCCTATTTTACTTTAGTATGATGTTGGTTTTGGGCTGTTAGTAGAGCATTGATTGTAATTAATATCCCCTTTAAGCAGCCCACATACCACAGTCAAAATGTTTCGTAGCATAGGTGTGTTATGCTGCGGTGGTTGTGGCCAGGGCCTAGAGTCTTGGGTGCATGTGCAAATAGCCACAATCCAAAAGTTTGTGTACTGTTTCATTTGTAGTGTTTGTATGGGAAGTTGTGGCTAGGCTATGCAGTTAAGATTGTAGAGTTTGTACCAAGGACTGTGTCCTTGGAAGTAAACATTTTGGATTGTGGTATTTGGTTAGATGTTTGCTTGAATGGGTGTGTTATGCAGCAATGTTTGTGCGTCTATTTATTTTATACTTACTGGTTGAGTTTTTTGTGATTGTATGCAGTTTTTTCATGACATGGGTAACTGGACCAGACATACTTTTTCTATCTCTGTGATAAAATAAAATATCATATGTTAGAGTAGGTACTTCATAATGAGTTATTGCATTGCATAATAGACATTTCTGTATTTTTTTTCCCCTCATATTTAGTACTTTACAAGTACTGTAATTCAAACCAGTGTACTGCGCAATTTGCTCAGTTTCTGTGTTTGTTTTCTAAATAATTGGGTCTGTGGGAAAAAAATCCATGCTGGATTGAAAAAAAACCTTCTATGTTGTGGTACAATGTATTTCTTTCATTGTTTCAATGTGTATTTCTTGTTTCTTGCTAATCTTCTATCTGTTGGCTTGTTGCAGGTATTTGGGGCAATTAGATACCTGTTGGCATATTCTAATTGTCTACTTTTATGCTATTCATCTATATGTTGGGTTGTTGCAGATTTTTTGGGCAGTTAGATACCTGTTGGCGTATTCTTACTGTATATTTCTTGTTTGATTTTAGTGGTATTTATTTATCTTCGTGGGGTTTGGACAAACTATGGAACTTATAGGCGCTGGTAGGGTATGGTAGTCCTATATCCGTTGGTTAAGTAGAAATTATTGGTGAAGGATGAGGCAGATTAGTTTTGAATTTCGCACGTGATTTGTTTTATTTCTATTCGTTGAACCGCACTAATACAATTCTTAGTCAGTTTCAACACATGGATAGCTTTACACAGCCACAGCCGACGCGCGTTTCAACCTTAGTCTTTATCAAGGCCTTTGAGTTGTATCATATGCTTCAAGAGAATGGTGTGCTGGTCCTACCCATGCTGGGGTGCCAGAGGACTGGATAGTCGAGCTGTGCCGGCTGGCATGAATCAGCTATCTCGTCACGTTCGCTATCCTGATTTATTTATCTGTTTACTTGTTGCAGAATCTTGGGGCAGTTAGATACCTGTTGGAGTATTCTAACTGTGTACTTCTTGTTACATTTTAGTGGTATTTATCTGGTTGCTTGTTGCAGAATCTTGGGGCAGTTAGATACATGTTGGCGTATTCTAACTGTGCATAGATTTGATGTTCAAGTTTTGCTTATGTTCATACACAGATTATGTATTACACTTTCGTTTTAAGAATATTAAGTAAGCGTTTACAAGATTTGCTGGTAATCTCTGCTTTAGAGTAATGGTACTATCATTACATTCGAACCATCACAATTATTGCGTTGGTTGTAGTTCCTGCGTGGTAGATTATACCTATTGTTGTGACGGTTTTCTTACCAAGTGATACTTGACCATGTGTGAATCCAGTCAGCTTACAGTTGTTTTTGGTACCAACTGCAATGTAACATAAAAGCATTACTATGACGTATTTACTATGTGTCTGTATTTGTAAGGTGGAGCGATTATCTGAATTGCAGGTAGTACATAATCTTCCATGGTTTGCATGTTGTACAAGTTGCTGAAATGGAATGGATTCACAGTTAGGTATGGATACATACACAAAGCGTTCATTAGGGCATTGTTCCTGTGCCACATGGCTGCAGAGAGTGCATTTATGTTTCCACATGTATGAAATCTGGAAGATTTCATTTATAGGTGTTTTTTTGTTTTCCAGTGCTTGTAGTAAGTACATTAGAAATTATTGTGGATCTTCTTGTGAGTGTATAGTGAATTTGACCATTACAGCACAGTAGTCCAATTCTTGTCTTATTCCATGAACACTGTAAGTGTTGTCAGGATTGTTGGTTTCATTTCTATGAAGGACTAACATTTGCAAACACAATTGGTCTGTACTGTGTAAGTAAATGTTCTCAATAATTGGAGGCAATTGGAATAGAATATTTATTGCTACATTTGCGTAGCAATTTACAACAGTTATATTAGAAAATTTGAATGGACCTGACAGTTCTGTGTCGAAGTCATTTGTTCGGAGTGTGTGTTGCTTCTTTGAAGAAGTAGCTGAGTTACTTTGACCAGTAGATTCTTCTTTAGTTGTGGTACTTGATGAAGTATTAGTTTCTTTTTTTTTCTTTGGAGGAATTGCAGTGATATCCTGTATCGTTTCAGTGTGAAGTAGTTGTCTTTTACAATGTTTTGCTTTTTGTGGAACAGGATAGGTTTTTAGATGGGGTGTAGAGCGAACGCAGCCAATTGTATTCTAGAATGCAAGGAATATCTGCATTTACTTTACTTGCATCAAAGTTGATTAGAAAAAGCCCGTCAAGTGTACGTAAGCATGATAGTGCTACATAACTCATGCCTTCTTTAAAGACTGTACTACCAATATCTATTAATGCTTTATCTAGGGTAAGACCTTGTGATTTAATGGTCACTGCATATGCTAGAGTTAGTGAAAATTGTTCTCTGCGTACATACATGTCTTTGAAAAGAAGGAAGCGGGCTATTGAGCATCCTATCCTTTTAACTTCTGATAGTTTGTCAAAGAGAATATTGACAAATTGAATGTTGTTGTCACGTGGGTGTGTTTGAAAGCCAACAACTGTACCAAGTGCTCCATTAACTAGTACTTGTACCATGTCAAGGTTACGTTTAAGCATTATCCTACAGTTTAAAGATAATTGTAATATTTTCTCCAAACCAGCTGTGTTGGAGATAGAGTTTTCTAAGGTATTTAGTTTTGTTGTGGCTTGTTGACACATGGGTAGTGTCATACCATGTACGTCCAGTTTATCTGTGGAGAAAATTTCAATTATTGGTTGCATTTCTTTTTTCAACATTGTTTTGTTGAATTTTGAACAGCTTGCAAGAGTTGGCATCAAGGACATACCATTGACATTTGTGTGTGCCAATTGTTCCATGACAGCAGTAACACATGAGTTATGGCCACAAGAGTGCATGTATCTGCCTGTTTTTTTAATATTGGTTGTGCTTCTTGAGATAGTACACCAACTCCAATACTTTTTAAAATGTTGGCATATGTGAGGTCTGCAGTTTGGCGCATGTTTTCGGTTAATTCTCTGTATTGGAAATGTTGCCAAAGGTTGACATTTCCTATGCTGCCAAGCGTTTTACGGCACAGTTTGTGCCCTAAGGTTTTAAAAATAGGTTCAGCTTTTACTGGTGTCAATTGAAGAAGATCTCCGAAAACAATAATGTGTTTTCCTCCAAAGAGCTCTTTGTAGTCTGTTTTGAGGACCACTTGTTATTTGAGGTGAATCAAAGCCAACATTAGGTTGGAGACCATGCTCACCTCATCAATTATCAGGATTTTCTATTGTTTGAAAACTCTGCATATTATCATTTTAGCTTCTGTGGACAGTTTGTAATTGTCTAATTTGTTTTGGTGTTCTACTGGAAGGAGTAGTAATCGGTGTAAAGTGACACTGCCTATGCTGTAGGCAGCTAAACCTGTGGGGGGAGTTACAACAACTGACAGTTTGTTGTTTGTCAATTGTTGCAGGAACTTGCTGATGATTTTCATTAAGACTGTTTTGCCTGAAGCAGCTTCACCACTCACGTATAGCAGTATAGGTTTGTAGTCTTGGCAGGTTTTATTTTCATGTTGCACACCATGTTCAATTTGTTTTGTTATTTCTAGGAAAATGCTACGGTGGTCATTGTTCAGTTGTGATTTCAGTACAGTGAAGTCTTCTGTAGCTTGTTCATACTGACACATATGGTGTTTTCTACTTCTATCATGGCTAATTCTGCTTCATTTGCTATTAATTGCTGCCCAAGTGGTTCTTGGCTTCCTGTTACAGTAGGTTGACTACTGTCTGGAGTGTCCGCTTGTAGTTGTGCCTGGAGTTCTTCTTCGTGTTGCTGTTCATTGTGCAACATTGTTTGGCACTGCGTAAGGTTTACATCTGTTATAGTGCTTTCATTTGCTTTGAAAGCATCTTCATAGGAGTCTTGTGTATCCAGTAACTCTTCTTCTTTTCTCCATGGTTCAAAAAGTTGTAGCAGGGACATGTAATACAGTTCTTTATGTTGAGCAGTGTCTAATGGCAATTTGATATGATTAATTAAGCTGCATTTGGTAAGTTTCACTACGCTGCTTTCACAATTTACAACTCTGTATCTACCTTTCTTTTCATCTGGTTTAATATTATTTTTGTATGTGAAGTTTTGGGATATGTGGTAGAGACACATGGTTTCCAAAGTGGTACTCCTGTTTGGGTAGTATGTGTCTAGTAAATTGTTTTTCAAAATGTCTTGGCTGTTGGGATAATTTTTGGCTATTGTTTCTATGTCCTCATATGATTTGAGAACTATTTTCCTAGATTTAGCTGGACCAAGACTTAGCCATACTATATTGTCAGATTTTCCATACAAGGCAGTACCGGTTAAATGTTCTGCAGCTTCATAGCAGCCATATTCCTTCTTAGAGAGTATTTTTATGCCTAAATGGTACAATTTCTGTGATAGTGTTTTGTCAGAGGATATGTCATCCCAGAGGTCCTGAAGCTCTGTTTTCTCTGCTTTGGTTAAGTAGGCTGTGACATATCGTGCAACTGCAGTGGAATTGTCTGCAATGTACTGCACATCTATGTTTGCATTCCAGAGGAGGGCAATGATTGCATTGTAATCATTGATGTCTTTTGATTCTTCTGTTCTTTCTATGTAATATGTGTCCTTAGGTGATTTACCTTTGACAGTATGTCTGACTGAAGACATGAAGTTGTTTACTTGACCTGTCGCTGAAACTGGCCTAGGGAAACCAAAGCGGCATTTGGTGTAGTATTTCCCTTTTTTTATATATATATTTGCCACAACAATATTTTCCACATTTGTGTCTTTGAAATTGTAAAATTTGTGCATGAAGGTCACTATGTATTGTTTGTGAAGGGATTTCACAAGTGACATATTTTTGGATGAACTACAAAACAGTTGCATTACTGTCCTGACCAAATTTAGGAGCATCTTTAATCCTTAATAGCATGTGGACGTGTGGTGCTCTTTTGGCTTGGTATTCTTTTCTCCAAAAGAAGTGTTGAACTTCTCAGAGGGGAGGAACAGTCTTATTACAAATAAAGTGTAGCACAGCAATGAAGCGATGATGGAAAAATCTTGATACATTTACAGGATCTAGAGAGCAGAGTTCTCCTGGTGTTTTTAAATCTATGTTTGTTTTTTATTTTTGTTTGCTATGCGTAGGAAATCATGTGAATCTTCCCATGCATATTCTGCACAACTTAATGTAACTAACCAAGTGGGTGGGCCAAGGTTTCTTATCATGCAGCGTACATCTCTGTGACGTCGGAACCTGTATTCTTTTGTACCATGCATGTTTGCTAAAAGATGTGTAATACTTGGCTGTAAAACCTCATCTTTTGCACTTTTTGTAATAATTGCGTAGCTGACATATTTTGAAAATGGGTACCTGATTTTAATGTGTGTGCAACTCCGTAGCATAGAGTTGCTAGTTCACTTTCAAAGAGAAGGTGGAATATGTATTCCACGTTTTGTCTGAATCTGGGGTTGTCAGAATACATTCGTAAAGAGCGATATTCTGATGTTGTTATCTGGGTGGGTCTATCATCGAACCTCCATCCTTTTCCAGTAGGAAAGAGTAGAGGTTAGGCCTGTGTTTCTAGCCTTTGTTCCCATATGATAATTGGAGATCCTTTGGCTTGTTGCATGTGGTACGTTTCAAGTGCATCATCATAGTGTCTTTAGAGTGTAAAGGATGAATTGTATAATGGTCATTTTGGATTCTCTAGCAGGATTTAAAAGTTGAAATTGACCAGTTTCTGGTGACTCTTGAATTATTTAAATGGCTTCTTTCATGTTTTCTTCAATATTATTTTCTTTGTAGTATTCATTGTTGTTTTTTACATATTGCAGGGCTTGTCTAACTTTATGTAAGTCCATGAGTTGTTTCCACCATTTTGTCTTTTGTAGGTAGGCCATTTACTAGAACAATTAAAGATTAATCTATTGGCCATTGCACTTCTAGAGTGTGAACATTTTCTTTGAGATCTAATGGTAAATAAACTACTTTGCCACAAATGCCTTTCACTAATTCAGAGGGAGGTAATTTTGCTGTTTTTGGTTGGAGGCGTATTCTTGCTTGAAATTGGTGCACTGTTTGAATTATGATGCTCTCATATAAATGTAGTTGTTGCAGGGGTTTTGGTATGGGAATAATTCCAAGTTATTTGTGATAGCACGTGAAGGTGTTTGGTTGTTTTCAGGTTTTGCAGTGCAGTAATTGCAAAGTATTAAGGGGTCAGTAATGTTGTATTTGTTTTCTGCTATAAGGTAGAGAGCTAATTGGAACCATTTGGAATCTTCATTGTCTTCTATTCTATACGTTATGTCTACAGTTTTTGTGCTACTTTTATAAAAAGTCCTGCGGCAACAGACACACACATGGTTTGATACTTCAGCAGAGGTACTTATAAACTTTAGTATTTCTTTTTTGTATGTGTTCAATTGAAGGTTGCTATTTGTACAGTAGTTGCTAGTTTGTTGTACATCTATTGCATTTTGTAAGTGGCATTCAATTCCAAAATATTTTCTCTGGATATCCTCTATTTCTTCGAGTAGTTGTTTGGCTGTACCATGTAGAAGATTGTTATCTAAATTGGCTAGTGCTAAAGCAGGACATTAGCATTGTAGAGTTTTTGGACCAGATTTCTTATAGTTGAATGATGTGTTCATATCATTTTCATATGATGGAAGGTGCTTTTGCAAATAGGTCCTGAAATGCAGGCTAATGAATGTCCTTGTAGTCCTGTGTATTTGCGCACTGGACAGGCATCCATATTTTGTAGTAGTTTCATTTTGAATTTGTCTTTGCTTTTTACATACTGATTGAGGAACTGGCATAAAGATTTGAAATATTTTTTGGCAATGTTACATATTGATGTGCACGGCCATTTGTAGACTGGGCGTTTTGGTTCAGTAGAATGGGGAGGTGATGCTGAGTTTTCTGGGGATATTTTTGTGAGCAGAGTTTCTTGATCCACACTGGTGTTATTACGTTGTTCATACCCTCGTCCCTGCTGCTATGTATGGCAATTGGGTGTGTTTGCTTTTGTTTATATGCTTCTTCATTAAAATATGGTTCTGTGGTCATGGTGTGACTCCATTCACTTCCACAGATGTTTAAGAAGCTATTTTTGTTGATATTCCATTTATTGAGAAGTCTTTTTTGTAGTTTAGTAGTTAGTCTTGTTAGTGGTTTCATTCTGTTTAAAAATAAAAAAAATAACTTCCTTTTAGAAGGATTGCACTGTCTATGAGAGCTTCTAGTATTCATTTTCTACGGTAGGTTTTAAGGGTTGTGCATGATTTCTCTCCTGTATTTATAAGGTTCTGAAGAACTCTGTGGCGGAACATTTTTTGTAAAATATTTTTTTTGGTATGGTTACTTGCCACTACATCAAGATTTATAGGTGCAGCGTTAACAGTAGTGGTAGCTGAAGTCTTGTTAATCACTTTGTGTTTCATTTTACATGTTGATAGAGACAGGAACGTGTCTGTACTGGAAGCTTGTTTTGTTTCGCTTAATGACTGTATTAGCTGTTTTGTTTTGTACAAAATCTGCTAGAGATGGATGATTATTTTGGACACTTTTATTTTGATTTGCTCTACTTCTACATTGCTTTCTACTGAGTCGCTTTTTTGTAGGCATTCTTTGGGGTCTGTTGGAGAAAAAAAAGAAAGTGTGGGTTGGGCTGTTGTGCAGTATAAGCGTGCTTTGTGCATGAGTGTCTGAGTATGAAGGTAAGTATGATTGTGGAGGTGTGTGATTGTGCAATGGGCAGCTACATCAAGTTGGGAAGGCTATTCTTGTATTTGTGTGTTACTATTCTGGGCTTTGGATGACAATATAAAGTATGCAACAGGTAAGGGGAAGCACTAATGCTACATCTAATGGTAAAGGGTTAATACACTTGTTTCTTCCACAATACTAAAATGCTAGTGTGTTTGAGTAACGGTTAGAACATTATGTTAGTATTGTACTTTCTTTTTTGTATGGAATGAGAAGGTTTCTTCTAAGTCCTTGTTTGTGCTTCAGACGCTGCTGCTTTTCAGGAGAGTGGTCTTCACTGCAATTGTAAAAGAAAGAAGTTAGTAAATATGTATGTTTATAGCAGTTTTGTTAATGCAGGCATTGTTTTTTTGTAGTAGTAGTGCTTTCTTACAACTGAGCATAGTATGCACATGCACTTTCCTTTGCCTATGTGCATCCTGTATATTTTATTTAGAATCTGTTAGTTGAATATGTTTTACAAATGAGTATAATAGTAAACATATAGAGCACACTTGTTTTTTTAATGTTATGTTAATGGATGTTAAGAGATAGAAGAAATAATCATATGCATTTTTTGCTATTTTTACAGGGTAAATGGCAGAGATTGTACAGAAAGGCATGCAATGTATGCAATTGTGAAGGTGTGGGAAATAAGGCAGGAGGATTTCATATAGAGGCAGTGGTGTTGTTTGAGCTGGGAGCCTTTCTAATGATATTGTCTGTGTGTGTGCTTGAATGAAGATGCATGTACTCATCCTGGCTGCGTGTAATTTTATAACACACTGGACCGACTTTTTCATAATTATACTGTTATTTCTCCCATCTTATAATATGAAAGAATATTTTTGTTGATAGTTGTGTGTAAACAAAAATTTGAAGAGCTGAAAGGTTTGCAATTGACACTTCATCATAGGAAATGGGAGAAATTACAGTAAATTCATTTTACAGATTATACAGGGTAAGTGGCAGTTACTCTGTTCATATTTTTATTTCTTTTATTTTTCATTTTTAAAGCGCCTACACAGCCCAGAGGCATTGAGGCGCTGTTACAGGAATTTCTTGTTTTTTAGTTGCGTAATTATGTTGTCTTATTTGCATATTTATAACTCGCTTAAACACCCAGAGGTTCCAAGCGCGGACACGGGGATCGAACCTGTGTTGCTTTGTGTCGTCTTGCTTCCAAGGCACGCACGTTGCCGATGAGCTGTGCTCCCAGGATGTATTGTATTCCTAGAAGAGATGTACATGTACTGTGTAGAAAATATTCATACCTGTAGTCTGTGTTCATGCATGTGGATGTGCATGAATCTGCAAGTAGAAATCTTGGGGAGTTTCATAGTAGTTGCTGTAGGTCCTTTGCAGTCACAGCCGAATTGTACTGAGAGTGATCAATAGTACATCTAAAGTGCTGATCTGTGATGATAGAGTTAGATGTAGAGTTCTTGTATGTGATTGGTGGATGATTGTGTGACTGCTTAACAGTCTCCAATGAGGAAATGGTGCAGAGAGTGCAGTGGAAAGGGTAGAAGGGCTGCCTCAGTGTTATGCGCTCCGCGGTCGCTGTGGTTGTCCGTGAACATAGCGTGCAACATCCGGGGTTTCTCAGTAAATCCAGCATGGAAAAGGGACTGTAGGAATCAGCCAATCAGATGTTGAGGTTGTGGTTTGTTTTGAAAGAGGCTGTGTGTAGTGAAGATGGCAGAGGTGGAGAAAGTCAGGGTGTTGGTGCTCGGACATATGTTTGTTGATAGTTTGGAGCAGTATGCTAAATGTAGGAATGTGACAAAGAATTTTGATGTAAAAGGAGTAGAGGTGGTGTGGAGTACTGTGCCTGATTTTCATTTGCACCAATTTGGAAGTTTAAAAAGAAATTAGAAGCGGAGGACCTTCCGTTCCTGAGTGTGCTCACTCAAAATACTCTTTCCAGATTATGTATATGTTTGATTGTTTTTAGACCAATCTTGTGTCAAAATCACTCAAAAAGTTCAATTAAGGCAAGGTAGAAATTGATGTATATCCTTATTTCTGACACAACAGTGTCACAGTTTATTTTAGGTATTATGCCTGACAGTCAGTGCCCAATTTCTCATGGCCAATGCATTTCAGACGATGTCCATCGTCAGGGCTCCTAGGCACTGTTTGTAAATCATCAAATATCAACCTATCACAGTGTGCACAATTGTCAATTAGATACGTGTTTACATCATAGTATCGACATAGGTAGTTACAATATATACCATTGTACATATGTAAATTGAGCCATTTTCAAAAGTGTCAAATGGATTGTAAAATTGCACATACCCCAACAGAATGGTAGTCCATGAGAGGATTTGTAGAATATAAGAACAGAGAGATTCAAATTAATACCAATGTACAGTAATGCTGGGGTATATACCACAAATACTTAAAAATGGTTTACTCTCATCATATTCATACCTGTGATACTGGTGGTTCCTAAAGTTGTATCACTGTTCAAATCCAAGCAAAACGGGGGTTCACGACTCGTGTGTCATTTACCCAACATTAATATAAAATGCGTGAGCTGAGTAACTAAAGCTTTCATTGCCTTACCAGAATGTAGATCAGTTTGGCTGTCTGATCTGTGGGGGTTACATTATACTTGTTAGCGTTTGCATCCTATCTTATCTTCCTATTCTATCCCTGCTGTGTGCGCGCTTACCTCCGTCATTTACCGTAGCAGAGTCTCGAGTGACAGCTCAAAGGGGCTGCCGGCTCAGATGAGCACTTTTTAGTAACGCTGTTCATTTTTGCGCATGCGTAAACTGATCCCGCGTTACAACTCCATAATATTGCCTGATCTTTCATTTAGGAAATATCGTGTCTCTTTCCTTTATACTAAGTGCATCTATCTAATGAGCCTTAGTCTGTGTTTTATTCTGTTATATTTAGATCGAGTGATCTATGTAAATCTACTTCACAGCGCTAGTGCGCGCTAGATTAGTATCCGGCGTGATTGCGCCTGCGATGGTAGTGTCTCCAGATTGAAAAATGACTCATAGTGTATACCGAGGGATTGGAGTATAATAAAACAAAACAAAACATGGGTGCACTCTGTGTTCGCATAAGTGTACACATATGTGTTACTTTAAGAAATCCTAATCTGGACACCAGGAAATAGATTTGGAGTGAGGATTCACTCCTAAAGCTAGGCTAATGTGTCATACTTCTTACTCAGTTGGCATGTCACTGACACTAATCTCAGATGGTACAGATGTATCAATGTATACGCTAGTGTTAGTGTTGCATGTGTAAATGCTACAGCATACATAATACTTGTGCAGCGGGTATACGTGACCAGGCAGTGGGTGCACTGCCTTACATCCCACATGGAACAGTTTCCAAGGAAAAGTTACCCACGTGGGACGTTTTAATGTTTCCCTATGGGTTATATTTTAGTCCTATGTTTTATTTCTGGGTCTGTTTAGAGGGATCCATATAAACAAATGTAATAAAAATTAACACTAACAGGAGAACATAGTTCTTTCCTTCACAATAAACACAAAAAGTTAGCATAATAAAAATTAAAATTAGCAGGGGGCATTACTCCATGTCCGTGTCCATAATTCTGTCTTTCACAAAAGACACAAAAAGTTGATCTCTTCATTTATCCCCCCTGCTCTGAGGGCATCTAGACGATCTATCCAGAAAGATTCTTGTTGGTTTAATCTTTTGCCAAGATCTTCATGAGCATTCTGTGGTCTGACCACTTCCAGTACTTGTATCCTCATCTGACTAATATTATGTTTCATCTGATTCCAGTGTCTGGCCACTGCTGAATTCACATTATCAGTTCGTATGCAGGATCTGTGCTCATTCCAGCGAACTTTCCCTGGTCTTTTAGATTGTCCCACATAATAAATACCCCAAGGGCATTTGATCCCATATATGATATTTGGTGTGTCACATGTAGCATAATTCTTGAGTTTGATATTTTCTCCTGTTCGCGGATGGTTAACAATTTCTCCTTTTGTTATAAAGTTACAATTGCTGCAGTGGAGGCATGGGTATGTCCCTTTCCTTGTGGTGACCAATCTTTTCATCCCGTTCTGGTCTTCACTAGTTTATCTCTCAAGTTGGCACTCCTTTTATAAGCAAATATTGGGGTCTCATGAAAAAGATGTTCCACTTTCGCATCATTTGTCAAGGTACACCAGTTCTTTTTGATTTCAGACTTGATTTTGTTGCTTTGTAATGAGTAACAGGAAACATAAGCTATGGTTGGTGTAGTTTTTTGTGGTATTGTTGTTCTGTTGTGTGCAGTAGTTAATCGTTCTTTTGCTTCACTGATCTCTCTCGGTTTGTATCCTCTCTCTTCAAACTTCAAATCCATTTTTGTAATTTCGCTCTCACTTGTGGTAGGATCGTTTACTATCTGCTTCACTCTCATCATTTGGCTGTAAGGGAGATTCTTTATCAGACTCGGCTGATGGAAGCTAAATCGGTGCAATAAGTTATTGCGGTCTGTTGCTTTTCTGTAAATATTAGTTAGATAATTGCCTTTGTGTACCTCGATCTGGACATCTAGATAATGAATGTATGTTCTAGACACTTCATGTGTGAATTGTATTCGTTGGTCAATACTATTCAGATAAATGAAGAAGTTCTGTAGCGTTTCTTCTGTGCCGGTCCAGAATCCAAAGATGTCATCTATAAATCTAACCCACATTGAAATTTGTGCCTTCCATTCTGTGATTTCTAGAACATGGTCCTTTTCAAATTGATGCATGAACGGGTTTGCATAGGAAGGGGCCATCAATGTGCCCATCGCTGTTCCTGATGTCTGAAGGAAGAATTGTTTCCTGTATTCAAAGTACAAATTTTCAGATATGAATTGAAGCAGTGTTAGTATGAATTCTTTAATGGCTCTTAGGTCTCCTTCCTTTAACAGAATCCATTCAACGGCCTCCATCCCGAAGTTGTGTGGAATAGATATATAAAGGCTTTTCACATGAATTGTGAATAAGAATTCTCAGTATGTTGTATTTTGCTCAGTTGTTCCACAAAATGAGTGGTATCGTTGACATATGTATCAGTCTTTTGGATGAGTGGTTGCAGAAATTGATCAATATATTGACCGAGTGGTTGTAGCAGTCTATCTACACCGGACACAATGGGTCTTCCGGGGGGGTTTCTTGGGTGCTTATGTATCTTGGGTAGGGTGTAAGAATTCGGGATCTTTGGGTTTTTATTGGTGAGGAATGATTTCGTTTTGTCATTGATCCAACCCAGTTCTTCTGCTTTATAAAGTGTGGTTTCAAGATTCTTGAGGATTTCAACTGTCGGGTCACCAACCAATTCCGAGTATATATTCATATCGCTCAACTGACTCATGAATTTGTTGTGATAATCCATACTGTCCATAACTTGAGGTCATTCAGTACTTGTCTGTGAAAAATTTCAATAGATGGGACACTGATCGGTGGCATGAATGTCCTCTTTTTCCTGAATTCCTGAAGATCATCTGGGTCTATGTCTCTTGTTTCGTTATTTTCAAGTTCATCGAAAAAGACTTTGAGTTTAAGTTTCCTAACTAATTTAAACAAGTCAATCTTCATTTTGAACATAGTTAAACTATGAGTCGGAACAAAGCTCAGTCCCTTTTGGAGAAGATTGGTTTCGTTTGTGGAAAGCTGCCCAGAGGAGATATTAATCACTAGGTTTTCTTCTGCTGTGTTCCCCTGGTTTCCACCCTTTGGTTTCCTTTTGCCCCTTCTCGTTCTTTTTCTGTGGCACTGCAGCCTAAAACAAGTTGTGCTGTGGTTGAGGGTCCCGTTGATGAAGCTGCTTGTTCGCTCTGGATTCCTGTGGGGGGACTTTCCCTGGTCGAACTCTGTTTGTTGCGTGAGTCTTCTGAGTCCGTACTGGAAGTGTTGTCTGTACTTCCTTGATGTCGTTTCTTTTGGAATGGAGTAGAGTACTTATCCATCCAGGTGTATACTTCACCATTTAAGTAGTCATAGGTGTCCCTACGGAATTTACTCACTTTTTTGGCTTCAATCTCACTTTTGTATGATTCCAGTTTCTGGTTCATGTCTCCTAAAATTACCTCCAGTTCTTCTTTCCCCAATAGTTTTTGTAGTTCTTTTCCTAAAGCTTCTATTTTTTCATTGAGACTCGTAACATTCTTGGTCAGTTCTTGTATAGTCAACAGGATTAAGTCTAGTGAGCACTTATCTAATATAGCTTCCCACTTTTGAAAAAACTCTTTACTCTCTTTACATAAGGTAGGACGTAGGTTTATCCTCAGTCCTCTTTGAATTCTTTGGTTTTTGAAGCAGCGCCCTAGTGTCACTGCATGTAATTTTCGATTGATTTCTTTGCGAATCAGGTATTCTAGTTGTTTTATTCTCCTTGATGGATCCAGATCAGTACTCTTCTGTGATGTCCCGGTGGAGTCACTGATTTTTGTCAGGATTGCCTCTGCTTCTGCCACTGTGAAACCTAGTGTCTCAGCTCTCACATTTGTAAGTTGTTCTATGTCCTCGAATGACATTTCGTGTGCATGCCTCCACCTTTGTATTGTGCCACAAGAGCAATAGACAAAAATGAAAGGGTTTGGGTGGGCACCGCGATAATCGAAAATATTCAAATAATGTTAGATCAATAAATAATATATGTGAAAAATATGATGGGAAGTTTGTCAGGATATGGCTAGGTTAAATAGTCCAGATGTAGTTGCCCTCCACTGTGGTGCTGTGCATTTGGGCTATGTCAGTGCTCCTACTTTGTTGCAAGATCTGAAAAACTTGGTTCAGACAATCATGAAAGTCTTTCCAAATGCCAAGGTTATCTTTTCTGCTTTGTTACCTAGAGCAGTATGAGACAATAGTTCTGTTTTTTGTCCTCAGCAAATAATATTGCTAGGTGTGCAATCAACCGAGGCATGTTTGCTTTCATGCTTAGAGCTGGTATGTTCTTTTTTAATAATGAGAACATTGATTCTGGTAATGTTGTTTATTTTAAAGAAGATGCCATTTCTTTATCTTTCATGGGAGAAGCTAATGTGAAGATTTTTGGAGGAAAATAAGAAAAAAAAATACAAAATAAAAGGTGTTTCTGAAGCATCTACAAAAAAAGACAAAAAAAGGCTCTTTTCAGAGCCAATCTCAAAGGGGAAATGGGGCACACTATTTAAATTTTCATTCCCCATGTTCAGATCTTTCGATTTGTCCACGGACACCATGGTTGTCCCCGGACAACGCGTATTACAAGCAGGGATTTTGGGGTTCAGAGGCATGCAAATGAGACTGAGCAGAGCAAGGAATTGTTTAATAAGGTTTACTGGGTGTGTTGTGTAAGGAGAGATTTTGTCAGTAGGTCTTTTTCATGAGAGAAGAGCAGATAGCTATGGCTGTGTGTTTCAGAAAGCAGATGGTTTGGATTTTGGCTGCACATCTTGGATTATCTCATGTGGAAGTGCACTGGCATGGAGTGCGTGGAATGAAGTGGCTGGATTTGGTACCTCTCTGTGCTACTTTGGTGACAAAGCATCATCCAGACATTATTATTATTCATTGTGAAGGGAACAGTTTAGGACATGTGTCTGGAATCTCTTTGCAGTTTGCAATGAAAGAAGTACTTGGGAAAGTCATGGACATGTATCCAAACTCCAGAGTCATTTTTTCTCGTATTGTGCAGAGACAAATGTGGCTGCGTTCTTTTTCATTTGGTCCACAAATGGAGAAAGCAAGGCGCAATGTTAACAAGGCTGTTTGTGCCTTTTTGAGAGATTTCAAAATGTCCTCTTTTCAGAATGAAAACATTATGTTTCGTAGCACACACATTCTTCGCAGAGATGGAGTACATCTTACTTATGCCGGCAATCAGAGTTTTCTGCGAAATATACAAAATGCATTGCAACCTTTTTTGGGATTACAGCAATCCATTTTGCAATAGGTGTTGACCAATTGAAGTTTTTGAAACACAAAAAAACACCACAAAAAGGCTCTTTGCAGAGCCACCACTTCCTCCTATAGAAAAGTGCAATGTTTAGGGCAGTACCCCAAAATTTTAGATATCCGCGGACTCCTAAAAAATGCACAGGGCCCTGCACTATTTATTTGTCACTTCTATTGTTAAACTGTGAAAGGCGGCTCTGAACAGAGCCTTTTTTTGTCTTTGTTTTTTGTTGTTTAAAATTTTTGTTTTTTTTAAACATGACACAGAAGGAAAGGAGGGGAAAGGAGGGTAAGGAAGGGACACCAACCACGGGGATAAGAAAGGTCAGTTGGAGAGAGGAAGATGTAGGGTGGGCCTTATTGAGGTAGGTCACAGACCTTCTCATGCTCCTTGACTGCAGTCTCGAATGCACTCTGAAGGTTCTCCCCCCTGCAGAGTACTGTGTCACAGTACATGCACAATATTGTGACCCTCGAAAGGTAAGGGTCAACAGCATCATGAATGGCCTGCGAGGAAGCTGAAGGGAGGCACTGTCCCACAGGAGTGTCTTTTGTGGTGACAGGAGCAGAAACAGAGGATGCTGCAGAGAAACTCAACCTACTACGTTTATCGCAAGGTACAACCTTACGTATAGCCCCACCGTGGAATGACTTTAGGTGTCGCTTCATTGATGTAGTACCAAAGCTATACGAACCAGGCTTGCCATGACTCAGCACCATGTGGCACTGAGTGCAGATCACCTTGTTCGCATGAGCTTTTGCCTTTCCATCAACGGTGGTAAATAACCGCCACACCCAAGACTCACGATTAGTGCTAGTAGTAGGGACTTCCACTACATCATCCTCTTCATCCCTCTACTCTGCATCCTCATGCCTGTTCCCCTCTGCAGGCCCTTTGGGACGTGGTGGTGTTGGTGGAGGGGGTGGGGGTGCTGGTGCTGATGCCGAGGCAGTAGCAGCAGAAGCAATTTGAGATGCCGCCTGGAAGGTTAAGATCCAGGAACCAGGAACAAGAACAGCAACCTGCAAAATTGTCCTGTTTTAAATCTTGGAAATCCAAAAGCAGATTGAGGATCAGGTCTGGGGTGTGGCATTTTATAGGGGTGCTGGGGCATGCTTCGCGGACACCTGCGCCGTCCCCAAACACTTAGAACATCAAGAAAGGGCTCAAAAAGTTCCAAAAAGTATGTAGATCGGCAGGGACATTGCCTGGGACATGTGCAATGGTCAACTTATACTGTATAATACCTTGGATTGCTCAAAAAAGCACTTTTTAAATATTCGGGGTCCTGGATAGTGTGCGCAAATAAGGACACACGCTCAGCGTGGGTGCGGTCACATGATAACGTCGCAGACACGTTTGTGAATGGGACGGCTGTCCGCAGGAGACCAAATGCGCAGGGACGGATGTGCGCATGCGTGCAGGTGTTCTACGGACAGTGTTCGGGTCCCCGAACTAATTAAAAGTGCGACACACATGCAGCAGACAGTTGAGGACAGGCGTGATGTTCGTAGGACCTAATTGTGTGATGCGCATATGCGCAGGTGTTCTATGAACAGTGTTGAAGTAAAATAAATGTGCGTCAAACCTTTGCAGACAGGCGGACGGGTTATGTGTTCTACGGATATATTCATTCTGGTTGCGGACATTATGAACAGGGGGTGTTCTTAGGACACCCCCATTTTTGGTGATTGCGGACAGGCGGACATCTTGTGTGTTCTTAGGACACCTCAATTTTAATTACGAACAGTACATTTGTGATGTCATCTTTGATGTCCTGGGTGTTCGTCTTAGCAGTGCACGGTGGTGGCGCGAGTTATGTATATGAAGGCACACATTCCACCAGATAAACAACCATTCCATGTGGTGTCAGCTCATCCAGAATTGCGAGAGAAAGACATTTTCCTGACACTCGGTTTCAATGTAAAGTGCAAAAAATAGTTTATTTTCCATTGGTGAGCATACTAAGATTTAAAAGATTTAAAAGCTTACTGTCAGCATGTGCAGAGCAAGATTAAAAATACCCCAAAGTGAGTAAAAATGTCACAAGTTCCATCCTACTACGGACTTCCTCAGGCTGTATAGTGTTTTCCTTTGATATTGCTACAGGCCTGCCACATGTACTGGAATCTGCATCCGAGTCTGTTCTGGTATCAAGAGACTCTATGGAAAAACCGCATACTGCCTGGCAGCCATGTGATGCTGTCCTGCCGTAGTGCAAAGAAGGTGGTAATTACATTCATTTTCTCAATAGTTGGTGGCTGAATTTAAGCGCCATGTACATATTATTGAGCCATATATAACTCACTTTTGCTGTGTTGTTGTTTTATAGTGAACATCACGCTCGCAGTTAAGCAATCTTGTTTGACTGTACTAGTCTAACTTGACGAATTCATGATGTATTATTTTTGCTTGCTAAAATAACACGCCATGTCTACATAACTTCACAGAAGAAAATTTATTAATTCATTGTGCAGATCCCAAATCATAACAGGCCCATGATTATCAATCAAAGAAATCACATAATACCGGGCTCAAGTACTAATACTTACAACACATGTGTATAATTAGAGCAGAATTCTCTTGCTACATTTTATAATCAACATTAACTGGGTATTTAAAAACAATGTGCAATTTAGCAAGACTGCTTCTACTGTGCAAAATAGTTCCAATAACGTGCAATAGAGCAGTGTATTTATCTTATACATAATTGAGATTTTCACCACCAAATCCTTGGTAGCGCTGGTAAACAATTTAGTTGACCACTTTTCCTCTCACATTATAGCAATCTGCAATGATGCCGAAATGTGCAGAAATATTTTAAACAAAGTATTACAACGCATCAATAAAGTGCAATAGTGCTAACGACATATACGCAATAATTAATCACTCTATGGAACTACAGATTAATTTATAGAGAAGCAACACTATGATTGCGGACGCATAGGCTGAGATGGCTATTTACCCCCTAGAACCCATACCACACACTGATATCCATGGGTTGCTAAAGATCTCTATTCAAATATAAAAACAGGTTGGAGGGGCTTGAGGGAGTTGGAGAGATATAGAGAGAGAGAGAGAAAGAGAGAGAGAGGAGAGAGAGAAGGTAGAGGGTGGAAAAGAGGAGGTGGGAAGGAACAGGGAGTAAGTGGGGGGAGGGAGGGGAAAGAGGGGGAGAGGAGGGACATGTCCATGATCACTCCACCAAAACAATGTTGATATATACATATATACATATAAATGCAATGATGTTAAATCTACAACAGTGGCAAATATGAACTAAAGGATATAAATAATTGCTAACATCATTGGGAAATCATTCATAGCCACTGTGCTAGAATATGCCCCTGAATGTTGTACACTAACATGACCACTCTTTTTAGAAAAACATGTAGTTCTTCGTCTCTATTATGACCCCTTGGTTTGAGCGTCTCCATTTTAATAATAAGTCTTGCCTCTAAACATCTCAATTTTTTCTCTCTGTCTCCTCTGCGTCTGTGTTGCTTCACATGTGCAAGTTCACCAAATCTCATTAAGGAGACATCACTCTCATGTTCACTCTGGAAATGTACCGCCAATGGGTAATTCATATCTACATTTTTGATTGGCTTGTAGTGCTGCAAAATTCTACGTTTTAAGAGAACTATAGTAGAACCTATATATCACATTTTGCAAGGGCAGTCTGTCTAGTATACCACAAAGTTGGTTTGACATGTTATTGGTTGTTCAATGTGCCAAATATTGTCTTCTCCATATGAGACACTTCACTTTCACCTTAATGGCTAAACTACATACCTTCCATTTTTAGCATGATTTGAAGACATTACTGCACTTAGACTGCTTAAGCCCCAATGTCCTTGATTTGATAACGTCTTCTTTTAGCATACTCGGTGCCAGTTTGTCTTTCAATGTGGGAGCTCTAGAGTATGTAATTTGTGAGTGAGTGGCCAGAACTTTAGTTAAATCTTTGTCACTTTTCAATATAGACGAGTTTTTAAAAAAAATACAAGTAATTTGAGCAGATTGCACTGTGTATTTTGGAATATATCTAATGGTTTCATACTTACTGGTAACAGAACATTTAGGTTTTGATTTAAGCAGTTCAGCTCTGGTTACTTTTTGGTTTCTTTGTAGGCCATCTCAACAGTTTAATGGGTATAGCCTCTCTTCAGAAAGAGATTACCCATAGATTTGGCCAGTGCTTTGAATGTATTGTCATCAGAGCAGTTCCTCTTGGCCCTCAATAGTTCACCGTAAGGTATGCTTTGTATTAGTGTTTTGGGATGATGACTTTGTGCATGAAGCAGATAATTTGACGCAGTAGGTTTCCTATGTAGTTCTGACATTAGAGTGTTGCAGATTACCTTAAATTCCACATCTAGGAAAACCAATTCAGTTTCACTAATGGTCATATTAAGATGAATATTGTTTTAATTTTTATTTAAGCACTCAACATATTCGATACATTTCTGCTTAGGACCATCCCAGATGATAAATAAAGCTGTACCAATACACCACATGATTGACAAATGGGTCATCTTGTTCTGTCCATGCAATGGTTTCCTCCCACCAGCCCATGAAGAGGTTAGCATAGGTTGGTACTTCAAATATTGGAGGAATACCGGTCAACACTATAGAAACACGAGTTTGGATTGTACACTCTACATAGGCCCGGGGAGGATAGACAATATTTATAAATGAGATAGAGTACAGAGTCACAGGTTGCACTGAGCAAAGTAGCAAATAATAGCACGCTTCCATACAAATAAGTAATATTTTAATTAGGTATAAACAGTGGTTAAAAAATATTAAATCACTTAAACAGATATTAGCATTAAGGCTAATGACAAGAAACACTTTTCTAAAAACAATTATCATACGACTTCGTCAAAACCAGTGAATGGTTACAGAAAAACAATTATATATGTATCAAAGCATTAAGTCATTGCATACAATTGTCAGGTTGTTGACAAGTACAATCGTTTTTGACGCTGTTACAATCGAGAGAAATGGGGTCTCAAAAGGGGTCTCAACATGTTTCTGTTCCAAAGAAATCAACATTGAACATTGATCAGGAGAGTATCTTTTAAGCAAAATCCTATTCAATAAATCCAAATGGAAAAGGGGGGTGTAGGACCAGTGCAAACTGTGGGCTTAAAAGAAATAAAGGGTAAGCTAATTAATAGCTAACAAATCCTTAACAGTTCAGAAAGTAGAACTTAGAACCTAGACACCAAAGGTGAAATTACCTTTGATGGTTCTTGTGGGAGCAAACAACTTCTTAAATAAGGTGATGGGACTTCTTAGTAGACCCTTCATTGCCAAGGCTGAAAAGAAAAGCAAAAGCTTAGCTCTTCTGTGTTGCTAAACTAGTGCTTTCAAAATCTAGCTAGTAGGTGATAGTAGGGAGATGGCTAAAGGTAGCCTAGCACTCACCTGCTTGGTGAGCACTCACGTGTCTGTGTGTAACATTAATAACATACAACTAAACAGACTCTCTACGATAGGGACAGTTGATATGAAAAGGCACTGTACCATAGGAATAACTCAGCGCAGGCAAAATAACAAAAGTTTCTGAAATGGATCTCATTGTAGCTCGCGGCTACCTGAAGACTGAGCCGGGTGTCGGATCAGCAGCAAAATGGCTAAAAACAAATGCCGCAAAAACCATAATTAAAATTTGAAGGGTGGTGGACAGTTCAATCTTTCTAGCGGTCAAATAGAGATTTACCTTAGCGGGGACCTCATAGAGGATAGGGAGAGTCTGTCGCAGAGCTCGCGATTCTGTTCGGGACATTGAATGTGCCGCGTTAGATTGCTGCATAGCCAAGCTTCCGGTTTCCATGGCAACGCGGGAACACAGTCCTATCTTAGTTATGATTGAGCTAAGAGAGAGGGTCATATTGGAATATGGTGGATACCCTCGGAAACATATATGGAAAGAAGAAAATCTCTTATCTCTGGTGCAACAACTCAATCATAGAGTCTGATACTCAGTTCTTTAGAAGTCCGTAGGGACCTAAAGGTGTAAGATCGATCTTTAGGGGAAAAGGAAGGTGATGGAAAGTTCAGAGCTTGAAGGCCACAGAGGATCGGTATTGTTATTAAGCTGAAAAATGGTGTAATGGCAGACAGTGCGGAGCAGGGCTAGCAACGGAAATAGTCTTCTCAAATGTCTCATATATGCTTATATACTTTATCGGTAGATTCAACTTCCGATGTAGTTGAATCTTCAGAGGACATCAGTGGGGATGTGGACTCTACTGGTTTGATATTAAGACGCTCCTTCATCTGATCATCAAATCTCTTGGCAAAGGTATAGATGCGGCCTCGATCATAATCATTTTTGTCATATGTTAAAGGGCCTGCGGTAGCGGCCATGTAGTTATGGTTAAGTTGCTCAACCCATTGGAATATCACTTTTTGGGCAGCTTGTAAATTTGCCCCTCATGGACGGATCCTCACCAAACTTTGTGGTATATGGCCGCCTAAGAAACTTCTGAAAAGTTTGGTGCAGTTTCATCAAGGGGGGGCAAAGTTATAGGGGGGGGTCAAAAAAATGTGCGGAAATCCTCATAGATGGAAGAAATTGACTCAATCCTATAGCCCAAACCGCTGGATGGATTTTCACCAAATTGGCACCAGGAGCGGTGGCTTGGTCCTGAAAGTGTGCTTTTGTAAATTTGGTGTAAATCCATCCAGTAGCTTTTTTTTTAAACGGCCAAAACATAGGTGCAAACAATTAGTGGTATCTGGTTCCAGTCCACAGACTCACTTCTCTATTCGGTCAGCGGACAGCCCCGTGAACCAATCAGGGTCCGGCATGATGTCTGAGGACATCAGACGCACCCACTGATTGGATGCTCAAAAGCATGAGTTGCGTCATATTTTTTTAAACAGTCGCCATGTTGGATATTGCGTTGGGGAAAAAGTCTAGAAAAATCATTTGGGGTTATTTTATGGCTGAAAGAGGGCATGGAAAGCATAGGGGAGTGGAATAAAGATTATATTGAACTGTTTTTATGGGTGAAAACAGGGTTTGCAGATGCCACTTAGTCTGCAGTAAATTTTAATGCCCACAGACATCATTGCAGGGGGTTCAGGGCGAGTTTTGAAGGTGTATTGTACATACTTATTATATATTATATTGTGGTGGTGGTGGCCAGTGGCAAGATTCTAGGGGCCATAGGCCATGCTTCCAAGAATGTGGGCACTGGCCACACGCATTATAGCAATATGTGTATAGCAATTACAAATACAGTATTTGTAATATGATGGAATTATATAATTGAAGTGTATATGGTATTTATGATTGTAGTACAATTGAGAATAGTGTTTATGGAATATGTATTTGTTTATACTTGGTATGGTTACTTAGTTTCATACAATAATAAAGCTGGAATCTCTGGGTCTTTTTCTGTGAAAAGAACAGTATAATTTGTTAAGCAGGATAGTTTAATAGCTTTAATTGCATACAATTTTACATATACATGGACTTTTTGTGACCCTCATAAAGAGTACATTCAATGTACTATGTTTGGTACAACATTAGTGTGCAGTACACTGTTGTTGTATTGACATTCAATAATCATTGGGTCATTGGGAGAAATAAAATCCATAGAGGATTAAAAAAAACTATTATATGGAAGGGAATGTTTAAAGTAGTTAGATATCTGTTGGCATCTTCTTACTATATTGGACGTTAGAAGAGGCTTTGTAGTAACAACAACTGTGATGATGTATTTGATGGGCATTGCAATGAAGGGTATTTTTGGAGTAGTTAGATACCTGTTGGTTTATTCTAACTATTTCAACTTTTAAAAGTAGTATTGTAGTATTATGGATGAAGTTAGATACTGGTTGGCATATTCTAACTGTTTATTGTGCTACAGTTTAGTCAGTAAATTTAGGTTGAAGGAATATAAATTAGGCATTTGTTAGATTTGCTGGTAACCTATGTTTTGGAGTAATGGAGGTGCTCTTACATTCAAACCAACCTTTTCTTGTGCAGTATAGTGACCTGAAATGGTTGTGGCACCAGTGTGGTAGATTATGCCACCTGTTGTGAAGGTTTCCTTGTCAAGAGATACTTGGCCATGTGTAAAGCTAGTGAGCTTACAGTTATTTTTGGTACCATCTGCATTGTACCTTAGAAGCACTAACTAACTGACATATTGACTATGTGAAATTATTTGTATGCTGGAGCGATTGTCTGAATTGCAAAAAGGGCATAATATCCCATGCCATGATTTGCATTCTGCAGAAGCTGGTAAAATGGAATGGATTCACAATTTGATATGGATACATATACAAATCGTTAATTACGGAAATGCTCTTGTGAAACATGGTTGCAGAGAGTCTATGTATGTTTCCACGTGTATGAAATCTGGAAGATTTCATTTACATTTACAGTGATGTTTTTGGTTTCCAGTACTTGTAGTAAGTACATTAGGAATTCTTGTGGGTCTTCCTGTGTGTTTATGGTAAATGTTACCATTCCTAACAGTAATGTAATGATTACCTTATACATGAGACACTATAAGTGTTGTTAGGATTATTTGTGGCATTTGTATGAAGAATGAGGATTTGCAAACACAACTGGCCCAAGACATTTAAGTAAATGTTTCGAACAAATGGTGACAATTGGGAAAGAAGATTGATTGTTACATTTGCATAACAATTTACTCCAGTTGTGTTGCTGAATTTAAATTGATGGGCCTGCAGATCTTTTTTGAGAAGATATAGTTGTCTCTTTGTCTTCTGATGGATGTGTAGTTGAGATTGTAGTAGACAGTTTTGTGGTCGTATTATTTGATGGAGAAGCAGTTGGTTGTTGTTTCTTTAGTGATATTGTTGGGCAATCTGTTATGGGTTCTGTTTATATTTGTTTTCTTTTTAAAGGTTATATTTTTTGAGGTACATGCTATATAGCTAGATGGGGGGGTGTACCAGGGATGTATTTTCACCAAAATGCCAGGGGTAGCAGAAATAAAATCACATGACCCTTGACCTCTGATGACATCACAGGAAGTGATGTCTTTTGACCCCACTCTGAAGTGACATCACGGGAAGCGATAGAACACAACCTTTTACCCCATGAAAAAACAGGAAGTGGCATCACATAGCATTGTTCCTAAGTACACTATGAAAAATATGGTTACAATATCACTGTAACTTGATAAACATTTCATAGAGGAATGGATCAACATATGTATCGGAAGAAAAACACATGCAATAACTACAACTTGCGAAAAGCAAAATAGAAATACTGAAATGGATGGTTATTCTACTCAAAATGCTTTTTGAAGTATTTTGTCTTCGTTGTGAATTTGATGTCTTTAGGAACAGACTTAATTAGTAACTCACCCCCTGAAGTGTACCTGAAATAAACCTTTAATGAGTCTAGCAATGATTGTATAGAATTCCAGAAAGACAAATTATTTGTTATTCCTATTCTTTCTTATTTAGGGTCACTGCCTCAAAGTGTTACACTTGTGGAACCTCTTGTTTTTTTTGAAGAAGCCTGAACAAAAAATCCTGCCACACTAGAAATAAAGAGCCACATGGCATTGGCCACAGCCCAGGAGATTCATTTTGTACAAAAAATAACCAAAAGAAACAAAACACATTTTTATTTTTTATTTTTTTTAGGGGTACAAAGGGAGACCACAGGGGTAGAAAGGGAGACCTCATGGGTCGCAAATGCAACCACTTGCGACCCTAAATGACGTCCCTGGGGTGTACAGTGCATGTAGCCTTTGGTATTCTAGGATGCAAGAAATGTCTGTGTTGACTTTGTTTGCATCAAAGTTAACTTGGAATGGACCATTGATTGTATGGAGACAGGTAACTCATACCTTCTTTGAAGACTCTGCTGCCAATATCAATCAATGTGTGATCTAGGGTTAGACCTTGCAATTTGTGAATAGTGACAGCTTATGCATGAGATAGAGAGAATTGTTCTTGCTATTGTGTGGCCAATTATTTTAACTTCTGCAAGTTTGTGGATGTTGACAAACTGAATGTTGTTGTCATATGGATATGTTTGGAAGCCAAAAACTGTACCAATTACTCAATTGACTAAACCTTGTTCTACGTCAAGTTTACATTTTAGAATTACTCTGCAGTTTAGACAGACACAAAGTGAATATTTTTTCTAATCCAGTTGTGTTGGAGATACATTTTTCTAAACTGATTAGTTATGCTGTTGCTTGTTGACACAGAGGGTGTGTCATGCCATGTACTTCTAGTTTGCTGGTGGAAATGATATGCATTATGGGCTGCATTTCTTTTTTTTAACATTGTCTCATTTAATTCACTACAGCTTGCAAGGGTTGGCATTAAGGACATGCATTTTATATGTTGTTGAGTTAATTGTTCCATGACATCAGGAGCAGATGTGTTTCACCCATATAGTTCTTGGATTAGTCTACTATTTAACAATAACTTTGCATCTTCAGTAAGCAGACCAGAAATGATTTTTAAAATGTTAGCATAGGTGAGGTCTGCTGTATACTGACCCATGTTTTGAGATAATTATTTGTAGTGAAAATGTTGCAAGAGATTTACATTTCCAATGCTGCACAGTGTTGCAGCATTCTTTGTGTCCTAATGTTTTGAAAATAGGCTGAACATTTACTGGTGTTAACTGCAGAAGGTTTCCGAAAACAATAACATGTTTTCTTCCAAACAGTTCTTCGTAATCGGTTTTCAGGATGTTTTGCATTCTGAGGTAAAATTTACATTTGTTTCAGAATTCTGCGTATTTCAGTAGCAGCTTTTGCTGATAATTTGTAGTATTCTAATTTGTTTTGGTGTTCTACTGGAAGGAGCAGTAGTAAGTGTAAATGTACTCCTCCTATGCTGTAGGCAGCTACACCCATGAAGGCTGTTTCAACAGCCGAAAGTTTATTGTTTGTTAAGTTTTGTAGACATTTGCTTATTATTTTAATTAATTAAGAACATTTTACCAGAACCAGCTTCACCACTTACATACAGGAGCAGAGGTTTATAATGTTTACAGCTACAAGTTTTAGTTTCATGTTTAAAGCCATGTTCAATTTCTACAGTGATTTCTAGATAAATGGAGAGTTGTTCATTTAGCTGTGATTTTAGCACTCACAAGTCTTCTTCAGGTTGTTTATATTGATACCTGGTATTTTCTACTTCAGTCATGGCTATTTCTCCTTCATTTAGAATGAGTGGTTCTCCAAGTGGTTCTTGGCTACCTGTAAGAGAATGTTGACTGCCCTCAGGAGTGTCTTTATCTAATTGAGCTTCAATTTCTTCCTCTTGCTGGTGTTCATTGTCGAACATGTCCTTGTATTGTTTGAAATTGACATTTGTTACACGGCTTTCATTTGCTTTGAATGCAGATTAAAATGAGTCATAGTCACCTAATAATCATTTTTTTAACCCAAGGTTAAAAAGGTTGCAGTAATTCCGTGTAATCAGGTTTTCTATGTTGCAGATATTTAAATTATAACTTTATATGATTAATTAGTCTCAGATTTGTAAGTTTCACTAGGCGTCCTTCACAAGTTGAGACTGAATATTTGCCAGTTGTCTGACATTGTTTTTTTAGGAGTACTTTTTGCTATGTTGTACAGGCACATGTTTTCCAAAGCAGTACTTCTGTTTGGGTAGTATGTGTCAATGGAATTGTTTTTTAAAATGTCTTGGCTGTTCATTTGTGTCTATTTTTTCTATTTCTTGGTAGGATTCTCTTTTTCGGGATGAAGCTGGACCAAGGTTTAGCCAGACTATGTGTTCAGATATGCCATATAAGGCTGTACCTGTTAAACGGTCTGCAGATTTGAAGCATCTGCATTCTCTATGTGAGAGCATGTTTATAATGAAGCTGTCCAATTTTTGTGACAGTATTTTATCAGATGATATGCTACCCCAGAGGTCTTTTAGCTATGTTTTCTCAGCTTTGGTAGGATAGGCTGTGACATTGTTGGAACTGCAGTGGAATTGTCTGCAATGCATTTTATGTCCATGTTTGCATTCCACAAGAGTGCAATGATTACCATGTAGTCATTGATGTACTTTTAATGTTGTATGTGTTTTTAGGGGATTTGCCTTTTACACTGTGTCTAACAGAAGATATCAAGCTATTTAATTTCCTTTTTTGAAAACTGGTTTAGGGAAGCCAAAGTGACATTTTATATAGTATTTACCTTTGTTTTTATATCTACGTCAGCAGTATTTGGAAGCGTAAGATTTGTCTACGTAGGTCACTATGTGTGGTGTCTAAAGGGATGTCAGAGGTAATGTATTTTTGAAAAAACTGTGTTAAACAGTGGCATCTCTGTCATGGGCAAATGTGGGAGCATCTTTTATCCACAAAACCATGTGGATGTGTGCTGCTCCTCTGGATTGATAATCTTTTCTCCAAAAGAAGTGTTGCACGTATCCGAGCATTGGGATAGTTTTATTGCAGATGAAGTGTCGCAATGGAGCTATGGTGAAAGTACCTTGATACTTTGACAGGGTCAAGAGAACAGAGTTCTCCTTGTGTTTTTATATCTATTCCACCTTTATTTTGGTTTGCAGTGCGTAATAAATCTTGCAAGTCATCCCATGCATACTCTGTACAGCTTAAAGTAACACACAATGTGGGCAGGCCTAGGTTCCTTAGCATACAATGTACATCCGAATCAGTATTCTTTTGTACCACGCATGTTTGCCAAGAGATTTGTGATACTTGACTGCAAAACTCAGCTTTGTCTTTTATTTTTTTAAAGCAGTTGGGTAGCTGACATGTTTAAAAAATTAGAGCCTGTTTTTCAATGTGTGTGCACCTCCATAACATAGAGTTGCTAGTTCACTTTCAAACAGGAGGTGGAAATTGTATTTTACATTTTGTCTGAATCTGGGGTCTTCAGCATACATTCATAATGAGCGATATCCTGAAACACTAATTTGTGTGGACCTTTCATTGTATCTTCCTCATTTTCCAGTAGGAAACAGCAGAGGAAAAGAACGCGCTTCCACACCTTTTTCCCATATGTTCATTGGTGATCCTTTGGCTTAACACAATTCATATGTTTCTAATGCATCTTCAATGGTGTATTTGGAGTGTAGTGGGTGAATTGTATACTGGTCTACGATGTTGGCTGCAGTAACAGGATCTACACATTGAAACTGGCCAGTTGCTGGTGAATCTTTAATTATTTGCGTGGTTTCTCTTAAGTTTTCCTCTAGGTTTATATCTTTGTAGTATTAATTTGAAGGATTAAAGAATATCTAGGCTTAATACCACATAATAGAAACATGCCAGTCACAAAGTCAAAGTATAATGTACATTTATTAACAGGCAACTGTCTCACTCTCAACACCCAGCAATGTGTGCAAGCAGACACCGTGAGATGAGAGAGTGCTGGACATTTCAAAAACACAAGTATTTATACAGATTTTCCAAAATCCCGGACACATCGTCCAGCCCCTCTTCGTGTAATACATTTACCTCGGGTTCATAGCCTTTCCACATAACTAATACATGCTCAAACATCTTTACATAGTTTGTTGTTTTCCTTTAAACATTTTACCTGTTTTCCAAACAGAAGACACAAAGGTAACATTCCTTATTTTACTCGCTAATATTTGTCTACCATTTGTTCTTGAACTTAAAGTCAGTTTAATTTCAAGGAGAGAAAACAAAGATTCCTGCAAGAAGAGAACGTTCAAATATTCATCATTCTACTTTGCTGTTTGAACGTAGAAGGAACTATTGGAACAGATGGTATCTAAATAACTGATTAGTATGGCTTCTGCTTAACTCCAAGGTTTCTCAGTGTAGGATAAACAATCCACTTTACCAGCTTCAACATTCTTATCTACATTGACATCATGGAAACAGTACAAAGATAATTTTGGTCTGTGAAGCCAAAAACACAATTCTAAACAGGGGACAGAAAGCAAGAGGCGATCAAAATGGCGGATAACTCAAAATGGCGGCGTAATCACCCTGTTTCAGGTTCATTCAATGCAATTTATAGTGCGATGCGAATGTGCTTTGGCCAATCGTTTACTATTAGGCGGTATTCATGCAAAATATACTTTTACACATTGTTTTCTTTCAGATATTGTACGGCTTGTCTAACTTTGTTTAAGTCGACTAGTTGTTGCCAAATTTGTTGGTACACCACTAACCAGTAAAATCAAAGATTGATCTATTTGCTGTTGTACTCTGAGAGTTTCAACATTTTCTTTAAGATCTAATGGCAAATATACTACTTTGCCACAGATGACCTTTAGTAACTCAGATGGAGGCAATTTGGCCGTTATCGGTTGAAGGTGTATTATAGCTTGAAATGGGTGTACTGTTTGGATTATAATGCTCTCATTCAAGTTAAGTTGTTGGAGAGCCTTTGGAAGTGTGAATATTTCTAAGTGACAGAACATGATGGCATTTGGTTATTATCAAGCTTTGCTTTGTAGTATGTGCAAACTGTTGAGGGGTCAGTTATTTTGTATTTATTTTCTGCTGTTAGATATAAATCTAATTGAAATGATTGGGATTCCTCATTGTCCTCTATTTTGTAGGCCATCTACTATTTTTGTGCTTTTCTCATCAAATGCTCTGCAACAACAGACACATGCTTGGTCTGGTATTTCAGCAGATGTATTTAAAAACGTATCCATTTCTTTTTTGTATGTGCTTGTTAGGAGGGTGGTGTTCGTGAGGCTTTCGTTAATGTTTTCTGAAGTTACTGAATTTTCTAAGTCAACTTCAGTGCTAAAATATTTATTTCGGATGTGCTCTTTTTTTCGAAGGAGTTTTTTGGCTGTTCCATGTAGTAGAATTTCATTAAAATGTTGCAGTTCTAGAGCAGGACTTTTTGCATAGTTTAGTATAGTATACTCAAATTAGTACCAAACCCACACACGAAAAAGGCAGGATACTTGACTGGGTTGCGGCCCTAAATTGCACCATCTCCCCACTAGATCCGACACCACTAGTATGGTCAGACCACCACCTGATCACCTTTAAATTGTTTATAGTCATAATATCGAAAACATAATTTCGAATTACAAAAATGTCGAAACAAAAATGTCGAATTCAAAAATGTCGAAAACACATACATATAATAGAAAAAGTCATTAATTCGAAAATAAAATGTCGAAAAAAAAATCGAAAAACCAATGTTAAAATAACTATGTAAAATGTCACAAATACTAATGTTTTTTATGGGGGGGGTCCCCCCCAACCCCCCATCCCAAACCCCTACCCCAACCCCCCCCTCCTCCCCATCCCCTCCCAACACCCCCCATGGATATACCTTTAATTTAAAAAAAAAAATATTTAATAAAACATTAATTAAATAATTAATTATTAAAAAACCCCATCCTAAACCCCTACCCTAACCCCCCCTCCTCCCCACCCCCCCCACCCACCATGGATATACCTTTAAATATTTAAAACAATTATGTTTAATAAAGTATTATTAATTAATTATTTATTTAAACATTAATTCGAAAAAAAATCGAAACAAAATCGACATTTTTGTAATTCGACATTTTTATTTTCGAATAAATACTTTCGACATTTTGACTTTTGAAAATATTAAATTCGATATTATGACTGGACACCCTTTAAATTGCATATCAACAACTTGGAAAAGAAAAAGTCCATTATTGCTCCCCCATGCCTCACAAGGAACAAACGTAAAATCACAGCAGATGCTCTAGTTCCTTTGATAGCCCCCCTACTTAATGCCATACCGGACACCAATGATCCCAACACTCTAATTAACATTTACAACGAGACTATGACTAAAGCCATTGATGATATTGCCCCGCTAAAATTACGTAAAAGTAAACCTATAGCCCATCTTAACTCATGGTTCACTCCAGAGCTGAAAACACTCCGCACTGAAAAAAGAAAATGGGAATCTCGTTGGAAATCATCCCCCACACCTGAAAACAAAACTAACCTGGCCACTATCACTGCTACTTACAAAAACAAGATAATCCAGGCCAAAAAAGAAACCTATAATGACAGAATAGCCCAAGCCAGCTCCAGCACCAAAGAACTATTCAACATTCTAAGAGAACTAGAGAACCCTAATCCACCGCCAGACACATGCACCGAGGATAAAGCATGGTGTACCGGCATTCAAAATGCCCTATCCAACAAAATCAAAGGACTGCAGACTAAAATAGCAGACAAAAGATCCCAACTAACAGTCACTTCTCCAGCTCCTACACCTACCTCTTACACCAACTCAGGTTCTCATTCAAAAAGGTCACCATTCCTGAAGTCCACAAAATCATTGCGTCTCTTAAACCGTCAAACTGCAAGGGCGACAGTTGCCCTGCCCAGATTATAAAAGATGCAGCTAGAGACCTCGCCCCATTCATCACCAAACTTGTAAACTCCTCGTTCTCCAACAATTCCGTCCCAAGTAACCTCAAACTGTCCTGGGTTCTACCACTATAAAAAAAACAGACCCTTGACCCGGCTATACCCACCAACTACAGACCAATCATGACAGTCCCCTTTCTACTGAAAATCCTGGACAGAATAGCCTACTTGCAGATTCAAGATTATATGGAAGCTCACAAACTACTCGGCACCCGTCAATCTGGCTTCAGACCTCGGCATGGAAAAGAAACTGCACTTGTCAACCTTAAAAGCCAGATTGATGAATTGAAAGACAAAGGAAAGATGGCCATACTACTTCTACTCGACCTCTCTGCAGCTTTCGATCTGGTGGATCACTCCATCCTTTGTAACCACCTTTCCTCAGCGGCCCATTTCTCCAGTTCTGCTGTTGCCTGGATCCAATCTTTCCTCACAAATAGAACCATGCGCTTGTTTTCACCTTCAGCAGCTGCTGACCCTATCCCCGTCACCTGGGGAGTCCCTCAAGGATCCTGCGTTTCACCCACTTTGTACAATATTTTTTGCAAAGCCATTATTTGACAAAATGGACCGTCTGGGTGTCACCTACACAAATTATGCAGATGACACCCAGATACTCCTAACCCTCTCAGGAACCTATGACATAGACGTTGCGCGGATTAACAAAGTCTTCATCATCATTCAGGCATGGATGGCCACACACGGCCTCTGCCTGAATGATGATAAGACCGAATTACTCCTAGTCGGATCACCTAACAACATCCTTGAACTAAGTCCTCACTACACAAATATAGTCATCAATGGGAACAGTATACCCATTGCCAAACATGTAAAAACTTTAGGTTTCTACTTCGATGCCTAGTCTAACCTAACTAAGCACATCAACATGACATCATCGGCCACAGCTTACACTGGCAAGTTGATCAGAGCCTGTAGACCTCTACTATCCCCCACTAGCTGCCTTACGCTGGCGAGAGCGCTAATACAATCCAAACTTGATTATTGCAACAGTCTTTATCTAGGAGCGAACAAAACTATCTTAAACAAACTACAGATTATGCAAAATAACGCGCTCAGAGCCGCACTGAATATTCCTAAAAGAGAGCATATATCAGAAACGAGAAAGTACCACAGGTGGCTCTCTATACAGGACAAAATTGCCCTATGTGCCTCACTCATAAAGCTCTTAACCACCAAGCCACCCACTACCTCACAGATAAATTCACATGGAAGGTATCCAATAGAACCACCAGATCTTCCAACACACCATGTCTGGTGGTGCCCAGATTTAATCTAAAAAGAGCCGGAGGTTCCAGCTTCCCAGTATTAGCTGCCCATCTCTGGAACTCTCTCCCACAGAATATTCAAACCATTCAGACCTTCAACAATTTCAGAAGTCAGGCTATTACCTGGATACTAAATAAAACATAAAATAACAGTTCCTGATACCACTAACTATTAGGTGATCGGCTCATACGACTGCTCTGACCAAATGTATAACATGTATGTATAATGTGCAATTTGTATATATTTACCATTGTAACCTTACTATGCATGTTCAAACTTTTTTAATGCATATAATTGTCAACCTATGCCTTGTAACCATTACTATCCTTAGCGCCCAATTACCTCCGGGTCAGGTGCGCGATATAAATAAAATAAACAAACAAACAAACATAGTCTATACACAACATTCTGTATGGCAGAATGGTGTGTTGCTAACATTTTGATGTGGTTGAAGGTGCTATTGCAAACAGTTCCTGAAATGCAGGCTTATTAATGTCCTTGAAGTCTTTGAATGTGCACTGGACAGGAGTCCATTGTTTGCAATGTTTTTAATATTTGTATTATACTTAGTCTTTTAGTTTCACATAGGGATTGAGGAATTGTCGTAAAGATTTGAAGGATTGTTGGCGTACGTTACACATTGAGCTGCATGTCCATTTGTACAAAGGCCATCAGGCCGCACAGGTGCAGTCACATGATAATGTATGGGGACGTTCGCGGCCCTGGTGGCCGTCTGTGGATGCCCATCGGGTGTGAGACGCAGGGCGCATGACCGTCCAAATGGATTTGGACTAATTAAAAATGCCTCAGGCAAAACCGGACATGTGTGGCCAACGCACACTGTCTGGGGACACCCCAAGTTTGAGAACAGACACCCCAGACTGTCCAGCGTGTCTGTTCTCAAAATCGGGCTGTCCCCCGAACAGTCGTATAGTCCATGGACTATTAATTGGGGTTTCAAAAAAATAATATGACAGACCAATATACAAGATTTTCATAGTATAAAACAAATAATTGTATTTATGAAATGGATGGGGTCCCGGGAAACATACATGGGAGAATTTTGAATCTCTGTACAATAGCGATCAGGGGCAGAAGGGAGTGAAGTTTCATCAAAGCGCCTTTAATTTTTATTTTGGGAATTTGATGGGAATGATTTCTGGGGACAGGTGCTAGAAGGACAGTGATAATCAACATTTTTAATAACATGATTTTTAACATAATTTAAAAGTTCCTTAAAGTCATTATTAAGTTTATCAAATTTTCACCATTAACATACCTCACACGTCTTCATCACAGTCCCCCACTAACTCCATGTCACTTTATCTTGTAACTGTCCCCAACTAACCCACCTCACTCTTCATCATCACTATACTCCACTACCTCCAACTCACGCTTCTTTGTCACAATCCCCCACTAACTCCACCTCACTCTTCTTCATCACTGTACCAAAATGCCACACCTCACATTTCCTTGTCACAGTCCCTAACTACTCTACCTCACCCTTCCTCATCACCATCCCAACACACTCCATCTCACTCTTCTTCTTCACAGTCCCCCACTAACAGCACCTCACTCTTCTTCATCACAGTCCTCCACCAACTCCACCTCACTCTTCTTTGTCACACTACCCAACTACCCCACCTCACTCTTCTTCATCACAGTCCTCCACCAACTCCACCTCACTCTTCTTTGTCACACTACCCAACTACCCCACCTCACTCTTCGTCATCACAGTCACCAACTAACTCTACCTCACTTTTCTGTCACAGTCCTTGACTAACTCCACCCCTGTCTTCTTCGTCACAGACCCCAACTACCCTGCCTCACATTTTCTCATCATTGACCCCAACTAACTCCACTTCTTTATTCCTCATCACCTTTCTCCCACTAACTCCACCTCACTCTTCTCCCTCACAGTCCCCCACTAACTCCACATCACTCTTCCTCGTCACATTCCCCAACTACCCCATCTCACTCTTCCTCATAAGAGTACTTCACTAACTCCAACTCATTCATCTTTGTCCCAGTCCTCCAGTAACTCTACCTCACTCTTCTTTGTCACAGTTCCCAACTACCACCACCTCACTCTTGCTCATCACAGACCCCAACTACACAACCTCACTCTTCCTCATCACATCATTCCCCCACTAAGCCCACCTCACTCCTCTGTGTCACGGTCTCCAACTACCACCACTTCACTCTTGCTCATCACAGACCCCAACTACACAACTTCACTCTTCCTCATCACACTCCCCCACTAAGCCCACCTCACTTCTCTATGTCACAGTCCCCAACTACCTAACCTCACCCTTCCTTGTCACTGTCCCCCAATAACTCCTCCTCACCTCCTCCTCACTCTTCTATGCAACAGTCTCCCACTAACTTCACCTAACTCTTCTTCTCAACAGTACGCCGCTAACTCCACCTCATTCTTCTTCGACACAATCCCCCACTAACTCCACCTCACTCTTCTTCGGCACAGTCCCCCACTAACTCCACCTTTCCTCCCAGCTCACTCGCTCCACCCCTCAGGCCAACTCTACTCCAGCAGTGCTACCTACCTTTTCGGTTATCCAACCCATGTAGCATGTGTCAATTGAGGCTTTCGCCGCCACTTTTTCACCCCCCATCGCCTTCGGCTGACCAACACCCTGACACAGCCCTTTCTATGCTCCACTCTGCTATATCTGACACTCTTGATGTTCTTGCTCCCGTCATGAGGATCCGCTTGAAGCCCAAAGCCAAGTGCAACACCTGGTATGACTCAGACCTCGCCACCCTTAAATGTAAGTGCAGGGTGGCTGAAAGGAAATGGTGTGCTTCCTGTACATCCTCTGACAAACTGGCCTGCCGTCTGTTCCAAAGTCGATACCAGCTCTCTGTCTGCACCAAGAAAAGATCCCTCATTCAAGCCCGCGTCTCTGTGGCATCGAACAACTCGGCCGAATGTTTTAAAATCTGCAAGGAACTGGCCAATTCTGTTGCAGTCTCTACCTCTCTTGTCCCCTCCCAGGCCCTCTGCATGGCCCTGGCTTCTCATTTCATCTCTAAAACTCAGGACATCCTGTCCTCTCTCTCTTACTCTCCTCCTCCTCCATCTATACCCCGCTTCTCATCTGGCCCTTCTGTGGCCACCCCTCCTCCCTTCTTCTCTGCCTTTCCCCTGTTCTCCCCAGATGAGGTTTCTAGACCAGTCCGATCTTCGAAAGTCTCGTCAAAACAGGTTCTCCCATGTTCCTCTAAAACCATCAAGGACCACATTGACACCCTGGCTCCTGCTTTGGCCAACTTCGGCAACCACTCCTTCGTCATTGGACTCTTCCCTTCCCCCCTGAAGCACTCCCTTATGCACCCTCTTCTTAAGAAACCCTCAGCTGATCCCTCCTGCCCTGCTAACTACCGCCCAATCTCCATCACTCCTTTCCTGGGTAAACTCCTGGAAAAGCTGGCCATCTCCCAGCTTAATCTTCACACTGAATCTGTTGGTTGTCTCCATGACCATCAGTCTGGCTTCTGTGTTGCCAGAAGCACTGAAACAGATCTCCTGAACATCCATGAAGACCTGCTATCCAACCTTGACTCCAATACCCCATGTGTCCTCATCTTACTTGATCTCTCTTCGGACTTCGAAATGGTCAACCATGCCAGCCCGCTCAACTGTCTCTGTGATAACCTGGGTATCACTGACTAGGCCCTGGCTTGGCTGACCTCTTTCCTCAGCGATCGACCCTCCCAGGTCCAACTTCATGCCCACTGCATTGCCGCTCTCTGCCCCAACATTCAGTGCTATGCGGACGACACTGAGCTAATTTTCAGGCTCCTTTCCGCCACCTCTTCTCCTTCTCTCATCTCTGACTGTCTGTCCGCTATCCAGGAGTGGTGTGCCACCAATGATCTCTACCTGAATGCCAGTAAGACTGAGATTCTCCTCATCAGCACACCTGCTCCCTCCTTTCCAATCACTCTATGGTTGGCCTCTCTTGACCCTCTCACTTCTCCCACCTGTGAGGCTAAAAACCTTGGGGTCATCTTTGACTCCACACTATCCTTCTCCCGTCACATCTCCGACGTCTCTAAGAAGTCACTCTACTAGCTGCACCTCCTCAGAGGTATTCTTCCTTTCCTCTCCTTCCCCCAGAAGCTCACTGTCTCCAGAGCTCTGGTTCTCTCTAGGCTGGACTACTGCAACAACCTCTTTCTAAATCTTCCTGCTTCCACTCTCCGCCCTATGCAACTCATCCAGAACAGGACTGCGAGACTTGTCCTTGGCCTCAAGCCCAGGGATCGTATCTCTCCAGGACTGAAATCTCTGCACTGGCTCCTAGTGCCTGCGAGGATTACATTCAAAACCCTCTGCATTATCCACAAGGGCTTCTGGGGACTCAATACCATCAACTCTCTCTTCCTAAATATCTTCCTTGTCGAGCTCTTAACTCATCTGCCTCCAACTCCCTCAGGGTCGGTCGCGTTTCCAAGCAACGAGTTGGTGGTAGATCTCTTTCATTCGGCTGAGGCCTCCCTCTGGAGCAGCCTCCCAGCCCCCCTGAAACTTGAGGAGAACCATCTCTGGTTCTGGAAGCACCTCAAGACCTTCCTCTTTGATTTTGCTTTCTCTCCTCCTCTCCCCTGCTGAACTCCTGTCTGAAACTGCACTGGTCACCTGGCTATCCTCTGATCTCGGGCGCAGGTCCCCTCCCCCTCCAGCTTCACACCTGCACTGCCTCCCGGGCAACCCCTGCACTTGGGGGCTGTTTCTGTATCCTTGCAGTCCCCACCAGCTCTTGACACCTGGTGTCTGCACTTACCCCTGCACTTGCCAAAAGCTGGCCACACTTTTACCTATAGTTTGTATTTATTCTATTTATTTATACTGTTGATCCTATATAATGCACTGTCCCCTACTTCTCCCCCCACTTTCCCTTTCCCTCCTCCCCTGCAGTTGTGCGATATCAATGTCACCTGACCTACTAAGTTCATCTCTGTCTTCCCTCTGTTCCCCTTCCCTTGCCTCGTCGAGCCTTGAAACACTTGTGTTTAGGCGGGTTAAACATGCCATATCATATCACATCATACCTCACTCTTCTTCATCACAGTCCTCCACTAACATCACCTCCCTCTTCTTCATCACAGTCCTCCACTAACTCCACCTCACTCTTCTTCATCACAGTCCCCAACTACCCCACCTCACTCCTCCTCATCACAGTCCCCCACTAACTCTACCTCACTGTTCCTCATAGCAGTTCTCCATTATGACATCACTCTTCCTCATCGCAGTTGACCATTAACTCCACCTAACTCTTCCTTGTCAAAGGTCCCCTCTAACTATACCTCAGTCTTCCACATCACAGTACCCAACTACTCAACCTCACTTGTCCTCATCATAGACCCTCACTAACTCAATATCACTCTTCTTCATCACAGTCCCCCATTAACTCCACACCACTTTTCCTTCTAACAGTCCCCAACTACCCCACCTCACTCTTCCTTAGCACAGTACTCCACTAACTCCAACTCACTCTTCTTTGCCACATTCCCCAACTAACTCCACCTCACTCTTCTTCATCATAGTACCCTTCTTCATCACAGTACCCAACTGCCACACCTCACTCTTCCTTGTCACAGTCCTCAACTACCCCACAACACTCTTCCTTGTCACAGTCCTCAACTACCCCACAACACTCTTCCTTGCCACAGTACCCCACTAAGCCCACCTCACTTCATTTCATCACAGTCCCCAACTACCAAACCTCTCCCTTCCTCATCACCATCCTCACCAACGACTCTTCTTCACCACAGGCCCCCACAAACTCCGCCTCACTCTTCTTCTTTACAGTCCCCCACTAAATCCACCTCACTCTTATTCATCACAGTCCTGCACTAACTCCACCTCACCCTCCTTTGTCAAAGTCCCCTATTAACTCCACCTCACTCTTCTTCATCACAGTCCTCCACTGACTCACCTCAGTCTTCCTCATCACAGTCCCCCACAAACTCCACCTCACTTTTCTTCTTCACGGTCCTCCTCTAATTCCACCTCACTCTTATTCGTCACAGTCCTGCACTAACTCCACCTGAACCTCCTTTGTCAAAGTCCCACACTAATTCCACCTCACTCTTCTTCATCACAGTCCTCCACTGACTCACCTCACTCTTCCTCATCACAGTCCCCCACTAACTCTGCCTCATTTTTTGTCACAGTCCTGTCTAACTCCACCTCAGTCTTCTTCATCACAGTTCCCCACTAACTCCACCTCACTCTTCCTCATTGCAGTACTCCACTACCACAGCCTCAGTCATCCTCATCACAGTACAACGCTAACTCCACCTGAATCTTCTTCATCAAAGTTCACCACTAACTCACCTCACTCTTTTTTATCACAGTCCCCCACTTACTGGACGTCACTTTACCTCATAACAGTCCCCAAATACCCCACCTTACTCTTCCTCATCACAGTCCCTAACTAACTCTTCCTCATTTTTTGTCACAGTTCTGACTAACTACACAGTCTTCTTCAACACAGTTCCCTACTAACTCTGCCTCACTCATCCTCATAGCAGTACTCTATATCACAACCTCACTCATCCTCATCACAGTACAACACTAAATCCACCTGAATCTTTTTCGTCAAAGTTCACCACTAAAATACCTCACTCTTCTTCATCACAATCCCCCACTAACTCCAGATCACTTGACCTCGTAACAGTCCCAACTAACCCACCTCACTCTTCCTCATCATAATACTCCACTTACTCCAAATCACTCTTGTTTGCCACAACCCCCTACTAACTCCACCTCACCCTTCTTCGTCACAGTACCCAACTGCCACACCTCACATTTCCTTGTCACAGTCCCCAACTACCCCATCTCACTCTTCCTTGTCACAGTCCCCCACTAAGCCCACCTCACTCCTCTTCATCACAGTCCCCAAATACCCAACCTCACCCTTCCTTATCACTATCCCCCACCAACTCCACCTCACTCTTCCTCATCACAGTCCGCCACAAACTCCACCTCTCTCTTCTCCTTCTTCTTCACAGTCCCCCACTAACTCCACCTCACTCTTCTTCAACACAGTTTCCACCAGGCGCTGCAGGTGAGCTGATCCATCGGAGGACCCTCCTGGGCCTCTGTTTGGACTAATTTCGTTCCTGGTTTGGGCCCCCTGCCCCTGCCTGCATCCCTCTTTCCCCACTGCTTCCCGGCTTGGCCTCCTCCTTCCTCCCGCCCCTCAGCCCATCCCCGGTCCCTTATTGGCTGACTTCAAAGAGCCATCCGAGGCTCGTATCGAGCCTGCTCACCGCTGCTGCCTTTTCCACCAGGCGCTGCAGGTGAGCTGATCCATCGGAGGACCCTCCTGGGCCTCTGTTTGGACTAATTTCGGGCCTGGTTTGGGCCCCCTGCCCCTGCCTGCATCCCTCTTTCCCCACTGCTTCCCAGCTTGGCCTCCTCCTTCCTCCCGCCCCTCAGCCCATCCCCGGTCCCTTATTGGCTGATTTCAAAGAGCCATCCGAGGCTCGTATCGAGCCTGCTCACCACTGCTGCCTTTTCCACCAGGCGCTGCAGGTGAGCTGATCCATCGGAGGACCCTCCTGGGCCTCTGTTTGGACTAATTTCGTTCCTGGTTTGGGCCCCCTGCCCCTGCCTGCATCCCTCTTTCCCCACTGCTTCCCAGCTTGGCCTCCTCCTTCCTCCCGCCCCTCAGCCCATCCCCGGTCCCTTATTGGCTGATTTCAAAGAGCCATCCGAGGCTCGTATCGAGCCTGCTCACCGCTGCTGCCTTTTCCACCAGGCGCTGCAGGTGAGCTGATCCATCGGAGGACCCTCCTGGGCCTCTGTTTGGACCAATTTCGTTCCTGGTTTGGGCCCCCTGCCCCTGCCTGCATCCCTCTTTCCCCACTGCTTCCCGGCTTGGCCTCCACCTTCCTCCCGCCCCTCAGCCCATCCCCGGTCCCTTATTGGCTGATTTCAAAGAGCCATCCGAGGCTCGTATCGAGCCTGCTCACCGCTGCTGCCTTTTCCACCAGGCGCTGCAGGTGAGCTGATCCATCGGAGGACCCTCCTGGGCCTCTGTTTGGACTAATTTCGGGCCTGGTTTGGGCCCCCTGCCCCTGCCTGCATCCCTCTTTCCCCACTGCTTCCCAGCTTGGCCTCCTCCTTCCTCCCGCCCCTCAGCCCATCCCCGGTCCCTTATTGGCTGATTTCAAAGAGCCATCCGAGGCTCGTATCGAGCCTGCTCACCGCTGCTGCCTTTTCCACCAGGCGCTGCAGGTGAGCTGATCCATCGGAGGACCCTCCTGGGCCTCTGTTTGGACTAATTTCGTTCCTGGTTTGGGCCCCCTGCCTGCATCCCTCTTTCCCCACTGCTTCCCGGCTTGGCCTCCTCCTTCCTCCCGCCCCTCAGCCCATCCCCGGTCCCTTATTGGCTGACTTCAAAGAGCCATCCGAGGCTCGTATCGAGCCTGCTCACCGCTGCTGCCTTTTCCACCAGGCGCTGCAGGTGAGCTGATCCATCGGAGGACCCTCCTGGGCCTCTGTTTGGACTAATTTCGGGCCTGGTTTGGGCCCCCTGCCCCTGCCTGCATCCCTCTTTCCCCACTGCTTCCCAGCTTGGCCTCCTCCTTCCTCCCGCCCCTCAGCCCATCCCCGGTCCCTTATTGGCTGATTTCAAAGAGCCATCCGAGGCTCGTATCGAGCCTGCTCACCGCTGCTGCCTTTTCCACCAGGCGCTGCAGGTGAGCTGATCCATCGGAGGACCCTCCTGGGCCTCTGTTTGGACTAATTTCGTTCCTGGTTTGGGCCCCCTGCCCCTGCCTGCATCCCTCTTTCCCCACTGCTTCCCAGCTTGGCCTCCTCCTTCCTCCCGCCCCTCAGCCCATCCCCGGTCCCTTATTGGCTGATTTCAAAGAGCCATCCGAGGCTCGTATCGAGCCTGCTCACCGCTGCTGCCTTTTCCACCAGGCGCTGCAGGTGAGCTGATCCATCGGAGGACCCTCCTGGGCCTCTGTTTGGACTAATTTCGGGCCTGGTTTGGGCCCCCTGCCCCTGCCTGCATCCCTCTTTCCCCACTGCTTCCCAGCTTGGCCTCCTCCTTCCTCCCGCCCCTCAGCCCATCCCCGGTCCCTTATTGGCTGATTTCAAAGAGCCATCCGAGGCTCGTATCGAGCCTGCTCACCGCTGCTGCCTTTTCCACCAGGCGCTGCAGGTGAGCTGATCCATCGGAGGACCCTCCTGGGCCTCTGTTTGGACTAATTTCGTTCCTGGTTTGGGCCCCCTGCCCCTGCCTGCATCCCTCTTTCCCCACTGCTTCCCGGCTTGGCCTCCTCCTTCCTCCCGCCCCTCAGCCCATCCCCGGTCCCTTATTGGCTGACTTCAAAGAGCCATCCGAGGCTCGTATCGAGCCTGCTCACCGCTGCTGCCTTTTCCACCAGGCGCTGCAGGTGAGCTGATCCATCGGAGGACCCTCCTGGGCCTCTGTTTGGACTAATTTCGGGCCTGGTTTGGGCCCCCTGCCCCTGCCTGCATCCCTCTTTCCCCACTGCTTCCCAGCTTGGCCTCCTCCTTCCTCCCGCCCCTCAGCCCATCCTCGGTCCCTTATTGGCTGATTTCAAAGAGCCATCCGAGGCTCGTATCGAGCCTGCTCACCGCGGCCCTCGCGGGCTAAGAGTCAGCATTGCAGGCTTCCCCTGCTCAGTTCCGCCTCCCCCTCCATCCTCCGGGCCCTGATTGGTCCACCTCCCCTTTATCCTCGACTTTCCCAGGGCAGCCCTCTGCCCGGCAGCCCCTGCGGCGAAGGGCCGCAAGGCCAAGGGCGGCTCCAACAGAGGCGGCTCCAGGAAGTGTCAGCAGGTGTCCGCAGGGGAAGCCAAGGAAGCCACCAGACACCATCAAAACCGTAAGTGTTGGCTTGGGTGAAGGGTAGAGCAATTACTCTACTCCAGAAAGCTCCTGCCACTCTAACCTACATTTCAATGGCCTGCAGTATAATGTCAACCAGTGATTGTTGGCATACGCCACACCTAGATGGAATCTCTAATAACCTCTCTGTGAAAGTTGAAATTAGAAGTGTTCCCACTCTCATTTAGAAGTGTTCCAATTGCATTTAGAAGCGCACCCAATTGCATTTAGAAGTTGCGCCCATTAGCCTCCCTGAAAAAGTTGAACTTAGAATTGTTCCCAATTGCATTTAGAAGTGTACCCATTGTCATTCAGAAGTATACCCAACTGCATTTAGAAGTGTACCCAATTGCATCTAGAAGCGTACCAAATTGCAGTTAGAAGTATACCCAATTGCTTAGAAGCACCAATTAGTTACTTGACTAGTTGAACGAAGAAGTGTGCCAAAAAAAGGTGGGTCACCAATCCTAGAACTACAATCAGAAAACCCTCCTAAATCAACCCAAAGCTCACACCAACCATGAGCGCACCAACTCCACCAGTGCCCGTCAGAAACTACTCCCGTGGACCTCCTCCACTCTCCGATCTGCCCTCCTTCCCGCCCCCCGCCCTCCCAAGACAACCCACCCTCCTCCGCAATCCCTGCCAGCACCCTCTCTAAACACCAAGCCAGGGGGGCACGATGGCGTGCCACCCACCCCATGACCACTCATCTCCTGAACCACACCGCCACTCACCCCAATACCTCTCATCCCCTGAACCACACCGCCGACCCGCCTGCACTGCCCATGCCCGCTCCCCTCACTACCACGCCCCACCCTGCAATCACCCACCCCCGCCTTGCCATCTTACCCCTGCCACCTCCCCCCGCCCGACTGCACCCTTTCCCCTCCCTAAAAACTGCGCGCCTAGCCCTAGCGAGAACCGAAGCTGCCTCCCTCTCCCCCTCTGACCTCATGGAGTTGTGAATATTGGCCTGCGTCGCATCTAGATGGAATAATGCTAACCATACCACGAGTGAACCACAAAGACTAGCCTGCGCCAAATTTAGACAGAAATGTGACTGTTAGCATGTGCCACACCTAGATGGATTTTCAGAAATGTGATTGTTAGCATGTGCCACACTTGGATGGAATCTCGGGTTTGGCCTGCGCCAAATCTAGACAGAAATATGATTGTTAGCATATGCCACACTTAGATAGATTCTCAAGTTTTATGAATCTTAGCATGTCCACACTTAGATAGAATTATGAATGTTAGCATGCCCACTCTTAGATGGAATTGTGAATACTGGCATGTCCAAACCTAGATAGAATTGTGAATGTTAGCATGTCCACTCTTAGATAGAATTGTGAATGTTAGCATGTCCACACTTGGATGGAATTGTGAATGTTGGCATGTCCACTCTTGGATAGAATTGTGAATGTTAGCATGTCCACACTTAGATGGAGATGTGAATATTGGCCTACGTCGCATCTAGATGGAATTGTGAATGTTAACATGTGAAAGATGCATTAAGAAAGTGTGCCCTATAGCCTCTCCATGAATTTAGAAATGTGCCCAATAGCCTCTCTGGTAAACTGAATTTAGAAGTGTACCCAAGATCTTCTGTGACAGTTGCATTTAGAAGTGTGCCCAATAGACACTCTGGAAAGGTGCATCTAGAAGTGTGCTCAATAACCTAGCTGTGATTTTAGTAGGGTTCCCAATAGACACTCTGTGAAAGTTGCGTTAGAAGTATGTCCAATATCCCCTTAGTGAAATTTAGAAGTGCACCCATAGCCCCTCTGAGAGTTGCATTTAGAAGTGTGCCCAATAGTCTCTCTAGGAAATCGAATTTAGAAGTGTTCCCAACAGCCTCTCTGAAAATTGACTTAATAGTACGCCCAGTAGACTCTCCGTAGAAAATGGAATTTAGAAATGCGCCCAATGGCATCGCTGTGAAGGTTGCATTTAGAAGTGTAACCAATACCCTCTGTGAAAGTTGATTATAGAAGTGTATCCAATAGACGCTCTGTAAAGTTGAATTTAGAAGTGTTCCCAACAGACGCTCTATAATGTCGAATTTAGATGTGTTCCCAATAGCATCTGTGAAAGTTGACTATAGAAATGTATCCTATAGACACTCTGGAAAGTTGCATTTAGAAGTGTGCCCAATAGCCTCTAGTAAACTGAATCTAGAAGTGTGCCCAATAGCCTCTCTGTGGAAAACTGTATTTAGAAGTGCGCCCAGTACCCTCTCTGGGAAAGTTGCATTTAGAAGTGTGCTCACTGAAAGAGCATATAACCGATCATACCACACCACCATGCTTACTCTCTCCTTACATCACCACTCAACTAGAACACAGAGATACTATGACACCATTCGGTATAACTGTTCTCATACCAACATTCCGCCGCTTACTCCACATCATTCTATGTAATCACTGCTGGTTCCACACCCCCAGCCAGGCGTTTTCCTCAGGCCTAACGCAGCCACATCCGTTCCGGATAAATCCTGCCAGAACGAACACATTCTCCTGATCTCTCAACCACCACACCTACCGCTAAGAAGCAGCTACTACACGAGTCCTGCACGAGCTGCACACATACCCAGTGCTCACACGCACCTTTTGACTCTCCCTACTCTCTCTACTGATCTGAACTTCGGTTCCCAAGGGCGTTCAACCTACAAGCGCCTTCAGACCATACCAATGGTATATAAGGCGCTATATAAGTGCAAAATAACAATAACAATAACAATAACAGTCCTCCACCAAGTCCACCTCACTCTTCTTCGTCACACTACCCAACCCGTCTCTTCCTCATCACAATCCCCCACTAACTGTAGCACACTTTTCTGTCACAGTCCATGACTAGCTCCACCTCTGTCTTCTTCATCACAGTTCTCCACTAACTCCATCTCAATCTTATTCATAGCAGTACTCCACTACCACAACCTCACTCTTCCTGATCACAGTACAACACTAACTCCACCTCAATCTTCTTTGTCAAAGTTCACCACTAACTCACCTCACTCTTCTTTGCCAGAGTCCCCCACTAACTCTACCTCACTCTTCTTCATCACAATCTTACACTAAGTCCCCTGAATTCCTCTTCATTACAGTCCCCAACTACCCCACCTCAAACTTCCTCATCACAGTCCCACACATACTGCACCTCACTATTTTTGTCACAGTCATCCACTAACTCCACTTCACTCTTCTTCGTCCCAGTCCCACTCTAACTCCTCCTTACTCTTCCTCATCACAGTACTCCGCTACCACCACCTCACTCTACATTTTCACAGTCCCCAACTACCCCACCACACTCTTCATTATCACACTCTCCAACTTCCCCACCCAACTCTTCCTCATCACAATCCCCAATTACCCCATCTCACTCAACCACCTCAGAGTACTCCACTGCCGCTACCTCACTCTTCTTCATCACATTTCCCAACTAAACAACTTCAGTTCCATCATCACAGTCCCCCACTAATCCCACCCGACTCTTCCTCATCACAGTCCCCTTCTACACCACCTCACTCTTCCTCATCAGAGTCCCCGACTAACTCCACCTCACTTTTCTTCATCACAGTCCTGTAGGTATGGGTATAGAAGGAGGAGACTGACAGACAGGTGGCATGATTGCTGGCATAAACATTTATTTACTTCAAAATAAAGAGGACATCTATCTCTCCTTAACTCTAAGAGGGGTTTCCCTGCCTCAACTAAGGAACAAAGGAATCTGTCAGAATGTCAAAGTAAGTGAAAAAAGTGCCCACGTTCGTTTGTCAAAAATGCCTACTTAAGTATTTCTCATGAGGGTTGTGTTATCTACCCTGCACAAATACATGGACGTCTGGGGAACCAGTGTGCCCTGTATAGGGTAGGAGAATGAGGGAGGTTGTGGTGCAGTGTGGACATACTGCATACTCCCTGGATAGTCATCTCTAGTCCCAAAGGGGGGATCCCTCCCCATGAGATCCGCCCGCTGAAACTATCGGGTAGCGGCCTCACCTCCCTGGGCTCATGGGAAGGGCCTCTCCCTCATGGAGAAGTGACAACATCCAAGGATTCATCACAGTTACCAACTACACAAATTCAGACTACCTAGTCACAGTCCCCCATTAACCACACCTCACTATTCCTCATCACAGTACACCATTACTAATCCCTTCTTATCTAGTGGACACCTGATGTTTGTAGCTCAAGAACAGATATTGATAATAAATGATACGGCATCAGTTACGTTATCAGAAAAAAGACAGAATTGCAGATGGTGGCAGGTATAGCATAACAAATCCCTTGAAATTCAGTGAACAAGCTTTAGTTAAGAGACACTTAACGTGAATAGGTTCAGTGCAACAAAAATCCCCCTTCATCACCACTGGATTGTGGTCCATTCAATGCACTGCTCCACTAAAACACGCTCCACCTAACCTCACATTTTCTTCCATTCTGAACACTTTGAAGATGGGCTTTAAAACCCAGGCTCTCCATCTTGAGATTCCATCACAGTGTTTGCCCTCTAAGGTCGATTTTAATTGGAAAAGGTACATCATGAATCATGGTAGCAAAAGACTGCCGCCACCAGTTGATATCATCTTGCACCACCTCCCGGTCCCCTCTCCTGCCAACATTTTGGGTTTTGTTTTGTGTTCGGAAAATGTCCTCTGCTATGCTACTGGCGAAGCATCAGTTCTGCTTTGATTTAAAGGCTAACCAAATGAAACAACGTGAATAAATAAACACTGAGCCTGGTGGTTTTTATGGATGTACTAAGAGAGAAACAGGGACAAATTAAGCATATAGGACACGCAGTGTAAATATCTGTGACCTGCGGCTAAACTAAATTCGTGCCATCGTCCCCGACGTGTAAACCTACTCATTAAACCTCAATACAACATATTTATATTCCATTTTGATGTGTCCCTTGTAAAACATTAAGCAATCATTTGCTATGATTTTCACAGCAATGGCAGCACCTGGGCCCCAGTTCAATATGGCAGCTTGTAAATACAGAGTCTCATATTAAATATGTCTGTCATTAAGTCTCATAGCCTGTGCAAAAATAAATACAGGAACAAAATATACTAAGTTTCTCTGGATGAGACTTTAAAAAATGTATATTTTCTTAAAGCAATTACTGTTCTCTTTCTGTGTAAGAATGTAATTTATGCATTCGTGGGCTACTATTCAATTAAATAAATGTTGAACATTTTGTCCCTCGCACGCCCAAGAAGAATGAATTAGGGCAATCGTTTTCTGCTGCTTTAGTACACTGTGCAACAGGGAGCAGGACATTAATGAGCTGTAGATGTAAATTCCAGAGAAACATTATGTATGTTTTAACTAATAACAAATTGTGCACTTAAAGCATTTAAGTGTTTTTAGCGCTGAAAAGATTAGAGCCAGTGTCCTTTTCAAATGCATACATATCACTGCATCTTACCAGCCAAATGGAACAGTTTCTTGTTTATTGTCTTAGAGAAGTGGTACGATCCCTTTAGTAGTACCGCTGGACAAACATCCACCCAGTGGGCAGAATACCCTGTAACTGCAGAAATACTAGAGATGTTTGCTTGGCAATGGCTTAATCAACATTAAAGTTGGAAATTAGAAGATGGCAGCTCAGGAAGAGTCTTCAGCAGGCAGAGGTGTGGGGCCTCCCAGATATAGACGAGGAAGGATGCATGAGGTGATGCTGCAGGATACAGATGATGAGCCAGGGGTGGTACCACATCATATAGCTTCCTAGAACCCTTTCCACTTGTGCCTCCCCTTGCTGATGGGACAAGCAGGCACAGGCATCCCATGTCATATTTCAGGTGGGACAGGAGACATTCTCGAAACCCATGAAGCTTTGCATCTAATGATGGGGATGGGACTACTTTATCTTTCCAATGGGCTAGACTGTGAAGGGATACGAAGGCACTGTGATATGCAACCTACTCAAGTCACCTGTCAAACTTGATATACCAAGGAAGGGTTCAAAAGGTAGCTTATTGGGAACCAAGTCAATTCACATGAAATAGAAGCATGATCTGGCTAGACATAGTGCTTGCATTTCACCTTCCTGTAACCCCTCTTCCCCCACACCCTCCAGTAGCGGGAATGGTAACGAGGGAGATTCTGCATGTTTCTCACAGGTGGACACATCTGCTTGTGGTTGACCAGCACAAGCAGCCCCCATCCGCCCAACCTCTGCCCAAGCCCTTGTGCCCTCTGTGCATAACGTGCCAGTGACATCATCCACCAGCAGTGATTGGTTCTCGCCACCACCATAGCTTGTCAGTGGTGGAGCTGGTATTAGCCTTGTAGCTGTGTGCTATATGGTCAGGCATGGAAGAACTGACTGATGCATTAGGCTTGAACATACTACCTACAATGCCATATGACCATTAGTTGGTGGGTGCTGTACCCCATGAAGTGGAGGATGCAATGGAGCCGCACATTCTCCATCAGCACCATACCCTCTGATAGGTGAAGTACTGGACAATGGGTTAGGAAAAGGAAATGTAGAGAGGCCAAATATCGAAGCTGGAGGTATAGCTGTCAATAAAAAGTAGGAATCATAGGACTGGTTCTCCAATTTTGAGAAAGAGCGACAGCCGAGGCAATATGATTGCCAGTCCAAAATTGTAAAACACAGATGTTTGATGACTACGATAATGTGAAGGATGATGAACGGAGCGGTTTGTGAATACTGAACTGTACTGAAATTGGGAAGGCTGCGGAAAGGTCAGAAAAGCAGTAAACTTGAAACTGAGTGCAAGGTGGAAATTCCCAGCAGGAGAGTGAACTCGGAATTAGCAGTTACGTTGTTTTGATATAAATGAACTGCAATTTTGAATACGGAACCAAAAGAAAGTAATAATGAGTGAATGCCACATGAGTGCAAAGCAGAGAAAAGTGTTTCTTGATACAAAGGAACTGTGCACTATGGAAACTAAAGAAATCATTGTTAATGAATAAAAAGAACTGTGAATTGTATGAGCTGAGAAAAAGCAAGCATTGGCTAAGAGCCGCAAGGAAAAGCAGAACTGTGCACGTTGAAAGTTGAAACTGTGGTGACACTAGGCGAAAGCTTGATAATCCAGCAAGTGAATGGTGGGAAAACAAGTGTTGAAAAGGACTGCAAGAATATAAGTCCAATAACACTGTTGAGCTGAAGCAGTGGTGGTGTAACTGTGGAAATGTTGCCAATCAGGTGTGCCGGTTGCGTTTCCTGTGATGGGTGGACCATGTGGGCCGACAACTGCGCCTAGACTGACTGCACCCCAGTAAAGAGAAGCTACTTGACTCATATTTTAGTTTATAATTGAATAAGCAGAGAAGCTTGTACATTGTGAACTTAAAGAGATGAACTTTATAATATTGATGAAAGAGCCAAAAAGCCTGAAAGCTGGGACGAATCCTGAGGAATTGTGTTGTTGTGAAGACAGTGAGAGGCTTGAAGGAAAAGGGGAAGGGAACCCCTTGTGGTTAGAAATGACCTATTTGGAATCCGGGGGAAGGGTAAACCCCTTTCCAGCCAAGAGATGGAAGAAGCTCTAAACTTTTGTCTGAACACTTTTGCATTTGATGCTGACATCCCTACACAATTTGAAAGAGGTGTGAGAGCAAGTATAGGTTTTAGACACAGACAGACATTTACTTTGTACTTGCTGACACAGACTATCCTTAGTTTTAGATAGGTTGGAAAACCCACCTTAGCATAGAGCAAGATAGGCCTTATCCAAACCTCTTTGTGATTTTAAATAAATGTTTGTAGCCCAAATGTTCCTCAGTTGTCTGTGTCTACTTCCTGATGCCTTCACAATACACATATCTGAATACTGTAGAATGTTTGCAATTGAAGCCAGAGGCAGAAGAAGTTTTCACCAAGTTTAAGTTACAATTAGCAGAAGCGCCTGCTTTAGGGCTGCTCGACTATTAGAAGGGATTTACTTGGTATTGTCATGAGAGAAATGGGTTTGCCCCGGCTGTCCTTACTCAGAGACACAGGATTCATCATAGACCCATAGCCTATTATAGCAAGGACTTGGATCCAGTTGCAGCTGGGATACCTCCCTGCTTACGATCACTGATGGCTGTTGGCAGTGGAACAGAGTGAGGAAATCATACTGCGGTCACCATTAGAGGTGGCTGTTGCACATGCCACAGTATCACTGTAATTGAAGATAAAAATAGTGCATATGTCTGTATCAGGAACTAGGAAATGTGAAATGCTTTTATTGAACTTGTCAAACCTTACGCTAACTAGATGTTCTGTTTAGATTCCAGCATTCCTGTCGCCTACCCCACAGGAGGGAGAGCCACATGACTCCACCCCTTATGATTGTGTGTCGGTAACTGACTGACTGGTGATGCCACACACAGACCTCTCTAAAGTGCTACTGCCCAATTCACCTCGCGTACTTTGTGGATGGGTCATGATTTTGGAACCGGAATGTGCAGGTGTTTACAGGCCATGCATTATGTGCCCAAGAGTAGGTGGTGTAGAGTGGGAATTACCTCAAGTGACGTCAGCACAAGTAGCTGTACTAGTGGCCCTTATGAGGACTTGACGATTAACGGCTCAACAGTCAGTTAATATTTACACAGATTCACGTTATGCGTTTGGCAAAGCCCACATATTTGGGCAGGTCTGGAAGCAAAGAGGCTTCATGACCTCAACTGGCACACCTATAAATAGTAATAAATATGTGATGGCACTTTTGAATGCTAAAATGCTGCCTGAGTGGATTGTGCTTGTTAAATGTGCAGCATATCAGACATTGGATGACCCTATTAGCTGTGGTAATGATTTTTCTGTTCGAACAGCCAAGCTGGCAGCCACATTAGAAGGAAGTGATCCTCATATTCTGCCAGTTAAAACAGTACAGGAAGTAACTCTGTAAAAACACTGCCCACCATTGCCGCAAGGATATGGAACTCTTTGCCAACCAATCTCAGATCACGGAAGGAATACATCTTCCATCGACAATTAAAAATGCTACTTTTCCACTAATGCTACTTTAACCTGCCTCCAGACCTGTTTATATAGGTTGTCCCTTTGTGTCTTTGTTGGTGCCCCGATGCCTGTGGGTTTTTGGCGCCATAAACAAATACATAAATAAATAAAATAAATAGAAAACTGGAAGATCCGTCCAATGAAAAGAACAATTGGATTAAAAAGGGATGCTGGTTGCATGAGGACTCTCTCTGGTGAGATTAATAGGGTCAGTTAGTAGCTCAAAATATGCTAGTATTACACCTTGTCAGGATGTATCATGGGCAGGCACATATAGGAAGATATGGGATTACCATGCCGGTGGAACATTCCTGGTTTAGACCTAAATTCACCCGTATGGCACAGGAATACTGCCAAAGGTGTGTCATTTGTTTACAGAATAATGTAGGGAAAAGTTTACCAACCAGACTTGGGGAACACCCTCCCCCTTATGGCCCATTAGTAGGGTAACAAATAGATGTTCTCCAATTGCAGAGCACAATCAGTTGCAGTGTTTACTTGTGGTGGTGGATGTATTCTCTAGCTGGTTGGAGGCCTATCCCAGTAGAAAAGCAGATGCAGTGACTGTTGGAAAAATATTGATCTGTGAGTTTGTATCTAGATTTGAAATACCTTTGTGCTTTTATAGCGATCAGGACACTCATCTCATTAATAACACCTATTAATCACTTTAAACTGTTGGTGCCTTCCTGGTTTGCAGCTCTTTTCCCTACTTAAGCAGCCCTCCAGCCTCTTTTCCTTTGCAGTTGGTGAGTAGGTGCAATTGGATCTAGGTCACCTGGCCCAAGCACCACCCACCTTCTTAGCCCTGCCTCTTCCTGTTGCTCTTAACTCTTAGATCAAGGGCACCTCTTGCCCGGGCGTCTGAAGTGAAAGGAGCAAACGAAGAAAAGGGCCATTCCTGTTTGGGCGTCTTCTGACCTGGAGGACCCAGGACCCAAACCCCTGCTCAGACAACAGGTAAGCATGTGCCGACATGTGCGTTCTCCCTCTGTCCCCGCAGGCCATCCCCACCATAAACAGGCAATGCCAATGTTAACTTCTCCAGTGCTGGGTGAAGACAGGTGCTCCATGCCACTGTAAGTTGTGCATTTGTACTAGTTTTATCCTCACGCTGCAGTGCTTGTGTGCCTGCTCCCCCCTCCATTTGTTCTGGTTGCTTCCTTGTTGTTGGCCCTCCTCCCCTCCTACCATGCTCCCATTGGTTGGCGGGCCCTTTAAATCGGCCACAGAAGGCACCCCCTGCCACGGCAGCCCCCTTGGCCAAGGCTAAGGACTGCTCCAGTGGTGTCACCCGGTGTCCGCCGTGGTAGCACTTAGCCTGCAGCCATCGACTTGCTGCGACTGATCAGGTCAGTTGAATCTGGGTGTGTTGTATTGCACGGTGCTAATAAATGTAGCCTTTTTTCTCCTTCTAGGAAAGTCGAATCTGTGTGTGTTGTATTGTGCTTTGCAAAAAAAGTAGCCTTTTCCCCCTTCTAGGAAAGGTGAATATGGTGTTGTATTATGCTGTGCTCAAAAACATTTTCTTCTTGCCCCTTCTGGGAAAGTCGAATCTGTGTGTTTTCACATTCCGGTAACTGTGGCATTGTTGCTGGTTCACTCTAGGATCCCACCTAGTTCTGCCCCCCACAAGGTGTGCTGTTAATTGTTGTAAGATACTTGTTCCCCTCCTCTGTCTTCCTTTGTTGTGACTCCGGCCCCCATCTTCTCCACCTACCTCCTTCGCACCACCTATGGTGCTCTCTGTCTCTCCCATCTTCTCTAACTGCTACTCTATCTCTTACCCTATCCCTCTCACTGTGTCTGGAAGGAAGAAGTCCAAGAGGAACATCCTGGTCTTCAAACAAGGCATCCCTGTCGCTGTTACCTACACCAGTGCTTCCTCCAGACAGACTCTCACTGACATTCTCTTTGTCATCCCCTTTCAAGACCTATGGACCCTTCATATGGTCTCCGTTCTCTCTTCCTTCTCCTCCTCTCCCATTAACGGTGGCACTAGGTGGGAAGTCCTCTTGGCCCCCTTCCACACTTCCAAGACCATCACGAATGTCTCCCTGAATGGCACGTCTTGGTTCAGGCCCTCAGCCCAATCTCCTCCTTTTTGATAGATGTTTCCTGTGTCTTATCAACTTCCTCTCTTCTCCTGCTACTCCTATCGCCACTTCTTTGGAACACTCATCTTCCTCCTCTGCCCAACCTTGGGCCGCTCTACCACTTCCGCAGGGTGTACCTCAAGTCTGTATCCCTCCACAGAAGTCTTTAAAATGTAGCAACCTGTTCCATGTCGCTACTCTCAACTCTCATTCTGCTATTAGACACTCCCATGACATCTGTTAACGTCTCAAAGAACTCAATCGAGATGTCCTTGCTCTCACCGAGACATGGTTTACGGCCAGTTCTGTCGCAAGTTTTGAAACTCTGCTCCCTGTGGGCTACAAGATCCTCTCCGAACCCAGAACCAACTGTCCTGTAGGTGGAGCAGCCCTGATCTTTCCACAGTGGGTCCCACCCTCTGTCATCCCTACGCAGACCTACTCCACCTTTGAACACCTGGTCTGCAGGCTCTCTATCTCTCCTGGCCTCTCTCTAACTGTGGCCACCACCTAAAGGCAATGTGGCCAGGTCGCCCTCTACCTCTCTGAATATGCCAAACGGTCTTCTTCTTGCCCTCCCTCTACTTTTCAACTTCTCCTCCTCAGAGATCTCAATATCCACATGGATGCTTCTAATCCCTCCTTTGGGCTTTTCTGCAACCTGTGCGACACTCTCTCTCTTTCCATTCTTTCCTCTGGCTGGCACTCTCTTCCGGACACACTTTGGATGTTCTCATCACCTAAGACATCCCCTCTCTAACCTTCTCACCACTCCTCTCTCTTGGACTGACCACTTTCTACTCTCCTCTCACCTGAAACTCTCTCTCCCTCAGGCAAAACCCCCCCCAGCACTGCCACCTACATTCTCAGTCATTCGGCCCATGACGCGTGCGTCAGTGGATGTCTTTGCCTCTATTTTCTCTGCTCGTCTTACTCCTGCGACTGATTCATACCCTGACACAGCCCTTTCTAATCAGCATTTTTCTATTTCCAACACACTGGAGATCCTTGCCCCTGTCATGAGAATCCGGATGAAGCCTACCTCCAAGTGCAACTCTTGGTATGATTCTGACCTCGCAGTCCTGAAATGCAAGTGCAGAGTGGCTGAGAGGAAGTGGGGGGCTTCGGGTGCTTCTTCTGACAAAATGGCCTGGCGCCTATTCCAAAGGCAATAAAGACTCTCTTTTCTGTCCAAGAAGAGAGCATACATTCAAGCCTGTGTCTCTGCAGCCTCTAACAATGCGGCCTAACTCTTTAAAATCTACAAGGAACTGGCCATCCTCTTGCAGTCACTACATCTCCAGTTCCCTCCCCGTCCCTCTGTATGGCGCTGGCTTCTCTGCTAAAACTCAGGACATCCTGTCTTTATCTCCTACTCCTCTCCCTCTTCCTCTCTCGCCCCCCTTTAGCCATCTCTTCCTCTCCTCCTCCTTTCTCCTTTTTCTTTCTGACGACAACTGACAAGGTTTCTAGACGAGTCAGATCTATGAAAGTGTTGTCCAAGCAGGTGCTCCCCTGCTCCTCAGAATCATCAAGGAACATATTGATACCCTTGCTCCAGTGTTGGCCAATTTCTGTAATCACTCTTTCACCACTGAAACTTCCCCCTCTCCCCTTAAGCACTCCCTTGTGCACCCCTTTCTCAGGAAGCCATCTGCTGATCCTACCTGTCCGGCAAACTATCACCCAATCTCCATCACCCCTTTTCTGGGGAAGCTCTTGGAAAAGCTGGCCATCTCACATCTTATGTTCCACACTGAATCTGTTGGTTGTCTCCATGACCATCAGTCTGGTTTCATAGCTGCCAGATGCACAGAAACTGCTCTCCACAACACCTGTGAAGATCTGCTCTCTGACCCTGATTCCAGCATTCCTTCTGTCATCATCATCTTTCCTCTGATTTCAACACAGTCAACCATGCCGTCCTGATCAATTGACTCTGTGAGAACCTGGGTATCACAGATCAGGCCCTGGAGTGGCTGACCTCCTTCCTCTTGAACCACCCCCTCCAAGGTCCAACTTGAGTCCTTTCTCTCTGCCATATCTCTCTCTAGCTGTGGCGTTCCCCATGGCTCTATCTTATTACCCTGGTTTTTCAACCTCTACTTGGCCCCTTGGCACACCTGAACTCTACCTTCTCCTCTAACTTTCAGTGTTATGCAGATGATACTCAGCTTTCCTTCACGCTCTCCTCAGCCTCCTCTCCTCTCTTGCTCATACCTGTCTATCCGCAATTCAGGATTGGTGCACCTCCAACAATCTCTGCCTTAATGCCATTAAGACAGCGATCCTTCCCATTGGTACCCCTACCCCTGCTTTCCCTCTCTCACCCTGGCCACCCGCCTTGTGCCCTCTTCCTTCACTTCCTGCGAGGCAAAAAACCTTTGACTCCACTCTCTCTTTCTCTCCTCGGACGTCGCCAAGAAGTCCCACTATATGCTGTACCTCCCCAAAGGGACTCTTCCCTTTCTCACTTTCCTGCAGAAGCTCACTGTCTCCAGATTCCTGGTTCTCTCTACGCTGGATTACTACAACAGTCTCTTTCTCAATCTGCCTTCCTCTACTCTCCGCCCTCTGCAAATAATCCAGAACAGGACTGCAAGGCTTTGAAACAGAATTGACTTGCTGTATAAGCACCTAAAGCAAACAATAAATACATAAATCCTTGGCCTCAAGCCCAGGGACCATATCGCTCCAGCCCTGAAATCTCTCCACTGGCTGCCGGTGCCAGCAAGGATCAAGTTCAAGATCATTTGCATTGCCCACAAGGCTTTCTGGGGCTGCGGTGCGCACTACATCCAGCGCTCTCTTCCAATATACCTTCCTTCTCAAGCAGTTCGCTCAGCTACCTCCAACTCTCGATGGGTTAGGCGCTTCTCATGGTAGAGAGTGGGGGATAGATCTCTCTCCTCTGCAGGTGCCTCCCTCTGGAATGGCCTTGCTGCCCCTCTCAAACCTGGGCCGGACCACCTGATGTTCCGGAAGCAGATCAAAGCATTCCTCTTCTCCTCTGCCTTCTCTCTCTCCTTCCCCTGCTGACCTACCTGACCTACCAGTCTGCTGTACCGACTGGTTGCTTGACTAACCTCAGAGTCTCACTGGGTACCAGGCTCTTTATTTATCAATCACCCTTGCACTGCCTCCGGGCCTATCACACACTGTAACTTTAACCCTACAGTGCATTGTTTTCCTTGCACTACCCGGAACTGCACTGCCCTTGCTGCACTTACTCAGAGCATTGGTGCCCTGTTTTCCCCTCCCCTCTACCTGCACTTCCCCCCTACCTTTCCCCTTGAACTTCTCGTTCTCGCACTGGCATGATCTGAATGACACAAGACCTAGTAAGATTGTTTGTCTTGTCCTCCATCTGTCTTCCCTTCCTTTTGTGCCTAGAAACACTTGTGTACAGGTGCATTATAAATGACTTATCATATCATATCATATCATTAAGACATTGTTAGCAAAATTGAACATTTGGTCTAACTTGTACTGTCCTCACCACCTCTAGTCCACAGGAGTAGTACAGAAACTGGTTTTGTTTAGTATGTGAAGTATTCCAAAGAGAATAACTGAGTTCAGCCCTTATAAAGTCCTTTATTGAGGACCTATCAGATTAATGATAATGGTGATGATTATAATGATGTGTTTATTCATATAGTGCCTTAATCCAAAGCGCTTTACAGAGCACATATTTACATACAGTATCAGCCAACCGAAATTGGTACTTTACCCTTACCTGTATCCCTACAATTGACTTGCATCTGTCAGATGACCAATTACTGGAGAATCTCAAGATTTTAATATCTTCTGTCTGTTTAATTCATAATCAGGTTCAAGATGCTCTGCCACAGGAATCAGACATTCCAGGTAATTTGCTGCAGCCCAGTGACAGTGTCCTGATAAAGGTCCATCAAAGAAAGACAGCTCTTACGCCCAGGTAGAAGGGGCTGTATCTATTGTTACTCACTACTAACTTGGCTCTAAAGGTTCAGGGACACCCAACATAGGTGGCTGTGAGTCACTGCAAACGGGTGGTAGTTCCAATAGTGTAGTTTCAGTAATTCTTTGGTCTGCTTTTCTGTATGGCTTACACTAATGTAGTCGTATGAGATCATGACTCTATTTTGCAGACTGTTTTTGCCATGAAGAACTTAACTAACGTGATAACATTTTTTGATGTCATGGCTTGGTCATGATATAAGAAGTGCTCGGTGGTGCACTGGCAAGGAGGAACTTGCGACTTGAATGGGGCCTGTAAATGTGGGGTGGTCCTTTGATTGTGGTTTATACCACGGCCAGCAGAATGTCAAGTTGGGTTAGTTCTGTATCCCTGTGAGGTCCTTCCAAATTGGATGAGGATTGTCTCAGAGCTCTGAATTGGAGGAACATGCAGTGACACCTCAACCTAACCTTAGAAATGGAGATTTGCTTACTACTACTGCCAAATACATACTACCACTAGAAGATTAACTATTGAGTATCCTGAGTCTGCCCACATTTCTGATTTGATGTTACCACTCTTACTCTGTCCTTGTTAGCAGGAAGAGGAGCAAGATGATCTTCACGTGTATCTACTGGTATAAGCAATGGCCTGGAACCATGGTGATGACAGCCCGGTGAGGACATGGTGGCAATGTAAGCTTGGTGTCAGATGTAGTGAATTTACCCATGGCCATGCACAGGGTTGTGTCGCAGCACATTCTGAATTAGAATATCTGAGCACTATTTTAAGAAGTAGGGACATACCAATTCATTTAGAGTGTTATTTGTGACTATTTAAGATGGAAGGAGTTGGACTTTACTGGTGAAGATATGTTCCAGACCGTTGAAGGTATGTTAAAATTCATCCGAGGCTCATTGTGGGCCTCATTACGACTCAGGCGGTAAGGGTTTTACGGCGGCTTAAACAGCGCCGACCCTTACCGCCTGAGTACGAGGTCCCTTAGCGCCATGGCGGATTTAACACCTGCTTTTAGCAGGTGTTAAAATCCATGGCGCTAAGGGACCATGGAGTTAATTACGCCACCGTAATTTACGGTGGCGTAATTAACGCCTTCCCCACTCCCATTATGCCCTATGGGGCAAAAATGGGAATGGGGAAGGGTAAATGGGGATTGGGGACTTACCGCCCCGCCAACCTCGGAATGGGGCGGTAAGTCCGCCAACCACCATGGCGTAAACATAGTTTACGCCATGGTGGTAAAGTCACGGCCCGGGCGGTAACTTAGCGCCTGGGTCGTAATGAGGCCCTGTCAGTTTTCATGGAATTTAGATAATAGAATGTGTACTATGATTCAACATTTGCAGTCTCCAGAGATGAATATAGAAGAGTTTATGAAGTATACACAGGTTTATATTCAGAGGTCGTGGTACAACACAGTAACAAAGCTAGACAATACTGGATGCAGAAACTTGGTGTTGAATGCAATGGTAGTCACTGTGCTATTTACAGTTCCCCTGTCTGCCTTTCAGTTTACCACCCATTACCAACACTGTGCAAGTGGTGCTGAAATCCGGTTGCAGCAACAGCCAGAGGAGTTGTTTGAAAGATAACAGCAATGGGAAGTAATTGATCAAATTTGTAATGGGACTAAAACTTCACTTGCAATATGAGGAATATACAAAGGGTCAAATATAGAAGGTCAAGTAGACTGACTTGAAAAGACCACTTGACTCATAGCTGAGGCAGAGCTTGCCAGTAGTAAGGCACACTTTGGGGAATTACAGGTGATTTGCACCCTTAGCCAGCTAACTAATGAAGCCCTTCAATGAATGATGGATGTGTGGTGTGCTGGAAGCAGGCAAGAATCTGAAATGAGATATGGTGTATGAGGAGGTGCAAGACTACCTGAGCACCCAGCTGGTATCCATCAGAGAAGATGTTTTACACAGCAGTGGGCCACAGTATTGAAGAACGACTCTGGAGAACCTGAGTAAAAACAGGTGAATTGGGGTATAGGGAATGGCTGGCAAGCCGGGGAAGAGTAAGGTTACTTGTGCAGTAAGCTCAACGGTGGGGGGTCTATTAACATGTTTAACCCCTGAGGGAGGGGGGGGGATTAGTGACATGATAGTGCCATAAAGGCACCATATAATGTGCAGCTTGTATGGGCAAATGATGATGTTGGTAGAGATAACATGTTATGGACTATCACATCTTATATCAGATACCTAAATCATCTGTAAGCATTATAGAAGCCAGAGCATTTGCTATTTTTCTTTTCATTATAGCGGACATTGATTAGGTCAGTCACATCTATGGACATTGGACAATGCTTCCACTCAAGGGGTCTCTGAGGAGCATGCACTGTAGGACTGCTGAGGCAGTGCTTTAAGAGGCTCCCCGGTGCACTAGGGGAAGGACAACTAGATGAGATTTCTGGATTAAGACAGTCTATACTGGTTAAGACAAGTGAGCCTCATTCCCCAAAGGATGTATGTAAGAAAGCAGTGGTTCGATGCCCATCACTTGAGAATGTGGACACTGTTTATCGTCATAGAAGGCTGTTGACCTGGAAGCAGAATGTCACTTGATTCATCTGAAGGAACTGAATATAATGGAAAGACACAGGTGGGATACAAAGAGGTCTATTGTATAACAGGGTGAGGTAGGTCTAACGGAATTAACCTGTATGGAGGAGGTCTGACTATGAGGGTAATAAATGCCAGCTGAGTTGGAAGTGGGTTGGGTTGGCTTCGGTGGTTGGGCATGATGTGATGCTGTCCGATTGTTGACTTACATGTCTGAAAAAAATGGAGTCTGATTCGTCCATGCTGTCCCTGGCCTCTTAGTCTTGTTTATTTTCTTACTTCAATACGAGTTAGGTGGTGCAGAAAAAACGTGGCAGTAATTCTGTTATAATTATTATTCTTATAATTATTATTTATTATAATTATAATGATTATTTATAACACGCTTAATACCCAGAGGTTTTTAATCACGGACCCGGGATCAAACCAGTGTTGCTCCGCGTCATCTTTCTTCCAAGGCAAACACGTTGCCCTGACCTATCCTACATGGCCACTGTTTTGGTGTTAATGTAATTATTGACACTTTTACAGCACTGCTGATTTTGGAGTTTGGCCTTAAAGTGGAGGATTTGCCACAAGCATGATGCTTCACTTTAAAGCCAACAATGGACAGATTTACTTTTCATTATTGACACTTGTGGTGAATCCACCAAAAATTCCCATGGAGTTCTATGGACTAAATGGGGATTTACAACACCCTACAACCACTCGTATTCATGTGGTAATGCCACTGGATGAAATGTCGGTAATGATAATTAGTTTGGTGGTAAATTGGTGGATTTAGCACCTTTTTTTCCGCCAAACTCACCTTAGAGTAAATATGACTGCATTTCCAAATTTGTAATTTGAACTTGAAATGGAGCATTAATCTCCAGCATGATCCTGGATGTAAATCCTCCACTTTAATACCAAACATCATTGGATTTACCGTGCAGTATATCTGCGTGAGGTACATCTTCAAAAAATCACCCTGGAGTCCTATGGACTCTAAACATGGGGATTTACACTGCCTTTCTGCCACTCGCAATCCCGTGATGATGCTATGGGTTGGAGTGGCGGTAACGGTAAACGGGTTTGGTGGTAAATCAGCAAATTTACGACTGGTTTACTACTAAGCTCGTAATGAAAGGAGACAGGTCAGCAAACAAAAAGAAAAAAGATGGACTGTGGGACAAAAGAATACTGCAGGAAAAGCAGTGAACATGAAAAAGCAGCAGGCGATATAAAGAAAGTGAAAAAGCCAAGTGATTGCAGTGCTAGGAAAAGAGACAGTGCTGGAAAAAGAAACATGGGACACGAGAGAAATAATTAAAAGTTTAAGAACATTTCAGAGAAAGAAACAAGCGGTGACCAAACCAAGAATGGTCTATAGCAACTTGCAAGATATTTCTAGCATCTTCAATGAAAAAACTTTGTTAACGGGACTTTATTGTTAAGTTGCACTAATAAAAACGTATCAAATTCAATGAAAAAACTTTGTTAAAGGGATGTTATGGTTACAAGTAAAACCAAAAACCCCCAGAAATTCACCACTTATGGCAAGCTAAGCAACCATAACTCGCGCCACCACTGTGCACTGCTAAGACTAACATCCAGGACATCAAAGATGACATCACAAACGACATTGATGACATCACATATCTGGGCCACTTGTTTTTGCTAAATGACATGTCTAGGCTAGTTTTATTTTACTGACAATGAGAATTTGAAAAAATCAAATGGTGCTATATAGCTAGACATTCAACTTCTCATATGTTCTTAATGTGCATATAGTATAGTTTTATATGAGCTCATGGTGCACATACATGGATCATTAAGTAAGCTGAAACACACAATACATTTGTGTTCATGATGATGAACTGTAATGTTATTGTAATATTTTTGTGTTGTTGTTTGTTTCTTCCTTACTTTAGTTTCCCTTGATGTTTCCCTAATTTCTAGGCATTCTGGATTTTTATATGTATTTGTTCTACTAACACAAGTGTGTTGTAAGTTTTGAATTGTTAGCTATTTATTCCATATTTAACATTACTCAAAACTCTCCTAATGTAGCATGTATTATTTTACTATCGGAAATGACCAGATTAAAAATATTGTACTTCTATGGTACATGCTCCAGCCGTTGCCTTTGTGTTTGTATTGTTAAGTTCCTGTATTAACAACAACACTCGAATATAATGTTTTGTTTATACAAGTACACTGTTTAATACATTACATAGTTTATGAGAGGTTTCTTAATCACCCCTGACATCTTCTCTCCAATATTATAAACACATCCGCTTGCAGTGACAGTTCATCCAAATTAATTGAATATGTGATTGTAAAGACTGAAGGCTGGTATCTGTATTTCTGCCCTCTGTATGGCAGAGTAGAGGCACAGAGCACCCCAGCCATGGTTCTTTATATGGTAGCTATGGATGAGCAACCAAGGCTTAAGCTCTTATGAGGTGATGCAGGCTGGTTTTTAAGTAGAGTGAATCTCCAAGCCCCGACAAAGGAATGTCCACACACTATGTTGTATGCTAGCACAGTTCTTTATATAAAAATAAGGTTCAGAGATATATACACAATTAATAACACACTTTATACTCTGGTTATTCTCATATGACAAATATATACAGTTTCTATGTGGTACCACACTTATCTTTAGATTCCTTTAAAATGCATCATCTGCTGACAGTTATTATGTAGCATACAAATCATGCAGCACTGTATATCAACATAGATCATAAGGACGGAAGGCATGTTAAGTTAAACAAAGGCAGAATGCTTTCTTTATCTTTAGAGACACAATTCTGAATGAGGATCCCCCACCTGGGTAACCTGTAGTAAAAGTATTAACAAGCCCAGTCCATTAATGTTTAATAAGTCTGACTTCCTAGCCAAAAACCTCAACCACCACAATGTACCGGAGATGCAAGAGCTTCTAAGGCGGTTCATTGACGGATCCCCTGAGGGTGGTCTCCCTTTAGAGCAGGAGTGACAGGGTGTCGAGATCCTCAAAGAAAAGTGGAACACTGGCATCGAGATAGTAGCTTTGACCTTTGTGGTGCTCTTCGATGATGGTTTGTGGAAGTCCTGGGAAGATGAGGTATTCGGTCCACCTCGATGCAGAGTGTTCAGTGCAGCAAAGAAGACTCTGTGATGGATGCAGGCCCAGCAGCAGGCGTCGGGTGTTGGGAATTGCTTTGGCAGTACTCTGGCCTGTCGGTGCTGCAGCTGCAGCACTTACCTCGGGATTGCTTCGGCGATCGGGACTCGACCACAGGCTGGACCTCGGATCTTCACTCCATCATTGTCCTCGGCGCGTCTTTGTCGGCTTCGGGTGGCAGGAAACCCACCAGCGGACTTTCCTCTGTAGCCGGCGACCTCAGCTTTCTCTGGCAGGACAACGTTTTTGACGCTGATGGCAAGGGAGCCCTCTGTCAAATGTTCTTAAGCAAAGGTGGAGCTTTTGCGGCTCTAGTCATCGAGCAGCACAACATAAAGGTGTCCCCGCTTCTGGGCAACATGCTTCGACTGGCTTCTAGCAGCCATGGAAATCTATGGTACCCCTGGTATATGACACACCTCTTCTCAGGTCGACAGCCTTTTGGGACTGGCTCCCAGGGTGCCTCAATGAAGAGCAGCAGGTTTTGCATGATCATCCCTTGAAGCTCGGGGAGAGGTCTCCAAACCAGGTCCTCTCTCGGATCAGTCCTTGACAGACATAATAGCTTTTAGATATCGTCGAAGGAAATGCAGCAGCAATTGTTCTTCTTCTAGCTGGGCTTCAAGGAGGAGCTTCAAGTTACGACTTCAGCTTCTGAACCAATTGGTAAGTGAGAGGTCACCAGAAATGCACATCTGCCCCTCATTAACTCTGCCTGAGCCAGGCTCAGGCAGCCAATCACACAGAAGGGCATTCATGCAGGCAGGCAGCCAATCAGGCTCTCAGGCATTCAGGCTATTCACTTTCACCCAGACACCCATAACAAGGAATGAGGATTGGGGCAAGCACCACAATGCATTCATGTCAGTTTCAGGCAGGGCTGTCTCATTCATTGTGTAACACACACAGAAACCAGACACCCATAACATAGAATCCATATTGGTCACACACTATATTCACACAGGTCGCACCCCAAAGGTGTGCCCACAATATACAGTCAGTGGGAAGGTTCCAGCCAGTATGGCCTGCACTTCCCCACAATACCACATTTGGTTCTTCTACCCAACAGCCAGTCAGGGGAAGGGACAGAGTCAGGGCTTCCCAGGACTTTCGGAAACAATGTAACAGGCAATAGAAACCAAGAGGCCCCAGGAGCTATCTTGCCTTCTATCAGAAATCCACTGATTCCTATGGCAGGGCCTGGGCATCCCAAATTGGAGGATACTCAGAGCACCTCTCACATTCAGTATGAAGCTGCCACCAGCCCATGCCCTGCTTTGTGGGCAACACACAGGTGCCCAAAAACATACACTAGGGGTACAGGTTTGCACCCCCACCCATGGGTACCATAAGGGTATCCCAAGGGTCTCTGTTCATCATGACCAAAAAGAGGAGGAGCTACACTGCCAGGAGTCCCAACTTGACTCCTGTGCAGAAAACAACAAAGAACACACATGATAAGGGAGTACAGGGCAAGGACATGGAGTCCCAGTCCCTCCAATGCATTTCCAGTATCACAGTGATGTCATCAATGACATGTGTGATGTCATCTTTGATGTCCTGGGTGTTAGTCATAGCAGTGCATGGTGGTGGTGCAAGTCATGGTTGCATAGCTTACCCAAAGATAACCATGGGTGTGGCAGTTCTTTACCACTGTTGGGGTGTTCCCAAGGCTAAGGCTACCAAAGTGAAATGCACTGAGTTCGATATTGTATTCAGTCGCAGACAGCCTGGGCATTACTTCTACGGGACCACCTCCATGTGCAGCCACTTTAACGATTTTATGACACGGCAAGCTCTTGCCAGGGACTTCTTCCACGGACAATGAACGAGGCGCACAACAAAACGATTTTCATTTTTATTTGAACCCTGGGTTCCTGGCTTGAGTAGGACCCCAACCCATCTCACACCCATCTTAACAAATACCCTTAGCACAATGGACCAGGAACTAGGCCGGTGTGTAACAATAAGATATTTATTAATTCTACGATCAAATGAAAAATCAAGCAAAATGAAATACTTGGGCAGCAACCACCAGCGTGGCAATACAAATGCAAATATTCCCACAATACATTTAATGCATACTTCTCAACTAATATACAGAAACCTTTAATAGCAAACACAAGCAACATAGTTTTCAAAAATAACAGATAGCACTCAGGTTATGCACTCCCCTGCAACACTCACCCCCAAACTTCAGCTAACTAAATTCTTTGTGGATGGAAGGCAGTGGCAAGGAGTCAGAATGAAGAGGGAAAAATAAGATTGGGAAATCAGCCCACCATCCCCTGATGGGAGACCAGAAAAGAAATTGAAAACCTTAATAATGAGCAAAATGTCATAGTCGGATTACACTTGTTATTTGCACAGCAGTTTGCAACTGTGGTGGGAGAGTTAGGACAGAAATACGTGTTGCTACACTAGAGACAAGGAAACTTACAGATCACTAAGCAGGACACCAAGGTAATGTGAACACAGGTAGAAAAATCGATTTTGGGAAAAAGAAAGAATGCAACAGAAAACACACGTGGCAAAATGACAATTCTTTTCTACACAGGGCTTTTAATGACAGGCAGTCATAGAAAATGGCTGGGCTGTCAAAATCGAACATTGGTTTTCAAGACAAGCAACAGAGGAACATAACAAAGGGGACTCTGATAGAAAGGGGTTACTCTTAATGGGACTACAGTTTGGGTTTTTATAGGATGAATGCAAATCGGAATTGGTAGGAAAGCACAATACACAGGCAAATTAGTTTTTTGTTACCACAGGCTAGTTCTGTTAAGACTATATTTTATCGGTATAATTATTAAAGAAAGGCACTTGACTTGAGGCGGTTGATTTTGAACGTCAACCAGCTCACTGTGAATCTCTTTATAGGATAATTAATTGATTTAATTGCAAAAATGATACTAAGGATTTACAGACTATGGAAAGACTTATCAAAAGGACACGCTAACATACACAGGCTAATACAGGTTTGTCTCTGAAAGGAAGAACAGATTCTATGGGCAATTTGGGATTTTGGAATGGGATTTCAATGGGGTGCAAGGGTCAAAAGAGCGGGATATGAAATGTTTGGACTGGGTGATGTGATACTTACAAAGTATGCTTGAGTTTGGGTTCTGGGCCACCAGCAAGGTCTCTGGACAGCTAGGCCAAGGTCTGCTCACTGGGCTCTCCTGAATGGGATCAGCTGGACATCTGGACAAGGGATCTGGTCACTGGGCTTTCCTGAATGGGATCAGCTGGACAAGGGATCTAGTCACTGGGAACAGCTGAATGGGATGCTGGACAGCTGGGCAAGGTCTGGTCACTGTGGACAGCAGGATGCTGGACAGCTAGGCAAGGGATCTGGATAGGTGGATGCGTCTCTGCTTTCCTGGATCTTGGTTTCAATGGATTGTCCCAGTGTGTCCCTGTCTCCTCTTTATATAGCTAGGATGACATCATTGCTTTACAACCTGGGGGGGAGTACCCTGGACTTACCCCTCTCCTGGGATAGGGCAGCCTACTAGTGTTCCCACCTCCTGCCGGGCCGATTGATTCAGGGGAAATGACATCATTTTAAGTGTGTGAATTTATGTCCTTGCTTTGTTTCACAAAGTTACTTTTTTACCAAAAATATGTTATGGAGCAAAACTTCAAATTTGTACTAGTCAACATCATAAGAATTAGATATACAAATTCACTAGGTCACAGGGAATTGGACAGTCCGACCGGCAACTCTGTGCGAGGTCACATTGCCCTTTGGCACAGTTTCGCTATTTCTATGAAGTACAACATATCTAAAAATCTGCCAGTGGCTACACATATTCCCAATAACATTTCACATCTTGTCACTTATTTTCAGATTTATCCCATTTACAATTCACCCCAAAATGCATTTTTCATGGCTGTTTCAGTTCACAGGCACTTGGTCTCCTTCTGTTTGTCTAAAAATCACATGAAATACTGGCATAATATCGAATTACTGCATACTCAGGGTGATGGGAAAAATGTCTCAATGTACAAGTCAATGGGGTGAATTTGTCACTGTGTGGGCAGTCCGGCAAACCTCCACAGCAAAATTGTCTCCTTCTGTGTCAGTCTGCACAAAGGACTTTAATGACGCCCTTTGAAGCTCTACAGTTTGTCCTGGGAGTGGGATGCTGAAGGAAATCGCACCTTTCTGTGAAATACTGTGTTCTGTGTTCCTTTCTGCAGGGATGCCTGCTAGTCTGGCGGAGTAGTGACTTTTCACACTCTGGGTCTTTTCATGTGTCCTGGTGGGCTGGTTCACCTGTGGATGCAACTTTTTCTGGGGGAGGCAGGAAGTCAGTGCCTGGGCCAAAACCAGTCCTTCCGGTTTCAGAGTTGCTTTTTTTCTTAACAGAAACCAAGTCTTTTAGGAATAAATATAATAAATGTATATTGAACCCTTCCCCCCACCCACAGATTCAGTCACATTTCTGAGCGAGCACAGGTTGTCATTTGACATTTAGCTTTCAAACAGCATTTCCTGATTTGCAAAAAGGGCAGATTTACATGTGTGTTCATTATCTTTCATTTCCAGTTTACAATTGCGGTTTCTGCAGACCGCAGTTTCATTTCAGGTAATCTTCTGTATGGCTTTTACAGATACAGTTGATTTATGGATACAAAGAGATACTGCCAAAAATGTCTGTGATATTAACATGGAAAAAGCAACGTCATGTCATTTCTTTCATATTCTGCAATTCGAGCGCAAAAGAAAACAAAAGCTGTGTTGAATGAATTCATAATTCTTTGCTCTTCCAGTGATTTTTCAGCAGCAATGTCGTTCCTGAGATATATTGCCTCACTTCTTGGAAATTTGAAGAAATAAAGGACGCAGGGATGTGTTTACAAGAAGGGGACAACTTTGTGGTGTTTAACATGAAGAAGGAACAAATTGCAAAGGTGTCTCGGATGTCATGCATAGCTTTAGTATTTCCAATGACAGAACAGCACATGTGGTGCCGTTCTGAGCGTAGGTCATTTTCTGATGATTTGATTTGAAAGTAAAACCATGCAGAACCATTGTTTTGGGTGGCAGTGTTCAGTGCTCGCCACACGTGCCCCAGGGAAAGAAAAGCACAGCAGTTTCTGTGGCATTATTCCAATGCAGTCTTTGGTGTGCAGGGGAGTTCTGAAATGGGCCTTAAAAGTGACCCACACCACATCAAATCCAACTACTTGGATGCTCTTAGAAAGGCTGTTCCTTTCTCAGAAAGTAGGAGACTGTCTTCCTCTACCTCATCTTCCTCAACTAATACTGTGACTACATAAGCTACTCCTGTGGGGCACAAAATCCCACAAGCTACCTTGCAAGCCATAAAAGAGGCTGTTGATGCATATCTTCCGAAGACAACAGTACTCTGTATATACTACAACACACCACTCTGCAGGGGGGAGCAGTTCCAAAGTGCTTTCGAGACTGTTATCAAAGAGCATGAAAAAGCATTGTCCCCACCTTACATGTAATGCACACCCAACATCTTCCTGTTCACCTGCCCCTCCATAGCTGTGCTTGCTGCCCCTTCCCTTACTCCCCTCCCCACCTTACCTCCTGACCTCTCCTGCAAAAAATAAATAAATAAATAAATACAATTCCCCCCGCACCTCCCAAATGGTTCCTTTTGGAACCACCTTTCACAGTTAAAAAATAAAAGCAAAAAAATAAGCTTATAGACTCCATCTACTTTACATTTGTACTTTAAAGCAGTTCGACTCAATTAGATTCTCCAACATTCTCATTAGCCTTTTGAGCTATGCTAATGAGAATAACGGACAATTGTATGATAGAGAAAATGAAAAAATGCAGAAACAATTTTCTTTCCCCAAATACTTTTTTCTAGCATACAATAAGAAACATAATCCATGGCCGTACATGACTATCCGTGCTCTCCACAGTCCCCTCTGTAGACCATGCATTATCAAAAAAGCCAGATTGCATGGGCACACCATTGCATAAGCAGCCCTTCTACCATTTTTACTGTTATGTTTGTAGCACTCCCGTATGACCTGCTTTGAAACAGTCACACACATATCCACCAATCAGTTAAAAACACTCTACATATAACCCTATCAACATATTAAATTTGCACACATCAACTGCCACTTAAAAGTGTTCTACAAATCTTTTCAATATGAATTTCACTTGCTTATCCAAAAACATTGTACACACTGCAGCTATAAATGCATACATGCATTCTGCTGTAAAGGAAATGCATGAATGGAAAGTATAGTAAGGATTAGCAAGTGCTCATACACGCCCAGAAGGAAAGTGCCACGACATGCCAAACTAGGAGGCCACTAGCTACCTGCTGGGGCAGAGGAGTTCCAAGGGTGTGGTTCACATCCACCAGATGGTAGACCCACAAGGGCGGTGCTGAAAGGGTGGAGCTGTACTGGTGTAAACTAAATACAGGCCCTGGCACCTGTGAGGTTCCTGAGGGATCAGGCCACTAGTCTCAGTGGCAGGAGTAAGCAGAGAAGGGAATAAGTAAAACGGTAATACAAATGTAGAGTGTTCAAAAGTTTCCGTAACTTAAGGAAGACTAGCTCAAGTATAAGAAAAGCAAGAAGGTTGTTCCAAAGACAAGCACCGACCAAAGACAGACAAATGCCCCTCGCTCTCTTTTTCAAAAAGTGTTTGACAATCAGACTATTTGAGTTACAGCACCAGAGGTTTCTAGCAGGGCAGTATTTAGAGAAACAAAGTTGGACATATTGTAGTCCTTGCAATTAGCAGGAGCCAATGTACAATGCACAGCCCTATTCTAGATTAGCTGAAAGGGGCATAGAGAACAAAAGGGGAGGTTAAGGAAGAAGCTGTTGCAGTAGTCCAACCTACACAGTACCAGGGCTTTACAGACATTGAACATTTGGGTGAAGGGGAGCAACAGTACAATGCCTGTAAGCCAGTCAATCTGAAAGCACAGGATTTGTTTACAAGCTCCAAAATGCAAGGAGTAAAGGAGACAGAGGACTAAAAGATAAACCCAAGGTTTTGGGCCTAACACGATGGTAAGAGTAGAGGGCTCAAAGACAGTGGGCAGAGGGTAGGACAAAAACAGGGCACATGTGCCACAGTAAACAATATCTCTGTCCTAATGGTATTGAGACACAGATTGTTAGCTGCACACAATGCCTCGATGGCGGTCAGACAATTAGAGATAAAAAAACAAGGACCACAAATTAGTTCAGGGAAGTTTAAAGAAATCTGTCTGTCATTAACTGGAAATGAGAAAAGAACAATGAGATCAGGTTAGCCAGACGGACAAAACATGTATGCAAGAGCCACAGTTATAGGATAAAACCCTAGGATACTCTCCAGGTAAACAGTGAGGTGGTGGAGTACAAACAGCCCAGTTGCAGCTGTCAAGGACGGTTAGTGAAGAAAACCAATCAGCCAGTCAAGTGCCTGTTTCATGATGCTAATGGTATCATGAAACCATTTGATGAGGGTACAATTGTTGACCGTGTGAAAGGCGGAGGAGACATCAAGGAGCACTGTCCTCAAATGTACTGCAATTAGTGGTTGAAGTAAGCAGGAATCGCTGGGAGCGGTGCTCCTCTACTTTTTTAAATTAAGCTTTGCTGTTCCTATACTTATATTTTAAAAAGAAACTGTTCCAGAATGTTTTCATTTTAAAATAAAAGTTAAGAAGATGTTGAAACTTGCACTTTAAGTGCATTACACTCAACATTCCATTAAACAGCAGGTGCATGTGTTTGGGGGTTTGTATTGTGTGTGGGAGGGGGCGTGGTGATGGAGTTTGTGGGAGTAGGTGCAGGCCAGCAGGGAACATAGTTCCACTACTTCTTTTCGTACACTTCGACCACTGACTACAATTATAATTACCATATCATGTGTTTGGGGGTTTGTATTGTGTGTGAGAGGGGGCGTGGTGATGGAGTTTGTGGGAGTAGGTGCAGGCCAGCAGGGAACATAGTTCCACTACTTCTTTCCGAACACTTCGACCACTGACTACAATTATAATTACCATATACACTTTAATGATATCATTCCACCATATTACCAATAATGTATACTCCCACTACATTACATATAATTACTATACACATTACTATTGTGGTGGATTGTGGAGAATGGGCAGATTCTTGGGGGTTTGGCTACAGCCATTCCCCCAAGAATCTGGCCGCTGTCCACTGGCCGCAACCACCACAATAGAATTAAACCATATAACAAGTATGTACAATACACCTCCAAATAACAAAACTCACCCTGAACCCCCTGCAATCAAATGTATGTCTGCAGAAACTAAAAGTGACCGCAGCCTCAGTGACATCTGCAAACCCTTTTTTCACCCATAAAAACAGCTCCATATCATCTTTATTCCACTCCTCCACCTGTTCCAAGCCCTCTTTCAGCAACCAAATAACATGAAATGTGTTTGCAGCACCATCTGCAGAACACTGCGATGTCTGTGAAGTGAGTGGCACCGCACTCACTTTTTTCACCTAGAACAACAGCTACAGATCATTTTTATTCCACCCCATCCTTTCCAGACCATCTTTCGACCACCAAATAACCCCAAATATGTTTTCCAGACTGCTTCCCAACCCGATATCCGGGGACACTAGTTGCTGTCCGCGGGTCAAACATGGCGACCGTTTCCAAAAATATGACGCACCTCACGCTTTTCACCATCCAATCAGCGGGTGCGTCCGATGTCTGCAGTCATCACGCCAGACCTTGATTGGTCCATGAGGGTGTTCGCGGACCAAATCGGGAAGTGAGTCTGCAGACCGGACCCATATATCACTAATTTCTTTTCACCTACTTTTTGGCCTTTTAAAAAGAAAACTGCTGGATGGATTTGCAAAAGCACGCTTTCGGGACAAAGCTGCCGCCCCTGCCATGAATTTGGTGAAAATCCGTCCAGCGGTTTGGGCTGTAGGCATGATCAACTTTTATTTTCCATTACGTCTATGAGGATTTCCACTTTTGGAATTCCCCCTATAACTCTGCCGCCCAGGGCAAAACTGTGCTAAACTTCACAGAATCATTCAGAGGCGACCACATAGGTTTTTGCAAAGTTTCATGAGGAGTCATCCAGCGGGGGTAAAGTTGTAAGCCGCCCAAAAAGGCTCTTTTTATGAGTCTACCAACTTAACCATAACTACACGCTGCTACCGCAGGCCGTGTAATGCCCAAGGAAAACTATTATTTGCTCTGATACTCATATAATGCACGATGTATTTCTATCAAGTATCTAACACCTGCCATCAAAGTCCCAGGCCCTGAAGAAATTTTATGGCTTGCCAACAAAAGAATAATGTAGCAAATGCTTATGCCAGTCGGGTTAGCTTAGCAATGCCATGTTATGTTAAGTCCACTTAGCACAGCAGTGTCAGGATTTATTCTAACCAGTTACAGCTGTGCTGTCCAGTACCATTTTAGCACAGTCAGCTTAGTCACAACAAGCTGAGTTAGCATTATGAGACCAGAATCTATACTTCCATTTATCACAGTGAGGCTAAACTACAGCTTTGCATTGGGTGCAGAGCAAGGGCTCATTCCAGTAACCACAAGCATAGTAAGTCAAGATCTAAAATAAAAATGAACATACTTCTTGTCAAAGGCACCTCCAATGACGGTAAGGGATAGATCAGTGTTTCCCCCAAATGTGCCCACCAATCAGCGTTTACTGGCTGGCCACTAAGTATACTAACATAGGCAAGCCATTTGTGGAACGCCCATTTTTGGAAGAAAGCTCCTTCTTTGGTAATCTCTTTGACTACATTAATTTTATTGCAGTATATATACACTCTGGAATGCTTCATCTGGACTGTGCTTATGCTATATAGTTTCAGTTATAGAGTACCCCACCCCCCCGTGCATTGCCTGGAAATTGCAGATCACTGAATGTGCAATCACAGAACTCTAAGGTGTCTTGCGGTGCGGCTGCCCTGTCACATCACCCGCCAAATTCATATCTTACTCTTGGGCTATTCCATAGACGCAATTCAGCTCTTGTTCAATAGAACAATACATTATTTCAGCACAGTTATGATTTCCCTTAATGCAGCACAGTTTAAGTGAGGTGCAATTGCCAATGCAGTAACATTCTTCCCAGCATCTGTAATTTCTGTGTGAACAACTCAGTGGTGTTCCTTGGGAAAAGGGACGTGTTGGATATTCTGGAAATGCAGGATAAAGAATGGATCTGTTAATGTCTTCATACTACAGGAGACGTAGATTGACCCGGGGACAACCTATACTCTGTGTGAGCAGGGCACACACATTTAGCTCTATTGCATCATACATAAGAGCACAACAGCTTCCTTGACAAAGGCATTCAGAGAAATTACTTTGTTATCAGGTTAGGGTGAGAACCACTCCATGTTCTTATTCAAGGCCCACAAGGCTCAATATTAACATTCCAGGGGCTTAGCCACCCCATCCCTTTGCAAGGTGTCCCCACCACTGGGTGTTCTCCGGCTATATCTATGGACAAATGGCCTGAGAAAATAACCAACTTATGGGAATTCATGGTCCTGTAACCTTTGCCTTACATTATTTATTTCAATAATACGTTCATCATATACACTACATCTACTGCAGTGGGATATAGACACCAACCCAGACACAAGCTACACCTGGCTGCCAATACTGTTTAGGAGATCCTACCTGTACTTGAAACCCACAAGCCACTGATGCAATTTGCTGCATCTTTCAAAAGGCCTCGCCTTTTACAAAACGTGTTGAAATCTACGAGGCCACCAGGAGGAGAGAGCTCTCCTAAACCACTGCATCATTTTCCCCAGATGAATTCCTCAGAAGAAAGGGGCTCTTGTGAGAAAAGGATCCCAAAAGTACTGGAAACCACACTTGCATCCTTCAAAATGGTGGTTTCAGCATCATCCAAGTCCTTGAAGGGTAAATACGCATGTCACCTGATCACCCTTCCTTGAGATGTGGGATTTCTCACCCCCTCATGGGATATCTTAATTCTTAAATTGGCGTGGGCTATGTGGCTTTCTCAGCCCTTCTTCGGTTAGCAGTTTTCTCACCCCTTTGGGAGGTATCTGTATTCTCAGCCTGCATGGGCTATGTTTGTATTTGTATTGTATTTGTTTTATTTGTATAGCGCAACCAGGCCCAAAGGCAACCGGGCGCATATCTTAACAGTAAATTACAGGCATGACATATAATCACAGTATTAATAACAATTATGGCAGAGTTACAGGTAACGTTACAGACATCATATGCATCAACAAGAGCAGTAGCGTGCGGGAGCAATACAGAGTCCCAGCAGGCACGCAGAGAGTCATGTTATATATAATCAAGAGGATAATTGTACGTGTGAGGTAGCTAACCAGTGCTTAGCTTTGTGTTTGAATAGGTTGAAAGAGGGTAGATTTCTAATGGTAAGTGGTAGGGTGTTCCAGAGCTTGGCAGCTAAAACTGGAAAGCTAACGCCTCCAGCTGTTTGGAGCTTGTATCCAGGGATAATGAGACCGTGAGTTTGTACGGATCTAAGAGCCCGCGATGGGATGTAATGAGTGAAGCAAGAGGCTAGATAGATGGGAGCCTGATTGTTTACGCATTTGTAGGTAAGCGCCAATGCTTTCAAAGAGATCCTTTGGGCGACTGAAAGCCAGTGAAGGTTCTTCCTGGTTTCTGAGATGTGAGCTGATCTGGGGATGTTGAGGGCCGCTCTAATGGTATTGTTTTGGATAATCTGAAGTTTGTTAAGGTTGCGCTGATTGGTGCCTTGGTAAATTGCATTACAGTAGTCCAGTTTGGACATAACCAGAGTCCTAGCCAGGGTGATGCAGTTCTGAGTGGTGAGGAATGGGCAACAGGCGGTGTTCAGCTTGCAGGTGTAAGCCGAGGCGGCAACAACTGCATTATTTTGTCGAGTAAAGGTGAGTGTGGAGTCTAGGTAGATTCCTAGGGTTTTGGTATCTTTGGATACTTTAATGGAATTGCCATCAATATTGAAGGAGCTGAACGATGGGTTCAGTTTGCTAAGTCTCTGTTGTGTACCCAAGATGAGGAGCTCAGTCTTGTCATCGTTGAGGCACAACTCGTGTTGTGCCATCCAGGCTTGCATGACTTGGTAAATGTCATTCAGGGCTTTGGAGTCGACAATGTAGTCAACAGAGATGGAATGAGTATCTGGGTGTCATCCGCATAATTGTGTAGGTGACACCCAGATAGTCAAGCACATCAAACAACGGTTTGGTGAATACATTGTAGAGTATAGGGGAAACACATGACCCTTGTGGGACTCCGCAGGGGACTGGTGTAGGATCTGCGGAGGAAGTAGGTGAAAAAACTCTCATGTGCCTATTGTCAAGGAAAGACCTAATCCAATTAGTGGCATTGTCAGAGAAATGGGCAGCGGATTTCAAGTGTTGACAAAGAATTTGGTTATTGACCAAATCGAAGGCAGCAGATAAGTCCAGTAGGAGTAGGAGGGACAGTTTGCGGTTATCTTTTAGATCCTCAATTTGAGTGTTTAGGTTTAAAAGAGCTGTTACTGTCCCGTGCTTGGGTCTAAAGCCGGATTGTCTCGTGCCAAGGAGGTTATTTATTTCCAGATAGTTCTGTATCTGTAGATATGCTGCTCTGTATAATATTTTTAGGAGGAAAGGGACGGTGGTGATAGGTCTGTAGTTAGTTGGTGTCTCAGGGTCTAAAGTAGTTTTTTTGTAGAAGAGCGATGACCCAGGCGTCCTTCAAGTTGTTGGGTACCGTTCCAGATATAATGAGGAGTTGATGAAGGTGGTTATAAACAAAGCAAGGTCATGTGCTGATTCCTTGATGATAGGTGCCGGACAGGAGTCACATTGGCAGTTAGATGGTTTTAAGTTGCGGATAATGTTTTCGACCTCAGAAATGGTGAGTGGAGTGAAGCTGAAAGGGGAGTGAGAGAAGGAGGCCGTAGCGGTCGTGACAGGTTTAGTTAATGGAGAGGTGAGTAGGGTGGTTTGTTTGGCATTGATTTTCGATTGCATGGTGGTTATTTTGTTATGTAGTGCGTTTTGGATATTATTACACCACATGCTGTCTTTACTGCAGGTATCGGGTGCAGAGGAAGGGGATTCTAATTCTTTAAGGATTTTAAATAACTCCTTCGTGTTGGATTGCGCTTGGGAAATCCGCTGGTTGTAGGTCTCTTTTTTGGTTTGTAAGATCACTTCCTTGTAGTTGAGGGAGGTGATGAGGAGGTGGTCTTTATTGGAATCGCAAGGGCGGCTTTTCTAGAGAGCTTCAGCTTTGCGCTTTTCTTTGCGCAGAACTCTTAACTGCGGGGTGAACCAAGAATTCAAGTGGGCTCGCTGTTTGGCTTTCCGGAGTTTGAGCGGTGCTATCGTATCAATGGCTTTGAGCAGTGTTTAATTGAAGGTGTCTACTAAAACAGTATGGTCATTATGTTGAGATGCGCAGTTGTTCAGGTATGGAGGATGAGAGGGAGTAGTTTGTCCCTAGTGATGTCTTTTTTGTTCCTCGTGGGAATAGCCGGTGTTATGGTAGGTTTGGTGTGAGGGTTGGTGGCAGGTAAGTGGAAGATAATGATGTGGTTGTCTGACCAAGCACAGGCATAATTGGAGCTTATAGTGGTGTTGCAGTTAAATTCAATGATACAGTCAAGAGTTCTGCCCTTGATGAATGAATATGTTGTGGCCTCACCAACCTCCAAGCACTCCTCAGTCTGTGCTGCGTACTTGGCTTTTGGCAGCAGTACTTGTGAGGGGCGGTCTCACCGGCCAGCGTGCAACCACGCCTCTGACTTCAGTCCTGTCTCCCCAGTCGGATCTCTTCCACTAATTCCTCCCATCTTGAACTGACAGGAATTCGGCATCAGTTAGGGAGGATGCCATCATGCTGCTTCTGGCCTGGTTTTGAATAGGCAACTCCCCTTACAGAGCGGGGAGTGTGCTCTAGCACCTTGAAGTGTCTTAGTCTTATATGGAGTTACCAATAAAATTCCTCAGACCAAATAACCGGACAGACTCAAAGAAGATTATAAAATACTGCTTTTATCTCAATGAAGGAAAGCACAGTTGATTGTAATTCACCAAATTGATTCATGCAGGATCACAGTGTCTTCTTGATTATACTTAGTTTATATAATGCTAGATGCATCATATATTACGTCATCCTACGTGGCATATTACAAAAACCTATTGAGGGTTGGCATTGGATTAGGGAAATATGTCTACATATAGAATACATGAATATCAGTCTCTCATTGGCGGTCTCTTGTCCTTAGGACATGCTCTGCGCTACTGCTAAATATGTATAATACTGATTACAGCAATGAATATGGCAGCAGAATAATACTTGCAATATTGCATGCAAAAGTGCATGGCAGGCTTTTCTGATTGGTTGGCAACCCAAATCCAACCTTGGACATACGGCTCGCTAGCAGCACATACATAGAAATGAAACCCAGGCGATTAGAGATACATCAGCTCTTCCCTTGTTTTCCCAAGTAGTCTACCCTCTCTCATCTGTAGGCCTCATGCCAGTGTCCTATGTTTGAAGATTGACTTTGCCTGGCTGCACTGACCTGGAACATTCAAGGCTCTGTGGGCACACCATTATCTTAGTGTCATGCCTAATGAATAGCCCTTGTTTGCAAGCTCTTCATCACGTATTAAGAGACCATGCATTTGTCTATTTCGACAGTGTATTTAACACTATTTGATTCAATTATACTGGGTGCAGTTGTGTCTCTTAGACTTTAGAGACTTGCTCACTCTATCCCATAAAATCTTTATACACTTTTAATTGTACAAAAACTGGTATCTGTAAATGTTCTTGTTCCTCCTAATCTTGAGAAATATGTCCTTCGCACATGGTCTGCTCGTTAGACTCCCTTCGTACTTTGCCTTCATCTCTCGAAATAGCATCCTTGGTCTCAGGCCAATATACTCCTTTATTTTGCAAGGGAAAAATAGCCTCTTCATTTTCTTTTCGCTTCAGGATCCTGGGCTCGTATTTTGAGGTAGCTCGGTTGATTGACATAAGCTGTTGTCAATCTTTTTCTTATGGTCTTCTTAAACGTTGAATATATATCTCTTAAAAGCAAGCTTCTATATGTTCTTTCTACCTTGCATTACAGCGTATTTAAAGTTATTGATCAGTGAGTCACTTCATTCTTCTTTGTGTTCATGATTACTGTATCATTGGGTACATGTTTCTCTTAGTGTTCCAATTACATTGTCATCTTTAAGTATTTTCATATCATTTCAGCATAGGTTCTTTTATCTTGTTTATGAAATTCTCTTGCTGTCATCAGACTTTGTTTTAACATGCATCCATTTCACCTTTCGTTCATGGCTGCATTTCGACAGCTAGTCAAAGGACATTTTTTTGGGGAGCTTTCCACCACTATGCCAGCTTGCGGGTACACTTTAAATGATTACCTGAGTGCATATTGTTTCTGGTATAGTCGACATGGCATAGGAATATAGAAAGAATTAATGCACAGATTCCCAATTGTGGCTCTTTGTCATTCCAAAAGGATGGTGCTAAGGGAGCAGAAATCAGGGAGAATGTGTCTACCTGCTGCTCTACAGGAGTCTCCAGAGAGAGAGTGAGAGAGAGAGAGAGAGAGAGAGAGAGCGAGTGTGTGTGTGTGTGTGTGTGTGTGTGTGTGTGTTTGCTTGTTTCTAATCTTATCTTCTTGCTGGAAAGCTGTGCTATAGCAGTGAAAATGGAGGAGGGGTTATCGATCAATCCTTCAAAGAGGAGAACACAGCAAGAAACAGCTGAGTGGTGCACCTGAGCATGACACCATCTGTGTGAATCCTGCCCCACATGGACCCCGAAAAACAACACACTAGCGCCTCTGTTTCAATGATAACCCTATGAGAGAGAAAACATGTGACTTAGCAGTCTCTGGGAAGTAAAGCATGATGTGGCAATGCAGGTTATGGCATGAATGTAAAATACTGTATCCTAATTGGTGTACTGCAGGAGTGTCGTGGTTCAGATTGAACAAGTGTTTTTGAGTTGGGGCTACAGTTTCTCTTTCTGGTGGAATGTGCTTCTCGGAGTTTAATATAGAAGGAGTTTTCAGCACAGCACAAAATAATGACGTTATACAAAATATATATTCTAACATGACATCTTTCAGTGTCTCAATGTGCATCTGGCATAATTGACATCGCTTTTCCTCCTGAGAGTTCTTCCCCTCAGACCTCTCTAATTTCAATGATGCCTAGTTGAAACACTGGCATGCCAGTTGCACTTGTTTGCCAGGATTGAGGAGCGCAGATACAGATAGGGACCATTATTATAAAACTAATAATTTAACTCGGTCCCCATGAGTGGATTTGGAAATTAGATATTTAGATATCCTTTTTCTTTGTAACAGACTTAACATACACTTAAAAAACCTTACTTGTCCCAAACACCTCATTTAAGTGACCTTTCCAGCAAATAAGTATACAAATCCTAACCTTGGAAGAGATGCACTAACCAATCTTCACCTGGAAATCCAAGCACAGCATCCTTCTGAAGCCCTCATGTGTAGGGAGTCTACATCTATCATCTGTGTGCTTATGCTTTGATGTTGTCAAAAGCTATTGTTCCCAAATGGTCCTTCCACTCATTAGCCCTCTGTACTGGTCAGGTTAACATTGATAAAGGGGGGCCATATGTATGTGCCATACAAAAGGCAAGAGCCGAGGTAGGCCTTTATCGAGGGAAGGGTCATGAACACACCATATTTAACAATACATCTTGCCATGGAAGCACTCTTGTAACTTAGCCAGCTATTTGCTAAACAGTAGTGGAGCCAATATGCAGCATTATTAAGCCCCTGTTCTGCTAATTTCATTATATTAGTAAAATTGCTCTGGCGGTCCTTAAGGAGCCTTGCCTACAGCACTGAGTGTAATGCTTTCATGTGAATAGCAGGACATTGGGAATATTCAGCTTGCACCAAAACTCGATCTATTCACTGGATCGAAAGCAAAGGGGAGTCAAATATATGCATCATAGAAGGGAGCTGTTGACACCCCCCAGGCCGCCCTTTACCAACAGAATCAGCATTAACTAATTCAGGTCAGAATCCTCTGGATAACATTTAGTTTGGGATACTTGTCGATATTATTCTTCAAGGAACAGAATAGAAGTTGTGTGAAGATTTTTCACAAGCAGCATCTGAAGAAGAAGAAATAATGTTCATTTCAGGCAGGTGCTGATACAACATACATCATGATAAACCAACATATAAATAGCAAAATACTGCAGGCATGATTTAAAACCATTGCAAGATGAATGCAGGTCCAGCCTATATACACCAACATAACATAAATTGGCAAACTGGCTGTCACAGAAACAGAACATAAACATTGGTTCATATTATATGGCATCAAGCAACCTCTTGATGGGATTTTACTGGCAATCATTCTAATCTGCAGCCCTGGCCCTCTAATTAGATGGAGCTAAAATTATCCCCCCGGCAAGGAACTGCAATGTTGCAGTAAATACAAATATCCCCAGAAAAGGAAAATAAGAAAAGCAGCTACTTCTCCTGATAAGCTTTCAGAACCACGTCTGATAATCCCCCAGCACCAGCAGCCAAGGACATGTTCAGTTTCTCTTTGGTATCAATCAAACAGGATTTCTTGACCGAAGTGTAGGACCTACTTACAATGCTGCCCAGTCTGTCCTGTTCAATGATACATGAAAACACAAGCCTATAACATTTGTAATAGCTTGATTTTCTTTACTCTTTACCGGGTAACTGTCCAGATGTGGCCGTCCTCCTCTTTTGCAAGCCCTATCTATTGCATAGGACACGTGTAAGTGCGTTCTCGAGGAACCCGCTATTAAAGTGGTTGCTACAATGGGACTGTTTAGTTTTAGCTAGCGCCTCCTGTTAGCCAAAACGATTGCATTAGCTAAAAGCTAATGAGAAGGGCGTTTGAGGAGTAATACATAGCGAGTACTTTTTTTATTGGTTATTTGCCCACCCATTGACTGCCCCTATTAATTCCTTTGGCCAATCCCACTGACTGCCTACCCCTCCCCACCCAAAACATATCCTCCTAGGTTCTCTTAGAGCTAGGTTCATCAAGCCTTACGATTACACTTTGCGGTGGAAGTGCCCGCCAGTGTTTTTTCAAAGCAGTCTTCTGCGAGTTGATGACTTAATTGGAGCTGTAAACCTGCTTCTGGTGTAATAAAAATGTCTTAAACAGGTCTGCCTTCAGCCACTCCCCATATACACACTATGGGTGTCCTTTGCGGCACTCCTATAAAAACAAGCATTGGCAAAGCCAAAAGTTTGGTTTGTGTTAAAAGTATTACGCATTTGCCAGGCACTGCTATTAAATACCCAGGTACTCACACCCTTTTGCAGTTGCTACCACTGATGGCCAGTTAATGTCACTACGGCAGTGACTGGCAAATGCCTTTCCTATGCTTACACAAAACCCAAACTGTTGGTATTGCCAATACGTATTTATTAAGTTGTGGTTACACAGTTTTAAAGTCAAACTACAGACACGCAATACATTTGCTTTTGTTTACATTCAAGTGTAAAGACACTGCATGAAACTCGATTCTTTGTCTCTAGAATTGCATGGGTAGACGGTAGAGCTCTCTGTACAAAGTTCAGTAAAGGTTGAGGTAGCATGAACAATACTGTAGCCAAACAATAATAACAACATCAATACATGAACGAGCACTATAATGAAGCATGTTATTTGGTATTCAATGTATCAACCTCGGAAGGTTGAAAGGATGAGCCGTTTTGTGGCATAAATGGGGTCGATAGAGATGACATTTCGAAGAGATGTTCAAGTGTAAATCCAACGTCAGTGGTGATTGCTGTGTCAGGTTTTACCATAGCTTTCAAATTGGGAGGGTCTTAGAACAATTGTAATTAAAATTGGTTGTACTATGAGCCGGATTGATTATAGGAACTGTGTTCGCTGTATGTTTTATGGTTTTTTTAGAATTTTGGTGTTGCAAACACTTTTATTAAGAAATCATTTTAGGTGAAAATGAGTTCTTAATGGATGTAATATAGTTTTTGCGTATTTTGCGATTTTACTCTATTCATGGAATGGCATATTATTAGGTAGAATTGCTGTTTTTATGTCTGTAGATGAATTGTAAAGATTTCTCTGTAAACCGTTCACAATAACAAAAAGCAACAACACAAAAAGAAAGATGGATTCAGCCTTGCAAGCATTAGAACCAGTGAGCTCCAGGTCCCCGGAAATCTCTAAAGCAATCCCTGAATCGATGGATTACTTCACCGGAAAAGGCAGCACCTCATATGGTTTATAAATTAAAATTCCATCGGCTTCAGCCAAATAAAAGTGATAGTCATTAAAAATGAGTGCGTGCAATTCTTACTGCATTACTTTATTGAACAGGATATGAGACTTAATTACAAAAAACGTGCAATATGTTTATTTAATATCCAGTAGTTTACAGGTTGCCAGATTAATTTTGTGTGCTGCCATTGACGTTAAAGTCATAACACATGCCTGATTAATGTTTTACAAGAGACTCATAAAAATGCAACATGCCACTAATAAAGGTTTAATGAGTAGGTGCAGCGTGCGAGGGAAAGCAGCCTACGTTCTTTCAAAATGTCGGCCTAGACATTTGTGGCAACGCTCGGAGGCCCCTTGAAATCACAGGCCTACCTTCTTAGTGCCTTGGGAAGCGCAACTGTCAGGGCGATTCACAAAACGGCCCGGCTTTCTCTTGCACACAATGTAACGCGGAGCACAATGTACAGGAAATGCAGATGAAACTGGCAGCTGCACCCTGAGCCTCTGTCCCTCTCACACGCACAGACACATGACACACAAACACGCACAGACCCACAATCACACAGAAGCACATTATGCACGGCTCAAATTCCACAGCTACATGGAAAAAGACAGTGCAGGCTTTTATGTTCTCAAGTCCCCTTCTTACATGCAAAGATGTATTTCTTTATTTAATCCTATATTTGCGACTGGACGCAACAGGGCAACATGGGAGGAAGGAACATTGAAGCACCTCATCGTTGCAATGTTTGCGAATTTGCCAAGGTTCCTATTTCAGGTTTGGTCCTTCGTTAGTATCACTCCATTGCTGGCCTTGTCATTGGCCACAACTCCAATGCCCATGCTGCAGATTGTGTTAGACAAATTGGCTATTCCACCCAGCATGGATTCCACACTCAGGCCTGTGTATAATTTGCTGACCCATAGACGAGACGAGTTGTGCACGAGGGGAGAACATAACATGAAGCACCTACTAAGCTTTTCCCCATTTCTGAATTGCATGCATTTGCAGATGGCGCAATTTATAGCTTGAATTTGATACCTAGAGTAAGCCAGCCGAAGCTGAATGGTATTTGGTGTAGACAATGTTGATGGCAATCATTGAAGCCAGCCATACCTTTGCCCTGTTACTGCCATCTTCACACTCGTGCTGAGCGGGAGGTCGCTGCTGATAAACTCTAGCTCTTTCCCCACAAAAGACTCTGCATCATTTATCATCCACAAACATCACCCCGGTGTCTAGTGATGATGATGATAACGACAATGCTGACGATGACTATGTCACCAATGTTTCATACTGTTCAGTGAGGAAGAAGAAGACATGATTACCAAACGTCCTCAATCACCAATGACAAGAACGAACAGAGTGAATTGAGCACAACATGTTTAATTCCAAGTCAGAAGGCATGGGCCAGATGGGAACGCCGGGTTCACCACAAGAAGTGGTAAGGTCTGATTGAGTTGCAAGCCAGACTCCAGCAGAAGGAGTTGCAACACATGGTTATCTTAGCAAAAACATTGCTAAATCCTTATTTGAAGATATAATGTCTTCGGTCAAACATCACCAATAAGGTTCCACTTAGTTGGGTTGATCCTTTGCATTCGACATCTCCGAAAAAGCTTTGCTTCAATTCAATGGGGAGTTTAAATAGTTAATCGGCAAATATTGAACACTGGCTTCTGTGCTGTGCATTTCAGATTACTTGATTGGGAGATGAACAAACTTCACAACTATGAACATCATGCCAATTATTGCCCTTCAAGATCCATCACAATGTCAATGTTAAAGGTTTTCGTACCGCGCACCGATGCCACTTGTGTGGTCTCCAGGCACTCAGGTGGATCTGTAATGCAAGGTGGGTGGTTAGTTGTGTTGAGCGGGAAAAGAGCAAGCAAACTGTGAGGTGCTGTTGGCAGCTTCAGTTCCGAGACACTGTTCACTGAGTATAAATGTAATTTTTGGAAGTTGACCACCATGTGCTGTTTTGCGAGATTATGTGTGGTTTGTTGTGGTGTTGTGGAGTAGGTGCAGACTGTGGTGCTGTAGAGCTCTGGTTGTGTTAAGTCCAGGGTTTGAGCAGTGTATACAGAGCAGTGAGTTTATTAGTACCGATTATTGGTGAGAGTGCTGGAAATCTACCTAAGTGCTCCATCCCTCTCACCCTCGGAATCCTTCCAAGTGCACCTCAACTCCTACCCCAGCACTCCATCTGTTGCACCCACCCCTCTGAAAATCCACCCAGGTGCTCCACTCCCACCACCGTAGCAATCAGTCCAAGTGCGTAACATCCCCCACTGAAACTCCATCCAATTGCATCACATATCCCACCATCTAAGATCACTTAACTGCACCACAACTCCCACCGCTGACATCCATCCAATTGCATTAGACCTCCCATCCCAGGAATCAATCCGAGTGTGTCACAACCGCCCATGAAAATCCATCTAAGTTCATCAGATTTCCTACCCCTGAAAACCACCTAAGTGCATCAGACTCCCTAACCCTGACATCCATCCAAGTACATCACAATGCCCACTCCTGAAATCTGTCTCGGTGCGTCACATTTCCTATCCCTGAAATACATCTAACAGCGTCACCAGTGGCAGTCGTGATCTTTGTCTTCCCCCCTAGTTGCCCTTTCTGGGTTTTACCTGAATTGTCATCTCAGCGGCCATGATTCCTAGGCTTCTCCGGAATGCATTAGGCTTTCTGATTCCTTAGTATAGGCCCTATTTCTAGCTAGGTGATGTGTTCAATGGTGTAAGAGGGACCCGCTGGGAACGCTTAATCGTCTTCTTTGATACCCCACGTGCGTTGAGCATTATCTTTTGGGAGGGTCTGGTGCATTACTCATGTTCACTTGTTGGTCTTCAGCGGGGGTACGCCTAGGCTGAGGGTCTCCCTTCCCTAATTTTCCCTCCCCCGGTTCCCCTTGAGCCTCCTTCCCTGGGCTAATCGTACCAGGCCGCCCAGCTTCTCCTGTTTCTTAATAGTACCTTTTGTTGGGGGTGGGAGGGCGGTTTATAGTGATTGCATAGAATGCCAAAGCATCAAATGCCTTAGCATATAAAAAAAGCAACGAAAAAAAGTATGGAATGTTTCTAAAAAAAAAAATTAATGGGGGGTCCCCTGAACTTCTGTTTTCCTACCCCAATAAACCCATTATACTTAAAATAAAACCTTTACCTTTGAAAAAAAATGCATTCAATTCTTTTTTTGATGCATGTTGTTAGTGAACCTGCATCTTTTCCTTTGGGTGCGACCACAGTAAACCTCAGGTCACCCTTTGCCCTCATCCTTATCACCACTACTGCTTGCTTCTGCTCCTAATCTCTTCTGTCATTTTGCCTACTACCCCAACCAAACTGGCACCAATCCACTGTACTGCCAATCCATCTTTTGGTCCTGTGGAACCCTTTGTCGAATGGAAGTTCAAGGTATGTGGATCACTAACCTGCTTCCATCTCTCCCCACTCACCAGCCTCTAATTTGCATTTGGAATCAACCTAGCCTGTTACAAGATTGCTACTGTCCTACCTAGATTTACCTCCCCCTTCCCACCCACTAACCGTAACAACCTGTCAACATCAACATGTATGCCATCTCCTACAACCACTCCAAAGTCCTTGAATGAGTAGCATTCAAAGCTATTACTTTTCATTTTTGACATTTGGTGCCTCTCAGACACCATCATGTCTGGATTCACTGCAGGCATTCCACATAAACAGCCCTCACTTACATCTCCAACATCATCAACTCTGTCCAGCTCTCCAAATGCACAACAATGTATTCTTCTTTACTTTTATGTGGCCTTTGACACTACTACCCACCACTGTCTGCTCTTTACCCTCTTTTACAATGGCATTTGCCACCATGCTATGCACTGGATTACCTCCCATCTCTCTGTTCAGGCCCTTCCTGTCTCATGGAATGCCAGAATATCTGCTGGCATGTCCCTCATAGTTGTTTTTTTGTACTTGGCTGACTTCTATTGAGGTTCTACAATTCCCCTCTCTGCAAACCAATCTATCTCATTGGTTTCCTTTTCCTCCAGTTTTCAGACACCACCCAAATATGTTTCTTTCTTTCCTTCCTTTACCTCTGATCTTTCCTCCCACATCCCGGTTTGTCTCTCTGCCATACAACAAAGCATGGCCTTTATGTCACCTACTCCAGCTCTCAATGCAGCGCCCTCTCTAACCCTTCCCATGATCTCATCACAACACACACATGGCTCACAACCATGGACACACACCCTCTTTGACATGAACCCATGATTCAGGAATTCCTGATCTCAACTGTAACAGAAGCCAGGGTAAGCCTCCTGCCCTACCCATATTCTGAAACCTTAATCTCGACTCATGTCCTCATTAGTCTTGTCTACTTGTCTAGCCTCTTCCTGGTTCTTCTCTCTAATCCCTTTTCCCTCATGATGAACAACTATATTTTGCAATTTACACTCTCTATGTCTACAGTACATCTGCCCACTGGCTCCATGCTGGACATCTCCCTGCACTGCACAAATCACTCTTCAAACATCTGCTTCTGCTGTTTTAGTCCATTCATAGAATGGTCAACCACCTTGCCTAGTCCACTCAGCACATCCTGAGATTACCAAGCCCAACACAACTTCACAGTTCCCCCTGCACTTCTTACTCGTTCCAATCAGTCATTCTCCTTGTACCCTACTGTTGGAGATGTCTATCATTGGAAGTTAAAAAGGTAACTCCTCTCTGGGCATTCAAAAAGAAAATTAAATTATTGTTTCTATCCAGGAAAGGAGTGCCAGAAGCCTGCAAAAGAGCCATCTCTCCCCCTAGCACTCACATCCCCTTGCTTTATAGTCAAGCATTCTAGAGATGTGAGAAATGTTGCCATTGTAAATATCATCTGAGAATGACTTCTCATCCACATTTTAAGTATCGTTTGACAAGCGTCGCACCCTTTGCTGCAATATGATATCCTTTGTCTCAGCGAGCAACCTCTTTGGAATTGATTTAGTTTTTCTCATTGCAGATGGGTCTCAAGAGAATACATACCACCCTCTCCACTCTCTCCATGGTGTGACGCTTTACAGAGCAATGATCATGCACAACGTGTTGGCCAAGCACACAGTGATGTGTAATGATGAACTGTACTTTTACATTTGAACACAATGGGTTGGAAATGGCAGAGTACAACGTGTTTCAGACATTATAGATGTCATGTTTTGAGGTGGGGGATTCTCTGTTGTGTTTATGCCAAGTGTCTATCTACAGTAGTGCTTCTCTAAAGTATAGTAAAGTGCGCCTCCCAACTTACCCTTGTTTTGATGGTGCCATCTGACTTCAATGGATTGCCTGCCAAAGTCTTCTGATTCCACCTCCCTTAATCATTCAGCAGGTTGAGTGGTCTGTGTAAGGGTGTGCTTTTTGAGGGAATTCGTAGGGTCTTGGTGCACTGCGGGGTGGTGGCGTTGATCTGTTCAAAAGAGTGACATAGGAGAAGAAAGTGCACCTGTCTAGTAAACCAAAAGCAAAGCACCCAAATAAAGTCTGTGTCTGGTGGGTCAACTCCAATAATGGCTCTGGTCTGAGGGTCTTATTTAAAGGGATAATACAAGCAGCCTTCTCCAAGCAGCATATTGCCTGGGGGAACCAGTCACATATTCTAAATGTTTTTTATGCCCAGGAAACTGAAAGCTCAAGATGATAGAGAACAAGGATCCCAAACATACCTCCACTGCCGGATTTATTCAGAATCAAGGCCTTCATTGGTTTTGGGCATACATCTGATTGAAATTCTAGGGGTGCAGTTCAATAGATATGTAAAGCAGGTTCACAAACTGAAAAGCAAAGCTTTGCTAGTGTATGGCATCCCAACGCATTGGTTTGACATACTTTCAAAAGACATGCTGCAAAACAATTGCTCACCAATGTAGATGTTAGGGAGATTTTTCCTGATCCCTTCGGTGATGCACCTAAAGACATCAGCCTAAATGGGAAAACAGAATGTCCACCAAGTTAGACCAAATCCCTCTCAGTGGGTAATGTAGTAGAGCAGTCAGGTTTCGCATTTAATAGGGGATGGCTTAATAAATTACACAAAAGAAGGCACTACACGTATATACTAAAAACATGTATACTCTATATTATACTATGAGACATATGATAAGTACTTAAAATAAGTAAAAGGAAATAATGCACACATGTTATATTGCATATTAGTACCCTGTGGCAAGAATCCACGGGATACACTTAACGTGGATTGGCCTGTAACTTCAGGCCCGTGGGGCATTACCTTAGGCAGTAATGGCTCTGCGGTTATTGCCATAGCATAAAAGGCAAGACCATTCTCAACGCTAAAACCCGTATCAGCATACATACCTGGTGGCAAAATACCCTATACCTTGTAATGCCAAAGGAGGGGGTAAAGGAGTCCTCGACAAAAGGTGCATTGCATACACATAGTCAGGAAATCACAACATGTCAAAACATGGTTTGAGCAGTGTTCCAGAATACCATCAATATTTTGTAGCAGCGATAATACTAACATGGGAGTTGTAAGCAAACAGTAATACCTGGAAGGTATAGAGGGTTGAACATGTGGTAGTCTATAATTGTCACTTCAAAATGATAGATAAAGATAGGCAACATAAGTCTGGGATAGTATAGTTCTGAGCCCACTCATAAACCGCTGAGGACACAATTGTAATACAGTATACATAACAGATAAACAATAACCAATGTTATCCTACGGCAAGAACAGATTTTCAGTGATTTAATACACTGAAACAGCTAAGAAATTACTGGTACTGCCAAACATTCCCAAATGTCTCACGAAGCACAATAGCCCCCAGGGATAAACACATGTTGTAGTCACTTTTACATCATTTTAGAAGTAGTCAAAAATATTCCCATATCAATGGGACAAATCCATTAGGATTACCACAAATATGGGGAAAGCAAGGTAATGCCTTATGTTACCACTAAGGTGCACCATAAGGGAGAGCCAGCTGAAGGGGACTGCAGAGGATACCCCTAAAAAGATCTCAATTCCTAGCTTTGAGAACCAATAGACAAGGAAGACCTGGTTGCAGAAGACGGACATCACCTCCTCAGACAATGAAAAAAGGGTTCGAGGAGGGACCTAGAAATCCCACTAGTCCCGGACCAAGAGGAGACCATGTGAAGAAACTGATCAGTTATTGGATCCCAGAAAAAGTACTCACATCACATGATGAGCAATATTCAGCCTTGGAATGATGGGGCAACCTTGAGTAGACATGTATGTTGACTGCTCAAGGTATGGACATCTGACTTGAAGGAACTTGAACCTACAGTTCAACAAAGATCCAGATGATCAAAAACAACAATAAACTGCACACCTACCAGGAGGTAACACAAGGCAGCAGTACCAACATCTGAAGAAATGGTAACAGGAGAATGAAGGGATCTGACCAAGGTTCCAGGAGAGCTCAAGGAAACAGGAAGCATCAGCCAGCAGTACATGGTCCCAGGACTGGTGCAGTGGCAGGAGGTGACTCAGGGAATTCCACGTCAGAGATATGGTGAGGCAGTAGCAATTCCCAACTGTCTAGGCCAGGAAAATTGTCCACTTCGACATACTTTGTCCAGCAAGGACGGCTGGGGGAAAGTGAAGTTAAAGCTCAGGATTGGTTTCCAGCTGCTTTATAAGAAGCCAGGCACAGGGAGAAACGAGTCAGGAACCAGCCAACATGGCACAACAGACCCTCAATGGCAAACCATCTTCATCAGCCGACTTCCAATATTTACAGTCAGTATCTTCCGCTGATAACACATTCACCTAATTGATGGCTTAAATCAGTCTTCCAATCACATCACATGGATGCAGACACAGATTTTGCTTGACCTCAAAGTTCAGGCTACACTGAGCTAGCACAGCGAAAGAATTGCATTTGTTTATTGATGGAGTGCTGCTAGGGATGGTGTACCAGGCTAGCCTGAAGTCTGGATAAACTAATAATATGTAAAGCAATTATACCATACACCATGCACAACCTCCTAATTGAACACTGGTAAGAGTTATAAAATAGCCTATATTAAATCAGAAGGACCTAATAAGACCATGCCAATGATGGAATTGTTCAACTGAACTCTTATGTAATCATATGATTAGTGTCAATTGTTACAACGTGTTTCTAACTCTGTTATTCAGCACATTGTTATTGGTACAGTAAGTAACACTGTTTTGACTCTTGTCACACACTAAAGCTTGTTGTCCAGGTCACATAGTTTGGTATGTAAGTAGACATTAAGTTAACCATGATTAAAGATAAAGTTAAGATATGTAACTTGACATGTTGGTTTCACATGAAAAATAGCAACAAATAATAATCAAAAGTCTATCCAGAGCCAATAAGTCACATTGAAGAGCAGTGCTAATGGCCTCACACCAAAGGTGTTGCCCCTATAACTAAATGTGGGCTCCCTTTGACAAAATATGTTTCACCTTAATTGCAGTCTTTCTCAAGGATGGGTTTATGTGGTAAATCTGATCTAGATCAAAAATTGATAGATATCAAGATTAGTTGAATATGTTTGTGCTTAGAGCAATATGATTTGCAAAATTAAAAGAATAAATGCACTAATAAGTAACATAATAATGGGATACACACAAGAAGAGGCAATTTGATTTAAAAAATAAATCTTTAAAAAAAAGAGATCCTAAATCAGTGGTAATTGTAAGACCGGCTCTAGTTGGTGGTCAAAAATATCTATCACCATTGTTAGGAAATGAGGGCCGCCACTCTGCGCTCTTAGTTAGTATTTAGTTATCATTAACTGTTCGTTAATACAGATGTTTGCCACATATGTGTATTGTTGGTCTGAATAAGGAATCTATATATAATACATCCCTATAGTTCTCTAATATGAAAATACAACTCTCCAATTTCCAAAATAATTCTTAAATTCTCTTAAGAAGTATGGTGCAGCATTAAAATAAATGTGTTTGATGCTAAGGATAAGCAAAAATAATGCTAAACTACTACTTGATGAAACAGACATATCCTTACTACCCTTTAATCTATGAATTCATCTAAATCTATGAAGTCAGAATAAGTAAATTACCTCTCACCTTTTTAGGGCAGAGGCATCTCGCCTGTAAATCAATCTGTACTGATTACGCCTGCAATGCTGTCAGCAGTTGGGAGATATACGTGTTTTAATATAGATACAATGCAAATGAATATTGCATTTATCAGTATGAATGTCCCTCGGTTTAAACCAGGTGCAAGGAGAAAAGAGCCGGGATACAACCAGTATGGCACAAGAGCCCCTAAACGCAACCCATCTTCAGAAGCAGACTTCCAACATTTCAGATCAGTATCTTCAACTGATAACACATTCACCTAAAGGATGATTTTCATCAGTCCTCCAATCACATCACATGGAGGCAAACACAGATTTTGGTTTCCATTTAATCAGGCTGGCACTGTAAACTGCCAAACACATTGTCCCACCAACATAGCATATAGACTGGGAAGTGAAGTCGGCTAAAAACAAGTCAAAACCCAAGCAGAGGGTGCCTTGGAGAGCTCAGGGTGAGCCTTTGTCATAAAAATTAACATTTTGGCTGTGCCTGATAGTCCACGCACACAAACTGGTGTCCCAAAAGAAAATGGCCAGGAGCATGTTTTAAAAACATGCATTAATTGTGTAGCAAGAAAGCTGGGTAAGAAGATCCAGCTATTCAGTCGTTCTCTAATATTACCCCAACTAAGGGGTTTCAAGAAAAAAACGTTTCACTCTGATGTTAGTTCCAATTTAATTCGCAATAGTTTTCTGCAGTAAATCAGCCGCAGTCATCTGTTTCACAAGTAGCTGTATTTAGTTATGTTCACTAAATGCTTCTTAGTGAGGCAGACATCAGTGCATGTACATTTTCCCATCCTAGGAGCAGGTGAGTCGGTCCCCCTTGTGCGACCCTTTCCATGCATTTTTTTAAGCCCAAAAAGTGCCCCCAGGCCCCCGCGTGCCCCGAGCTCCCCAGACCGCTTCCAGGTTCTTCCCCTCTCCCTCCCGCCTCCCATCATGCCCCCCACCCCTGATCGGTTGTTGCTGCCGAGGCAGCGTCGGTGTACCGACCAGCTTCCTGCACCTGCTCCTATTTCCCATCCTAGGAGCAGGTGAGTCAGTCTCCCTTGCGCGACCCTTTCCATGCGTTTTTTTAAGCCCAAAAGTGCCCCCAGGCCCCCGCGTGCCCCGAGCTCCCCAGCCCCGCTTCCTGGTTCTTCCCCTCTTCCTCCCGCCTCCCATCCTGCCCCCCGCCCCTGATTGGTTGTTGTGGCCGTGGCAGCGTCGGTGTACCGACCCGCTTCCTGCACCTGCTCCTATTTCCCATCCTAGGAGCAGGTGAGTCGGTCCTCCTTGCGCGACCCTTTCCATGCTTTTTTTAAGCCCAAAAAGTGCCCCGAGGCCCCCGCGTGCCCCGAGCTCCCCAGCCCCGCTTCCTGGTTCTTCCCCTCTCCCTCCCGCCTCCCATCCCGCCCCCCGCCCCTGATTGGTTGTTGCGGCCGAGGCAGCATCGGTGTACCAACCCGCTTCCTGCACCTGCTCCTATTTCCCATCCTAGGAGCAGGTGAGTCGGTCCCCCTTGAGTGACCCTTTCCATGCGTTTTTTTTAAGCCCAAAAAGTGCCCCCAGGCCCCCGCGTGCCCCGAGCTCCCCAGACCGCTTTCAGGTTCTTCCCCTCTCCCTCCCGCCTCCCATCCCGCCCCCCGCCCCTGATTGGTTGTTGCGGCCGAGGCAGCGTCGGTGTACCGACCCGCTTCCTGCACCTGCTCCTATTTCCCATCCTAGGAGCTGGTGAGTCAGTCCCCACTTCCCCTCCTCTAAAACCTCTTCCTGATCCCATCCCTCCCACCCACCCCCTACCCACCCATAGGCCCCTCGACCTTTATCAATGGTCCTCCCAGGGCAGGTCTCTGCCCGGCAGCCCCCAGCGGCTAAGGGCCCCAAGGCCAAGGGCGGCTCCAACAGAGGCGGCTCCAAGATGTGTCTGCAGGTGTCCGCTGGGGAAGCCAATGAAGCCAGCAACTAACAGACACCACCAAAACCGTGAGTGTGGTATGGGTGGGGAGTAGAGCAATCACTCCACTCCAGAAAGCCCATGCCACTCTATCTTACCTCCAAATAACATAGACTGCCATAATGTTAGCATATCCACTCTTAGATGGAATTCTGAAAGTTAGCATGTCCACTCTTAGATGGAATTGTGAATGTTAGCATGCCCATACCTAGATAGAAATGTGAAAGTTAGCATGTGCACTATTAGATGGAATTGTGAATGTTAGCATGCCCACACTTAGATAGAACTGTGAAAGTTAGCATGTCCACTCTTAGATGGTATTGTGAAAGTTAGCATGTCCACTCTTAGTTGGAATTGTGAAAGTTAGCATGTCCACTCTTAGATGGAATTCTGAATATTGGCCTGCATCGCATCTAGATGGAACTGTGAATGTTAGCATGTGAAAGTTGCATTTTGAAAGTGTGCCCTACAGCCTCTCTGTCAAGTTTAGAAATGTGCCCAATAGCCTCTCTGGCAAATGGAATTTAGAAGTGCGCCCAAGATCCTCTGTGAAAGTTGCATTTAGAAATGTGCCCAATTGCCTCTCTGGTAAATGGAATTTAGAAGTGTGCCCAATAGCCACTCTGTGAAAATAACATTTAGAAGTGTGCCCAATAGACACTCTGGAAAGTTACATTTAGAAGTGTACCCAATAACCTCGCTGTGAATTTAGTAGTGTTCCCAATAACCATTCTGTGAAAGTTGCATTTAGAAGTGTGCCCAATAACCCCTCTGTGAAATTTAGAAGTGTATCCAATAGCCTCTGTGAGAGTTACATTTAGAAGTGTGCCCAATGGCCACTCTGTGAAAATTGTATTTAGAAGTGTGCCCAATAGACACTCTGGAAAGTTGCATTTTAAATGTACCCAATAGACACTCTGGAAAGTTGCATTTAGAAGTGTGCCCAATAACCTTGCTGTGAATTTAGTAGTGTTGCAAATGACCACTCTGTGAAAGTTGCATTTAGAAGTGTGCCCAATAACCCTCTGTGAAATTTAGAAGTGTACCCAATAGCCTCTGTAAGAGTTACATTTAGAAGTGTGCCCAATAGCCTCTCTGGTAAATTGAATTTAGAAGTGTTCCCAATAGCCTCGCTGGAAAATTGAATTTAGAAGTATTCCCAATAGCCTTCGCTGGAAAATGGATTTTAATAGTGCGCCTGGTAGCCTCTCTGTGGAAAATTGAATTTAGATATGGGCCCAATATCCTCTGTGAAAGCTGCATTTAGAAGTGTGCCCATTAGCCACGCTGTGAAAGCTGCATTTAGAAGTGCTACCAATAGCATCTGTGAAAGTTGATTATAGAAGTGTATCCAATAGACACTCTGGAAAGTTGCATTTAGAGGTTTGCCCAATAGCCGCTCTGGAAGTGTGCCCAGTAGACGCTCTGTGAAAATTGCATTTAGAAGTGTACCCAATAGCCTCTGCGAGAGTTACACTTAGAAGTATGCCCAATAGCCTCTCTGATAAATTGAATTTAGAAATGTTCCCAATAGCCTCTGTATGGAAAATTGTACTTAGAAGTTCGCCCAGCAGCCTCTCTGTGGAAAATAGAATTTAGAAGTTCGCCCGGTACCCTATCTGGGAAAGTTGCATTTAGAAGTTTGCACATTGAAAGAGCATATGACCCATCATACCACACCCCACGCTTACTCTCTCCTTTACATCACCACTCAACTAGAACACAGAGATACTATGACACCATTCGGTATAACTGTTCTCATACGAACATCCGCTGCTTACTCTACATCATTCTATGTAAACACTGCTGGTCTAACACCCCCAGCCAGGCGTTTTCCTCAGGCTTAACGCAGCCACATCCGTTCCGGATAAATCCTGCCAGAACGAACACATTCTCCTGATCTCTCAACCACCACACCTACCGCTAAGAAGCAGCTATAACACGTGTACCGCATGAGCTGCACACATATCCGGTGCACACACGCACCTTTTGACTCTCCCTACTCTCTCTACTGATCTGAACTTCGGTTCCCAAGGGCGTTCAACCTACCAGCCCCTTCAGACGATACCAATGGTATATAAGGCGCTATATAAGTGCAAAATAACATAACATAACATACATATAGAGGTCCTAATGCCAATGCATTTTGGAAAATCATTCCTTCATCAGGGCGAACCCCATAGTCTATTAACATACAGTAACAGCAGATTCACAATATGGAAAAGGTAAATAATGTAAGATGAGCACATACCATAGGTCCCATGTTTCATATTGTTATCAGCACATGTAATCAAACAGAAGGGAGAAATTCGAGAGACGTATGTCAATTGCATAGTTAAGTCGGGCGTCGGGCCTCATCACGAGACTGAGGTACACATGCAGTAACTGGATGATTTAGAGCAGTGGTATTCCAGCCTGTTTATGCCAAGGCCCCCTTTGGGTAAAAATGTTGTTGCCGAACCCCCGCCCCCTTTGTGTAAAAATATTGCTGTTTGGCTCCTTAGATGCCATTTCTCTCATATGTTCTATTAAAAGTAGTCACGGTACTCTCTTTTGGAAGAGCTTCGTGCTCCCCTGGACACCCTTTGGGCCCCCAGGGGGGCCAGCCCCACAGTTTGAATACCACTGATTTAGAATCATGCAGCCCCTTCAGTTATTACCCATTTTGAGAACCATTGGGGAAGCATGGTTTTACTGTAGGCAGTAATGCCGCATGAGTAATACTGCATCCATCAAAGATTTTGCGTGGAGGTAAGTACCTGCGCACAAATGCAGGCAGATTTTTCGCTTATAGGTTTAAAAGCCCACCGTAGTGAGAAGGGAAAAAACATAAGTATTCGGCAATACTGCGTGTTTTAAACATTCCCTATCTACTCAAAACAAGGCTCTAATAGTAATTGAAAACCCAGTTGAAGCACTGTCATTGGGCAACTTTCAAGTTCATGCACTGACGGAATGCCGACAAGGAAATAGCATTTAACTTGATCTGATTGGCAGCCCTTTGCGCCCTGAGGAGCATTTCAATCTTCCCCCACTCTACTGCTGTGCTGAGATGTCTACCAATTTCCCCCTCACTGTATTAACTTCTGACTTCACTCAAAGTGCAACATTGTACAGCTTATGTGTCTGTTGCTTTACATTAGCAAGTCGAAACCCTGCCAGTGGCAGCGCTATGCATGGTTGCTGTCAGCCTCGGTGAAGCCGGCAACGGCTGAACAGACATGGAAAATGTATATGATCAAGACTGTACTGAGGCTCTGCTCATCCTTGATATGGGGACACTTGCGCCTTGTCTTATTTAGTACTTTTTTGGCAGATGCAAACTTGCATTTTAGTGCTGTAAAACTGGAACCATACACCAGCACTAAAATATACATGGCACAACAAGGTCCAATGTAATACACATTGCTTGTGTTGCTGTTTCACCATCATTCTTCCAATGCTTGCTGTGTCAACAAATCGGTCACAATGTTAGTAACAAGCATTGGCAAAGCCAATAGTTTGGGTGTTTGCAGTTTATTGCATTTTACATTTAGCATGGAGGGAAGGAATGGGGAATGACAGCACAGAGAGGAAGACATTACAGCATGGGAGAGAATTAAGGGCAGCACCGGGGGGGCAGGGTTGGGAGGGATAAGCACTGTGCTAGGAGGAAACAGGAAATAAATGGCAACACGAGGAAGAATACAACAAATACAATATGATATGATATGATATTTTATTTATATCGCACCCATGCACAAGTGTTTCAGGGTGCAATGAGGCAAGGGAGGGGTACAAGGGACGACAAAACAACAATCTTACTAGGCCCAGTGACATTGAGAACACGCAAGTGCAGGGGAGAGGGAAGGGGGAAAGTGCAAGGGGTGGGGGAGGAGTGGGAAGTGCTGAACATGAGATCAAAACAACAACAGGTAGTGCAGCCAGCAGGAGGCAAGTGCAAGAATTAAGTGCAGACAACGGGTGTCAATAAGTGCAGGTAAGGGGATTGTAGGGTTGCAGACACAGACCCAAATGCAAAGGGTTGCCAGGAGGCAGTGCAGGTATGCAGCTGCGTGGGCAGGGATCTGGGACCGAATTTAGAGGGCAGCCAGGTGCTCAGTGCAGTAACAGAAGAGATCAGCAGGGGGGAGAGAGGAAAAGAGAAGGCAAAAGCAAAGAGGAAGGTCTTGACATGCTTCTAGAACCAAATATGGTTCTCCTCAAACTTCAGAGAGGCAGGGAGGCTGTTCCAGAGGGAGGCCCCAGCTGGAGAAAGAGATCTACTCCCAACTTGATTCTTGGAGAAGCGACTGACGCTGTGGGAGTTGGATGTGGAGGAGCGTAGAGCTCAAGTAGGAAGGTATTTCAAAAGGCAGAGTTAAAGGTATTGCGGACCCAGGCCCCAGACGGCCTTGTGGACAATACAGACAGTCTTGAACTTAATCCTTGCAGCCACTGGGAGCCAATGAAAAGATTTCAAGGTTGGAGAGATACGATTCCTGGGCTTGAGGCCAAGGACAAGTCTCTCAGTCCTTTTCTGGATGAGTTGCAGAGGGCGAAGAGTGGTAGCAGGCAGATTTCGAAAGAGGCTGTTGCAGTAGTCCAGCCTAGAGAGAACCAGAGCTCTGGAGACAGTGAGCTTCTGGGGGAAGCAGCAGAAAGGAAGAATACCTCTGAGGAGGTGCAGTTGGTAGGTTGACTTCTTAGAGACGTCAGAGATGTGTGGAGAAAAGGAAAGCGTGGATTCAAAGATGACCCAGAGGTTCTTAGCCTCACAGGTGGGAGCAGGAAGAGGGCAAAGGGAGGCTGGCCAGTGTGTTACAGGAAAGGAAGTTGCAGGAGTGCCAATAAGGAGGATCTCTGTCTTACTGGCATTAAGGCAGAGGTTGTTGGCGGCACACCACTCCTGGATTGCAGACAGACAGTCAGAGATGAGAGAGGAGGAAGAGGTGGCAGACGGGAGCCTCAAACGAGGTGAGTGTCATCCGTATAGTACTGAAAGTTGGAGCAGAGAGCAACAATGCGGTGAGCAAGGGGTGCCAGGCATTGGTGGAAGAGCCAGGGAGAGAGGTTAGATCCAAGTTGAACCTGGGAGGATTGATCAGAGAGTGAGAAGTCAGCCAGGCCAGGGCCTGGTCAGTGATACTCAGGTTATCATGGAGTCGATTGAGCAGGATGGCAAAGTTGACCGTATCAAAGGCAGAAGAGAGATCGAGTAGGATGAGGACAGAGGGGAGATTAGAGTCAATGTTAGAGAGCAGGTCTTCACAGATGTTCAGGAGAGCAGGTTCTGTGCTTCTGGCAGCTCTGAAGCCAGACTGATGGTCATGAAGGCTGCCAACAGAATCAGTGTGGAGGTTAAGCTGGGAGATGGCCAGCTTTTCCAGGAATTTGCCAAGGAAAGGAGTTATAGAGATCTGGCGATAGTTAGCCGGGCAGGAGGGGTCGGCTGTGGGTTTCTTGAGAAGCTAAAATAGATAAAAGGTAAGCTAGCAACAGTACACATAAGTATTGTGCAACATTTGAAGACAGGAGTGACAGGTCAAAGGGGGGTAGCGCAACAACACAAAGTTAAGGGGAGTGACAGCACAAGACGGGGACGTACTCGGGCCACCTTCTATCGGCCAGAAGGCCAGTCCACCCTCTTCCTATTGGAATGTGCTGACCTGGCCTCTTCTCTCCTCTCTTCCTCTTCCAAACTCATCTTGCTGGGAGATCTTAACATCCATCTTGACTCTCCTGACTCTTCAGGACCTTTCCGCAACCTATGTGACTCCCCTTCTCTTTCCATTCTACCCTCTGGTCCAACACACACTGCTGGCCACACCTTGGATGATCTCATCTCCACAGACATCCCACTCTCTATTCCTCTCACTACCTCACTTTCATAGAATGATCCTTCTCTTCTCTCTTCTCACTTGAAGTTCTCTTCTCCTTTAGCAGTGGCACAGCCTACACCTCCTCCTGCCTTCAAGGCCAGCTGAACCATAAAAAGAGTGTCAGTGGCTGCCTTTGCCTCCACCTAGTCTTCTCCTTCTACTCCTGCCGTTGACTCACACACCGATACAGCCCTCTCTTACTTTCACCGTTCCATCTCCAACACTCTGGACATTCTTGCCCCTGTCATGAGGGTCCGAATGAAGCCTGCCAAAAAGTGTAACTCCTGGTATGACTCCGATATGGTTTCTCTTAATCGCAAGTGCAGAGCAGCAGAATGGAAATGGGGATTTTCAAGTGCACCCTCTGACAAATTGGCCTTCCACCTTCTTCAAAGGCAATATAGACTCTGTATCCACTCCAATAAAAGAGTCTACACTCACCCTTGCATCTCTGTGGCATCTAACAACATGGCTGACCTTTTCGAAGTCTGCAAGGAACTGGCCAACCCTACTGCAGCCGCATCTTCTACTGTACACACCTTGGCCCTTTGCTCGACCCCGGCTGCATAATTCACCACCAAAACACATGACTTCCTGTCCTCTCTCTCTCTTCTGCTCCCCTCCCGTGCATCAATATCTTTTGGGGCCCCCCTCGGCTGCCCCCACCCCTCCCACTCTTCTATCCTCCCTCTCCCCTCTCACACCTGATGAGGTCTCTAGACAAGTCTGGTCTATGAAAGCCTCCTCCAAACAGGTGGACACCTGCCCCACCAAAACCATCAAGGACAATATTGACACTCTTGCTCCAGCCCTGGCCGACCTCTGTAACCACTCTTTCACCCCAGGAGTGTTCCCCTCTCCTCTCAAAATCCGTTTTCTGGCACCTGTTTGCTCTCTCTTTTCTCTGTAGCAGCAGTGTCGTTGATATTTTGGTTGCTGCGGCACCAAAATGTGCCAAATGCAAAAATGCAGTGAATGGCGCAAGTGTAAAATCGGTCTGTTTCTCCAGAAGGTGGTCCCGAGTTGTCCCGTCCTACAAACAAGCATTGGCAAAGACAATAGTTTTGGTGTTTACTACTGTTCTTTGCATTTTGCATTTATTGGCACCAGGGTGCAAGGAGGAGAGTGCACATTTTCAAGGGAGGATGCAATAAGGGGTGCAGGTGTGCAAGAGAATGAGAATGCGAATAGAGAAGGGGAGGAAGCTATTGAGAGAGGGAATCATCAATGATGAGCCAGAGGAAATATGAGTGAGAAAGGGTGAGAGTCAGTGAGTAAGCAATACAGTGAGAGTGTGAGAGGAAGGATGAGGAGGTAGAGAGAGGGGGTAGGGTGTGTGTGGGGGTAAAGCAAAAGGGGTGTAGTGTTGAGTGGAAAGAGAGGTGGGTTTGCAGGGCAAGGCAGTAGGGCAGATGAGGTTGGACAGAGGGGGTAGGGCTGGTGGATGAGGTACAGAGAGTGGGGTGGGTTGGGAGGGTGGTAGACGAGAGAGTGTGGGTGGGGGTATAGGCAGTGTGGGTGGTGTGGTTGCTGGAAGAGAGAGTGCAATTGGGGTGGGTGGGTCTAGGTATGGTGAGTGGGGTTGGGTGGGTGAATTACAGAGAATGGTGTTAGCGTAGAACGGTGAGGGTAGAGAGAGTAGGGTAGGGTGGGTGGGTGGGTGTGGGATAGGTGGGTGGGGGAAGAAAGAGTGGAGGGTGGGTGGTGGTATAGAAAGTCCAGGTATATGGGAGTAGAGAGAGTGGGGAGTGGGTTGGTGGGGTAGAGAGAGTTGGGAGGTAGAGAGAGTGGAGCGTGGTGGGGATAGAGAGAGTGGAGTGGGGGGTCGAGAGAACAGGAAATGGGTGGGGGTAGAGAGAGTGGTCGGGTGGGTATAGAGAGAGTGGTGGATGGGTGGGTGGTGGTGGAGAGAGAAGGGGTGGATGGGGTAGAGGTAGTGTGGATGTTTTTGTTGATAGGGTATGGGTAGAGAGAGGGGGGATGGAGTGGGTGATTGGTGGTAGTTGGTTGGGGACAGAAAACATAAAGAACAAAGCAGCCTCTGGAGGACTCATCAAAAGTAGTCCGAAATACCCCGAACAAAACGAGCCCAGTAAACATAATGAGTGTCAGGTAGGTGGGTGTGGGTAGAGAGAGTGGGAGTTGGGTGGGTCGGGGTAGAGAGAGTGGGGCTGGGTTAGAGACCGGGTGTGTTGGATGGGTGGGTGGGGGTAGTGAGGCAGCGTGGAGGACTAACAAAACAGATCTGCTGTTGAATTAGCTCGACATTTGCCCAAAATCTGCACACATCTGTAATTTTCCTTACAGTTGGGGTTCTAGTAGATCAATTTTGTGCGAAATAGCCCAATTGTGCTGGGAAATAACCCCACATAGCCCAATATTGCAACCTCACAAATCACAGCACGGCTGGGAAATGAAAAGCCCGGCACCCGACGCGCGCCTTACAAAGTTGCTGATTGAAGCAAATATTATTGTTAGGAGTCTCCTGATTGGGAAGTACGGCGGAGGAGCTTGGGCAAAAAATGTAACTTGATTTGGTATTTTTATCCCATGGCATTGCTGGTTGTTTTGCCAACCATACATTCTCAGTTCAGGGCCCACTTTTCCTGTCTTTTCTTCTGTAACAATGTTTTTGGACATTTTTTGGTGGCGCAAGTGCCACAAAAATTCACCAAAACCAAATATGCCTGTATGCAGATTTTTCTATGAGTCTCGCCCCCCGTTTAGATGTAATTGGCTGATAACTCACAATGACAGCTTTTATATTTGCATTCAGCCGATGAGTGTTCATTTAGCTATAACCTTTCTATCTATGTGTGGTAATAGCTGTATTCGTTTTTTGGAACCTTGCCACTAGGTATAGGATGCTTTGAGCTCTTGTCTTTACTACGTAATACTTTGAATAACTCCTCTTTTTATTTATTTTCACATACACTCATTTAAAATGCAAATAATACATCAATCTTATTATCAACAGAATTCATTACCACATCATACGGAATGACAAAACATTCTTTAACAACCTCACAAATTCATACAGGATTTTCAAATTCTTTCCAAATAAAATGTGCAACAGCAGACATTACCAATGACTTCCCAGAATATATTCTACTCCAAAATTGATCTGTGCACATTGATTATACGTAACTAACAAATGTGTGGTAACCAATGGCATAGCTTCCCTGTAATCTCTGACAACCAGTCAATGCATGTCTAAAAGTCTCAACTGACATGAGACACGGTCTACATGTCCGATTTACATATGGGATTTATTTCCAGGCTCCTATATTTTCATAGGTTTCAAGGAGATTAAACATGAGCATCATAATAAATCTTCTTACCACAGCACATTTTAAAATCAATCTAATTTAAAAAAAAATACATACACTTCATCAATAAAAATAGAAATAGAAAGTAGTTTCTGTTTGAAGAAAGGTTTAATTAATTTCTCTCACCACATTAATACTGGCTGTTCCATTATGCACCTTTGCCAGTGGACACCCTTGTTGCATAATGGTTGACCATTATTGGACAGTTTAAACTTATCCTTCATAGACTCTTCTCACTCCCAGATATGCTAAAATCAGGTTTAAGGCTTTAAATTATGTGCATGTCAAAGGTGAGTAGCTTAAATAGATCACAGTTCTCCTCCCAAGTCTCATGCAACTAGTGTAGGGAGGTCACTCTCGCCTGCGGGTCCTCCTCGCCCATGAGGTGCTGGTGCCTTTCAAAGTGCACTGCATGTTGGATGCCACATTCCATATATCTATGATGATATCATTGGACCGCTCTGTTTGGTGCTAAAGAGCCACCTAGAAGCCACAACTAACAATGTTGCTGAATCGCTAACTATAAAACAGAATAAATTAGGATTATACAACTCCACATAGGAGCCATAAATATGTAGAGGTTCCACGGCGGCCCATCGTTTGTTGGCTGTTTGTGGGCTGTTGATTATCTGTCAGGAAAGGCTAGGAGGAGGAGGAACCCCAGACTATATGCAGTGTTTGTCGACTTCCGGGCAGCCTTTGATACCGTCCATCGAGAGATTCGGCTGCCCGGAGGATCTATTGAATTGGATCCGGAAGTTGCATTTAGGGACCAGTGTCCAACTTAAGCTGGATGGTGGGGGTACCATCACTGCCCCAATTGCTACCCGGTGTGGGGTTAAGCAGTGGTGTGTTTTGGCCGCTCTGCTTTTCAATGTATTCCTCTCAGATCTGGTGGATGCTTTGAGGACTGTGCCAAATCATCCTCCTTGTATTGGCCAGACTCATATCATTTCCCCCCTGACAACATTGTGATCCTAGACCATACCTACGTGGATGTTTCGAGATCCCAGGTTATGTTGGCAAAGTACACCCGTGCGAATGAGCCACTGATTAGCCAGAGTAACACGAAGGTGATGGATTTTAGTGGCAAGATAATCACCCATCCCTCATTCTATCTCCAGGGCCTTAAACTTGAGTACGTGGATAGGTATACATGCCTCGGAGTCACGATAGACACCAGGAGCATGCATATGTCTCTAATAGCTGAGTGACGAAGCACAGTGGCTTCAATTGATTGATCAATTTGCTAAGCAGTCGGCTGGATACTCTCTCGAAAGTATAATCTGACTATATAGGCAGTGTTATTGCCCAGAAATATTGTATGGCTTGGAAGCCATTACCACCTGTAATTGGAAGTGGCTAAGTATTTTGGAAGGTACATTCTGGCCCATAATTCTTGCACTGCCACCATGTGTTCTTATTGAAATTCTGCTCCTGGAATTTGGGCTGTCTTCATTAACTGTTTAATATGGTGGGCTGGTTCCCTCTGAAGAACTTAGACATAACAACAATGATTGGTGCATGAAAGAAGAAAGTCATTACATGAGACTGGAATCTAAATTATTCAGATCTTAAAAGGCAGAAGAACTACACCGACACTGGGGAATTCCAGCATAAATATATGTCCCTGCAAAAGTACTTGTTTGTCTGTCTTTGTGCAAAATTGTCTCATTTTCTACTGCTCTTTTGGATTAGACACCTGCCAGTTCTTAGCATTATTGCCTCAAGATACGATGTCCCATCCAATAGGACATACTGCCGGATATGCAAATTGAGGCACATTCTAGAAACTCCAAAGCATGTTATGACTGAATGTCCTTAAATGGGTGCGACCTACATGACTAAGTATGGTAATAAATCTGTAAAAGGAGATTATTTGTGGCAATATTGTCTTAATTCTAATAGTAGACCCGTACATCTTGCGCTTTACAGAGTGTGGTTGAAAGTCAGTCTGAAATTGGGAGGGATTACCTAGAATATGTGAACATGTATTTTTTCTCTTTTTTCTCTTTTATTGTTTGCCATATTGTAGAAGATATCTAATCATTGTTATATATAGATTTATTATGTCTGTGTTTATTCTTAGAATTGATATATTTATCTTTTTTCTATTTTAGTTACAAGTGTAGAATTGATAATTAATAATGGTTGGTGTAAAGTTCTATGTGAACTGAATCACAATAATCAAAAGGCCACCCTTGTGCCAAAGATATGTACGCTCACTCGGTTGCCCAAAGGTGCCACCTATGACAGTAAACTATGTATTCTAAGGAAACAACGTGAATTTTCCTGTTTCTGCTTTGCCATTACTCTTGCTACACACTGCATAGTCATATTAATCTTAAGTTCCTAAATCAAACAGGAATGGGTATGATCTCACATTTGATAAGGTATATTCTGAGAACTGAGGAAAGGGAATAACACTCTGTTACGTTATTTGTCTTTTATAATGCTCACATCACCCCCATAGAGTGGCCCCACTCAAGATGGCATTTAAATGTGGTCTGTGTGGTGAAAAGGAAAGGGAGAACAATGAGAACAGAAAAGCTTAAGAGTGGGAAAACTAAGGAGTCAAAACCATACAGACTTCACTCAAAACAAGTAGGGAAATTAAAACATAAGGGCGAATCATAGTGATTGTTTATGAATGTATAGTTGTGAGTGTTTTGATGGACGAGAAGAAAAAGTAATCAAAAGCAGGGATGAGAGCTTCCTGTGTTGGCATTCAGAACCTTCCTGGAGGCAAATACTAGTGAGATGGAGGTATTACATGAATTCATGTTGTTGGCGTGGGCCGCCCAAGAAGTGTACTCAGACGTTCCAAGGTGTTGTGGGGGTTACTAACCAGATAATCATAGTAGCTGCACTCATGCTGATGGCCAGATGGGGTTTGGGTAAAGCTGAGCCTGCTGACACAGGTCTCAGAGCCTGGAATTACCTGAGTGCAAGATGTGTGCTGGGGGACAGAAACAGAGAGTTTGACAAAAACAATCTCCCCCATCCCGAGGTATACCAGATTGGCCTTGGGAGAAGAAGAACGAGCGTGTGTTGCCTTTGAATGCAGTGAATTGGCATGTAAGTCATTGGCATTCAGTAGGAAAGAATTAAGTTAGAAGTAACATTGTAAAATAAAGCATGACAGTCTTGCTGGTTAAAAGGAGACATCTACAATAAACATTCTAAGAGAGCAATTGTCCATCATGAGGCCATATGCAGGATCTGTCTGGCACCTTAAGCACAGACGTTGAGGTCTTCCCGCAGCGCCTGTGAGTGTTCAAGTAAGGCCAAAAGCTGAAGGATAGCACGAACACCCTTTCTGAAACTAACGACCAGGTTATGTAGACAGAAAAGCTGGGAGAAACCACAGGCACTCTTAAATGAAAGTGGCATTTGGTCAATGGCTCCACTGGGAGAAAAGCTTTGGACTGAGATACCTGGAAGTTGCTCAGGCCAGCTAGGAGCTGTATGTGTCAAATGAGAAATTATATCGTGCCTCCTATTGCAATGAATGTATGTATATTGGCCTACGCCAAGCTGCTTATAAATCACTTGCGAAGAAATCCGTGTTGCAAGGTCCTGACCTTAAATCAATGTAAGCCGCCATTTTAGGCCAATCCACCATTTTAGGTTTGCTTTGTAAAGTCACCCTGTGAGTTAAAAGGGTGGACAATGTCATTCCGAAATACAACATGGCCGTCTTGACCTCTGTGTGTAATTAATATGTAACTTGCCTGCAGGTCACTTGTTGAGGTCATGAACTGAGAACTTGTCCTTCGTTGACCTGTGTGTAAAGGATTACTCGTGCAATAAAACGAATCCACGAGCATATGTTAAGAACAATGTATTGAAATACTGAACTAAGAACAGGTGTTTAACTACATTGTATTCATGTTTGAGAAGACCTTTATGGGAAATCCCAAAACACACAGTTGCCGTGTAGGCTTGTTGACGTATGTATTAAAGGCAAACTAGTTACATGTGGATATGCGAACTCGGCATGAACCCTAGATCAGTAATGTATTAGAGGAATATTAACCCGAAGTAGGGTTGGACATCGTGTTCACAAATAGTATAAAAGAGCAATGAATTCTAATGTACAGCGTCTCTCACTGAATACACCGAACCACGCTGGAGTTCGCTGTGTTGCACTGAGGGCCGATAGCTATCTGATTTTGCTTTGTTCTTGTAACTGATTCAGTATAAATTAAAGATCTTCGTATGTTCCTTTGTAACCCGTGTTCGGTGTATTTCCTTTTGGGGTACTCAGCCTCGATATTTTGATTTTGTTTTCATATATGGAGATGCAAATGGTAGTGTGGGAAGTGATATTCCTCTTCACCTGAGGTTAGACTCTTCTGGGAGTCAATCTGCATAATCCAACCTTGTCTCCCCTTCTAAACCAGGGCTGCATTTACGTCATCCTGTTATAAGAGGGAATCTGGGTATTATTAGGCTCAGAAGGATTGCAGAGTCTTCTTTTGCAGGTCTAGATTGGGTTCAATATCTAATTATTTGGTGGTGCATAGAGCACTATATTTCACCTTCCCGCTGCTTCACAGCCTTTGTCAGCCTGGTATGAAGTGAAGTCTATTACTAATATGACATAAAACATGAGATAATGTGGCATTATGATGTATCATAACATGCTTGTATAACAAAGACACTGTTATGTCCAACAAAAAAGTGAAAGTGTTAAGCAAATATACATTCAGATGAAACAAAAAATTGCAAAACTCTCTCAAAAAACAAAAAATGAACTTGATAACAAAGTCAACATTTGGAATTAAGACTTAAAATAACACTTAATGATGGAAAGAAGTGAAGGTCGAACCGGAGTGTGCGTGTGCAGTAATACCGCCATCAAAGCAGACATAAGGTGTTCATTAAAACTAAAATATTAAACAAAAGGTATAAAACTTTAGTGTTCTTAATGTTTGACTGCAAGTCGGCAAAAACAAATGTCCTCCAAAGTAGACACCCAGACTCGGGTACTCACCCACAGCAGTATAACTGGGGAATTCAGTGACACCTAGGCAGATAAATCCTTTCAAAACCCACACAAGATTACATTAAAACCTGCATAAGACCACGTTCAATTGACAGCAAGCCTAACCCCAGAATAGGCCTTTTTCAAGCAGCACAGAGAAGTGCATTTTAGTTAATCCAGTAAAAATATTAACACGTACCTTCAAGGGATTTGCAGAGGCAGCCAGCACGGGCATGCAGCCTTCTGTGTTTGAGAGTGATTCGGTTGAGTGACCAGTTGTGGCTGTGCGTTTTCGCTGTTCAAAATCAGTGCATGAGGAAAATGAAGCATTGTCGATATTTGATGTTGTCCTTAAAGGCTAAGTACAAATATTTGGTCAGGGAGATGGAACCCCAGTGAGAACTGAAATTGGGGACTGAGTTCAGCAGCTGATAGTCATCAGTATTTAGGGTGGCATGCACATGGAGGCAGTCAGAGAACTGGAAAACACAACAATTCACCATTCACAAATCCAAATATGTTGCAGAATACTTCACGGTTTGCCTTGTGGCAAAATTGTAAACTTTTGGGATTTTTCGATTTAAATTTGTGAAAGAATAACCTTTTTCCAGATGTTCATGTCTTCAATCTAGCAATTCCTTTAATGGCTTCTGTTTAACAGTAGTATCCACAAAACTCATTAAGACTTATAGACTGAGAGAAGGGGCACTATCGCTGGATAAATACCTGTCCGAATTATGAGATGACACCAAGGGCTAAAATGTTGGCAAATGTCATTATTCCAAGTGATAATGCCCTGTCCTGAAGTCAATTACACTATTAGCACATAGAGTTGTGCAACCAGCTAGGAAAGTGATTTTATTGTGCGGAAACAAATTAGTGCACAACAATAGTAACATCAAATGTTAATTTAATGAATGTGGAATTAGTAACATTACACTTTTCACATATTGTATTCTATTGCTGTTAGTTAATTTGGGAAATTGTTGCACAAGTGAAAGCATTTGTTTGTGTGCTGTTTGTCAGACTGCTGTATTAATCAGAATGTTTGGAATGAGATCTATGTCACAGATTAGCACGGGGTGGGGGGGGGTGTCCACACAGTCAGGAGGACAGGAAAGTGGGCATAATCCATCAGGGTCAGACTGCATTCTCTCTACAATCTGAGTGCCTCCCTGGGTGCTCACAGTTTTCTGCTTCTTTAGTCCATCCCCCTAAGCCCCATCACCCCTTTTGCTCTCCCCCAACCCACTACAATGGCCCATGGTGCCTTGCACACCATTGGTATCCCCCCAACCTTTCTTCCACCCTCACGCCCTTCCCCTCTGACTTTTTCTCTCTGGCCTCTAACATGCGCTCCAAGTTCAAGGCTGCCATGGAAATTGAAAAGTGACTAAATGCCTGATTCATGGAATTATTTGCGTGAAAAATGAAGATTTGTGCGCCTTTCTGCCTGAAAATCCCTGTTTGAAGAATGGGGATTTTCAGGCAGAAAGGCGCGCAAATCTGCGTTTTTCACGCAAACAATTCCATGAATCAAGTCTCTTGAATGTTTTCCATGGTGGTCATCTTGATTTGCATTTCATTCAGGGAAATTGGATGAAAGCAACATTTGCAGCCCCGATTTCCCTTAATAAAATCCAATTAGTATATTAGTATCTAAACCCTGCAATGTGGGCTGGAAAGGGCCAGTAACGAGACCCTCACTGACATTGGGGATGCTTGGCTCTGGCCTTTCAACCCGTGCGTGTAGCAGGGGAGTTGCTAGATCTAGAAAAGACCCGGGGCTACGCTGATGTCGGAACTGTTGGGACTGGGGGCTAGCTAGTCTTTTGGCTGTAGCTCCTAGATTCTATCCAGGGCTACAACCAAAAGATCAGGGGCTATAGCCCCTTTAGCCCCCCCCCTAGCAACGCCCCTGCCGTGTAGCATGGTTTATTGCTATATTATAGACTGCATTCTGTTTGGCAGATAAAAGGTGTAGAGTGGAATCCATTACTAATATGCATTTTGAAATTGAAGTGATGTGCTCCGTTTTGACAAATAAAAGGAGACTTTGCTTGCATTGCAATGTTACACATTAAACTGAGGCACCCGACTCTTGTCAGAGGATGCTCACATTTCTGCTTCATAAATTCAGGGTGACCCTTTTGGTGTGTGACCAACCCTGATTTGCATATGGTATTTCCCCTTCTGTAATGGCTTGGCAGGATGAAGTACAATGGTCTAGAAGGTTGCCCAGAGCAATGCCAGAGGTTAGGATTAATTTCAAACCTTCCAGCCATCACCTCTTTTGTTTTGCTTAAGTCACCATGAGTGGGACGGGTATGCCCAGACGTGGGCCCCAAGCATGCTGGTTTAGAGACCCATGCTACTCCTCAGTGAGACTGAAACATGTCTGGGGATGTTTGTGGTCTTGTGCAGAGGGGATGTGACCTAGAAGTTCAGGCTGGACTTCCCCTTTTGAGGTGGGACAAAGTCTGATTTTCATATGCACTTCCCCCTTCTGTAATGGCTTGGCAGGCTGAAGAACTATGGTCTGGAAGGTTTCCCAGAACAATACCAGAGGTTAGGATTAATTCCAAACCGTCCAGTCATTACCTCTTTTGTTTTTCATAAATTCTGGTATCCAAGTCTCATAAACCGGATGGCCTTAGCATAGCAATCAAAAAAGTGATGGGTGGAGGGTTTTGAATTAATCTAAACCACTGGCATTGCTCTGGGCAGCCTTCCACACCACTGTTTATTAGCGCATCTGCACCATTGCAAAAGGGGTTCAGCCATATGCAAATCAGTCCGGTTCAGCGATCAATGGTAGCAGCCCAGCCCAAACTGCAAGGCCAGGTCCCCTCTGCACAAAAACACAAGCAACCCTACACATGTGTCAGCCTTGTTGGGCCTCCTCAGTGAGGTGCAACTTGGTTCCCAATGGCGCAGTGAGCAAGGGACCCACGTCTGGGCATTCACTCTCTCACATAGTGAGACAAACTACAACCAAAAAAGTTATGGGGGGAAGATTTTGAATGATTCTAAACCACTGGAATCGCTCTGGGCAACCTTCTACACCACTGTTTTTTAGCCCAGCTGCTGCATTGCAAAAGGGGTTCAGCCATATGCAAAGCAGTCTGGTAATGCCACCAATGGTAGAAGCCCAGCCGGAACTGCTAGGCCAGGTCCCCTCTGCACAGAAATACAAGCAACCCCAGACAGGTTTCAGCCTTGTTGGGCCTTCTCAGCAATAAAACCTCATCCGGTGCAAGGGCCTTAAAGATGAGCACCCGTTCGGTCACTACTCAATCCGGCCCACCAGATCGAATGTAATTTCTATTGGTACGCCAGTATTTGAATCCAAAAATACAGGTTGTTAATAGCAATCTAGCTTGTGGTGTCCCATTCATTCAAACAAAAACCTTACCTAAAATAGCCGCCATGGAGATGGAAGGCTTATTCCATTTCCTTGGTGGCTCAGGAGGTGGGAACGGCAACGGCCGTTGCTCTGCCATCCCAGAGGAAGCAGGTAAATGTGGAGGAAAGTGGGAAAGAGCAAAGACTGAAGGAGAGGTGGGGGGAAGATGATAGATGGGCACTAGCAGCTCTGGCCATGCTGGGAACGCAAGCTTGGATTGTGGGAATGAGTACACAATCTGAGCAAGCTGAGCAGCTGTGGTGCCTGCCCAGGGTGCTAATGTCCGATTTGCAGAGCAAAATGTACGTAAAACATGAGGAATGTCATGGCTCTCACAAGCCACAAGGCATTTATAGTGCAACTAATTAACAGAAGAACTTGCAAACTCTATAATTAAAATTAAATTGATATGTAGATGTAGAAGGTGCTATCCTAGACCTAAAATACCCCTTATGAAGTTAATTCCAAGCTGTAGAACATAATTGGGAGGCGCACGTACATCGTAATTAAAGAAAATATTCTTGCCAAAGGTATATACTAATTTCTGTGCCTTTCCATACCACATCACAGAAATATGTCAAAAAATGTAAATTGTCTTCAAATGGAATACCAGATATTCCCATGTCCCTCAGAAAGCTTCATGCTCAGGAATGTTACCCTGGGATGCAGGGAAGTATGCCTTCTTAGTGCAAACCACTCCATCATTTACTAACACTAATGAAGAAAGTGCTATCTCTTACTAACTGACCCATGCATGCAATGCTCATCTCTGTGCCTTGATTTCTGTCTTCCGGCTTAACTTTGAGAACACACTCTCATAAATCTTCCCTTCAAGGACATCTTCCATTGTGACAAATTGACTTCTGCCCTATTTACGTATTTTGCTGGACCAACGTGATCTTAATTGTGTTCAAAGATCGTTTTGCTTCCCTGGATTGACCTGCACTGCGAGCTGGAAAGGGGCTTTTGCAGGTGCGCGAGCGCTGCTGTGAGGAGGCGGGGCTTGCGCTCGCCACGTGATCTATCACGTGACTTGTTCCACCTTTAAAGCGCAGTGCCATCCGCCTGAGCGACGCGTATTTTTCTGGACCAACGTGATCTTAATTGTGTTCAACAATCGTTTTGCTTCCCTGGATTGACCTGCACTGCGAGCTGTGAAGGGGCTCTTGCAGGTGCGCGAGCGCTGCTGTGAGGAGGTGGGGCTTGCGGTCGCCATGTGATCTATCATGTGACTTTTTCCACCTTTAAAGCGCAGTGCCATCCACCCTTGCAGCGTTAAGCCCATCGGGGTCAAGGCCACTGGCTGTTGTGCAGCTGTTTGGCGCTGTAGGAGCTAACTCTCAAGTCAGCAGAACATAGGAGGCGACCTGATCCTCGTAAGTACTGTTTGCTGAGAGTCCTTGATTCGGCATCATAGTGTCACCAGACGCATTTGCAAAGACAGTAACTGAGAACCTGTTCTTAAACTGAAATTCTTTGCTATCCGTAACATTTCTACTGGTGACCTTGTTGTGCTTACAAATAACGAGCGGCGGGAGACTGCGGGGCTAGTCCCTTTGATCCCAGTCGCATAATTTTTTTTTTTCCCTAATACACTGCTCAAACTTGTATAACTAGAGTGGTTAGCACAAAATATTTGCTGAGAATCAAGAGGTTTTTTTTTCTTTTTTTTGGGTGGAATCATGACATCGAAAGGCATCTACCATCTGACAACAGCGATGCTTATGAACATTCGGCAGCAAATAATGTCAGAGTCTCAGCAAATACATGAAGATCAACCAGCAGTCAAGGCGGCTGCTAATACTTGCTCAACCCCAACCCTGCGAACACCCCGATCTAAAACCAAAATGAGCAACAAGAAAAAAGGGGTACCTCCAGATAACATAGACATTCGTAAATATGGATTTGGTATCATTGGTGAGAGCGTGTCGGCCACTTAAAACCTCACAACAGTTTCTCCACCGTCGTCTACTAATGGCCCCGGTAACGCAAACTCCAATGCAGGATCGTGTAGACATGCTCCCCAATCCTCCATGGTCAGAACACAGGTTGAAGTAGTCCCTAAACCTGATGGTATTAACAGCTCTCTTACAGATAGCATGATCCTACGTAACACACTCTCTGGATCGCCGTCTCATGCATTCCTTAATATACCTAATCCTAGCCAAGAGGCTGTGATTGAATTGGACTCAACAAATTCCTGTTTCTCGGCCGGAGTGGAGGACTCTAATCTTTCACAATCCCCTGACATGTTTCGGCAATCTGGCTGCAACATCTCAGACATAGATGTATCTTACATTGCTCCTAAACCTCGTAGAGCAAATGAAGAAACACAAATCTCGACAAAAATCTCTGACCCTTCAAAAACCTTGCAATTGACTCTAGAAGTAATGAATATTGCATTAATGGCACTTGCTAAATTATTTGAATCTGTTGACAGTACTCTCAAAGATCTAACAAAAAATGTCAACATTATGAGACAACTAATTATGTCTACAGCCTTTAATCACCTCAGGATAGTCTTAACGAGAAACCTGACAATGTAATCAAATTGTCCAAAGATTGTTCCCAAACTCTAGCTGAGAAACAAAAGGATCCTTTGAAAAACATTAAAGCTTATGCTGATGTTGACACACAAACAATCAAAATCACTGATTGTCAAAGTGCAGTAATTGTATCGGATTCTATTGCATGTGAAAGAACTATGCCCACGGTTCAACCTGTGGCCATAAAAACATATGTGCCTTTTGTTAAAGGAATAATCATGGAAAAACTTGCAGCATCAGTTTCATCATCTCCTTCACATGACACACAACATTTGAGTCACTCTAAAAAACCGACGAGTGACCCTCATGACCTGAAGTCTATATACCCGGTTTTTGATGTAAGAGCTACCAACATACCAATCCCAATGGAAACAATTCGTAAGAAAGCTCAATAAAAAAAAAAACGAAAAATGTGAAGACTGCAAAACTAATTGCAACCTCTGCAACAAAACAGTTTATCAACAACAAATAGCAGAGCTCTGGCTGCATCCAATAATATAACAAAAAAAATGCAGCACTGGTGAATTTGAAGAAAACTAAGTATCTTGAGTCTAGTGAATCCCCTAGAGTAATTGTTGACCACCCCCCACTAGATGAATTGATCAAATTAGCATCAAGCCAGCAGACACCCCAATCAACTCTCTTTGAGAATTACTCTCCCTCCCTCCAAACAGTTCATGCTGGTAATATTTCAAAAGAACATATTGAGCCTTGCAAGAATTCCGCAGATGCTAGAACAGCACTAAGGCATGAAATTGATTTGTATTTAGAACAGCGCAAATTTGGACCCCCTTCTATGCCCATTATAACAAATGGGCCTGCAAAATGTACCTCTGTATCCTCAATGCCAGTCACGTCGTTAGTGATCTCTAATGAGAAGAAGAGTCTTCCATCTAAAAAATTATCATTTGTAGAATCAGAGCATCTGTCGTCAGAGAGCGCCCCTCCCAAGAATGCTAACCATGACAACTACTCACAATGTGATCTTCAAGAAATAAGAGACTCTATTGCTCGTTTGTGGCAGATGAATGCGAGACAAGTTCTACCGTCTCAAGCTGGCACATTTACAGAAATTAAAACACAAAGCCCTCAAATCATGGATAGACAGGACTCTGTCAATACGCCTCTGACTTTTCAAAAGCGTTCTTTACTTCTTATTAAAAAGATAAGTCCCAAGACAGAAACGAGATACTCTATGCTGCTCTCATGTCGAGCTGAAATTACTCCTGTGTATATCATGAATCGTCAGAGTATCTTAAAAATCTTTTCTGACACCTTTGAGCTGCAGGAAATTTGTTCTGATGATCTAGATCAAATTGAATTCTCTAATCAAAATAATCTGGGTTTAGCTCGAATATGGACTCGTTCCGTAATAATACATAATATTATCTGCGCCGCAAGGGATGCCCTGTTCAACCTGGGATTCTTGATCTCATTTAATCTTGATAGGAAAAGTCCTCTAAAGTCTTGTCTTAAGACTAATCAGAATCCTGTCTCTAACACTGCCAGACAAAATGCTCCTGAGCACAAAGAATATAGTCACATCACTAGAGTGTAACTACAACCTGGGAATGTCAAAGTGACTCTATCAGTAATCAGTTGGAACACCCAAGGCTTTAGCCATCTTATTAACAACCGTCAGAGTATCTTGGGAGATTATGATCTCATCTTTCTCCAAGAAACCTGGTTGTCCAGCCCTCCGGTTTGGAATAATTTTGATATTCATCTGGAACCTGCAATATGAGCAGCCAAGGGCAGACCAATGCCAGGCTTGTTAACCACCACTAATATCACAACTATCATGCATTTGCACACTCTGCCTGCTGTTAATTCTTTCATACAATGTTCTTATTTTTCTGTTAACTCCATTAAAATAGCATGTATCACCATATATTGGAACCCTGTGGGCATTTCAACTCACCTGTTTCTCAAACATTTGACAACTTCTATGGAGCATATCATCCTGGAAAATGGCATTAATTATGTCATCATTGCAGGTGATTTGAACATACATCTTGTAAATAAGAATCTATCTAGAAAGCAGGACCGAGGAAAATTGTGTGACATTTTTGCCAAAGCATGGAATTTGGTGATGTTGAATGGAACAAGCATGGCTGACTCTCCCCCCAATCCAACTTGGTCCAGATGCAACCAAAGCGCAATCATTGACTACATCTTTGTTACTAGAAATCTATTTGATCACATTTCAGAATTTGCAGTGATAATATCTGAATATAGCGATCATAGACCGCTAACTTTCAAACTGACCATGTCATCCTCCCCTTGTCCACAGAGACAATGGTTGCAAGGCTCAGTGAAAACAAATTACTCCTTGAACCGATTAAAATGGTCAGAAAAATCACTTGTTAAATACAGAAATCATCTAAAAAGCTTTGATCAAACAGGTATGAGTCTCATAGTTGCAGACAATGTAGCACCTTATGACCTTATGCAGCTGTATGCTACATGTCAGAATTCCAAACCAAGAATCCATCCACATGCCAATAACATTGTTCGTCTTAGAAAAATATTGTTCAGGAAGCAGAAGTTCGTACTGTACCATTGGCTTTCAGAGATGCAGCCTTAAAATCTATTAAAACAGCGTATAGAAATTGGATGAAGGAATATAGAATACTCGCTCAACAAAAAGATTCCGAGAGCATGCTAATGCATATTAGTAACCCGGCGAGAGACAATCAGAAGGCAAGAGCCATTCTGATTGGCTCTCGCCAGGTCCCTACCCGGCCGGGAATCCCTTCATCGGGATTCCACGGCCTTTGTTCCTGGCGGGGGGCGTGGCAGCCCCTCAGCTAATGAGGAGACTCGAAGCGGGGCCATCCCCGCTCCGAGCCTCCCCGCGGCTGAGAGGCTGCCTTCGCCCCCCGCCGGGGACTCGGGTAAGGAGGATTTTTTTTTCTAAATCCCCTACCTCCCCCCCCCACTTACCTTCTTGTTCCTGCGTCCCCGGCGGGGGACGAGGAAAGCCTACAGCCGTGTGGAGACTCGGAGCGGGGCCATCCCCGCTCCGCGCCTCCACACGGCTGGAGGCTTCCCTCGTCCCCCGCCGGGGACGCAGTTTACGTTTTTTTTTTTACCCCTGGTCCGGATGTGCTTTCGAATGGAACATTGAAAAACAATGTTGATCTATGGGCTTCAATCTTGTATACCTTATTTAATTGATCATATGTAATCAAGAGCTGCCTAAATCCTTGACCCACTCAATCATCGTGCCGATCTACAAAAAAGGAGATCGACAAAACCCTTTGAGCTATCGGCCCATTGCACTTTTAGATGTGCCAGGGAACATTTTTTGTAGATTGGTTCTTCGTGATTTGAATACTTGGTCTCTGGCATCTCATCGTAGAGATCCTTTTCAAACGGGTTTTGTTTCTGGTTTGGGCACATCAATCAACTTAACTCTACTTAACACCATCAAATCATCATTCATTATACGGAAACAACCCATATATATGGCCTTCGTGGATTTCCGCATGGCATTTGATTCAGTTGACCGAAATCTCCTTGTGAAAAAGCTGTTAAAATATAAATGTCCAGATTCATTGATAAAGATGGTGAGCCTTTTGCACACAAACACATCTATACAAATAAAACTAAATACAGAAGGCCTCTTATCTAACATCATTGCCACCGCTAGAGGCCTGAAGCAAGGCTGTATCCTTGCTTCGACACTGTTCAATCTTTTTCTCTTGGACATTGCAGACGATCTGGCCTCAGCCCCATCAGACTCACCTAAGACAGAAAATCAAACTATATCTTGGCTGCTATACGTGGATGATTTGGTCCTAATATCACAAACTCCAGCAGTTTTAAAGACTCTTCTTGATGTACTTGATCGCTATGTATGCTCAAACAATTTAACGGTCAATGAAGACAAAACCCAAATAATGATACTGAATAAACCAAAATCTTTCTTCTCAAATAAGCACCAGTGGTCAATAACTGGTCATAACTTACAGATAGTTTCAGAATACAAATATCTGGGGATGATGTTTAATAATCTGAAATCGGACAAATCGGTTGAAATAGCTATTCTAACAAAACTTACCATGTTAACATCTCAAGCAAAAATAATCTTGGCTAAATACTGTACGTTTACATGGACCCTGATTATGTCCTTTTATCAACAAAAGGTTCTACCTGTGATCACATATGGCATGGAATCTGTGCTACCTAGAACCCAGTTATTCTGGAATCAAATAGAGGCAAAATTTTGGAAATCCATACTCAATTTACCAAAAAGCACTCTGACCATGTTATTAAGATTTGAACTTGGGCTTCTATCCATACACTCTCAAGTTACTTGGAAAATGTGCACATTGTTTAGAAAATGTTTGTTGGGTGTCTCTACCCAAAATAGTTTAGCCATTTTAGCAAATCACCTCTTGACCTCAAACCAGATATTTCCATCTAACTGGCGAAATCATGTGATGAATGCTCTTATCAATGCAGCAATCTCAATTGAGCTATTACTCACAAATCGATCTAGAGCTAAGATCAAATTATATCAGCTTGATTGGATATCCACTCAAGAGAAATGCATGAAGTTAAAAGATTTTGATAGAAACCTCTTCGGTCATAAGAGATTCCGCACAATGGCTGATTATCTCATGAAATGTCCATCTTCTGCCTTAAGACAGAACATTCTGAGATTTCGGCTGAATTTATGGCCGGTAAATGAGATTCAGAAGAGGTATAGTGAAAAAAGATCTAATGTATTGTCGATTTTGTAAGGATGTATCCTACACAGAAACTCTTTGCCATATTTTTACACAATGTGAGGCATTTGTGGCAAACCGCTCGAAATTGGCCAAATGCATGAAGTATAAGCTCAATACAAGATCTGCTAATGAAATTTGGGCTGAAATCTTCAGCACAAAAAAGATTTCAGTTATAATAGCAACCATTAAGATGCTTCATTATGCATTTCCGTATGAACGAAAAAGCAATATAACTGTCAAGTGGAAATGAAAATGTAATTATGTCGCTGTTACCCGATGATTTTTGCAAAAGATAACGTCCTTTTTAAACTCCTCATTCAGACCTAAGTCTACTTATCATGTTTTTAGATATAAAGAATGTGAAAAGATTGATTGTATTATAATGATGATGATTTGTTCTTTTTAATATTTGTAAAGTTGATTTTCAACTAAACCAAATAAAAAAAATAAATTAAAAAAAAGACTTCTGCCCTGCAGTAGTACAAGGATGTGTAGAGGCTACAATGCCCACTCAGCCCTCACACTGATACAAACCAGGAGCCAACACAATCATAAAGGTAAAACAAGCACAATCAAGAGATATACCTCCTTCACCTTTTGTGTTAATGTGAGTTGAGGAAGGCTATATTAAGAGGAGTGTTAATGTGATGTAGTAGCAACCCAAACAACAAGTATAATGGTCCAAAATAAAGGAATGTTCAATTGTTTCTATCAAAATATATACTTTAATTAGATACACCATGTACAATGATAACTACCTAGAAAACACTGTAAAACCCCACCCTTGTAGAAGAAACACAGAATATGCACAGAGAATGGATGCCTCAAATGCAGCAATGTTATTGAAACAGGTTATTTAGGGGGTAATTCATAGAATTCAGCGCACAAGTGGCACACGCGGCTGGCGCACAGTGTGCGCGTGCGAATCCCTGCGCCAGCCGCATGTGCCAAAATCCATTTCCGCGCACAGCGTATTCATGGATTCCAGCCAATAAAACCAGCCGTGGTGCACAGTGGCGCAGCGACCCTGCAGCAGCGCCAGTTAAGCCCCAAGAACGCCTCTCGCTCAGTGAAAAGCCATCAACATACCCAATCCAGCGCAAAGGGCTGCGCTAACCCTGTACCAGCACAGCAAGCGGGCTACGTGTATCACTGGGGTGCGCGGGAAGTACCTCATGCGATTGGCCCCGTGCGAGCAGGGTACGCTTATTTCAGGGGGTGCGTGGGAAGTTCTACACGTGATTTCATCATGGTACGTGTATTTCAGGGGTGCGCGGGAATTTCCACACGCGATTGGGCCCGTGCGAGCAGGGTACGCGTATCTCAGGGGTGAGCGGGAAGTTCCACACGCGATTCCATCAGGGTACGTGTATTTCGGGGTGCGCGTGAAGTTCCACACGCGATATCAGCAGGGTACGTGTATTTCAGGGTGCAGGGGAAGATACACACGCGATTTCCGCAGAGTACGTGTATTTCAGGGGTGCGCGTAAAGTTCCACACGCGATATCAGCAGGGTACGTGTATTTCAGGGTGCAGGGGAATTTACACACGCGATTCCAGCAGGGTACGTGTATTTCAGGGGTGTGCGGGAATTTCCACACGCGATTGGGCCCGTGCTAGCAGGGTACGCGTATCTCAGGGGTGCGCGGGAAGTTCCACACGCGATTCCATCTGGGTACGTGTATTTCGGGGTGCGGGGGAAGTTTCACACGCAAAATCAGCAGGGTACGTGTATTCCAGGGGTGCGTGGGAAGTTCCACACGCGATTCCATCAGGGTACGTGTATTTCAGGGTGCAGGGGAAGTTACACACGTGAAATCAGCAGGGTACGTGTATTCCAGGGGTGCGCGGGAAGTTCCACACGCGATTCCATCAGGGTACGTGTATTTCAGGGTGCAGGGGAAGTTACACACACGATTTCAGAAGGGTACGCGTATTTCAGGGGTGCACGGGAAGTCACACACGCGATCTCATCAGGGTACGTGTATTTCGGGGTGCGCGTGAAGTTCCACACGCGATATCAGCAGGGTACTTGTATTTGAGGGTGCAGGGGAAGTTACACACGTTTCTTCCGCAGGGTACGTGTTTTTCAGGGGTGCGCGTGAAGTTCCACATGCGATATCAGCAGGGTACGTGTATTTCAGGGTGCAGGGGAAGTTAGACACGTGACTTCCGCAGGGTACGTGTTTTTCAGGGGTGCGCGTGAAGTTCCACACGCGATATCAGCAGGGTACGTGTATTTCAGGGTGCAGGGGAAGTTACACACGCGAAATCAGCAACGTACGTGTATTCCAGGGGTGCGTGGGAAGTTCCACACGCGATTCCATCAGGGTACGTGTATTTCGGGGTGCGGGGGAAGTTCGACACGTGATTCCATCAGGGTACGTGTATTACAGGGGTGCGCGGGGAGCACCACACGTGAATTGCACGTGTGGGCCCTCCCAGGTGTTCCCTCTACACCCTCCACGGCCCCTGCAGGTGGCTCACACCACAGGGGCCTACCCTGCACATGTCCTGCAGGCACCCCATCCACCATGACCATGCCCCCCAGCAAACCCACATGTCAACTTGCACTAATGTCCACCAACGCATGTCCCCCTGCACCCCCAGCCACCAGGGGCACCCTCCACAGGCCCCCACCCATGTCTCCCACCACCCCCACCCCCAGCCACCAGGGGCAGCCTCCACCAGGCCCCCACCCATGTCTCCCACCACCCCCACCCCCCAGCAGTGCAGGGGCACCCACCACCAGGCCCCCACCCATGTCTCCCACCACCCCCACCCCCAGCCACCAGGGGCAGCCTCCACCAGGCCCCCACCCATGTCTCCCACCCCCCCACCCCCCAGCAGTGCAGGGGCACCCACCACCAGGCCCCCACCCATGTCTCCCACCACCCCCACCCCCCAGCCACCAGGGGCAGCCTCCACCAGGCCCCCACCCATGTCTCCCACCACCCCCACCCCCCAGCAGTGCAGGGGCACCCACCAACAGGCCCCCACCCATGTCTCCCACCACCCCCACCCCCCAGCCACCAGGGGCAGCCTCCACCAGGCCCCCACCCATGTCTACCACCACCCCCACCCCCCAGCCACCAGGGGCAGGCTCCAACAGGCCCCCACCCATGTCTCCCACCACCCCCACCCCCCAGCAGTGCAGGGGCACCCACCACCAGGCCCCCACCCATGTCTCCCACCACCCCCACCCCCCAGCCACCAGGGGCAGGCTCCAACAGGCCCCCACCCATGTCTCCCACCACCCCCACCCCCCAGCCACCAGGGGCAGGCTCCAACCGGCCCCCACCCATGTCTCCCACCACCCCCACCCCCCAGCAGTGAAGGGACACCCACCACCAGGCCCCCACCCATGTCTCCCACCACCCCCACCCCCCAGCCACCAGGGGCAGCCTCCACCAGGCCCCCACCCATGTCTACCAGCACCCCCACCCCCCAGCACTGTGGGGCACCTGCCAGCAGGCCCCCACCCATGTGCAACTCATGTACCCCTGCACCCCCACCCCCCAGCACTGTGGGGCACCTGCCAGCAGGCCCCCACCCATGTCCAACTCATGTTCCCCACCACCCCCACCCCCCAGCACTGTGGGGCACCTGCCAGCAGGCCCCCACCCATGTCCAACTCATGTTCCCCACCACCCCTACCCCCCAGCACTGTGGGGCATCTGCCAGCCAGCCCCCACCCATGTCCAACTCATGTTCCCCACCACCCCCATTCCCCAGCCGCCAGGGGCAGCCTCCACCAGGCACCCACTCATGTCCAACTCATGTTCCCCACCACCCCCATCCCCCAGCCACCAGGGGCAGCCTCCACCAGGCCCCCACCCATGTCTCACACCACCCCCACGCCCCAGCCACCAGGGGCAGCCTCCACCAGGCCCCCACCCATGTCTCCCACCGCCCCCACCCCCCAGCAGTGCAGGGGCACCCACCACCAGGCTCCCACCCATGTCTCCCACCACCCCCACCCCCAAGCCACCAGGGGCAGGCTCCACCAGGCCCCCACCCATGCCTCCCACCACCCCCACCCCCCAGCAGTGCAGGGGCACCCACCGCCAGGCCCCCACCCATGTCTCCCACCACCCCCACCCCCCAGCCACCAGGGGCAGCCTCCACCAGGCCCCCACCCATGTCTCCCAGCACCCCCACCCCCCAGCACTGTGGGGCACCTGCCAGCAGGCCCCCACCCATGTCTAACTCATGTTCCCCACCACCCCCACCCCCCAGCACTGTGGGGCACCTGCCAGCAGGCCCCCACTCATGTCCAACTCATGTACCCCTGCAACCCCACCCCCAGCACTGTGGGGCACCTGCCAGCAGGCCCCCACCCATGTCCAACTCATGTTCCCCACCACCCCCACCTCCCAGCACTGTGGGGCACCTGCCAGCAGGCCCCCAACCATGTCCAACTCATGTTCCCCACCACCCCCATCCCCCAGCCACCAGGGGCAGCCTCCACCAGGCCCCCACTCATGTCCAACTCATGTTCCCCACCTCCCCCATCCCCCAGCCACCAGGGGCAGCCTCCACCAGGCCCCCACCCATGTCTCACACCACCCCCACGCCCCAGCCACCAAGGGCAGCCTCCACCAGGCCCCCATCCATGTCTCCCACCACCCCCACCCCCCAGCAGTGCAGGGGCACCCACCACCAGGCCCCCACCCATGTCTCCCACCACCCCCACTCCCCAGCAGTGCAGGGGCACCCACCACCAGGCCCCCACCCATGTCTCCCACCACCCCCACCCCCCAGCCACCAGGGGCAGGCTCCACCAGGCCCCCACCCATGTCTCCCACCACCCCCACCCCCCAGCAGTGCAGGGGCACCCACCACCAGGCCCCCACCCATTTCTCCCGCCACCCCCACCCCCCAGCCACCAGGGGCAGCCTCCACCAGGCCACCACCCATGTCTCCCAGCACCCCCACCCCCCAGCACTGTGGGGCACCTGCCAGCAGGCCCCCACCCATGTGCAACTCATGTACCCCACCACCCCCATCCCCCAGCCACCAGGGGCAGCCTCCACCAGGCCCCCACTCATGTCCAACTCATGTACCCCTGCACCCCCACCCCCCAGCACTGTGGGGCACCTGCCAGCAGGCCCCCACCCATGTCTTCCACCACCCCCACCCCCCAGCAGTGCAGGGGCACCCTCCACCAGGCCCTCGCCCATGTCCCATCCATGCCCCCCTGACCTGGGTCCCACCAATCCCCAATCATGTCCGTAATGGCCATCCTCCCCTGCCACAAGGCCCAACCAACTATCACATCCACCCACATATCAAAGGCAATTACATGTTACACACCCAATGTAAATAATGCAAATGAACAGCTGTCTGTCACACACAATGGCTGCAAGTGAATGTTAAAACACCCAACATGACATGCATGAAAGCAATGAGATGATACGACACATTGAAGGATGAAAATATAAATGTATTTAAAATCAACTTGAATGGAAATGAAATGAGAAAAACCACAAAGCAAAACAACCAAAAGAAGATGAATGTCCATGAAAAAAATCAAAAACACACAGCACAATCAAAATAAATGGTGTCCAAAGTCACAGTCAGAAAAGAAATCGAAGGGTAAATGATAAACAAAAACCATTGCTGCATGGCGATGAAAAAACTCCATAAAAAAGAAAAATCCATTGAAGAACTATTTACAAGATAATCCCGGGTCCATGAGCCCAACCAAATGAAACCTAACTATGACAACTAACTAAAAACTGAACTACATACAAAAACGTGGCGCATTGTCCAATCGCAACCAAATAAAAAAAAATAAAGGAAACCTAACACTAACTATATAACTATATACAAAGGCGGCGGGCAAGTCCAGTGGCTCACTCCGTGGTGTTCTGGGCAAGGGCATCATCGAACTCCTGTTCGATGTCCCGGAGGCGGTCCTGTTCCATGGCCCCGAGGGTCCGAAGGGACGACGCCGTCTCCTCCTCCAACCCCCTGCGGATTGCCTCGAGGCACTCGGCCCGCCTCAGGGCCTTCCGCATGGAGTTCTCCGCCCTGACCATTGTGAGCCGCGCCTCTTCCGCCCGCCGCCGCTCCGCACCTATCTGCTGGCCCAACCGCTGCCACACAGAAGACACACCCTGTCCTGGGTCCACCTGCCCTCCGGCCGATGCCTGCCCCTCCGATGTTGAAGGCCCCGAGCCTTCACGGCTCCCACCACGTTGCTGCTGCTGCTGCTGTGCCTCTGCCCGTGCACTGCCTCCTGCTGCCTGCACATCCTCCGCCGGCTGGGGTGCAGTTGTTGATGTGGCCACCCCTGCTGGACGTCCGACTCCCGACTGTGGCAGGGATGCTTCCTCCACCAGCCTGGCCGCACCGTCAGAGGCAGCTCCACAGGGCACCCAGGTGACTGATGGGTGGGAAGATGGCACAGAGGACGACTGGCGCGTAGGGGGTCCAGTTGAGGAGGGGGTCGGAGCAAGCCCCATCAGACGGATGAATCCGGCCTGGGTGACCTGTCCCAGCAGGCTGACGTGGTCAACGAGTCATTCGAGATGACGTGCAGTCTCTTCATGAAAAGACTGCAGGTCACCTCGCATGCCCCGTTAACGCAACGCCACACCAGCCAGGACAGGCTCAACCCGGACCTGGATAGCCACGTCCGCAGGCAGAGGAAGGCCAGTTGACGTGAGCTCATCCCCTGCCTGAAAACGGGTCTGGACGTAGGCATCCCTGCTGGTGCAAGATGATGCAGGGACAGGATCGGGGACAGGATTGCACACAGGCACCTCCGCGGCGGCCTGTGCTGCCTCTTGTCCCTGGTCCTGCACTGCACCACTGGCACCAGTGGGATCCCCACCTCCAGACCCCGTCTCTGGTGCTTGCACAGCCTCCTCCTCCACCAAACCCCCCACCAACCTGGATGACTCCGTGCCATCTTCCCCTGTTGGGCCCTGTGGGGTCCCAGCTGCCCCTTCTGCTGCCGAGGAGTCCAACTCCAACCTCCGCCTCTTTGACCTCCCCCCGGCAGCTGCGGCCTGGGACGCGGCACCGGACTCCTCACTCCCCGACGAGATGACAAGCTGGGAGGGGAGCCGGGCCTTGCGTCTCAGGCTGGCGGTGGGATCCCCGCCGCTGTGCTCCACAGCACCTTCTCCGCCCTCTTCATCAGTTGACGCTGCAGACAGGGAGAAACAAAACACAGGCATCAGGGCACTGTACAATGGACACATACACACATGACAGTTGTACATGAGTGGCATTGGCAAACCTCAGACATGTCATCACAATCCCCAACACACATGTCATTACAACTCGCACACATTAGCCATACCACAGCCATATCGCAACTGCCACCACCATCCATACACATACAACAGCATGAGCAGCCAAAGGTGAGCCAGACATCACATGCAACACAGGAAGTGCACCACACATGTACACACACCACCACACTTGCATGCATGTGTACACCTCTGCCAAGTGTCGCACTGTTCAGACGGGCATCCATGTCACATCTGCCAATCAGGCTTCCACATACCGCTGTCACATGCATCCATGTGGCATCACTGTTGCACCCTTGTCAAATACACACAAATGCACATGTACACAGTGCTGATACATGCAGCCGAAAACAACATACATGCGTGACATCACGAACATGTCTACTTACATACACATTAATCCAAACATGTGTGCCCACACAACTGCATTTGGCATGCAAGCCTACACACACAAGCACCATCCATGTCTCACACATTACAGCCCTCGCATGTGTCAGCCCCACGGCCCTGTACACCCCCACCCATACTCGACCCCATACAAACATATGTGCAACCTGCACACTACTGAATAATCACCACATGCACTGCTCACAATCAAGATGCATGTACACTCACCGCTCGACTCCAGACGGGTCTGCTTCTCAAGGACCTGGAGGTGGAGCGCTGGGGATATGCGTTCCAGGACCCTCATCTGTTCTTCCGACAAGTGGCCCTGGCGCCCCTTGGCATCCGCTGCCTTCAAGAGGCACCGGGCCTTGTTCAGGGTCCTGGACCTGAAGTCCTCTCAGCGCTTCCTGACATGTTGTAAGTCGCGGACTGCCACCCCCTCCGCGTTGATGGAAGTCACGATGTCAGTCCAGATCCGAGTCCGTCCTTCCTTGTCGGCGCAGGAACTTCCGAAGAGGGCATCATACTGCCCCAGGACTTGCTCCAAAAGGACACCAACTTCGGTGGCACTGAAGCTGGTGCCCCTCTGCCTCTCTGGCCGGGGGTTGTCAGTGGTCCCAGATGGTGTTTGCCCCGACGTGACAACCCCAGAGGCAGGAGTGGGTGGGCAACTGGGTCCTGGGGCTGGGCTGTGGAGCGATGGAATCCCAGTCTTCGGTTCCAGCAGGGGTGGTCACAGCAACAGCACCCCTGGCTGATGTGCAGGCAGCAAATGGCAGTGCACGTGGGCAGCAGGCAGTCAGGCAGCAGCAGATGGCAGGTGGGAGCGTGCTCGGGGCTCTGGGGGGCAGTAGTTTGGCCTTGTGGGCAGGAGCGTGGTCTTCCGTGTGCTTACGCGTGGCCAGCTTGATACGGAGTGATTTGGCACGTGAAAAATCTGCACGTCAGCGTGTAATTCGAGGAAAGGCCCTTAGCGCGTAAGCGCGTCTGCACGCATATGCATTTTCATTGGACAGAAGGCCCCTCAAGCGCAAGCGCCCCTGTGACGTGACGCGTACAGACGTGCCTGGGCATTTCAGCGCACGTGAAAAACTGCACGTCCGCGTGTAATACGAGGAAAGGGCCATGCGAGTAAACGTGCGTGGAAACTGCACGTCCGCGTGTAATACGAGGAAAGGGCCATGCGCGTAAGCGCGCGTGGAAACTGCACGTCCGCGTGTAATACGAGGAAAGGGCCCATGCGCGTAAGTGACGTGACGCGCGAGTGCGTTTCCCTCAGCACGGGTTAAAGGTGAGCGGGCCCAGCAGTTCGCTGTATGTGCCTTTCGTGGAGACCGACGTGTGTTGCTGCTTCCTGTTGTTTCGCGTGCCATCACAACTTCACAGCTATCAAGGACGTATCTCTTCTTTTGGCGGGGGTATTGGCTACGCGTGTTTTGCTGCATCGCGCTAGTCAGACGGTGAGTCGCACACGCTCTTTTTCCCACTGCGGGTGCCCCTGTGTATCGCACCCATTTTCGATGTCATAGTAGCCTGCGTGTCCCACGCGTATGCGTTATTCGTGTTACTGGGTGCCACCGCGTACTGCAGGAGGTTGAATCCACGCACGTAGGCTGCAGGGTTGCGTGCACGGGTTTACTGCAGTTTTGGGGTGCCTGAGCGTTGCGTGACCAGTCACCACATCACCGGGGTCAAATACAGCCTTGCAGGTGCAGGGGGGCTGTTAACATCTTGCTTCCCACCCCCTTCACCCCAATTGCCCAGGTCAATTGTGGTGTACACCTCCCATTGGCACCACTCCATCTGTGCAAGCACTACTACATCTGTGCCATGGTTGGGAGGCCACCAAAGGTGAGGGGCGCCTCAGCTGGGCGTACTCCTCGTGGCGGGCGTGGTCGGGGACGTGGCCGTGGTGTCCAGGGCAGCCACAGAGGGGGAAGAGGCAGGGGTGCGCCACTTGAGCACAATGTTGTGCCATGTGTCGGTGCAGCCATGCCACCACCCCCTGTGGTTCCGGGGGATGCAGCTCCTGCATCTGGCACTGGCACCCATATGACCCGGCAGTCCGTTCCATCGACTGCCACGGGCCCAAGGGTAGTGGTAGCTGCAGGTGCAGCTGTGGACACCGCCACCCAGGCTCAGGGTCTGCCAGCGCAGGCTGCGTTGGCACTTGAAGAGCCCTTGATAGATCTCCAACCGGCCAGGGGGGAAACCATAGGGGCAGGCCGGGCTGCTCAGGCCAAGACACGTGTCCCTGGGGCAGTCATGTCATCTGCTGCCCCGAACAGCCGGGTGTTGGCAAGTGCAGGGGCAGATGCACCCAACAGCACCCCGGTTGTGAGTCTGCCAACCAGGACCGTTGCGGCCAACGACCCTGCCACAGCTGATGTTGCTGCGCAGGGTCCATTAGTGGGCAACCAGCTGCCACTGACACAAGTCAGGCCTTTGGTCATCCCTCCACCTGCCACTCCCTTGGCTCAATCCACCGAACCCACTGGCCATACTGGTCAGGGCGGCATTAGCCAGCCAGGGTCTGCGCCACAGTCCAAGAGGAGGAAGGTTGCACCTGCAGCACAGGCTGGGACCCCACACACAGCCACGACCTCCTGCACATCGAGGAAGAAGCCTTTCTGTAAGCAGGAACTGGACTTCCTCGTGGACTACGTGTGGGGCCACAGCCGTGACATGCTAGTGGGTGCCAATAGTCAGACCACGGCTGCCCAACGTGACACCCACTGGAAGCATGTTGCGGAACATGTCAGTTCATTCGGCCATGAGGTGCGCACGGCGCAGGAGTGCAAAAAGCCTTGGAATGACATCAAGCGCAGCACTAAGGCCAAGCGTGCCTCAAATTACAACTTGACTCTGGTGACTGGCGGTGGGCCTGCACCAGAGGAGGAGGAACTCACTCCGCATGAGGCTCTCGTTGCGGAGTTCATACCACCTGAATTGGTCGAAGGAGTGGGAGAGAAGCTGGACTTTGATGCCCAGTCCAGTGTGTGTTGATGCTTGTTTGTTGAGGACGTGTATGTTTCACTTGTGGGATGTGTTGTGCATGATTGCTGCTACATGTGACGTGTACATTGTTCTGATGTGTAAGTAATGCAATGCTACCCTCATGCATGTCTCCTCTGCCTGCATGCGGGACTCCATGTAGGCATGCTCCCTTTCCCCTCCTCCGCCACTCTGCACCCCAGTTCCACCTTTGCACTGGTCTGCTTCAATCTTGCCAATGTGTACTTTCTTGTTCATGTGTCCTGTGTAGATGCTAACTTCCAGCGTAGAATCTGCCAGACATATGCCGTGTGGTACAGCCTTAGTACTCGATGCAGGGTATCTCACTTGTACTGTGCATGAGTCAGATGTCCCGCAGGGACATGAGTGCCCATTCATGCTCCATGTGCATTGCACGCATGCCCCTATGTGTCCTTGACTGGATGATCACAGTAATATAAGTCCTTGGTTACATACATTGCCCGCCATCTCATCAGCCTTCCCATGTCAACTGTGGCTCAGTCCTACGTTGCACACATGTTTAGGCTCTGACAATCTGTGTGGCTCACAAGCCTCAGCCTGTTCAATGGCCAATGACTCTGTCCAACTCTTGTTGTGTCTTCTTCACACGTGGGCGGCCTCCGGAGTTTCCATCATGTGTCCTGCCCACTGTCCCAGCATCATTTGCAGTGTTGTAATTTGAATCACATTAAGCTGTTGATGCCAGTCAACACTGCCTGTCAATACACAGGTGTATGGTCAGCCTTTTGATACCATGCTAGGCATCCCTGCTTTGGTACTGGGGTGGAGGGGTGCTTGGCTTCTAGACATGGTACACATTGAATGCACAATGCACGTGATGTCTGAATTTGACATTGCACTGCCTTCACATTTCCTGGCACACACCATGTAGTGCTTGTACATGTAGGTAGTGAGTGGCGTACACATTTTCTGCAATGCATAGACCCACTTCCATGGAAACTGCCACCTTTCAACAGGTCTGATCACAGAAGCTATTCAAAGTATACCCAGCATGCATGCCAGGTCATATGTTGTGTGTCACATGTCTGCCGGATGCCTTTGCTGTCGGTGTGTGTGTGTGTCGTGTGCTTCTGACATGTGTATTGACCTTTTTCTCTCTATTTTTCAGGTGATGACGCAATGGAGGCAGAGGATGGTGTTGTCATGCCAGACACAGGGTTGGTAACGCCACATCAACCCAGCACTAGTGGGGGTTGTGGGGTGGTAGGCCACGAAAACCCCCAAGTGCTGCAGTCCATCTTGTCTCTGGCTGCCTATGAGTCCAGCCTTGATGACGACTCTGACGTCCATGTTGAGTTGGATGAGCATCAAGTCCATGTGTCAGGGGTGAGTGATTCTGATGTGGACACTCCTCTGTCTGCGACACCTGCACTGAGGGATCAGACAGTCTTGGTTCCTCCGCCCGTGGTGGATCGGGACGCAGGGTCACCCCCCACACCAGTCACTGATGTGCCTGGGACATCACGTCGACGGGGGCATGTAGTCGTGCAGCCGCAGGCGGTGCCAACACAGCGAGGACCCCCAGTCCTTGGGTCCCGCAGGGGTCAAGCCCGGCAACGCGGTCGCCGTGCGCAACCGCTGTATACTGAGTGGGAGCAAGACATGACTGCCAATTCCGAACGGCAGGGGGCAGCAATGGAGAACATCACTGAGAGCATGGAGCGTGTGGCCCGATCTGTGCTCCCCACTGCTAGGCAGGTGCTTCTCCAGCAGCAGGCGGCACGGTCCACGGCCCGCTCACTCAGGCTGGGCATGGCGGCCTCAGACAGGGCACGCCAGGCTGAAATGTCGTCTCTGCATCAAGCAATTGCTGCTCACGCAGAGGCGCACATGGATGCCCTGAGGGAGGAGTATGCTTCCCTCAGATCCACTCTGGGTGTCCTTATGATGTCCCAGAGGCAGCAGGCAGAGGAGAGGTTTGCACAGCTTGAGCGTACCATCTCGGCTGAGCTACAGGCTTGCCGGGAGGTGCAGCGGTTGTCCAGCCAGGCCTTGCAGGAGGAACTCCGTGTTACACGTGCTACCTTGCAAGAGGAAGCACGTGTATCATGGGAGGTTCTGCATGCAGACCTACGTCACATCGCCACACAGAACCAGGCTCACCCGTCCGGCAGATTTGCTGCCGACGAGGGGCAAGCTGCGGTTAGGCGTGGCCAGGCTACTGTGCCACGTCCTCCTTTCCAGGATGAGCCAGACTCGGACGACCATCTATCTCCCACATAGGTCGTGCTGTGCAGGCGTTGAGCCCATGGAGGATTTTTTTTTGGCTCAGCATCATCGCATGTGGATGTTGAGCAGCACCCTGTACCTCCCCACTGCTGGGTGCCTCCCCTCCCCCCCGGGTCGTATGTGGGCATTTTTGATTTTTCTTTTAGTTTAGTTAGTTAAGTTTCTATTTGATAGGTAGTTTAAATAGGTAATGTAGGTTTTCCATAGTTAGTGCAATCAGATAATAGTTGATTTAGTTTAAAATTGCTAGTCTATTGTGCTTTCATGTGACCGTGCGGTGCTTTGTGGCTTTTGAAGGCATCCACTGTCTCTTACAGCTGGGCCCTTCATGGTTGTCTTGTGTACGTGTTTGCTGCTTGGGTTCCTTGACTCACATATGCCACTCCTGCCTCCCTTATCCATGGGCTCGCAAGGATGGTTCGGTGTTACAGCATTTTACACAAGGGCTTTGGACTGTCATATCTGTGGCATGTCTGGTGCTGTGTGACTTGTGTTGACACCCCTAGTGGGGATGATTTAGGTGTCATTGTCCACTGTTCAGCTTTTGCTAGATGGGGTGTGTCATGATTAATGTGGACATTGATTGCTATGCATTGTATAGTATGTTTCAGATCTTTCCTGTACATGTGTTTGTTGCAATTCATGCTGTAGATAGTGTTCCACACTTTGGAGGTGAAAGACGGACTGATGGTGTGATTTGTGATGTGACTCTCTGACATGGTCAAGTAATGAGATGCCTGATGAGACACACACAGATGACTTTGAAGCATTAATCATGTGTTTCATGCCCTTTCTGCAGGGGGATGAGCCTCCAGAGCACCTTTGCCAGCAGACATGGCCCATTGGACGACGGAATTCTGGACCCGTTTGTTGGTGCCCGCATGCACATGTGTGCAGAAGCAGAGGCACAGTGATTGCAGACCCACATCCTAGAACTGCTGACATGTTCCAAGGAACTCCAGGCAAGGTGAGCATCACAGGGGGGCCACGACACAGCAAAGCTTGCACCAGGCAAGTTGCACATGCAGGCTTAGTCACAGCACTGAGGGTGAGCTTAGACGAATATTGGTGTTGAAGCACACAATGCAGCTCAGATGTGTTTGTGGACTGATGGCTGCTGATAGTAGGGTTGTCTGGGACACATGCAGGGGCAGTGGCACATACCCTCCGGTACACCAAGGTCCATTGAGCCACTTGTATCAACCATGTGGCCTTCCGAGACATGGAAAGGGGCAGCTCACAAGGACATACAGCAAGGGACATACTCGGGTGCAGTGCATGTCTTTTCCACGTACTTCATGATAAATGCACTGTCAACTTTGTTTCGGTCATGGTGGTACGCAATTTGCTCTGTAGTCATGGCTTGCTATATGGGTCTGTCTGCTTACCCAGGGAACATTGCATGTTGTGTGAATTGTGACACATTGGTGTTCCATTTGCCACGCACCCAGCAGCGGCTGCCTTACTGCATTGACTGTGTATGACCCGTCACAGGGGTCATGTTATATATGGGTACGAAGCATCAACCACAGATTGTCTGTTTGTAGAGTAGTCTGTTGCTATGGGGCATGTTTGGTGTTGTGTTTTTGTGCAATTGGCACGTACAGGTTGTTGACTGTGTCTCTCTTTGCAGCATTGCAGTGCTCCTGTAACCGGACCTGAGAGTGCGCAGGCAGGAGGCCAGCACTTAAAACCAGAGCTAAGTGTCTTGTTGTTTTTCTTACGAACTGCTCTGCATAGGCTTGCTGGGGAGTGTACTGATGCATGGATGTATGTGGGGTTCAATTTGGTATGTTTTTTTCTCCCTAATCACCCGTGATCCTATGCAATTTTGAAACCTGTACCCTCTACCCGGTGTTCCTGCTTCCCGTGCCTATCCAAGCAACGTTCCCTGACCCTCTTTCCCCACTGGGGTTGCGGATGCCTGTGTAAGCCCCGAACTTGCAGGCGCCAAAACCCTAGAGGGGGTGGTTGGTTCGTACCACTCCTGAGCCTGGACTACAGAAGGCCATGACAATGATGTCCAAGTTTGTTTGGATTGTGTATGTGTTCATGCAGGTTGTACATTTTCGTGCATTCCCTAGTTTCATGTGTCATTCCTCCTCCCCTCTCCTGCCGCTCATTCCAGTCATCCAGTGTGTCAAAACCTGTCCCGACTGCATATCCCTGAACCTCATTCCCCACCAGGGTCTCAGGGGCCTGTGTGAGTTTGACCTTGCAGGCACCCGGGACATGGTGGGGGTGGTTGTTTTGTGACACTCCCGCGCCTGTACAGGGGACCTGTGACAGTACACATCCATTCATGGTGCATCATCCTATGTCATGTACCACACATGTCTCACATCCTGTCGTGACATTGTTTTGCTGTGCTACCTTGGTTGTTGCATCATTGTGGTAGTACTTGGCCTTTGTGAGGTACTGCTACGTCAAGTCATCTACTGGAGGGTGTTTGGGTTCGTTTTCATGCCTTGGATTTTGTGATTTTGGAAATGAGTGTGGATTCTGAGGGTTCAGGCATCTTTTTACACACAAGGTGGGAGATGGTGACGAAGGGTAAAGGTGATCCTGTGGCCAGGTGGAATTGAGGTTTGGAGGCTCCATGACCCAGGTGCAGTTGTTCAGTGGGTCATGGTCATTTGTGAGGGAGGGGGGGGGTTGTTGTTGATAGTTGCCTTGCCCTGCAGTGTGATGGGAACTCTGACATAGTAATGGTGGTATCCTATGTACATGTTGTGTTCTGCTGATCAATGCCTGTTCATGTGTTGTGTTTTCCTTTCAGGTGCGAGGGGATAGTTGTGGTTTGACATGCTGGGGTGTACACATGGTGGATGTTCACATGTGATGTGTAGGGAACACTGATGGTCACTTGAGTGCACATGCATATGTGGAGTGCATGTCCTTGCAGAACCACACACTTGCACTCTGATGCACTACATGTACTCCCACCCTTGCATATCCACGTGTACACTGTTTGCCTTCTGGTGCCCACTGTGTCCCAGCAGCACATGTTCTGTGACCGATCATGGATCCAGTACATGCCTAATTTGATGTTTGACGTGGTCTGTCACTTAGATGTGATGCTCAGGGTGTGCATCACATACAATGGCTGTTCACTGTGCTGTGCGCTGAGCAGTGTGATGCAGGAGTAGGACACTGCACACATGAGCTGCAGTGTTGATTTTGCAATGCATAATGTGCATGTAGACAGGCATTCATTGTGATGTTACGTCTACGACTGTTGTAATGCATTTGGAAATGACATATTTTGGGTGGGAGGTTGTTGGTCTGTCATTTCATCTGATTCCGGGTCAGGCAGCAGTGTCCGATGCCACTGTGCATTTAGGACATGGCAATGTGTACCTTATCGTTACTGCGTTGGTGTATGGGTATTGCGTGCCATGTCATGTTGATGTTTGGGAGGGTTTGAGTAACATGACAGTGATGGCCATGGCCTGGTTTGCAGGTGTGTGATGCACACCTTGCATGTCCGTGTCATCCGCTTCTCAGAGCAACTAGCTGGGGGTAGATTTCTCTCCGCAGCAGGGCCCTCCCCCTGGAACAGACTTCCGGCCTGAATCATCTCCAGTTCTGGAAACACCTCAAGACCTTCCTCTTTGCTTCTGCTTACTGTCTGCCTCTCCCTTGCAGAATTCTCCACAGGAACTGCACAGGAGCTGCAACTGGGCCACTCTCACCGACCTCAGTCCCTGGCCCAGCCACTCTCCACTTGCACTGCCTCCCTGACAACCCCTGCACTGCAGTACTGTCTCTCTATCCCTACAGCCCTCCCTTCCCAGCACTTGTCTGCACTTACCTTTGTAGTTGCCACCAGGCGACCTAGGTATTATTTTTTTGGGCTACTTCCCCTGTACTGGACTCCCCCCCACCCTTCCCCTTGCACTTTTCCCATTCCCCCTACCCCTGCACTTGCACGATCCCAATGACACCTGGCCTAGTAGTACCGTTCTCTGTGTTCCCTTGTTCCCCCCTCCCTGCCTCATTGCGCCTTGGAATACTTGTGTATGGCCCATATCATGTCATATGTCATATGTGTGCCTTTTGGTCACACAGGATAGCTTGTGTTTAAGTAGATAGGGATGCAGACGATGTGGCACTTCCATGGCAACTTTCTCAGGGTGGTAGGGTTGTGACAGTTAACTGTCTCTTTGTCATCATCGATTGTCACCTGGTATGTGCCAGGCCTGTGTGCACTCCGCAGGGGTGGGAGTTTAGGTGAAAAATGTGGCCACAAGCTGGGTCCGGGCTTCCTCGCCACGTGCCCTGTCCCCTCCAATGGGCAGCACCTGTGCCTGTGGTTGGGGATGTGGGGGCACCACCATGTCCACCGGGACGCCCTGCCGTGTTGCAACATTGTGCAGGACACATGCTGCCACAATGATCCTGCACACTACTGGTGGTGCATAGAGTAGTTGCCCACCAGAGCGGTCAAGGGAGCGGAAACGTGACTTGAGCACTCCGAATGTGCGCTCCACTATGCCCCTGGTTGCAATATGGGCGGCGTTGTATCTTACCTGGGGTGGTGTGGTGGGGTTCCGGATTGGCGTCATCATGTGGTTGCTCAGAGGGTAGGCACTGTCCCCTGGGGAGGTGATAATAGTTGAGATTATTAGGGTTTGGATATTTGTCTGTGTGTAACTTGCATGCATGTGCAAGGGCATTTGTACTGACCTAGGAGCCATGTGTCGCCATGCTGCCCAGCTTCCTGGGCCCGGCTCAGGGCGGACATTCTGTATATGAAACTGTCATGGGTGGAGCCAGGGTAGTTTGCATAGACAGAGGTGATGATTCCCTTTGCATCACATACCACCTGTACATTGATGGAATGCCAGTGCTTGCGGTTTCGGTAGATGTGCTCAATGGCCCTAGGTGGACGTAGGGCCACATGGGTGCAATCTATGGCACCGAGCACTTTGGGGAAGTGTGCCACCCTGAAAAAATCCAGGACAACAGCCTGCCTTTCTGCGGGTGTTCTGGGCATGTATATGTGCCTGCGGACTGAGGGGCGCGCTGTCATGATTGCCAGTACCTGGTGTAGGCAGCGTGACTGCGTGGCCTGTGAGACCCCCCCCACTATGGCAGTGGTCCGCTGAAATGACCCAGTGGCCAAAAAATGCAGGACATTGAGCAGCTTCTCCAAGGGGCTCAATGCTTGGGAGCAAAGGGTGGGGGATGTGAGGTCATCTTCCTACTCCCTGACCAGGTCTTGGATGATATGGGGTGGAAACCTATACCTGCCATAGACCTGGTCATCAGGCATCCCAAAAAGGCTTGTCCGTGGTGCGAAAATGCGTGCCCTCGCTATTCTCCTCCTCCTGGGGTGTCCCATGATCAGTGCAGCGACAAATGGGGCATTCATCGTAGCTGTATATACGCGTTTGTTGTTTGCGCGCACTTTTATGCTGTGCGCGGGGACTCTTCCGCCTGCCTTCGTGTGGCAGACACGTTGACACCTGTGCACGTCTTTTGCCGTGCACGGGTTTCCCGTATTCGGATACGGTCCGAGTGTCATTGCGTGTGATCGGAGGGGAGTGAGAGTACACGCAACTGGCCTGGGTACGTGTGTTTCGGGGTGCGCGGGAAGTTCCACACGCGATTAGCCTGGGTACGTGTGTTCCGGGGTGCCGGGAACTTTCACACGCGATTGGTGGAAATCCACGTGTGTTCTGTCATCACGTGCAATGAGGGAAACACCTGCGCACGTCACGTCATAGATGCGCTCACGCGCTAAGGGCCTTTGGTCCAATGAAATCGCATATGCGTGCTGCCATGCATACGCGGTAAGGGCCTTTCCTCGTATTACACGCGGACGTGCAGTTTTCCACGCGCGCTTACGCGCATGGGCCCTTTCCTCGTATTACACGCGGACGTGCAGCTTTTCACGCGCGCTGAAATGCCCATGCACGTCTGTACGCATCACGTCACAGGGGCGATTGCGCTTGAGGGGCCTTCTGTCCAATGAAAATGCGTATGCGTGCAGACGCGCTCACGCGCTAAGGGCCTTTCCTCGAATTACACGCTGATGTGCAGATTTTTCACGTGCCAAATCACTCCGTATCAAGCTGGCCACGCGTAAGCACACGGAAGACCACGCTCCTGCCCAGAAGGCCGAACTACTGCCCCCCAGAGCCCCGAGCACGCTCCCACCTGCCATCTGTTGCTGCCTGACTGCCTGCTGCCCACGTGCCCTGCCATTTGCTGCCTGCACATCAGCCAGGGGTGCTGTTGCTGTGACCACCCCTGCTGGAACCGAAGACTCCCGACTGGGATTCCATCGCTCCACAGCCCAGCCCCAGGACCCAGTTGCCCACCCACTCCTGCCTCTGGGGTTGTCATGTCGGGGCAAACACCATCTGTGACCACTGACAACCCCCGGCCAGAGAGGCAGAGGGGCACCAGCTTCAGTGCCACCAAAGTTGGTGTCCTGGTGGAGCAAGTCCTGGGGCAGTATGATGCCCTCTTCGGAAGTTCCCGCGCCGACAAGGAAGGATGGACTCGGATCTGGACTGACATTGTGACTGCCATCAACGCGGAGGGGGTGGCAGTCCGCGACTTACAACATGTCAGGAAGCGCTGGGAGGACTTCAGGTCCAGGACCCTGAACAAGGCCCGGCGCCTCTTGAAGGCAGCGGATGCCAAGGGGCGCCGGGGCCACTTGTCGGAAGAACAGATGAGGGTCCTGGAACGCATATCCCCAGCGCTCCACGTCCAGGTCCTTGAGAAGCAGACCCGTCTGGAGTCGAGCGGTGAGTGTACATGCATCCTGATTGTGAGCAGTGCGTGTGGTGATTATTCAGTAGTGTGCAGGTTGCACATCTGTTTGTATGGGGTCGAGTATGGGTGGGGGTGTACAGGGCCGTGGGGCTGACACATGCGAGGGCTGTAATGTGTGAGACATGGATGGTGCTTGTGTGTGTAGGCTTGCATGTTAATGTTAATGTTAAAGGTCATTTGTACCGCGCACTATCACCACCGAAGTGGGCCCCTGGCGCTCTGGCGGTTCTGAAAAGGGGAGGAGGGGGGGTGGGTTAGTAGGAATAAGCTGGAAAAGTGCAAGAGAGCAGTGATGTGCTGTTGGCAGCCTCAGCCCGGTGGGTCCGTCGGCTGGGCTTGGGGTGTTTTATGGTCCGTAGTCGTTGTGTGCTGTTGTGCAAGTCTATGTGTGGTTTGTTTTGTTGTTGCATTGTTGTGAAGTTTGTGCGGATTGCTGCGTTTTAGGCTTGTGGTTGTGTTTGGTTATAGTTTGAGAGGTGTATGCAGAGGGATGGAATTGTTAGTTGGTTGGTTAGTTGGCATTGCTGTCCTTGCAATTGTGGGATTCCATCTAGGTCCGGTACATGCTAACAGTCACATTTCTATCCAGATGCCGCGCAAGCTAGGTTCATAATTCTAAGTGTGGTGCATGCTAAGAGTCACATATGCTAATAGTCACATTTGTCAAATTCTATCTAGGTGTGGTATTTGCTAACAATCATATTTCTATTTAGATGCAACGCGGGCTAAGTTTGAGAATTCCGTCTAAGTGTGGCACATGCCAACAATCATGTTACTGCCTAGATTTGGCGCAAACTAAGCTTGAGAATTCCATCTAGGTGTGGCATATGCTAACAGTCACATTTCTGAAATTCCATCTAAGTGTGGCATATGCTAACAGTCACATTTCTGTCTAGATTTGGCGCAGACTAAACTTGAGAAATTCCATCTAGGTGTGGCATATGCTAACAGTCACATTTCTGAAATTCCATCTAAGTGTGGCATATGCTAACAGTCACATTTCTGTCTAGATTTGGCGCAGACTAAACTTGAGAAATTCCATCTAGGTGTGGCATATGCTAACAGTCACATTTCTGAAATCCCATCTAAGTGTGGCATATGCTAACAGTCACATTTCTGAAATTCCATCTAAGTGTGGCATATGCTAACAGTCACATTTCTGAAATTCCATCTAACTGTGGCATATGCTAACAGTCACATTTCTGTCTAGATTTGGCGCAGACTAAACTTGAGAAATTCCATCTAGGTGTGGCATATGCTAACAGTCACATTTCTGAAATCCCATCTAAGTGTGGCATATGCTAACAATCACATTTCTGAAATTCCATCTAACTGTGGCATATGCTAAAAGTCATATTTCTATCTAGATGCGACGCGGGCTAAGCTTGAGAATTCCATGCAAGTGTGGCACATGTTAACAATCACATTTCTGTCTAGATTTGGCGCAGACTAAACTTGAGAAATTCCATCTAGGTGTGGCATATGCTAACAGTCACATTTCTGAAATCCCATCTAAGTGTGGCATATGCTAACAATCACATTTCTGAAATTCCATCTAACTGTGGCATATGCTAAAAGTCATATTTCTGTCTAGATTTGGGGCAGACTAAACTTGAGAAGTTCCATCTAGGTGTGGCATATGCTAACAGTCACATTTCTGAAATACCATCTAAGTGTGGCATATGCTAACAATCACATTTCTGAAATTCCATCTAACTGTGGCATATGCTAACAGTCATATTTCTGTCTAGATTTGGCGCTGACTTAACTTGAGAAATTCCATCTAAGTGTGGCATATGCTAACCATCGTATTTCTATCTAGATGCGACACGGGCTAAGCTTGAGAATTCCATGCAAGTGTGGCACATGTTAACAATCACATTTCTGTCTAGATTTGGCGCAGACTAAACTTGAGAAATTCCATCTAGGTGTGGCATATGCTAACAGTCACATTTCTGAAATCCCATCTATGTGTGGCATATGCTAACAGTCACATTTCTGAAATCTCATCTAAGTGTGGCATATGCTAACAATCACATTTCTGAAATTCCATCTAACTGTAGCATATGCTAACAGTCATATTTCTGTCTAGATTTGGCGCAGACTAAACTTGAGAAGTTCCATCTAGGTGTGGCATATGCTAACAGTCACATTTCTGAAATCCCATCTAAGTGTGGCATATGCTAACAATCACATTTCTGAAATTCCATCTAACTGTGGCATATGCTAACAGTCATATTTCTGTCTAGATTTGGCGCAGACTAAACTTCAGAAATTCCATCTTAGTGTGGTATATGCTAACCATCGTATTTCTATCTAGATGCGACGCGGGCTAAGCTTGAGAATTCCATGCAAGTGTGGCACATGTTAACAATCACATTTCTGTCTAGATTTGGTGCAGACTAAACTTGAGAAATTCCATCTAAGTGTGGCACATGCTAACAATCACATTTGGCGCTTCTATCTAAGAGTGGACATGCTAACATTCAAAGCTCTATAAAGAGTGGATGTGTTAACAATCACAATTCTATAAAGAGTGGACATGTAAGTATTATGGCAGTCTATGTTCTTGGTAGATAAGATAGAGTGGCAGGGGTTTTCTGGGGTAGAGTGATTGCTCTATTCCCCACCCATACCACACTCACGGTTTTTGTTGGTGTCTGTTGGCTGCTGGCTTCCTTGGCGTCCCCTGCGGACACCTGCAGACACATCTTGGGGCCGTCCTTAGCCTCGGGGTCCTTCGCCGCAGGGCTGCCGGGCAGAGGGCTGCCCTTGGATGTCCTTGAAGTGGTGTATGGGGACCAATCCGGTTGGAGTGGGTGTGTTGGGAGGCGGGTACAGGGGAACCAGGAAGCGGGTGGGCTGGGGAGAGGGACCACGTGCCGAGTGGGCTATGGTGCTTTTTAGGCACCTATGCAATATTACATTGCAGGGTTTGGGGAGGAGGGGGTCTCGAGACTCCTTACCTTGGCCTGGGTCACTGCAAATGGCGGGGACGCCAGCTGCAGACCCTCGCCACGGCCTCGTTATTTAATTTTTTTTTTTTCTTTTCCTAAGGACCAATCGGGACAGTGGGGAGGCGGGCACAGGGGAACCAGGAAGCCGGTGGGCTGGGGAGAGGGACCACGTGCCGAGTGCGCTATGGTGATTTTAGGCACCTATGTAATATTACATTGCAGGGTTTGGGGAGGAGGGGGACGGGAGACTCCTTACCTTGGCCTGGGTCACTGCAAATGGCGGGGACGCCGGCTGCAGACCCTCGCCACGGCCTCGTTATTTAATTATTTTTTTTTTCTTTTCTAAGGACCAATCGGGACAGTGGGGAGGCAGGCACAGGGGAACCAGAAGCCGGTGGGCTGGGGAGAGGGACCACGCGCCGAGTGCGCTATGGTGCTTTTAGGCACCTATGCAATATTACATTGCAGGGTTTGGGGAGGAGGGGGTCGGGAGACTCCTTACCTTGGCCTGGGTCACTGCAAATGGCGGGGACGCCGGCTGCAGACCCTCGCCACGGCCTCATTATTTTTTTTTTATTTATTTATTTTTTTTTTTTCTATGGACCAATCGGGACAGTGGGGAGGCGGGCACAGGGGAACCAGGAAGCGGGTGGGCTGGGGAGAGGGACCACGCGCCGAGTGCGCTATGGTGCTTTTAGGCACCTATGCAATATTACATTGCAGGGTTTGGGGAGGAGAGGGTCGGGAGACTCCTTACCTTGGCCTGGGTCACTGCAAATGGCTGGGACGCCGGCTGCAGACCCTCGCCACGGCCTCATTATTTTTTTAAAATGTTTTTATTTTTTTTTCTATGGACCAATCGGGACAGTGGGGAGGCGGGCACAGGGGAGCCAGGAAGCGGGTGGGCTGGGGAGAGGGACCACGTGCCGAGTGCACTATGGTGCTTTTAGGCACCTATGCAATATTACATTGCAGGGTTTGGGGAGGAGGGGGTCGGGAGACTCCTTACCTTGGCCTGGGTCACTGCAAATGGCGGGGACGCCGGCTGCAGACCCTCGCCACGGCCTCGTTACTTTTTTATTTTTTTTTTATTTTTTTTTTTCTATGGACCAATCGGGACAGTGGGGAGGCGGGCACAGGGGAACCAGGTAGCGGGTGGGCTGGGGAGAGGGAACACGCGCCGAGTGCGCTATGGTGCTTTTAGGCGCCTATGCAATATTACATTGCAGGGTTTGGGGAGGAGGGGGTCGGGAGGCTCCTTACCTTGGCCTGGGTCACTGCAAATGGCGGGGACGCCGGCTGCAGACCCTCGCCACGGCCTCATTATTTTTTGTTTATTTTTTTTATTTTTTTTTCTATGGACCAATCGTGACAGTGGGGAGGCGGGCACAGGGGAGCCAGGAAGCGGGTGGGCTGGGGAGAGGGACCACGCGCCGAGTGCGCTATGGTGCTTTTAGGCACCTATGCAATATTACATTGCTGGGTTTGGGGAGGAGGGGGTCGGGAGACTCCTTACCTTGGCCTGGGTCACTGCAAATGGCGGGGACGCCGGCTGCACACCCTCGCCAGGGCCTCGTTATTATTTATTTATTTATTTATTTATTTATTTTTTTCTATGGACCAATCGGGACAGTGGGGAGGCGGGCACAGGGGAGCCAGGAAGCGGGTGGGCTGGGGAGAGGGACCACGCGCCGAGTGCGCTATGGTGCTTTAAGGCACCTATGCAATATTACATTGCAGGGTTTGGGGAGGAGGTCGGTGAGACTCCTTACCTTGGCCTGGGTCACTGCAAATGGCACTCACCTGCCGATGATTTTTTAGGAGGCAGTGGGCGCCTGCAGCGCGGGTCGCTAGACTCTGGGCCCGGAAGCCCAGTAACCAATCACGGGCGGTGGGCGGGTTGGGAGGCGGGAGGGAGCAGGGACACGCTCGGGGATGGATGCTGGATGCGGTGGGAAGGGGGGGTCTGCAGGGCAAAATGGAGGTCGGGGGCTGCAAGCACTCACCTGCCGATGATTTTGTAGGAGGCAGTGGGCGCCTGCAGCGCGGGTCGCTAGACCCTGGGCCCGGAAGTCCAGTAACCAATCACGGGCGGTGGGCGGGTTGGGAGGCGGGAGGGAGCAGGGACACGCTCGGGGATGGATGCTGGATGCGGTGGGAAGGGGGGGTCTGCAGGGCAAAATGGAGGTCAGGGGCTTCAGCACTCACCTGCCGATGATTTTTTAGGAGGCAGTGGGCGCCTGCAGCGCGGGTCGCTAGACCCTGGGCCCGGAAGCCCAGTAACCAATCACGGGCAGTGGGCGGGTTGGGAGGCGGGAGGGAGCAGGGACACGCTCGGGGAGGGATGCGGTGGGAAGGGGGGGTCTGCAGGGCAAAATGGAGGTCGGGGGCTGCAAGCACTCACCTGCCGATGATTTTTTAGGAGCCAAATGCAGTTGTGTGGGCACACATGTTTGGATGAATGTGTATGTAAGTAGACATGTCCGTGATGTCACGCATGTATGTTGTTTTCGGCTGCATGTATCAGCACTGTGTACATGTGCATGTGAGTGTATTTGACAAGGGTGCAACAGTGATGCAACATGGATGCATGTGACAGCGGTATGTGGAAGCCTGATTGGCAGATGTGACATGGATGCCCGTCTGAACAGTGCGACACTTGGCAGAGGTGTACACATGCATGCAAGTGTGGTGGTGTGTGTACATGTGTGGTGCACTTCCTGTGTTGCATGTGATGTCTGGCTCACCTTTGGCTGCTCATGCTGTTGTATGTGTATGGATGGTGGTGGCAGTTGCGATATGGCTGTGGTATGGCTCATGTGTGCGAGTTGTAATGACATGTGTGTTGGGGATTGTGATGACATGTCTGAGGTTTGCCAATGCCACTCATGTACAACTGTCATGTGTGTATGTGTCCATTGTACAGTGCCCTGATGCCTGTGTTTTGTTTCTCCCTGTCTGCAGCGTCAACTGATGAAGAGGGCAGAGAAGGTGCTGTGGAGCACAGCGGCGGGGATCCGACCGCCAGCCGGAGACGCAAGGCCCGGCTCCCCTCCCAGGTTGTCATCTCGTCGGGGAGTGAGGAGTCCGGTGCCGCGTCCCAGGCCGCAGCTGCCGGGGGGAGGTCCAAGAGGCGGAGGTTGGAGTTGGACTCCTCGGCAGCAGAAGGGGCAGCTGGGACCCCACAGGGCCCAACAGGGGAAGATGGCACGGAGTCATCCAGGTTGGTGGGGGGTTTGGTGGAGGAGGAGGCCGTGCAAGCACGAGAGACGGGGTCTGGAGGTGGGGATCCCACTGGTGCTAGTGGTGCAGTGCAGGACCAGGGACAGGAGGCAGCACAGGCCGCCACGGAGGTGCCTGTGTGCAATCCTGTCCCCGATCCTGTCCCTGCATCATCTTGCACCAGCAAGGATGCCTACGTCCAGACCCGTTTTCAGGCAGGGGATGAGCTCACGTCAACTGGCCTTCCTCTGCCTGCGGACGTGGCTATCCAGGTCCGGGTTGAGCCTGTCCTGGCTGGTGTGGCGTTGCGTCAACGGGCCATGCGAGGTGACCTGCAGTCTTTTCATGAAGAGACTGAGAATCATCTCCAATGGCTCGTTGACCATGTCAGCCTGCTGGGACAGGTCACCCAGGCCGGATTCCTCCGTCTGATGGGGCTTGCTCCGACCCCCTCCTCAACTGGAACCCCTACGCGCCAGTCGTCCTCTGTGCCATCTTCCCACCCATCAGTCACCTGGGTGCCCTGTGGAGCTGCCTCTGACGGTGCGGCCAGGCTGGTGGAGGAGGCATCCCTGCCCAGTCGGGAGTCGGACGTCCAGCAGGGGTGGCCACATCAACAACTGCACCCCAGCCGGCGGAGGATGTGCAGGCAGCAGGAGGCAGTGCACGGGCAGAGGCACAGCAGCAGCAGCAGCAACGTGGTGGGAGCCATGAAGGCTCGGGTCCTTCGACATCGGAGGGGCAGGCATCGGCCGGTGAGCAGGAGGACCCAGGACAGAGAGTGTCTTCCGTGTGGCAGCGGTTGGGCCACGCCATAGATGCGGAGCGGCAGCGGGCAGAAGAGGCACGGCTCACAATGGTCAGGGCGGAGAACTCCATGCGGAGGGCCCTGAGGCGGGCTGAGTGCCTCGAGGCAATCCGCAGGGGTTTGGAGGTGGAGACGTCGGCGGCCCTGCGGACCGTTGGGGCCATGGAGGAGGACCTCCTCCGGGACATTGAGGAGGAGTTCGATGATGCCCTGGCCTGGAACATCCACAAATGAGCCGTGAAACTAGCCCGCTGCCCTTGTACATAGTTTCTAGGTAGTGTTAGGTTTCATTTTTGTTTTTATTTTATTTGGACCTTTCGGACATTGGCCACATTTTTGTATATAGTTTATTTTATTAGTTAGTGTAGTTATGGCTTTCTTTTTTATTTCCCATTGGATTTTGTTTTGTGGACATTGACTTTGGACATTACTTTGGATTTTTATTTTTGGTTTTGCTTTTTTTGACGGACATGCTTCTTTTCATTTTTGTACATTCACGTTTCTGTTTCTTCATTTTTTATTCTATTGATGTTTCCTTTAATACATATTATTTTTGGTGAACTTCAATGTGTGGTATCTCATTGGTTTCATGCATTTCATGATGTTTTGAGATTCACTGACACCCATTGGGTGTATGTGAGGGAAATGTGTTTGTTTCGGAACTTGCAATTGGTGTTCTGTGATGTAATTGCAAATTATGAGTGGGTGGATGCAATACTCGGGTGGTTGTTTTGCATTTGGAGGCTGACCATAGGGACCATGGATCTAGATTGTGATGACATGTTGGCTTGGGAATATGAGTTGCACATGGGTGGGGGCCTGCTGGCAGGTCCCCCACAGTGCTTGCTGGGGGGTGGGGGTGGTGGGAGACATGAGTTGGACATGAGTGGGGGCCTGGTGGAGGCTGCCCCTGCACTGCTGGGGGTGGGGGTGGTGGGAGACATGGGTGGGGGCCTGGTGCAGGCTGCCCCTGCACTCCTCGGGGGTGGGGGTGCAGGGAGACATGAGTGGGGGCCTGGTGGAGGCTGCCCCTGGTGGCTGGGGGGTGGGGGTTTTGGGAGACATGGGTGGGGGCCTGGTGGAGGCTGCCCCTGCACTGCTGGGGGGTGGGGGTGGTGGGAGACATGGGTGGGGGCCTGGTGGTGGGTGCCCATGCACTGCTGGGGGTGGGGGTGGTGGGAGACATGGGTGGGGACCTGGTGGAGGCTGCCCCTGGTGACTGGGGGGGTGGGGGTGGTGGGAGACATGAGTGGGGTCCTGGTGGAGGCTGCCCCTGCACTGCTGGGGGGGTGGGGGTGATGGGAGACATGAGTGGGGGCCTGTTGGAGGCTGCCCCTGCACTGCTGGGGGGTGGGGGTGGTGGGAGACATGGGTGGGGGCCTGGTGGAGGCTGCCCCTGGTGGCTGGGGGGTGGGGGTGGTGAGAGACATGGGTGGGGCCTGCTGGCAGGTGCCCCACAGTGCTGGGGGGTGGGGGTGGTGGGGAACATGGTTGGACATGGGTGGGGGCCTGCTGGCAGGTGACCCACAGTGCTGGGGGGTGGGGGTGGTGGGAGACATGGGTGGGGGCCTGGTGGAGGCTGCCCCTGGTGGCTCGGGGGTGGGGGTGGTGGGAGATATGAGTGGGGGACTGGTGGAGGCTGCGCCTGCACTGCTGGGGGGTGGGGGTGATGGGAGACATGAGTGGGGGCCTGGTGGAGGCTGCCCCTGCACTGCTGGGGGGTGGGGGTGGTGGGAGACATGGGTGGGGGCCTGGTGGAGGCTGCCCCTGCACTCCTCGGGGTTGGGGTGCAGGGAGACATGAGTGGGGGCCTGGTGGAGGCTGCCCCTGGTGGCTGGGGGTGGGGGTGGTGGGAGACATGGGTGGGGGCCTGGTGGAGGCTGCCCCTGCACTGCTGGGGGGTGGGGGTGGTGGGAGTCATGGGTGGGGGCCTGGTGGTGGGTGCCCCTGCACTGCTGGGGGGTGGGGGTGGTAGGAGACATGGGTGGGGACCTGGTGGAGGCTGCCCCTGGTGACTGGGGGGTGGGGGTGGTGGGAGACATGGGTGGGGGCCTGGTGGAGGCTGCCCCTGCACTGCTGGGGGGTGGGGGTGATGAGAGACATGAGTGGGGGCCTGGTGGAGGCTGCCCCTGCACTGCTGGCGGGTGGGGGTGGTGGGAGACATGGATGGGGGCCTGCTGGAGGCTGCCCCTGCACTCCTCGGGGGTGGGGGTGATAGGGGAAATGAGTGGGGGCCTGGTGGAGGATGCCCCTGGTGGCTGGGGGGTGGGGGTGGTGTGAGACATGGGTGGGGGCCTGGTGGAGGCTGCCCCTGCACTGCTGGGGGGTGGGGGTGGTGGGAGACATGGGTGGGGGCCTGGTGGAGGCTTCCCCTGCACTGCTGGGGGGTGGGGGTGATGGGAGACATGAGTGGGGGCCTGGTGGAGGCTGCCCCTGCACTGCTGGCGGGTGGGGGTGGTGGGAGACATGGGTGGGGGCCTGGTGGAGGCTGCCCCTGCACTCCTCGGGGTTGGGGGTGCAGGGAGACATGAGTGGGGGCCTGGTGGAGGCTGCCCCTGCACTGCTGGGGGGTGGGGGTGATAGGGGAAATGAGTGGGGGCCTGGTGGAGGATGCCCCTCGTGGCTGGGGGGTGGGGGTGGTGTGAGACATGGGTGGGGGCCTGGTGGAGGCTGCCCCTGCACTGCTGGGGGGTGGGGGTGATAGGGGAAATGAGTGGGGGCCTGGTGGAGGATGCCCCTGGTGGCTGGGGGTGGTGTGAGACATGGGTGGGGGCCTGGTGGAGTCTGCCCCTGCACTGCTGGGGGGTGGGGGTGGTGGGAGACATGGGTGGGGGCCTGGTGGAGGCTGCCCCTGGTGGCTGGGGGGTGGGGGTGGTGGGAGACATGGGTGGGGCCTGCTGGCAGGTGTCCCACATTGCTGGGGGGGTGGGGGTGGTGGGGAACATGGTTGGACATGGGTGGGGGCCTGCTGGCAGGTGACCCACAGTGCTGGGGGGTGGGGGTGGTGGGAGACATGGGTGGGGGCCTGGTGGAGGCTGCCCCTGGTGGCTCGGGGGTGGTGGTGGTGGGAGATATGAGTGGGGGACTGGTGGAGGCTGCCCCTGCACTGCTGGGGGGTGGGGGTGCAGGGAGACATGAGTGGGGGCCTGGTGGAGGCTGCCCCTGGTGGCTGGGGGGTGGGGGTGATGGGAGACATGAGTGGGGGCCTGGTGGAGGCTGCCCCTGCACTGTTGGGGTGTGGGGGTGGTGGGAGACATGGGTGGGGGCCTGGTGGAGACTGCCCCTGGTGACTGGGAGGTGGGGGTGGTTGGAGACATGGGTGGGGGCCTGGTGGAGGCTGCCCCTGCACTGCTGGGGGGTGGGGGTGATGGGAGACATGAGTGGGGGCCTGGTGGAGGCTGCCCCTGCACTGCTGGGGGGTGGGGGTGGTGGGAGACATGGGTGGGGGCCTGGTGGAGGCTGCCCCTGCACTCCTCGGGGGTGGGGGTGCAGGGAGACATGAGTGGGGGCCTGATGGAGGCTGCCCCTGCACTGCTGGGGGGTGGGGGTGATAGGGGAAATGAGTGGGGGCCTGGTGGAGGATGCCCCTGGTGGCTGGGGGGTGGGGGTGGTGTGAGACATGGGTGGGGGCCTGGTGGAGGCTGCCCCTGCACTGCTGGGGGGTGGGGGTGATAGGGGAAATGAGTGGGGGCCTGGTGGAGGATGCCCCTGGTGGCTGGGGGGTGGGGGTGGTGTGAGACATGGGTGGGGGCCTGGTGGAGTCTGCCCCTGCACTGCTGGGGGGTGGGGGTGGTGTGAGACATTGGTGGGGGCCTGGTGGAGGCTGCCCCTGCACTGCTGGGGGGTGGGGGTGGTGGGAGACATGGGTGGGGGCCTGGTGGAGGCTGCCCCTGGTGGCTGGGGGGTGGGGGTGGTGGGAGACATGGGTGGGGCCTGCTGGCAGGTGCCCCACATTGCTGGGGGGTGGGGGTGGTGGGGAACATGGTTGGACATGGGCGGGGGCCTGCTGGCAGGTGACCCACAGTGCTGGGGGGTGGGGGTGGTGGGAGACATGGGTGGGGGCCTGGTGGAGGCTGCCCCTGGTGGCTCGGGGTGGGGGTGGTGGGAGATATGAGTGGGGGACTGGTGGAGGCTGCCCCTGCACTGCTGGGGGGTGGGGGTGCAGGGAGACATGAGTGGGGGCCTGGTGGAGGCTGCCCCTGGTGGCTGGGGCGTGGGGGTGATGGGAGACATGAGTGGGGGCCTGGTGGAGGCTGCCCCTGCACTGCTGGGGTGTGGGGGTGGTGGGAGACATGGGTGGGGGCCTGGTGGAGACTGCCCCTGGTGACTGGGAGGTGGGGGTGGTGGGAGACATGGGTGTCGGCCTGGTGGAGGCTGCCCCTGCACTGCTGGGGGTGGGGGTGATGGGAGACAAGAGTGGGCCACTGGTGGAGGCTGCCCCTGCACTGCTGGGGGGTGGGGGTGGTGGGAGACATGGGTGTGGGCCTGATGGAGGCTGCCCCTGCACTGCTGGGGGGTGGGGGTGATAGGGGAAATGAGTGGGGGCCTGGTGGAGGATGCCCCTGGTGGCTGGGGGGTGGGGGTGGTGTGAGACATGGGTGGGGGCCTGGTGGAGGCTGCCCCTGCACTGCTGGGGGGTGGGGGTGATAGGGGAAATGAGTGGGGGCCTGGTGGAGGATGCACCTGGTGGCTGGGGGGTGGGGGTGGTGTGAGACATGGGTGGGGGCCTGGTGGAGTCTGCCCCTGCACTGCTGGGGGGTGGGGGTGGTGTGAGACATTGGTGGGGGCCTGGTGGAGGCTGCCCCTGCACTGCTGGGGGGTGGGGTGGTGGGAGACATGGGTGGGGGCCTGGTGGAGGCTGCCCCTGGTGGCTGGGGGGTGGGGGTGGTGGGAGACATGGGTGGGGCCTGCTGGCAGGTGCCCCACATTGCTGGGGGGTGGGGGTGGTGGGGAACATGGTTGGACATGGGTGGGGGCCTGCTGGCAGGTGACCCACAGTGCTGGGGGGTGGGGGTGGTGGGAGACATGGGTGGGGGCCTGGTGGAGGCTGCCCCTGGTGGCTCGGGGGTGGGGGTGGTGGGAGATATGAGTGGGGGACTGGTGGAGGCTGCCCCTGCACTGCTGGGGGGTGGGGGTGCAGGGAGACATGAGTGGGGGCCTGGTGGAGGCTGCCCCTGGTGGCTGGGGGGTGGGGGTGATGGGAGACATGAGTGGGGGCCTGGTGGAGGCTGCCCCTGCACTGCTGGGGTGTGGGGGTGGTGGGAGACATGGGTGGGGGCCTGGTGGAGACTGCCCCTGGTGACTGGGAGGTGGGGGTGGTGGGAGACATGGGTGGGGGCCTGGTGGAGGCTGCCCCTGCACTGCTGGGGGTGGGGGTGATGGGAGACATGAGTGGGCCACTGGTGGAGGCTGCCCCTGCACTGCTGGGGGGTGGGGGTGGTGGGAGACATGGGTGTGGGCCTGGTGGAGGCTGCCCCTGCACTCCTCGGGGGTGGGGGTGCAGGGAGACATGAGTGGGGGCCTGATGGAGGCTGCCCCTCCACTGCTGGGGGGTGGGGGTGATAGGGGAAATGAGTGGGGGCCTGGTGGAGGAAGCCCCTGGTGGCTGGGGTGTGGGGGTGGTGTGAGACATGGGTGGGGGCCTGGTGGAGGCTGCCCCTGCACTGCTGGGGTGTGGGGGTGATAGGGGAAATGAGTGGGGGCCTGGTGGAGGATGCCCCTGGTGGCTGGGGGGTGGGGGTGATGTGAGACATGGGTGGGGGCCTGGTGGAGGCCGCCCCTGCACTGCTGGGGGGTGGGGGTGGTGTGAGACATGGGTGGGTGCCTTGTGGAGGCTGCCCCTGCACTGCTGGGGGGTTGGGGGGGTCGGAGACATGGGTGGGGGCCTGGTGGAGGCTGCCCCTGGTGGCTGGGGGGTGGGGGTGGTGGGAGATATGAGTAGGGGACTGGTGGAGGCTGCCCCTGCACTGCTGGGGGGTGGGGGTGCAGGGAGAGATGAGTGGGGGCCTGGTGGAGGCTGCCCCTGGTGGCTGGGGGGTGGGGGTGATGGGAGACATGAGTGGGGGCCTGGTGGAGGCTGCCCCTGCACTGGTAGGGTGTGGGGGTGGTGGTAGACATGGGTGGGGGCCTGGTGGAAGCTGCCCCTGCACTGCTGGGGGGTGGGGGTGATGGCAGACATGAGTGAGGACCTGGTGGAGGCTGCCCCTTGTGGCTGGGGGGTGGGGGTGCAGGGAGACATGAGTGGGGGCCTGGTGGAGGCTGCCCCTGCACTGCTGGGGGGTGGGGTGCAGGGAGACATGAGTGGGGGCCTGATGGAGGCTGCCCCTGCACTGCTGGGGGTGGGGGTGATGGGAGACATGAGTTGGACATGAGTGGGGGCCTGGTGGAGGCTGCCCCTGCACTGCTGGGGGTGGGGGTGAAGGGAGACATGAGTTGGACATGAGTGGGGGCCTGGTGGAGGCTGCCCCTGCACTGCTGGGGGGTGGGGGTGCAGGGAGACATAAGTGGGGGCCTGGTGGAGGCTGCCCCTGGTGGCTGGGGGGTGGGGGTGATAGGGGAAATGAGTGGGGTCCTGGTGGAGGATGCCCCTGGTGGCTGGAGGGTGAGGGTGATAGGAGACATGAGTGGGGGCCTGGTGGAGGCTGCCCCTGCACTGCTGGGGGGTGGGGGTGGTGGTAGACATGGGTGGGGAACTTCCCGTGCACCCCTATAATACACGTACCCTGCTGATGTTGCGTGGGATACTTCCCCCGCACCCCGAAATACACGTACCCTGATGAGATTGCGTGTATGACTTCCCGCGCACCCCAGAAATACACGTACCCCGCTCAATCGCGTGTGTAACTTCCCGCGCACCCCCGAAATACACGTACCCCGCTCAATCGCGTGTGTAACTACCCGCGCACCCCCGATATACACGTACCCCGCTCAATCGCGTGTGTAACTTCCCGCGCACCCCCGAAATACACGTACCCCGCTCAATCGCGTGTGTAACTTCCCGTGCACCCCCGAAATACACGTACCCCGCTCAATCGCGTGTGTAACTACCCGCGCACCCCCGATATACACGTACCCCGCTCAATCGCGTGTGACTTCCCGCGCGCCCCCGAAATACACGTACCCCGCTCGATCGCGTGTGTTGCTTCCCGCGCACCCCCGCAATACACGTGTCCCGCTCGCACAGGCCCAATTGCTGTATGATGCCACTTTTGTGATGCGCTGGGACTCTACCGCCTGCCTTCGTGTGGCGGACGTGTTTCAGCTTGTGCGTGTCTTTGGCTGTACGTGGCTTTGCCCTATTCGATTCCATGAATACGTGTGGTTCGAGTGCGTGTGGGCGTTCCGTCTGCTTCCCTGCAGTACATCCCCAGTTACGCCCTTATTTTCGCACGTTGTTCCCCATTCCGCGCGTTACGCCCTGTGTCCCGCCCACTTTCTGGTGTATGCGCCGAGGTTGTGCGCTTTCACTGTGCGCGTCGCGCACGCCTTTCGGGATGTTGCAGTGACTTGTGCGCCATGCACGGGTTTGGCGCACATCCTGAGGTGAACACGCGCAGGGACTTCCATGAATCGCACGCATGTGCGCGTGCGCCTGTTTCTTTGCGCTTGCGCCTGCTTGCGCAACGATTTTCGGCGCACGTTTGTTCCATGAATCGGCCCCTAACTTGTGAGCAAAAAGGGTTCAAGGTGACCTAACCAAGTCTCAGGGACCCACAAATGGACCAAGAAGGCAGTTAGCATTAAATAGTACCTTCTTTGCAGGTCTTGGTGATTCAGCAGCAGCAAACCAAACTTCTTGGTGCTATATGAAGCTGAGGAGAGAGCAAAAGGCAGCAATGGAGGGTCCTGCTCATTGAAATGTGCTGAACAGTTCTTGGAACATCCTTCAAGCAGTTCAATGATGACAAACACTAGGACCCCACCCATATTGTCTCTCAGGGTGCAGAGTGTCCCAATCCAGGATCTCCGGGACCAGATGAATCCTTTCATCATGCTCCCAAACATGGGGGATGCTGGCACACAACTGCAGGGGCCGACAACACTGTGAGTTCATGGGTACTGCTGTGGATGGCAGAAAAACAGTCTTGCACCAGTAGCAGATCACTTCTTAGGTTGCTGTGAGTCCCACTCCATGGACTCAGGGACAGGATGAATCATTTTGCTTTTGCTTCCAAACACGAGGGAGGCCGGCACACAACTGCAGGGGTCCTCCAACACGGTGAGGTACTGGGTACTGCTGTGGCTAGCAGAGGGGCAGGTCCTGTTCCAGCAGCAGATCACCCCCAATCCAATGGTCGCTGGGAAGGGTTAATGGACAGAGCTTGTCTCTGCCTTGGAACACCTACTTTCACCTCACAATTGGCAGACTTTAGAAAGGACTACTCCCTCAGCAGGGTCCAGTGAAATCTTCTCAAGTGATGATTCCAAGATGCTTCAAGATGATTCCCAAGATGATTCCAAGAAGTGGTGGGAGGCCTATTCTTTTATAGGAAAAAGTCGCCAGTTGATTCTACTAAATATAGCCTGCTTTGGGGGTCCAATTCCTGCTCTTGAAATGTGTGGACTTTATCCTTATGATGTCATATCCACAGTGCTTTGGTCCAGAGGAAGTGGGGGAGGACAGGAAAGAGAAAGAGAGGCAGAGAGAATCAAAATGGCAGAACCATCTGACAACTATGCAGACCCCTCTCAGGCTCATCCAAACTCTGCCCCCTCCCTTTCTCAATAGGAACTAAGGCCTTTAAAAATGCAGCACCCGGCATGCGGCTACTCCCTACGAATGGATATGCTCTTTCGATGCCCGGGCCCAGGACAGCTGCCCTCACAAAGAGATCAAAGAAAAGAGATGGTCATTCAGGTTTCTGTTCTGTCAGGGTCAACCTGTCTTGCCCAAATGCACATCACATCCCACAGATGTGCTCGGCTCACAGATGACACATTTGTGATATCAAAATGGATGGCGCTGTAAAAATTATGAGCATACCATCCACGATATTCTAACTCAGGTATGGCTTATATTACAAGATTATTCTGCCACCAGGAGGTAGACCCAATATAATAGGATTTTAGAACAGGGGTGCATATCTTAGGTGCAGTCCCTGTTCTGCACCTGCTTGGCTGTCACTAAATCTGTCAAACGGGCACCCATGACCTCTGAACTGGCTCTGTGCCACTGGTAGGGCAGGAGCTGCAATTCAGGGTAGTGATGTAGCAGTACACAGGTACACACTATGCTTTTGGAATGAAACTTATGAAAGGGAAATCTGATTAGCAGATTTCCCCTTCAGGGACGGAATTACCCGCATCATTTTATTATTTAATACAAATCAAAAAAGCAAGGGCTTCACACCCTTGCCAGACAGCATTTCATCACATCATTCAGCAATGCTTAAGTGTTATGGTGCAGTGTTTAATTGTAGTCAATATATCAACCAGGACAAGAGTAAATCACATGTGACCATGCACTAAAACAGGCAATTATGGTATCACGTAATTTACAAGGAAGCACCCATGAAAGGAAATTATGACTTTACCAAAGGGAAGGAAATTAGATGTAATAAAAAACAGTAGATGTGTCTACATGTCCGCAGGATTTACCTCAAAAATGTGGTCACCAAATATACTTAATGAAGAATTGTTTCTGATCTTCACATGTACTTACAAATTAAGCACAGCTTACCCTCTTTTACGGGCAATGACTATGTTAAATGTATAAGAACACATCCATAATGGCGTGAACAACATTTCTGTATGGGAATTTATGATTCACTGAATTGTTATTTTACAGATGGCAAGTATGCTTAATATGCAGGATCAAGTAGAATGTTGAAAGATAATAATTCCTGCTGGAAGATATTTCAAAAGCTTCCCTTTCCACCACCAGGCACTGCTTGCGCTTTCATGCAGGGAGCACCAATAGATAGTGCTAAGATATTTCTACAAGGTACCTGGACAATCTGTAGACTGGAACCAAAACTCAGAGTATAGTTGTTGAAGGTAATCTAAAGATACAACAAATTATAGGATTCTTTGAATTTGCACCAGAATAGGACTGATTAGATATACAGTGAGGGGCAAACTAGTTAACTGTGGACTAGAGCACACCCAAGGTAAGAGGACCATAGGAAGGAGAGGATGATTGGGTAAGACAGCAGCCTACTGAGCAGCGCCATATGCCCACAGAGCAACCGCTTTGTAAACAGTATTGTGCAGTCGTGTCCAGGCAAAGTTTCAAATCAATAGTTTCGAATAACAAAAGTTATGAAACAAAAGTACCGAAAAAAAGTTTTGAATTTATTTTTTTAATATTAAAGGGTTTATTTTAATTTAGTATAGTTAAATAAGTGTTTAAAAATAAACAGGGTTTTGGGGGGGAGCCCCCATAAAAAAAAAACATTCAAAACTTTTTCTTTTTACACTTTTTTTGTCAGAACTTTGTTCAGTTGAAACTTTGACTGTCGAAACAGTCACTAGGAACCTGTGCAGCAGCACTGGCCCTTTCATCAGCACTCCTGCAACCCTGGGTAGCACCTGTGCTTGAGTAGCAACAGATCCTCTAGCACAGTGCAGCACTCCTGGCTCACCCTTGGAGACTGATCAGTGCACTGGCCTGTTGAAGATCCCCTTAGCAAACAGGCCAGCCTTGCGGCATACAATACTGCACATCACTCAGGAATACTGTAGAGCACACTGGAGTATCATAATGAGAAGCGCACCGACACACAGACTAGCAATCTAGCATGTAGGGACAAACTTTAGCACCACCATGTTAAGAAAATCTTCTATAGGATTTTCCTGAATGTAGTCTGCTGGACACGGAAAGATGTTACAGAGATTCTCTATTTAGCTTTTCTCTATTTCTTTTTTTAGCACACCCCCCCCCCCCCCCCCCGCCCCACCTCCCAAACAGCATTTACTGTGAGCTGCTGCATAGACGCAATAACCTGCCCTAACAGGAAAGTCCCACTAGGATCGCTTCAGCACGACGGGTTTAACCACCATTGTGTTTCTTTGGCCTTGGTGTCTGGCATCTCATGATAAATGAATGCTAACTGACCACAATTGATGCCCATGCACTGCTCTGTTATAACTAATATGACACGTTGAAGTATGCTTTCCTTTGTTATGTACTGCCTAAACTGTTTAATTGATATTGTTCGATTTCTGCCACTCAGCCTAAATATCTGTCAATAAGAAGTAACAACCTCTTGAATCGTACTATACTGCAATTATGGTGATTTTTCCCAAACTTTTACTATTTCAATCGCATGATTATGTTTGTGGATATTTGTCAATGTACATTGTTGTATATATCATTAATTCAGTGCATCGCCTGATTTTCCGGGCCTCTTTTTCTTTTTTCTTTTTTTCCTTCGTCAACTCATTTCTGTGTTTTCACTTTTACACTGTAGCTATTCAGCTATGCATTGAAAGTGATAATGATGTGTCCAGTTATTAACAACTCAGCCTTGAAAAAGTGCGTATTAGTGGAAAACATGGCAAGTCGCGGCAGGTCAAATACTTCTCCAAGCAGAGATTGGGAGGTAGATCCCTTTCCTCGGCTGGCTCATCTCCCTAGAACGGCCACCCTCCCTGCTTAGACTTGAGCCGGATGTTCTTAAGTTTCTAGAAACTTCTCAAGACTTTCCTTTTCTACTTTTCCTTCCCTCTCCCCTCCCTTTCTAACTCTCCATCTGCCGCTGCGACTGGAGCCTGGTCCCTTCAGAGTATTATAGGGACCAGACCACCCCATACCAGTCCCCCAGCATCCTTTGCCAGCACTTGTCCTCAGGCTCCCTTCCCCGGACTACCCCGAATAGGTCCTCCCTGTCCACCATACTCATTGTCCCTCCCCCCCTTCTCCTGGCACTTGCCGCCTTGGCCCACGCAGCATTTGCCCACCCCATCCTTGGGGATACCCCACTCCTGCACTTCTCCCTCTACCCCAGCACCCTTGCACTTATTTACAACCTTGTCATGCACTTACACGGTAGGATTGTGACAAGGCCAATATAAGCGTTTTTGTTGTTCTACCTTTTTGATTTCCAATCCCCCCCCCCCCCAGCCTGTCTTGTGGCTCCTAGAAACACCTGTGTATAGGTGCCATACAAATGTCCAAAAAATACATAAATAAATAAATGTGTTGCATACCTATAAATACATTTGCCTACTTTTGATTATCTATAAATATAACTTGCTGAGAGTGAGCATATTATGCCAAATACAACAATATTCTGCAATGTGAAAATAAATCTTCCTTCCTGGACACACAGCAACCACCATTAGGAGCATCAGCAGCCGATACCTATGGATTCCTGGAATGTCTCTTTTCCTGACATGCCTGACTCTCCCATGGGTAAACGTGGTTGAGCAGTCAAGAGTACACTCTCAGGAGGAGAGCAAGTTTCTAACAAGACGTAACACAATATGGGAATGTCTTTAACATATATATGTAAAAATGTAGGCTTTATATAAAATGATGTAGGGATGAAAAACAGTCTATACAAAGGAAGTAACTTTTTAGATACAGCGTTTAGGACAGTAACACCTGCAGCAGTAACTGAGGTTCAACAAAGCAGGTTAACACATGTAGATGAAGACCATTGCACAGGTAAGGAAAGCCATGCACCCTGGATGATGATTGAGAACCACGGGGGGATGAATCTGAGGTATTGGTATGGTGCAGCTTCCTGGGTATCTGAAGATACAGACGAAGTAGATAAGAGTTACCATCGGTGCTCCAGCGGTTAGAACATGGCAAGCCTGGAATCATTTGCTGACTAGGAGGTGATGTCCATCCATGTTCTTGAGCAGTTGTAGGTGGCAGATCCTGTCACTGCCAGTCAGTGCTTTAAGTGGGCCAGGGCCAGGCCCTGGCAGTCTACAGTGGGGTTGAGTCGGGGCCCTGCCGGGGCCCCGGTCCCACCACAACATTGGTGGGACACATTATCCTGCTTTGCCGCAGCCAAAATGAAAGATGCACCCGCCATTAAGTCAGGCAAGCTGACAGAAGTGCCAGCCGGCCTCAGTGACGCTGGGGCTGGCTGCCACTCTGTCAGTCACTGTAACGTCCTCTGGTGATCCCTTACGCGAGCGGTCACCAGAGGAAGTTACTGCCCCTTTGTTTCCCCAGACCCTTCCCCAGGTCGCAGAGGCATCTTTAACCCTCGGCGAACCTGGAGATTCCTCGACATATTTCAAGGTTTATAAAAGATTGCTTGAAAAGTACACAATCAAGCCATCTTTTATAAAGCTTTGCTGATGGACAAAGACGTCTCACCTCAGGCTTTATCCGTCGGCAAAGCTTTATAAAAGATAGATTGAATTGTGTTCTTTTCAAGTCATATTTTATAAACATTGAAATGTTTTTAAAAGATGGCTTGAAAAGTATGCAAACCATAAGGTATGCACACAAATATATAAATGTTATATATTTGTATGCCCACCTTACTATGGTTTGTGTACTTTACAAGCCATCTCGAAGAACACAAACCATAGTAAGGGACGCTAACAAATATATAAATGTAGGCATTTATATATTTATGTGCGTACCTTACTATGGTTTGTGTACTTTGTAAGGCATTTTTATAAACATAGAAATATGTTACACATTTCTATGTTTATAAAAGATGGCTTGCATATTCCACAAACCATAGTATGGAATGCATAAAAATGTTGTGAATGCTTACATGCATTTATATTTTTTTTTGCGTACCTTACTATGGTTTCTATCCTTTTATTTAGGCTGCACCCATCCCACAAGACACGCCGCCAAATGAGGTCTGTCAGTCCTTCAGGAGGTCGCTGCTCCAGCTCGAGAAGAGCTGTGCATAGACCAGCAGGTGAACTTTCATAGAGCAAGGAGTTCCAGATGTGACTCATACAGACAGGCACAGCGGGTTAGGGGAAATGAGCATGGATTTGGTTCCCTGTTGTCACTTGTAGGAGTCTGGATTTCGCAGAAGTTAACAGCAGATGTAGGTTTCATGGCAGATACAAGAGCAGAGCATCCTGTGTCTTCCTCTGGTGTATCTTATTCTAGCTACTTTGGTATAAGTCCCAGTGATTGAAAAAAAGCATGCTATTGTAGAAAAGCTCGTTTTATAACATGCTTTTTCAGCTTCCAATTTGAATTTCGGTGCCTTTCAATCATTTGCCAATGACACAATCAGGGATGGTCATCTCCTGTAGACCTTCCTGGCCATATTTAGAAGCACCCTATTTTCTTATCTAACATACACCGCTCCTCATCCTCTTCTCCCTCCTCTTGCCAACTTTTTTTTCGCCACTTTCTCTTGTCTCATAACTTTGTCCTTACTCGGTTCCCTTCCTCTCCTGGTTTACTTCAATCTCTCTCATCCTATCTACATGATTTTATTTTGTACATTTGAGCCTAACTACGATTACTTGTGTGATGTGTGCCACCTAGTAAATTAAATGTGATTATGTCAATATCTAAAAACACTGTGACATTTTGAGTAGCGCCCTTATATTACTGTCAGCAATTTGATTTTATTGGAGCTGCTGGTACATTTTCCCGCAGCAAATGTACATTTACAAAATCCTGGTATATGGTGGTGGCACTATGGCATAGAAGGCCTGCAATTCTGTTTTTACATTCTGCATACAAGCATTCTGATGGGATATTCAGAGTTGGTGAAACTATAAAGGGCATGATATCTACTCCCTTTGGATTAAAAGCTAGCGTTATTTCTCCAGTCGCAGTATATATGATTGCAGTTTTATGTTTGTTTTTTGTCAGGGACAAATTGCTCAAGGGAAGTAATACTTTTTCTGTAGCTAAACATTTTTTTCTTCTCTGCCTTCATTTTTTGTACTGGGACCACACTTTTTGATGGACGCATTCTTGCTGCAGAGGAGTAACACTCATCGGTGCTGAGGCACACATTGAAGTACTGGCTTATTTGATGAGTTTCACTGTAGCACTGACTTTCTTCAATGTCTATGGGAGTCTCAAATAATGAAAAATGATTTGAGCATTGACGTCTCCTCTTTCCTTCAGCTGTTCTAGTTTTGTTAATGCACAATTTACCTACAGGTCCATAGCTTAGTGGTGAACTCTAGTTTCTCGACATTGGCGTGAAATTGTTTATCAAAAGTAGTATCTACCCCATCAAAAGAATAAAGGGTGAATTGTGGTGACAAAAAAACATGCTGTGCACATATACAGTGTCAGCTTCCACCAGGCCCCCAGTTGATAGCTGTGTGAGATGTAATATTACTCCCAATTTCTGGATAAAAGTTCTTAAAATGGTAGAATTCATAATAAGAGAACATATACATACTGCTGTGAAGATACAGCTGTTCGGTAGACATCATTATAAGTGAACATTTTCCTCCCATCCCAAAGATACGGCTGCACGGCTAGATTTCATTATAAGTTAACATATACCTCCTACCCCTTAGATAGAGCTGCTCAGATAGACATTATATTTGTAACAATATAGCGAGAGATCACCCTTAACCTGATGAGTTCCTCCCCTCCAATCAAGGTGTCACACAATAAATAATTTATATAGTTCAATTTATATAGTTCAAATTAGTCCTCTCTCATATAGATCCACTTAGATCTCTCTGCCTGTGTCAACAACGAGCCAAGATCCAGGCCTGGGTACATACGAGTGTATTTATTTAAACTATAGGTTCAATGAATATTTGCACCAAATGATCACATACATCACTTTCTCTGTGGCACAAAACAAAGCTTCAGTACAAAACGCACATTTTTCTTTTTGTCTCAAGTACATGGAACACAGGCCAAATAAACTGGTCAAAACTCTTGACCCACGAACCCCTTTGATATCAAAATTTTATAATACCTTGGAACATTACTAAATCCTGAGCATTAGCATTTATTGATAACGTTTAGATTTAAAAAAACACTTTGCACATGTTAGTTTCCCTGTACACTTAAAAATGCTAGCAGTTTTGAAATCACAAAGACTTTTGAGAATACTTTTGATTGATAGAACCCTCTTTCCTGCTTTGCCTCACCGCACTACAAAGCATTTCTGTGATCAGGGTCACTCACTCTCAGGAGAGAGTGTGCTTTTTTTCAATTAGACATTACACTTGGTATCATTTAACTCAGCACTTCTCTACCCAGCACCAAAAACCCAGGTTCTCGTTATATTCAGCACCCCTCTGTTTAAAGGCAAGGTCTGAGGAGTGGTGCAGCTACGAATTTCATTTTTGGACCAGGACACCCCTTTTCTTAAGAGAAGTCTGGGTTTGAAAGGAAAAATAGACGTACCCAATTACTTTAACAAACTATAACTTAACTTCCTGGCAGGAAAGAGGGCATAGGTTTCGAATTCCACCAACCTCCATATCCACCAAGCTATATGGGGGTTAATTAAATTAATATTCAGTGAAATATGGTAAGGGTCTACACAGTTTGCCTCCCACCCGCTAGTAATGGAAAAGTATTAAGGCAAGCTGATCCCCCACATACTGAGTTTCACCTGGATTAAGCTACTTGCACTGGATCTCTCTGTTTTTGACACCAGGAAAAAGACTCCAGCATTTTAGGACCCTCTCTTGGAGATGCACATAGATCTAGTGAGGGCCTTCAGTCAAAAATAGCCACCAGCATGCATCCCTCTGTGCCTGGTCTCCTGGCAAAAATCCCAGCTTCTTTTGTCTTTTTCAATTGCTGTCTTCCCAGGCAAACTTAATTCTGCAGCAATTGTGTAGGCCTTCCACCCAGATCATATTTAGGCAGTTATCTCAAGATTCACCCTGATGGTCTTTAGGAAAGTCTCCTTGAAGATTATTAAGCAGCTTTTCCTCTCTGGCTTGTGCAGCCACTTTTTAACCCCTAAGGCCCACCCTCGAAATATTGAGATCAGGAGGTGTTAGCTTATTAGCCTTGAATTTTCATTGGTCACCTTATGGTCCACTCCTCCCCATGGTTGAACCCCTCGCTAACAATAGGCCTTTAAAGTTCGATGACTGAAGTGATGTGAAGGATGGATCCACCCACCTGCATGATATTATTTTAAACATGTAATTTGTCACTGACAAAGGGCCTCATCACGAGTTTGGCGGTAACCCTTAAATCCGGCGGTAGCGCTATTACCGCTGGATTTAAGGGTCTGCCAAATCAGACGGCGGTATGAGCGTGAAAATTCCCCATTGAGCCCAATAGGGAATGGGGCATTCCCAAATGGGCTCAGTGGGGAATGGGGAATTCCATTACCGCCAAACCCGTGATCCGGCGCTAATAGCGCAGGGGGTTTAGCGGTAGGGCAGATAGCGCCGGCGCTATTAGCGCCGGCATTACCACCCAACTCGTGATGAGGCCCATAGTCTTAAGTGACAAAAACTTGGGTTTAAAAATAAACATTACTGCTCATATATCTTTGTGTTCCCCTAATCATGTTATGGAATTGTGAACAATATTTCCATTTCGGCAGGATGCTGCATGTCCTGATATTTAATTTAATAAGCCACCAGCTTCCCAATTTCCAGATTCAGAACATCTTCGGGGAAGCTAGAAACACATTCTTGATTGATCGAGGGTTTCCAAAAATCAAACTTAGATGCACATGACATCAAAATAGTAGTCTCTTAACAAGCTGTAAAATGACAGCGGAATCGACCTGGGGGCACTTATCATTACTCAGAAAATCCCTGAATTATAATTCTGCATACACTCATATTGGCATCTCTTAATTATCTGCATATTGCTCGGTTCCTTGGTCGTCTCAGTTTTATTTCTCTTGAAGCATGTGACTAGGCCTCTCTGCTCTCTCAATGTTAATATGGACTGCATTTACCCTACTAGCATTTCTTCTCTATAGGGCTAATGATCATTTATTGCCTATTCTAGAGGCCAGGCCCCCATAAAGTTCTATGATCCCTGGAAATAGGGAAACCCAAACCTAAAGTCATACATTTCCTGGGCTTGTAAGGCCTTAACATGTTGCATCTGAAAGAAAATGGGTTTTTCAATCCGAGGAATGCATTTTTCATGTGAAGCCTTTTATTTATTACATTGCATCTCATCATCACTGTTCAGGCCTTCTCATTATATATTCAATTTAGCAAGGGAACATTTTTCCCAATGTATTTATTTCCCACTTTTAAATGCACATGCAAGGCCCTTTTGAATTAGTTTCTCTTGCACATAGCATTCCTTTTTTAAATTTTGCAACTGAAAGTAAAACACTGCTGTTAATTTTTCCATTTACAATGTGTATTTTCAATTCCTTTCTGCAGTCTGGATTTAATTTTCACATACTCCTTGTTTCACTTGCAGAAAGACACACACTCTCCATTCACTAGGCACCTTGGCCTTGGATATTTTACAGATGGAGGCTAGCTTTCCTTCTGCCAGTGTGCCTTTCCATAAGAAGCATGCATTTCACATTAGATGCGCAACCTGGCCTTTCTGTTTATTTTCATGGGCTGACAATATCCCACATAAGAGAACATATACCTCCCACCCTGAAGATATGGCTGCTCAGGGAGGCATCAATATAAGTGAACATATACCTCCCACTCATTAAAACTGAACATATAGCTCCTATCCCAAAGATACAGCTGCTTGTGTAGACGTCATTATAAGTGAACTTATACCTCCCACCCCAAAGATACGGCTGCTCAGATAGACATCATCATAAGAGAACATATACCTCCCGCCGCAAAGATATGACTGCTCATGTAGACATCATTATAAGTGAACATATACCTCCCGCCACGAAGATACGGCTGCTGAGCTGTACGTCATCGTAAGAGAACATATACCTCCCACCCAAAGATATGGCTGCTTGTGTAGATGATATTATAAGTTAACATATATCTCTCACCCCGAATATACAGCTGTGCTGGCTATTCCCTCAGTTAAGCAAGACAAGAAGGCAACTATCTTATAATATGGCATGAGTTGTGGGTAGATCCTTATTTGCTAGTGCCTGGTATGAGAGTCAATCTCCTACGTCGGATATATGGTTATGAACTTTAGCATTGTGTCAGGAATGTAATGTATAGGCCATTTGTACCTACATCCTGCAAGCCTAAAGATATGGGTGGAAGTAAGGAACTACTTGAGTACCTTCATGTTATCCCCTGAGTTTGGCGGTGAGAAGAAGATGAATAGCTCAATTCATTCATCTCAGCAAAAGGATTATGCTTCCAAGAACTTGGCAGGAGAACAAAGATGAGGAGCAAGGGACTCATTTAGAGTCTGGTGCTGCACTTAAAAAGGGGTGAAAATGGAATTATGGACAACTTTTGCTACACTATCCAATTCAGACTTTCAAAATGAAACCCTCTGAAAACCCTCTGGAGGAAATGTCCTCCATGCAAAACCATTAACGCACACGTTAATTACCTCATGGAGCTATTAGCAATCCCAAAGGAGTCCTATGGGAGCCCAAAAAAAGGAATAACTGAAGGGTATGCTTGATTCTAATTCATATGGACCCTCCCCGTTACAACAGTCATACCGCACGTGGTATACCACCAAACTTTCAATGAGGTCCTTAGAAATGTAAATGTTGAGTGGGCAGGAGAATGTGACTGGCATGAGGTGTTGTTTTAGGCCTTGAATAATGGTTACCTCATTGGCACCATGCTACGTTTTCTCCTGATGTACCAACTAATGCTGGCCCACATTGATACGAATTTGATGGCTGTGTTGTGGGTGTACTATTTGACTCGAAATGCCATAAAGGAACAAGGAAGCGGTCTTTAAGCACTTCTGCTTTTTATCCAATGTTTAGCCAGGGGATGACTTGGCCCACTCGCCTAATTGCAACCCCTATGATTTCCGTAGCAGGACACGAGTGCACCAGGAACCGCTAGATCCGAGTATTACACAAAGCATCATTCCCATGTGATCAGAGCTCTAAATGGCTGCTATTAAAATAGCAAAGTGCATTATTAATAAAGCCCTGTTTCTCCAAAAGAAGTCATCAGCCGACAACGTACATATTAGGATAACATTTAGAAACCACCAAGCAATCAACAAGTATTGTGTAGGTCACACACCAATCCCCGCCAAGAGCTTTAATATCCAGGCAGATGAAAATGTGGATATCTTTTAAAAACCGCGTCGTGATTTGCAGCTCTAGCTCGGCCTGAATGGCGATCTACTGCCAGTGTCCCTTCGCATGCAGAGCGTCATTAATATATGCATTGTTTTATTGTATTTCATGGGGACTTAAGCCCCAACACAGAAGCAATCATACAGAAATGTCACCCAGAGATCCCAAGTGCTCAGAGATGCATTTCCAGTCAGGTGAGGGCCCGCTCACCAATAAATAACAGCAGTTTAGTCCATCATGCTAGGGACATGAGGGCAATACAATGGACAATCATGATTCATTAAAAAAAAAAAAAACAAGAGATTATTGACAAAAAACGCCTGAACGTTCACTGAGCGCACATCTGTGTTTCAATGCAATTATTTGACTGCCATATATCCCACACATTGTAGACTGCACTTTTTATATGTCAAAATAAAGAATAAGGCAAGCAAGTGCTCTGTGGGCATTTCTCTTCATTGGATAAGCACATTCATGGTTTGGTTGATATAACATTCAAATGATAGCACAGTCTGTTGCTTGCTACTGCTCATCCAAGTTCAACCAGTCAAGCACTTTCATGAGCACCCTGTGGGGTTGGTGCAACGAGAAGTTAAAGAAAAGCAGGTCCATTGGTCCCAGGGTAGTAAGTACATGGTCAGAATAGTGCACCCTCGGGATCTCATTATGCAAGTTTAAATAATCTATATTGTTTTCAGGTTCTGTTTATTCAAGTTCACACAAAAAGAATAAAACAGTGGGCCCAATTGCTATAGCAACAGCTTATTAGGATCGCATTATTCGCAGCATAAGATGCACAGAAAGCACTGCATCTGTATATATGAGCTGCCCTCTGATCCACGGTGTGGTACTGGGTTCAGGGCTGAGGTGTCTTCTGTCACTTGCCCTGCATTGTCTATGGTATGTGCTCTTTTCAGGTGGGCCCACAGCAGGTTTTCAGCTTTCCAGTTATCGAGCACAGAAATTGGCCAAAACCACTCTCTTTCACAAAACTGACACCCATCCACCAGCCCCAACCATTCACTGTCGGCACCAGTACCTAGGTCCTACGACCCATTTCTCCACCTTAACATGCCCAGCTCTGCAAGGGAAGAAAACCCTTAAATTAAGGTGTGGGTTTGCGCAAGGCCAACAGGTATTTAAAGTTGTGTGCAAATGATCACCCTAACACACCCCATATGAATTAATGAATTAATGCATTTTTGATAAGCCACAATACGCCCAAAGGCCTCAATGTGCACAGAAGAAGTAATCATAGAAAGAGAAAGGTAAAACCGGGAAAGCAGAGAACTACAACACATTAGTTCTTAGAATTAAAAAGAAATTTGTTGATGACTTTCTTGAAGGGACAAAGGTCAGAAATATTTCTAAGGTCAAGTGGAATCGAGTTCCAAATAAGCATGGAACTAACTTCAACGCTAGTTTTTTTTATTTTAAAATGTTTTTATTGTCATTTATATATTTGCAGTGATATATATATATCACTGATCCAGTATCCACTATGCTTTTACTCTCTCTAGTTACAATTTACATGCCTTTGATATTTAACAAAGAACAAAACAACCAACACAAACCGTCTTCACTTCAAGGGTTAAACATTCCATCCAAGCTCATTCCTTAAGGTGCAGATGTTCTGGGGCACATCCTGAAACTCATAATTCCCTTAAACCTAGCGTTTCATAGAGACATCTTTCTATAGTGGATGTGTAACCTCTCATGGGGGTTTGTAGTCTGAGGGATGGAACATGTCCCAAGTCATCATTTTCCAAAATTCATAGTGGGCCCTAGTGTCTGCCTCTGATTTGTCCACCATATTGCCCCACACTCTCGTTTGCACCTCCACCCAGCATTCAAATTCCTTATGCCAGCTTACATATTGCAGGCCCTTAGTTGATTCCCACGCCATTGTGCTACATCTCTTGGCCAGTAAGCATGCCAAGTCCATACATTTTGTGACATTTTTGAACTTGTCGTCTCTAGGATATGCACCTGGCAAACATTCCTTTGGGTTGCAGGCGTACCTTACAATCCCCGCTCTTCTACAAGCATTTTCTATCCGCTAAAAGAATCCCTGTATGTGCACACATCCCCAGAACATGTGCATTAAATCTGCTCCATCTATGCCACACCAGGGGCACTTTGGTTGTGTAGCGCTGTGAAGTTTAGCCACCTGTGGGATGTATTGACCCACTTTTGCTCTGCTATGCTGCATTACTCTGTTATGGTCGGGCCAGGAACAGAAAAATGGCTGCAAAACCCTTGTGCGCACCAAAACCCCTGAAAAGCGCGCTTTTCAACACACAAAAAGATGGCTGCCCAACCTGCCACGCATGTTGTCAGTGGTGGAACAGAGCTCTCACTACTGAAATGTGTCACTGGGCTCCCAACAATTGAAAATGGAGTGCAGAAGGAAAAAGCAGTGCTTTGCTAAATGAAAATCCAATATTGCTTTAAATCACCTTTTCTTTGCTGCTGAAACTTCAGAATGCCGGTACAGAACACCTTCAAATATTCAAAATTCTCTCTGTGTGCTACAATTCACTTAGTTTAAAGAATCTCTGTGAACTTACAAAGTCCTGAAAGGCTAGGAGCATAAAGGGATCTCCACAGTAAAAGTGGCCTGTCTGTGGATCTGTGAAAAATATTTCTGTGCAGCAGAGGGCTACTTGTGATGACAGCTGTCAGGGGCCTTCCTGATTATACTTTAACATATTATAACTGAAAGTCAAATGTTGCAAAATAAGAGGCCTGCTACTAATAGTAACCCATATTATATTTGTTTTTTTGATCCCACAGGTTCAAAATCTTGAATGAGAATGCTATTTGTTATATTATACAACACGTTTGTTTTGTGCTAAGGAAAAGCCAAAAGAATTTAACAATTAAATTAAACCTGGTTGAAGCTGCAAAACTGGAATTGCAGGTTTTTCTCAGAGAAGGAAGGCCTTCCCTCAGCAGGAACTCACGGGGAGGTGTTAATTGCTAGTTTGGGACAGAATTTGGTCTACAGAAGGAACAGGAACAATGACCAGCTGCAGCTCAGGAAACTCGAAGTGTGAATAGGGTCATAAATGGCCTCTGCAAGGGACAAGCAAGTAGGAGCTGCTGCTGGACTGCAGGGAGACAAAAAGTGGCGGACCCAAGCAACCATCTGTGGCTGAACATTAACAAAGAACACTTTTTAAAAGACTTATAACTTGCTAGTCAAAATGGGGAAAAATGTAAAAATGACAGAATTGTTCATTTAATTTCTGGCTGCACATTTTAAGAGGTGGCAAAACCGTGTGACATGTTCTGGAAAGGAATGGCAAGAAATGTGATTTTACACAAATGCATGACTGTTAGAATTGTTTAAATGTACACGCATGTCCCCATGTTAAGCATGCATATTTGTGGAAAGTTGCAGAAAAATCAGAAAGTGTGTTCATAGAGAAAAGGGCAAAATTCTGTACAAAGGGGAGACAAGATCCCACCGCTATAGGGTTTTGAGGAACATCTGCTATGTAAAACCTGGCATCTGTATGTGTCATTTGTATAAAAGTGACTAATGTAGAAATGTGTGTTTAAGGTCAAATCCGATTTTGAGACCAGTGGCTAAAGGGAGGTCTCTGAGGATTGTAAAAGAAAATCATAAAACCTGACATCAGCCAGCCTTGTGCCAATCACTCAAATTGCAAGGCGGAGATGTGAAGTATTGACCGTATTCCAGCTCAAAGGGGCAAGCTTAGATAAGCCGGCCCACACACCCCCTGTATGATTTCATTTCATAGCATAAATAGAGACAGCTCACCAGACATAGGGACAGACACATCCACTCACTCTCCTGTTGCTGGCGTAGCACCCTGCTGCTGAAATCTACATCTTCCTGGCTCCAGACTCCAGAAACAAAGCAAAGCAGAGGCCAATTGCATAGCTGAATGATTCTCTGCTACGCCTCAAATTCTAGAACAGAAGCCCAAAAGTCTAGGTGAAGTAATTATAATACAGCCAGGCTGTGCTGTTACTGCTTGCCTGCTGAATAAAAAAAAATCCTCAGAACCAAGAATGGCAGATGCCATCCAGTCCTGTGCCGTGCTGTGACCAGAGCACCTTGCTGACCCTGTCCAGTCCTGTGCCGTGCGGTGCCCAGAGCGCCTTGCCGACCCGGTCCAGTCCGATGTGCCCAGTGTCAGTCCCCGATAGGTCCAAAATCCTGACGGTCCAGAAACCTGACGGTCCCATTTAAAAACCTATCCAGTGAGTATAAATAGGAAGAACTGTGTCATATAGCAGATGTACTTTGCATAGTCTTGTCCCTAGCTTATACCCATCCTATCTTTTATTTAGAACCAGTATTGTTAGAACTATCTTTGCACGGACTCTCTCACATGTGTTCCCAACCTCTAACTTCCCATTGATTGATTAAGAAAGTAATTCCCAAACCAAACAGAAAGCAGAGTATCTCACCTGAACTGTTATGATCGGCCGTAAATGACCTTGCTGTGTGGCATTCTACTTGTTGGTAGTCTTTAATATAGTGTGAGCAAACCCATTGGTCAGTTTTAAAAGTGCATTTCTCTTTCCATTCTCGCCCCTCGAAAAAACGACCTTCACTAAAACCTCTGTAACTCCCTTGGTTTTTGTGATAGAAACACAATTTCAACTCCTACTTGTAGCTAACTTCTGTACCTATCCATAGAACCCAATTCCAACTCAGTTCTCCTGTTATCGTGAATATCGCGCACTGAAAAGTTTGCCGCAAATTTTCATTTAGAGAAATTTTTACACAGGTAAAATAGCTCTAAACTGTTTCCAACTTGGATTTTAAGATTTCAGATGTTTTCTTTGCATTAAATCATTGCTTGTGTTTGTGTGCAACTATTCAAAGTGGCTCCCATAAAAATTTAGAGCAATTTAAGCTATTTTTCACACATTTAGAGTTCTTGCTCAGCCACTTTAAAAGTCAATCTGACAGTTGAAAAGCCCACTTTGTTTTTCTCTTTCTGTAAAAAGGGGGAAGGGGGAAGTAAGACACTGTTTGACCTGTACCTTCCTGAATACCTACTCTCTCCTCCTATCTCTTTACATTGCCTATTGTGGGGGTTAAGGGGTGTCGCAGGGGGAACTGCTAACCACAGCACTATCTGATCTGAACCAACACAAAAGTATTATTTTCTGTGCTGCATTTGTTTTTCTTATTACCTATTCCGAGTGTACTAAAGATATTATTCTGTGTTCTGTCACCCCATTGGTGATTGTTGTGTATCTATTAAAATCTATATTGTGATTTTGATCTTAACTAAGTAAATAAATAATCCCTTTTAGAAACAAGCCTGATTTCTGGTCCAGCGTGACCTGGGGTATTCTTAAATAAGTGGTGTGATACGAGTGGTACATCTTTCAAATAATTGAATCCATATATCAAATACGTTTTTCCATTGCGCTGTACACTAGGTCGGGAGCAGAGTGTATCGCCTGATTGAAATCCTTAAAAAATCTGGGCGCTCGAGTCCGACACGTGACAGTCTAACACAGCAGTCTAACCTGCAGGGTAATAATACTTTGTGTGGTGTGAGTATTGTGCTACACTGTATAAGCACCCCTAAAATAAATACTCCAGAAATCAGGCCTGTTTGAAAAAGTTAATTTACCCTGAAATAAGCCAGAAGGAAATTAATATTTCCGGGATGGTGACCACAGTGGAAATCAATATTGCAAGGGAACACCAACTGCACAAATTGTTTGTCAGGGGTGAATGGGTAGAGCAGGATGAGAATGTCTGGCTGCAGGAAATCAAACAACAAGTCACTGCCACAGATTTAGATACATGGCAGGACCAGGGTCCATTACACCAGGCACTTAGTGAACTGTATATGGCCCCAAAAGTAAAAGAAGAGCAATGTAAAATTGGCAAAATAGCGGCTTACCTGTACCTCCACATTGGAGTAATAGAGGAAAAATATGCCGAAAGCCTAGATATGGCAAAGAGACAAGTACAATCCCTAGAGAAAATCCAGACTAATCTGGACTCTGCAGAGCAAAGGCTCCAGAGTAGCCAAGAAGCTGAAACAGAGGCTAGGCAGTATGCCACCAAACTGCAAGAAGAACTTACACTCTTACTACAAATGAATGCAGAGCAAGATGCCCAGGTACTGAAACTGCAAAAAGAGTGTCAAGAAATGTTGTACTCTTTAAAACAGAGTCAACAAAAACTGGCACAACAGTTAACTTTTAACAGAGTTTGCGCAGAACAGGTGGTCATCATACAGGACCAGATAGACAAATTAAAAGAGGAAAATGGTAAATAAATCATCAAAGATTTAGAATCCCAAGCAGAGTTTGATGAAGAGCGCCACAAAGCTGGTGCATTAAAAAACAGAGGGACAACCTGGCTGCACAGAGGGGCACTCTAACTCAGGAAAGGGATGCCTTAGGCCAGGAAGTCAGCCATTTAAAAACAAAGTTAGAAGAGAATCACCTGGCCCTTCAGGGACTGGGTGAACTCAAAATGGACTATGAAAAGCTGTTAGAGCATACCAGGAGGGTGGAAGATGCTCTGGCAAAGAATAATCAGACCAGTAAGGACCAAACTCAGGAGGTGAGTCTCCTGCAGCAAAAATTGGCCCAATGACCCCACTTAGGCAGGAAGCACAGAGAGACAATGAGGCTCTCTGTGAAAAGAACGACAGGTTCCATAGACAGATAGCCATGCAGGAACAACTCATAGAGACCAGTAAGGCCTTAATAGAGGAACAAAAGGGTCAGATTCTGGCATGTCATCAGGGAGCAGGGGCTGAAAGAGATGAGGTAAGATGGGAGAGGGAAACCCCTGAGCATAACCTCAGGAACCCTGGCATCAGGGACTTTAATCCCTTCAATTCCATGGACTCTGCCACCCCATGTCCACTGGCTCATATGAACCAAGGGCCATGAGGATGGTAGACTTCAACACAATGGGAAATATGGGGCTAATAGATCAGCGCCTCCCGGAAATGGATGGGCGGGCATCTATGTACAGGTTCCCAAATATCACGGCCAGTCTCTCTGATCAGGGAGACTCCAGTGAGGGGTACTCAGAAGTACCACCTACCTAGAGATAAGTCAGTCAAATTTGGTGGGGAAGTCCATGACACTAGGCCCACTAAGAGCATACTAAAAACCTCTTCCCAGCTAGGACAGCGGGGTGGGGGCAGTACTCATTTTTTTTTACTTTTTTTTTTATACCGTTTTTACAAACCTTTAAAAGAAAAAAACAAAAGACCACTAAAACAACGGCAGAATCAGACAATTCATCATATTATCCCCCAACCCCATTTTAGTGTTCACCCTTCCCCGTACAGGTCCTTCTCGCCATATGCCAGTTCACATAATGCTCAGACAACTAAGATGGATTCTGTGTCACTGAGTTTTGGAATACCGGGTTCAGGGGGTAATGTGTTTTTGTCAGTTTCGCTTTCTTTCAACCGTTACTAAGGCGAACATAAGTCTTTGGTCAGATCCCTCAAACACCCGTTGCCACCATTCTTCAGCACATAGTATTTGCAGTTTCTCGAATATAGGTCCAAAAGTGCGAGTTCTCAAAGTACGCAAGTTAGGACAAAATAACGTTAGATGTTTCAGTGTTTCTTTGCAGGATTTGCAGAAACGACAAAGTAACAGTGTTTTCGAATTGTATAAACCTTGACGTTCTTTGGTGTTCATTAAGTTCAATCTGAACCTCAAATATGTGGATCTGGATAAAGGGTCTGGAAACTGAGTTAGGTAAGCTTGAAGGTTGCCATGTGCTCTGGCCTCTCCCGGGACCTCAGCCATCATTCTGGTGTTACATCTTTGTTCACAAGTTAGATGCCAGTCCAGCTCCACACTTTTTTTTTTGCTAGGTCAGGATTTTCTAACAGCATAGATGGCTTGATGTCATACCGTTCCATGATCTTGTGGCAGTATTTCTGCCACATTATTAAAGTAGTGCAGACAAGTTCCTTTTTGGGTTTCAATATCTCATATTGCAATACTTGTTTAGCTGCATTACTCTTCCTGAAAAGGCATAGTATGTTCGAGCTCACACTTGCGTGCATAGATATTAGCCCCAATTTATATCTAATACAAGAAGTTGACGTTCCACGAGGCAAGTGTAGCACTCTTGACCAAAAGATGTTTTCAAGCGTTTTTCATAGCTCGTGAGAGCAACCCAGTGCATTTTCGGCTCCATAGATTATCGCTGGAGCCGCTTTTTGTTTTTGTTGGTAGAACGCAACTGCGGGTTTTAACAAGAATTTCCCGTACTGTCTGTTGATAATAGCTGCTTGGCATGCTAGTTGTCGACATTTGGATTTCGTTAAATCAGACCATGGAGCGTCGTCTATGTTTGAGCTTATTCTCATGCCCAAATAGCTGCTGTCACATACAGTGTTTATCTTTGTCTTTTCAAGAAACCAGACATGTTTCTTCTTGGTTTTTTTAACAGTTCGTAGATTTTGAAGTGTTAGTATCTCGCATTTTTGTTTGTTGATCCGCAAACCATTGCGACGCACGTATACTTCAAGGGCATCTAGTTTTCGTTGCAGACCAATAGCTGTCATGTCTAGTAGTATAAGGTCATCCGCGTATACAAGCCAACTTATGTGAGTGCCATTCATCTTCGGTGAAAACGAGGGAACTTCACTGAAGGCTTTTCCGACATCAGATAAAAACAAATTAAAGATGATTGCTGCAAGCCGGCAGCCCTGTTTCATGCCCTTGAATGTTTCTATGGGCTTTGAAAGAGTCCCCTGTTGATCCAACCTAATCCTGATGTTTGTGTTGGAGTGCAGCTCTCTGATAGCTTCCACAAGATTTGTTGGACAGTTCCATAGTCTTAGTTTTTTCCAGAGGATTCCTTGGTCAACGCTATCAAAAGCGTGAGAGAAGTCTATAAGAGCTGGATGTATTTTGGTGTTTAATCTTATAGCTTCCATCTTGAAAAGATTCAGAATTAGGAGGTTAAGGCTACACCCCACACCCTTCACAAACCCAGCTTGTCTAGGATCGATGTGCTTACTTACGCTCGCCCACCTCGTAAACATCTCTTGTAATTCAGTCGCGTATATTTTGCCTATGACGTCCAACAAGGCAATGGGTCTGTAGTCACCAGGATTTGCCCTATTGCCCTTCTTGAAGATCGGCACTACGATGGCACTCTTCCAGGACGTTGGGGACGTGCGTTTGTCAGATATTCTTTGGAAGAGTGTCATGCAAAGGTCAGACCACACCTCTGGGATACGCTTGGTGGTATAGTTTGTGAGTCTGTCAGGACCTGGGGCTCTAGATGCATTCGCTCTTTGAATAGCAGCTAGAATGTCCTGACGGTCAAACTTTAAGTCCCATTTTGCCAGTTCTGATGGGTAGAGGACTTCTGTGCATCCCTCCACACTAAACATTTTAGTGTAGAAGGCAGTCCATGGTGCTTCAGAAATTTGATTTGCCTGTAGTGAGTCTTGCGGGGCAAATTTGTTATTAATGATTCTCCCAAAGTCCGCTGAGTTTTTGTTCCGTAGTTTGGACATCATTTTCTTGGAGTTATTTTGTAGCATTATGACTTTATGAGCCTTGCACCAATTTCTGAATGCTTGTTTAATTGTTTTTTTTCTTTGGGACAAGCACAGAAGCATGTTTGTACTCTGTGGATAACTTTCTCAATTCCTGTCACATCAGTCTTTTGCGCTGTTGTAACTGTAAATCAAAACTGTGTTTATGGACGAATTATTTGTGTTTTAACCCTTGTTTATGTTCTGTAAAGACAGTCAGTAGATGGCAGTATTCAGTCTCATTATGTGCATGATTTAAATTAGTCACAATTTTGTTTACTTCTACGTCAGCAAGTTCAAGGCGTATTCTGCTGGAACGAACAGACACGCCGTAATTCCAAGCTGGACTGGATGTTACACCTGAAGCGTTTATTCTCAATGTCAACATATCGTGGTCACTGTGGGTCATTAGTTTGATCTCAAATCGGGATACTCGTGTTTGTACCGCCTCTGACACAAACATATAGTCCAAAACAGAAAGTTGGTTCATTCTTCTCCATGTTGGATTGGCAGGGATGTCGCCTGTCACGTTGCCATTCATCATCAACATACTTCTCGCTTCCATTTCTTGGCACCATTTCGAGGCCGCATCTTTGTAGGCCATGGTTACTGTTACCCCACTTTTCTTATTTTCGTACTTCGTGCACTCAATGTTAAGGTCTCCACAGATGATTAAGTTGGGAGATTCTTCTTTTTCAAAGAGTGCATCTATTAGCGTGGTTATTTGGTCAATAAAGAGATTCGTTTCTGTCACGGAATTGTTCCAGTAGACGTTGATGATGTCCAAGTCATCAAGGTCTCTGTGTATGACATTTGTAAAACGCACCCTTGCTGTTTGGATGAATGGAGAGATGTTGGTGGATGAGATGATTCTAAGGCCAGTAGATTTCCTTGCCACAATCATCAGCCCAGCCATTGGGCTTCCTTTTAGATGTCTTATGGCGGGATTGTGGACGGTTTCAAAGTCTTGCAAAATAGGGTTTCCAGATAGCCATGTTTCCTGTAAGCATATCAGGTCCAAGTCTTGCAACCATGGTGTGTGAAAAAGGTGTCTGAATCCTCTAGTGTTCCACGTGCCCAATTTGACTAGGGTTCCTTTGGTCGACTCCTCACGTTTAGAGTCAGTTTGCCATTTAGTGCTGCAGCAATCCAAGTCCAATCGTTCGTCACATTTAGTTTGTCTGAGTCAGCTTTTGCGGCACTTGGTGAAAATGATAATCCGTTGATGGTTATTTGCATGTGATCGCTGTATCTGGAAGGTAGGTCTTCCTTCTCAGATGCAGGATAATCTTCGATCTGCACTTGATCGAGGTCATCCGTTCGGGTGAACTGTTCCACGATGAAGCTATTGCCTTCGAGCTTAGAGACAAGCTGTTGTGAATGGAACTTCTCTTCTGGGCGCCTGTCAGTGCTCTTGTAAATAAGATAGCAAGATCGGGTTAGCTTCTAGTATTGTTTCAAAATTTTTTTTCGACTTCATGTGCAGAGTTACTTTGTCGTCTCTTTTGTTGTCACAAAATTCGACAATTCTCAGATCAACCGATACAATTGTTTGAAGGCTTGCAATTAGTTGGAACGAGTGCAGCACATTGTGGCGGTTTAATATCAGATTGTCTGCGTTGTCTATTCTTTCTAAAGTCACCTTGTAAAGGGTTGCCATCTCTTTTTTGTCCTTTGATGGCTTGGCAACATTCTTCAATGGTCGCAAGGAGCTTTTCAAGTTACAGTTTGGGATCTTGAAGGTTCTTACAGGAGGCTGTGTTTTAGCTAACCTCAAGACTTCGTGCTGTCTTGAGTTATTTATGGGTTGAGCATTCTCAATACTGGACGGGTTACTACAGGATGTCGGTAGCAGAGTTCCGTTTGGTTTTCCCATAGTGTTTGTCATTGTACAAGACCTAGTTAGCTGCTTCCGTTTTTCCTCCATTGTTAAAAATACTGGAGAACTTGGCCCTTCATTTGTTTGGATGGAAACTACATTTTTGCGCAACGTACATGTGCAATGGTTATTAAGACTTTTCTCTATATCTTGAATGGCGGTTCCATTTGGTGGTGCGAACTCGCGTTCCACCATTTCACTGATCTTTTCCTCCGCCACCGAAGTCTTTTTAACCTCTGTTCGCTCCTCATCATCGTATGTGGATACGTTTGTTAAATCGATCGATTTGTCCCCCACCACTTCATCTATGTCGTCGTTATCCATAAGAGTTTTTGGATCGGTTGACACTTGTGTTTGTCCTTTCCAGTGTTTGTGTTGACTGTTACATTAACTGTTTTTAGGTTGCGTAAGAATTTTCTCGAATTAGTTGCCTGTCTCGATTTTTTCAGTGGTTGATTTTTTGTTTTTTTCGTCATCACGCTATTCGTGACAGTATTCACTGATTTAGGACGTGCCTGGCTGGGAGCACTCTTAAAGATGTCGAATAAGGGACGGTGCTCTGTACTAGCCATAGGGACTAATTGCAACTGGCAAGTTGCAGTCGTGGGCGTGACCTTTTGGTCTGCTGGTAAGTTGGAGGCTACCGGTTTAGTTACTGCCACGTTGTTTGAGGGTTTTTGTCTGTCATCATGGGGTTGAAGACCCTCCTCACTAGTTGCTGAAGAAGTGGCTGTCTGAGGATTAGAAAGTGCCAAATTGGAGGTCTCCCGGCTAAGTAGCAATGCTTCAGTGAACAAGCTAGCTTCAATATTCCTTCGAGGAGAGAAGTCTTTGCTCCAATCTTGCGGGCCTTCTCTTGTCGAGGATTTTCTCTCCCGTTCACCCACTTTCCTAGTCTGCTGTTCTGTATTCTCGTTGCAGTCTTGCTGAGATTCTAAAACATTAGGAGCATCAAGTGACGTGGGACAATAAGACTCAGTCGTCTTTAGCTCCGCTTGACAGCCTAGTCTGTTCGTACGGGGCGTGTGCGTCCCTTCCTCATTAAGGTTTTTATGTTTAAAGATACTCAGCGCCTCCCTTGCAACTTCTGCTAAAAGTTTTTTAATCCAAGTTGTTATTTTTTAGATGTGTGTTTATGGTGTCTGACATGCGGTCGTGTTTGAGAGATAAGGTCTGTAGAGCGTCTTTGAGTCGATTACAGTTTTTTTCAAGATCTACACATTTTGTATTCAGAATGGCTACCAGTGTTGTGAGATCTTTAGTTTTCTCATATAGGTGCTCATACAGTTTCGTAAATGGAGCTAAAGTAATTGCCATAGACGATATTATTGTGGATTGGATCTCATTTAGCCAGTTGGCATTATTAGCAGATGACGCTCTTTTGTGACCCCCCGGCTCGCCTTGCATGCATACGTGTTTTGGCTGTTCGAGCTTTTAATTGGAACTGCTCCATCTGAGAATGCTCATCCGAAGAATAGTCGGTAGATGATGAAGAAGACGACAGTTTTTGCGTATTACAGTTCAAACTGTGTGTTACGTTTGCCGATTGCCTCTCCTCTGTGTAAGCGGACAGTTTTCGACTTTCGTCCCTTTTAGATTTTTTTCTTTGTGAGCATCGTGGACTGCCAGAGCTACTAACAGCATTTTTTTTTCGTTTTGTAAAGATTGTTCGTTGAGGCATATTTAATTGTAGATCATCATCATGTGTGAAGTTATCAGTGCTTTTATTTGAAGGCTGTGAGTTAGATGTGGCTGTCACATTAGTGCAAAACTTCAGAGCACAGGCTTTGTTGATGTAAGTTAGATCAGACAGAAGCTTGTTTACCACATCTAGGGAGTTGCGACGATTTTCAGTTATTACATTTTTAGTTTGGGCATTGGCAGGCGGTAAAAATACCTCCTCATTAGCAGTGGGTCAAAAACAGACACTAGACGTCTGGAATGTTGCTGTGTTGTCACTCGGGATATCATTGGCGCTATGGTAAGTAGATCTCGTCCCCGCCATGCCTGAGGGTAACGGGTTAAAGCAAGGATGTTACCCGCGCCCCTTCTTAAGCAAGGTGTCACGACCCAGTTGTGATTGCATGGTGAGATCAAGGTGTTGGACATTGTTCCTGACCGCTAAAGTTTTAAAGCGGGACCATGCTAGTTCCTTTAACAGTGGAACCAAGCGTTGCCCCGTACACAGTGGTGAAACAGTGTGGAGTCTGAAGTTGCCATCGTTGATAGAAGGAGAAGTCCTTCGAGCATTTGTCAGAGCCGACGCGTCAACTTTTTCGTAGTTAACAGGGGCAGCCACCATAACGGCCGACGGTGTTTGGAAACACCTTTGAGCAGTAAATGGTGTCGCCATATCCTGCACTGGCTCACTCGAGACAGTCGCGTTTACAGAGTCCCATTTGGGCCCGCCTGCCACTATTGTTTGTACGGCATTTCTGTTAGGAGCCGTGAGTTCCACATTTGCCTTTAGGCTTTTAGTACACCCCGTATGAGATGAGACCGCACAAGGCTCCCCGTGAGAAGCATCAATTGCACAGCATTCGTCAGCATTAAAAACGGGAGTTAAGTGCTCAATGTCAGACAAGTTAACATTACTTTGGTGGCTTTCTTGATGTGACGTGACTTCGTGGGATGCTAGGGAGATGTCCAGAGCGGCGCCCGATTCATCCGGAAAGTTCCAGTTCTTGAGTTGGGCTCGTGTTTTAGGCTGAGTCAGGAAGCACGTGATAGCCGGCCCCACTCAGCGATTCATTTCCTTGGACATTATTGCTTGGTTTCCTTTTAATGAGGAGTATAGGCGGCCAAACTCTTGGGCCACCCACTGCGCCCAGTGCGCACAACAGCACAACAGGATCAGCTCGCCCTTTCACCGAGGGCTTACCTTATCCTGGGAACAAGGGAGAGTCACAAGACTCTTCTGAGCGCCACAGGTCCCAAGAGACTAGGCCCCCACATTCTGCCAGCCATTCCCAAGCTCGCAGAATCCGGGAGAGTCTAGAAGATCAGACAGCCACCTCTGGTAGCAGTGCCTCTGAGTCAGAGGGTGAGTGGACCAGGGTGACCAGAACTAAAAAAGGCCAACAAAGTTAAGATAGTGTTGCTCAAGGATCCCCTGAAGCAAATAAAAGCTAATAGGAGCGTCATAACGCCCTACCACAAAAATGACAAATATTATGTTTGGGAGCACCTTGAATTGTTTGAGCAAATGATGGAGACTTTCCATCTGAAGGACAGCCAAAGCTGTATTCAGCATGTAAAGTGGACATTTTCACCGGAGTACTCCAGCTTCTTTGCGGGGCTGGAGGATCAGAACCATTCAAGATGGTCCACCTATAGGACGGTCATCCTGAACATTTTTCTATTCATAGAAACCCTCAAGAGGACCACAAGGCAGCCTACAACATGCAGTGTGGAGAAGACCAGGCCCCACAAGAATTTTTCCAGGGATTGAAACGTGCCTTTGCACAGACCACCAGAAGGGTGCGCACTGACAGTAGGGAATTTATTAATACCTTCTTTCATGCCCCCCCTAAATACATTATGACACAGCTAGTGAGGGACTTCCACGAGAAAAGATCACTACACTGGGTCATTGAACAAGCAACTCGCATCTATGAAGTGCAGAAGCCACTAGAGAGTAAAAATACTAACAAAAGCCCAAAACCAGCCAACACCCCTGCTGCTGCGAAGGTGGCGGAGGTGAAGGTTGCCCCCATTTTAGATCTGGAGATGGGGGGGCCTAAAAACCTTCCCACACTGAATCCTACCAACCCCAGACCCAGAAGGCCCTTGGGCCAATCCCAGACAGGGAGTCACAGAGGCAACCCCACCAATGGGACCCTTAACTCCCCTGACTACATCAGCCCATGATATAAGGGCAACAGGCCCATCCTGGGCTATGCGTGGACTCCTCCAGCCCAAGCAGGGGGGATCCAACCAGACAGCTGAAAACCCAGGAAACTTCCCTCCTCACTTTCCTCAGGAGGGCAGTAAACCCTCAAATGCCAGGCCAAATTTCATTCACCGGTACCCGCCAAACCTCAACTCCCAAAACAAACCTTCTTTCTTTCCCCACTTTCCTGAGCCCAGAAACCCAATCTGGGAGAGGGGAGCCCAAGGGTGGAGGGGTACCCAAACTATCCTAACCAGGGATATTATGCGAGAAGAGATAGCTACCCTTCCCAGGATCAACCCAGGGTAGACCAGAGGACCCCGTACCAGCCAGAGCGGGTGTCCCAACTGGAGTGCCAGGTCCATAACATGGCACAAGATCTGGGTTGCATGCTGAGGGCTCAACAGAACCCTCAGGTGAGCATGGCGGCCCAGAACTCCACAAATCAAGGGTCTGGTGCTCCAGAACAATGACAGGGAAGAACCCTGACAACCCACCAGCTCCCAGGGAGGAGGCACAGGAGGAAGGGGGGTGTAAAGCCTTAGAGGAAGCTTCCTTCCCTACTTGTGGAAAGCCCCTGGAAACCCAGGAACCAGATCCAAAATCCCCTGCCCCTGAAAATCTGCAACCTAAGGAACAGAGGGCGGGTAGGAGAAATAAAGAGCATAAAAGGCCCATTTTGTGGAGGAGGTGCAAATCTTCCAATTTGATGGAGAGGGGTCCTCAGAGGATTCTGGGAAAATGATCTTCTCCTTCAGGGATAGGGGAACTTCTCCCAAAGAGAAATGGGTCCCAATAGACCCTGCTCAAGAGTGGGTAGATGTGGGGACCGAGTTAAAACCGCCCATCATCAAACCCCAGAATGACCAGCAAGAAAGTCACCTTGGTCAAACCGATTCTGGTGAATGACTCCAAAAAGGGGGGCGGGGGCTTCAGCCCAGACTCAGAACCAGGGGAACCCAAAAATTCCCCAATATCCAATTGCCACCTTTTTCTTACAGGTTACCAAGATCCCAAACAAAATCCTGCCCAAATCACCCCTCTGTCAGAATCCAAAGCAAAAAATAAATTAACCCACCAATTGGCCAAAATGTGCATTATCTTCTCCCCCTGGAGGAAAAGGAGGGACAATTTTATGCCCAGGTCCAAATACAGGGGCAATGTACAATTTTGGCACTATTGGACACTGGATCCCAGGCCACCCTTCTGTGAAAAAGGGCCTTTGATCAGCTGAATTCAGGCAGGGGGGGAGAAATACCAAATTCCTCTCACCCCTCTTCCTGGGCAACTTCAGAACTTCAATGGGAAGGAAATACCTGTCAGGGGACTGCGGATTTAGACATTAAAATTGGGCGACACAAGGTGAAGCACCCGGTCATAGTTGTGACTCCAGAGGGCACACCATGTTTGCTAGGGAATGGCATCCTGCGTAGATTGTCTCCACTCATAGATTGGTAAAGAAGGTCCTCTGGACCCAGACTAACCGACCAATAAAATTGAAACAGAGCGTCAACCATGTTAGTTTAAATGGCACATGCCACATGGTTGAACGACAACCTGACCAAATTGAATTCCACTTCCAGAATAACCAAATCCCAGATGTGACAGTAATTGCAGTAGATCAACAAACTGGTGATGGGGAGTCCTCTCTATTTCTGAAAATCAACCTTCCTTCCAGTCTAAGGTGGCATTCCACACTGGAAGGAAACATTCTAAAATTCTATACAAATTCACAATCAGAAAATCCTACTCCTATAGTCCAAAATGATGAGAAACCAGCTCAAAGCTTGGCTGATATTAAGAAATTTGGAGAGCAGTTGTTCATCCCTATTCAGTTAAATGAATGGAAGGACTCACCCGAGTGTGTGTGAACGACGGTAAGAGCTTCATCAGCGAGGCCATGTTCCGCAGACTCCCAAAAGATCCATTCATTCCCACATATAAATTGATAGACAAATGGGAAATGGACCTGGAGACAGCCAATTCCAAACATCTCCTGCCTAGCAGGTGTATGCTCAAAATTTCCATAGGTAACAAGAGCATTATCCATAATTGTTGGGTTGTGTGAGATGTCCTTGCTGCATTGTATTTAGTCAGTGACATTCTCAATCTCTTTGCCATTAGTTTGGACATAATAAACTTCAAAGCCTGGTCCCGATTAGCGGGTAATCCCATGGACTTTGATGACCCAGAGAAAGCATTTCGGTCAGCTCAACTGCTGCCATATGCCGTTGAAATTCAGGTTGGAGAGGAAGTCACCATCCCAGAATGGACCCGACAATTCTCCCTGGAAGTAAAAATTAAAAGAGGACAGAAACTGAAAAATCCTGATGCCTATGTTTATCTTAATGCTCATTTCCAACAGCAATGGTTGGGGGTAAACCCAACAGCACTAGTCAACATAGAACACAAATCCATTCCAATAGAGGGGGACAGCAGCGACCTAAAGAGTATCACTCTGGGTGCAGGCACCATTATTGGAATGGCGGTTGATGGTGTCCAGTCAAACGGTCGAAATTAAAAGATCGAATGACCATTTGATCGACAGTCAAATGGTCGGAAAAAAAAGGTCGAATTTTTTATTTATTTATTTATTTATTTATATATATATTTTTAGTTTTGGTTGGTTAAAAAAAAATGTTTAATAAAGAAAACAGGGGGTTGGGGGGAACCTCCCCATTAAAAAAAAATAAAAAAATAAATCAACCATTTTTTTTGACCATTTGACTGTCGATCAAATGGCATTCGATCCTTTGGTTTTCGACCAAATGACAGGTAACCGCAGTTGATGACCGCCATTTTTCCATAGATTTAGGTAACAAACTGTTAGGACCAATCCCCAAGGACTGCTTTGACAGTAACAGTGACAATGACACAACACCAGACAGGATCTTCACCTGGCATGGGGGTGAATTTCCTGGTGTACTCTTCCTGCCCTTATGGTAAGGAAGATGTAACCTGTGACTTCAGGAGGGATGAGGTGATCTTTCAAGTCCACAATGACTGCCTTCCCCACCTGAAGCCATTAATCCAAACCTGTACTTTGACCAGGGACTTCTCCACCCAGCTGAAACCAGAAGTCTTTCCAGGTTTCAGGCAGATGGTTGAAGAGAGAGTCAACCTAGCTGATGCCTGTGGGACTCTGGAGCAAAAGAAAAAATTGAAACAAGTTTTCTTAGATTTTCAAGATCTCTTTTCGGTAGACTCATTTGACTGTGATCACATTGACATCCACACAACAACAATTCCCAAGGACCCTGGCATGACACCAGTGTTTGTGAAGCAATACCGCTTGCCTCTCGCATCAATGGAGTCCCTTACTGAAATAATTAAGAACCTTGTGTCCCGTGGGATAATTCGTGCAGTCCACAGCACCTTCAATAATCCAGTGCTGGGGATTTTGAAACCAGACGGCCAGTGGAGACTCTGTGCTGACCGAAGGGAGCTCAATAAACAGGTCCATACTTACCGATGGCCTCTTCCGTACATTGACCATTGGCTGGCCCAGATCCAGGGGTTAAAGGTATTCACTGCAATTGACCTGACCAATGGGTACTGGACTGTACCTGTCAGTAGGAAGGTGCAATACAAGCTGGCCTTTACCTTCGGGGGGCAGCAGTACACTTGGACCTGGACTCCCTTCGGATACATCAACTCCGGCAATTAATTTAACATCTTTCTACATAAGGCCATGTCCGACATGCGTGGAAGGGGTAACCTTGCCTATGTAGATGATGTTCTAGTCAAAAGCTCAGCTGTGGAGGAACACATTACGGAGATCTGTTATGTTCTGACACAATTGAGGGCTGCCGGAGCAAAACTCTCTTTCCAAAAGGCACAGTGGTGCAGGACCCGTGTCAATTTCTTGGGGCATGAGATAACTCCTGAAGGTCTCTGTTCCCAGGAAAAGAAAGTAGAAGCACTCCAGAAAATAAAAGACCCCACAACTCTGCGGGAACTAAGTATCCTCCTTTGACTAACTAATTATAGCAGAAAGTTCATTGAGGACTACGCAGAGATCACAAGACCCCTCATCCACCTGTTGAAAGGGGGGGTCAAGTGGGAGTGGGGTCCAGAACAAGCCGAGGCAGTCAGACAACTCAAAAGAAGCCTCTCACAAGCGCCTTGCCTAGCTTACCCTGTCAAAAACATGGAGTTCTTCTTGGAGACAGGGTTCTCAAATACATGCTTGACTGCAGTATTATACCAAAAGCATGACATGGTCAATAAAGTAATCTCCTATGCGAGTAAGACTTTATCCTCTGTGGAAGAAAAATTCAACAATTGTGAGAAGGCACTCCTGGCAACGGTGTGGGCATTGAAGAATTACCGCCCGTTTATACAGGGGGAACATATCATAGTGGAGACTGCACACCAACCTTTGCAATATCTTCAAAGTGACAGAATCCCAGCTAGAAATGTGAATAATTCCCGAATTACTTCCTGGATTCTGTCAATGCAATGCTTTCCTGTGGAGGTCAGATATGGCCAAAACAAGAAGAGTCCCCTAGCGCAAGGTCTGGCTGACTTGCATGATTGTGCCAGAGAAAACTGTCTCGAGGACGAAAGTCTTAAAGTCAAGGACAACATGGAGGCATACCTTAATTCCCCACACAAAGTCTATGAAGAAGATAAGTGTGAGGGAATACCCACTGTCTATGTGGATGGGTGCTCCTACCATGTTAACAACAACGGGGAAAAGGAACTTGCGTCCGGCGTAGGGAATGCATGGGTGAAGGATGCCCCAGAACCCTCTGCTGGGTACAAAATTGGTCCCCGAAGTAGTCAAATGGCAGAGCTGATTGCTGTGCATCAAGCCATCCTCACTGCCGTCCAACACCAACTCCACAAACTGGTCATAATCACTGATTCAGACTACGTATGGAACGGGTTCGTGGAGCACCTGGTTAATTGGAAAACCAGAGGCATGCTACGTGCTTATAATAAACCATTGAAACACAGAAAATTATTACAAAACATTGATGATCTGGTCATCTCAAAAGGGATGACCATCTACTGGAAAAACATCAAGGGTCATTCTAAAGTACAGAGACCAGATAAAACTGGAAATGACCTAGCTGATCAGCTGGCCAAAACCGGAGCCATCCAAGGGGATCTACTTGAGATTGAGTCCCCATTGGGGGAAATCCAGGTCACTGCTATCACTAGGTCCCAGAGAAATGCTCACAATGAACACTCAACTGCACAATGGAGTAACGAGACCCCAGATGCTGATTTGATTACGGCTCAAAAAGGGGATCCAATAATTGGTATGTTTTATCAACACATTGAGGACCCTGAGAACTTTTCCCTGACAGATACCGATTACATTGGGAAAGAGGACCTCAGAGTTTTGATGACATGTCCAGAAATGTTCCGAATCCAATATGGTTTGTTTTTGAGGAAATCCATATCTGGCCATGACCAGTGGTTGGTTCCTACCTCATTCCGAAGCCTGATGCTAAGTCACGCCCATGATGCGGCCACAGCCGATCATCAGGGATTTCATGCGACATTAGAAATCTTGCGAAAGGTTGCATAATGGCCACACATGGGGCAGGACCTCGACCAATACTTGAAGGGGTGTCTTGTGTGTGCACAATTTCAGCCAACCTCACTCACAAACCATGCTCCCCTCCAAAAGAGGGGGATGCCACTGCCTTGGTCAGATTTGCAAGTCGATTTTATCGGGCCGGCCCATAAATCGCCCCTCTAGGGGGAACAAGTACATGTTGACCGTAACGTGCTTGTTCACTAAATGGGTGGAATGTCTCCTGGCCCCAAATTGCAAGGCAGAAACAGCAGCTGCCCTGATGATCACTCATATCTTCTTGTGTTTTGGACTACCCCAAAGGATTGAGGCAGACCGAGGTAGCCACTTCACTAGCGAAGTGATGACAAAGATGTGGGAGATACTTGGGGTCAAAAGGAAACCACACATTACCTACCAGCCATCCTCTAGTGGTGGAGATGAGAGATACAACAAAACTATTGTGAGCATATTAAAAAAGGTTTGTGGCAGATTCTGGGCGAAGTTGGGACATTCGATTACACGTGTCCTAATGGCCATTAGGTTTACCGCTTCTTCTGCAACAAAAATGTCTCCATTTGAGCTGATGACTGGACGAAGGATGGTGCTACCCCAGCATCTGCTCTACAGAACCCAAGGGCAGACCTTGATAAATGCCATGAGTATGTTGAGAATCTGAGAAAACACCTTCAACATGCTTTTGCCTATGCTCAGCGTAATCTAGAAAGATCTGCAGACAGTATGAAGACCCACTATGATCTTAAGACAACTTAAAAAGAATACCAGGTAGGAGACCGGGTCTATTTGTACAATTTCCAAAGGCACCAAGCCAAACAGCGCAAATTCCTCTCATCTTGGCAGGGTCCTTTTGAAATTGTAGACAGAATCTCACCAGTCGCCTACAGAATCTGAATCCCCAAGGGCATTTTGGCAGAAGGGGAAGACATGCGGCTCCACATAAACCAGCTAAAGAGTTGCCATCCCATGAATACTTTGCGGCAAATAGAGGAGCCAACTGGAAATCCAGAGGGGGAACATATAGAAACCTAGAAGAATCCAGCTGTTAAAACCATTAATAAACATAGGCAGGGAATATTGTAAATTGTAGTCAATGTATGCATCTGCCCCACTACACCCTTGGGGAGTAGTAGTGGGGACACTTCCATAACCATGTTATGTTCTGTTTTTTAGCATTGGAACTAAGAATCACTTAATCACCAAGGAGGACCACTCGGGGACCGGGAGGAAAGACCCAGGGAGCCCGGAGTTCCGCTCCATACTCCCAACCAGAACCAGCAAGATTCCTGTCCAGAACCGGCAAGGAGAGCATTTCCCCTCAGCACTGACCAGAGAAGCAGCTGAATTTCGCCACATGGACAAAAGAAAAGGAACATCCCAAATTCAAGTCGGGAGGGGGGGCTCTGTGGGATGCATTGACCCACTTTTGCTCTGCTATGCTGCATCACTCTGTTATGGTGCGGCCAGAAACAGCAAAATGGCCGCAAAACCCTTGAGCGTGTCAAAACCTCTGAAAAACGCGCTTTTCAACGCACAAAAAGATGGCTGCCCAACCTTCCACGCCTGTTGTCAGTGGTGGAACAGAGCTCTCACTACTGAAATGTATCACTGGGCTCCCAACAATTGAAAATGGAGTGCAGAAGGAAAAAGCAGTGGTTTGCTAAATGAAACTCCAATATTGCTTTAAATCACGTTTTCTTTGCTGCTGAAACTTCAGAATGCCGGTACAGAACACCTTCAAATATTCAAACTTCTCTCTGGGTGCTACAATTCACTTAGTTTAAAGAATCTCTGTGCACTTACAAGGTCCTGAAAGGCTAGGAGCATAAAGGGATCTCCACAGAAAAAGTGGCCTGTCTGTGGATCTGTGAAAATTATCTCTGTGCAGCAGATGGCTACTTGTGACGACAGCTGTCAGGGGCCTTCCTGATTAAACTTTAACATATTATAACTGAAATGTAAATGTTGCAATATAAGAGGCCTGCTACTGATAGTAACCCATATTATAGTTGTTTTTTTGATCCCACAGGTTCTAAATCTTGAATGAGTATGCAGTTGGTTATTTGATACAACAAGTTTGTTTTGTGCTAAGGAAAAGCCAAAAGAATTTAACAATTAAATGAAACCTGGCTGAAGCTGCAAAGCTGGAATAGCAGGATTTTCTTACAGAAGGAAGGCCTTCCCTCAGCAGGAACTCACAGGGAAGTGTTAATTGCTAGGTTGGGACAGAATTTGGTCTACAGAGGGAACAGGAACAATGACCAGCTGTAGCTCAGGAAACTCGAAGTGTGAATAGGGCCGTAAATGGCCTCTGCAAGGGACAAGCAAGGAGGAGCTGCTCCTGGACTGCAGGGAGACAAAAAGAGGTGGGCCCAAGCAACCATCTGTGGCTGAACATTAACAAAGAACACTTTTTAAAAGACTTATAACTTGCTAGTCAAAATGGGGAAACATGTAAAAATGACAGAATTGTTCATTTAATTTCTGGCTGCACATTTTAAGAGGTGGCAAAACCGTGTGACATGTTCTGGAAAGGAACGGCAAGAAATGTGATTTTACGCAAAATGCATGACTGTTAGAATTGTGAAAATGTACACGCATATCTCCATGTTAAGCACGCATATTTGTGGAAAGTTGCCGAAAAATCAGAAAGTATGTTCATAGCGAAAAGGGCAAAATTCTGTACAAAGGGGAGACAAGATCCCACCGCTACAGGGTTTTGAGGAACAGCTGCTATGTAAATCATGGCATCTGTATGTGAGATTTGTATAAAAGTGACTAATGTCGAAATGTGTGTTTAATGTAAAATCTGATTTTGAGACCAGTGGCTAAATGGAGCTCTCTGATGATTGTAAAAGCAAATCATAAAACCTGACATCACCCAGCCTTGAGCCAATCACTCAAAATGCAAGGCGGAGATGAAGTATTGACCCTATCCCAGCACAAAGGGGCAAGCTTAGATAAGCCTGCCCACACACCCCCATATGATGTCATTTCATAGCATAAATAGAGACAGCTCACCAGGCATAGGGTCAGACAGATCCACTCACTCTCCTGATGCTGGCGGAGCACTCTGCTGCTGAAATCTACATCTTCCTGGCTTCAGACTCCAGAAACAAAGCAAAGCAAAGGCCAATTACATAGCAGAACCATTCTCAGCTAGGCTTCAAATTCTAGAACAGAACCGCAAAAGCCTTGGGGAAGCATCATAATACAGCCAGGCTGTGCTGTTACTGCTTGCCTGCTGAATAAAAAATATCCTCAGAACCAAGAACATCAGATCCCGTCCGGTCCTGTGCCGTGCTGTGACCAGAGCACCACGCTGACCCTGTCCAGTCCTGTGCCGTGCGGTGCCCAGAGCGCCTTGCTGACCCGGTCCAGTATGATGTGCCCAGCCGTCAGTCTCTGATAGGTCCAGAATCCTGACGGTCCAGAATCCTGATGGCCCATAATCCTGACGGTCCCATTTAAAAACATATCCAGTGAGTATAAATAGTAAGAACTGTGTCATATAGCGGATTCTCCCGTTATCGCGAATATCACGCACTGAAAAGTTTACCGCAAATTTTCATTTTGAGAAATGTTTACATGGGTAAAATAGCTCTAAACTGCTTCCAACTTGGATTTTAAGATTTCAAATGTTTTCTTTGCATTAAATCATTGCTTGTGTTTGTGTGCAACTATTCAAAGCGGCTCCCACAAGAATTTGGAGCAATTTAAGTAATTTTTCACACATTTAGAGCTCTTGCTCAGCCACTTTAAAAGTCATCTGACAGTTGAAAAACCCAATTTGTTTTTCTCTTTCTGTGAAAAGGGGGAAGGGGGAAGTGAGACACTGTTTGACCTGTACCTTCTTGAATACCTGTTCTCTCCTCCTATCTCTTTACATTGCCTATTGGGGGTTAAGGGGTGTTGCAGAGGGAACTGCTAACCACAGCACTATTTTCTGTGCTGCATTTGTTTTGCTTATTACCTATTCCAAGTGTACTAAAGATATTATTCTGTGTTCTGTCACCCCATTGGTGATTGTTGTGTATCTATTAAAATCTATATTGTGATTTTGATCTTAACTAAGTAAATAAATAATCTCTTTTACAAACCAGCCTGATTTTTGGTCCAGTGTGACCCGGGTATTCTTAAATAAGGGGTGTGATACGAGTGGTACATCTTTCAAATAATTGAATCCATATATCAAATACGTTTTTCCATTGCGCTGTACACTAGGCTGTGAGCAGAGTGTATCTCCTTATTGAAATCCTTAAAACACCCTGTGTGGTGTCATGTAGTTGTGGTACAATATGTTCAACTGAATTAATCTAAAGCATGAGTTTCTAGGCACTATAAGTGGGTGTACTAATATGCATTCCCATTCCTTCTCGCCTATATCCTCCCCTTGATCTGCCTCCCAGCGTTCCTTCAACACTGTACTCTTGGAGTTAGGTCTTCCCACTAAGAGTGCATATATCCAAGATATCGGCTTCCAGCCATCTCCCAGGTTGCGCATCAGGGCCAACAGGGGGCTTATCAATGGTTGCTCCGGCAATTCCACTATCTCCCCTTTTGCAACCCCCCTCACCCTTTGATACCACATAAATTGCCCATGAGGATAACCCTCCTGTTCCATTAATGACCCAAACTCCCTGTACACACCCTCTGCATACGTATCTCTCATGTGTATATACCCCAGTCTTCCCATCATCCCATCACCACCAGATCCTCCCTGTCCCTGCAGATACCCGCAGCTATTGGGGTCTCGGTTGAATAGGGGTGCTTCAGATTCAGCAGTGTCAGGATCCTATGCCACACCCTGGCATTGATTCAGCAGGTATAGTAACACATCATCCGCATAGAGCGAAATCAGGTGACCTACCCAGCCCACTCATATACCCGCCTCCAGGTACTGTTTGCGCAGGTAAATCACTATGGACTCCAATCCCAGCACATACAGCATGGGCGACAGAGGGCACCCCTGTCATGTTCCTCTTTGTATGTCCCTGGCGGATGACACTAGTCTCCCAGATTTAACCCTCACCACCAGTGTGGTGTATAAGATCTGTACCCATTTAATAAAATGCCTACCAAAGCTGAAATCTTTTAATACTGCAAGTAGCCATTCCCAATACATTGAATCAAAAGCCTTTATCGCATTGAGAGAGAGTATTGCGTACTGCTCTTGGTAATTTTCAGTTTGTGCAATGACATGTTGTAGCCGGGGTTAGTTCATATCTGTACTGCGACCCGGGATAAAGCCGTTTTGATCCCCATCTATCTGGCCCCCGATCACCCTGCTGAGCCGCCCTGCCAAAATGGTAGTCAATATCTTCATGTCATAATTCAGCATTGCCAAAGGCCTATAAGAATCGCATTCGTCTGTGGGTTTCCCTGATTTGGGTATCAGGACCACTAGTGTTTCCCTCATGCTCGCTGGAAGCACCCCTTTATCGTAAGCTTCCGTGTATACCTCATGCAACACCAGCGTCACTACCGAGGCGTATGTTTGATAGAACTCTGGAGGGAGTCTGTCTATGCTTGGAGACTTAGAAGTGGCCAATTATTTAATTGCTTCACCTATTTCCTCGGCCGTGATGTCCTGTTCTGCTGCCTCACGCTGCAGTGCGCCCAGGTTCGGTAGCCCTATTTCCTCCAGAGGATCTAATATGTCCTCCTGAGGGACCAAAGTGTTGTGTTTACATAGTTGGGAGTAAAATTTGGAAAATGTGTCGTTGATTTCTTCCTGGGTCTTGTGTGTGGTGCCTTCCTTGTCATAGTTAGGTGTCTCGGGTGTTCCCTCTCACAAAACCATGACAACAGTCTGTTCACCCTGTCCCCTTCTGCGTGCATCCTAGTGCTTTCAACCATATAGTCAAATTTAGCTAATCTCCCCCAAGCTTATTGACAGCTTCTCCTGGCTTCAGCTAGTTCCAGCTCCCCTGTCCTGTGTCCCTGCGTTTGGTTCTCCATCTGACGGATGCCATCTTCTAACTTTGCCAATTCCGCTCTGAGTGTTTTACGGATACCGTCCGCGCTAGCAATTACCTCCCCTCTCACCTACTTTCATTGCCTCCCACACTGTACTCCAATCCTGCACACTCCCCACATTACGCTCCAAGTATTTCTCAAGTTTTGCTTTGAGCCCATTCCTGAAAATCTGGTCTGTGAGGGTGTTTGTTGGCATGTGCCATAGCGGTATGGGAGGCCTCGCCCCCCTCATCTTCCACTCCAGTAAGAGCAGTGAGTGGTCCGATATTGTCCTACCCAGATATTTCGCTGACACTATTTCCGCCAACTGGGTTCTGTCTACAAAGAGATGATCAATTCTGGTGTACAAACCATGGGGCAAAGAGTAATAGGAATAGCACCTATCCCCAGGGTGAAGTTCCCTCCATACATCCACCAGATCTAGGTTTTGCAGTGCAGTGTTGAGCACTGAGGGTGCCGGACCTTTGTTGTTCGGTGGTGGGAGTGATCTGTCTAATCCTGGGTCTCTAACACAATTGAAGTCTCCCCACCCATATGAAAAAGCATTCTCGGTATAGTGCCACCTTTGCACATATCATATTGAGGTGTGATGGGATTCCATGGTTGAATATACACACCTCCACGTTTTATATGTGCCCCCGTAAAATTAAATACCTCCCATCCGTACCAGCCTCCACTTCCTGCAACTGAAATGGCACAGCAGCGTTTATCCACATGAATACCCCACAAGCATACTTAGAGTATGCTCCCCCCAGCGCTCTTTGACCTTCTCCATTTCACCTTCCATAAGGTGGGTTTCTTGTAATAGTGCAATGGCCACCTTTTTCCTTTTGAGGAAAGATTTCACGTGGTTTCTGCGCAAGTGTGCACCCATCCCTCTCACATTCCATGTCAATACCTTAATATTAGCCACCATAATTGTACCCAGCACATCCCTTCCAACTCCCAGGATCTGTGTAAGGATCTTGAAAGGAGCTTAGCTTCAGCACTACCTCACTCCATGAGTTCAGGCCACGCCAAACTTCGACGCTAGTACTTCCAAAGTTCTGTATTTTATAACGCGGTTGATAGAGCTTTTCCAGGCAATTAGAACAAAAGGGCCGAGTAGCGGGAACCTTCTGGATTCTCGTCCCCAAGTACTCAGGTGCTTGATTAGACAGGCCATTTGTAAGTCAGCAATAACATTTTGTGGGTAATTCAGTGTTAAACCGGGAGCCAGTGCAAAGATCTGCGAGCCTGAGATATATGTTCTGTTCTCGCAATGCCCCAGACAGCTCTAACTGCATTGTTTTGAACATCCTGCAATGTCTGAACATTGTTTTTGGAAGTACCAACAAGCAGGCGGTTGCAATAGTCAATTTTAGAATTGACAAGAGCTGTAAGCAGTGTGGCAACATTAGTATCAGAAAAGTATAGTTTGATCTGTTTTATGAGCTTAGTGGTGTATGCACAAGTGGCCTTAGTATGAGAGACATGCTTTATCATATTGAGGTTGGCATCAAGAATGATGCCCATTGTTTTCACCCACAGACTTGTTTTAATGACACAATATGAGATGCTGAATTGGTCGTATTTAGCCTCAAGTTTAGCTAGTCATATCCTAGAGCCCACTAACATGGACTCTGTATTGTTCCCATTTATGGCAAGGGAGTTCACATTCATCCACTATTATATGATATCATAAGTCTGATCAACAACGCGAGAGTCCCTTTCACAATCACATGTAAATTCAAGGACCACCTAGGTGTTGTCGGCATAATTCATATATCTAATGCCGCGATCATCCAGGAGGTCGAAGGGAGGGCAAGTGTATAAGTTATAAAGGGCAGGTGAGAGACAGGTTCCCTGAGGAACACCACAAGAAAATGTCTCTGGTAGAGACTTGAATCCTCCCCCAGCCAGGGCCGTCATGAAGAGAGTGCAGGGGGGGCAAACTACCCAGGCTTTGCGTTTGCTTGGGGCCTCACGGCCCCCGCTCCTAAGTGGAAGGCAGCACAGTCGCCCGTGTCCTTTATTCACATGGGGGACTGTGCTGCCCCTGCAATGATGTTGCTGTTTCTTGTGAAGCCGTTTGGCTCTGCAACAAACAGCAAAATAATGGGAGACAGCAGGGCTCAGAAGTGGGCTCTGCTGCCTCCAGTCATTCAGCTGACAAGGTGGACATGCTGAATGCAATAGAGGGCGCCTCTCCTGTGAGTCAGTGTGTTCACGTTGCTCATCGTGACCACGCTGATTGATGGGAGAGGAGTCTCTCTTGTCAGTCAATGTGTTCACATTGCTCAGCGTGTCCACGCTGACTGACAGGAGAGGACTCCTCTCCTGTCAGTCAGTGTGTTCACGTTGCTCAGCGTGACCACACTGACTGACAGGAGAGGACTCCTCTCCTATCAATCAGTGTGTTCATGTTGTCAGCATGATCATGCTGACTGATGGGAGAGGAGTTCTCTCTTGTCAATCAGTGTGTTCACGTTGCTCAGCGTGACCACGCTGACTGATGGGAGAGGAATTCTCTCTTGTCAGTCAGTGTGTTCACGTTGCTCAGCGTGATCACGCTGACTGATAGTAGAGGAGTTCTCTCTTGTCAGTCATGTTTTCACGTTGCTCAGCATGACCACGCTGACTGACAGGAGAGGACTCCTCGCCTGTCAGTCAGTGTGTTCATGTTGTCAGCGTGATCACGCTGACTGATGAGAGAGTAAATAATGGGAGACAGCAGGGCTCAGAAGTGGGCTCTGCTGCCTCCCGTCATTCAGCTGACAAGGTGGACATGCTGAATGCAATAGAGGGCGCCTCTCCTGTCAGTCAGTGTGTTCACGTTGCTCATCGTGACCACGCTGACTGATGGGAGAGGAGTTCTCTCTTGTCAGTCAATGTGTTCACATTGCTCAGCGTGTCCACGCTGACTGACAGGAGAGGACTCCTCTCCTGTCAGTCAGTGTGTTCACGTTGCTCAGCGTGACCACACTGACTGACAGGAGAGGACTCCTCTCCTATCAATCAGTGTGTTCATGTTGTCAGAATGATCATGCTGACTGATGGGAGAGGAGTTCTCTCTTGTCAATCAGTGTGTTCACGTTGCTCAGCGTGACCACGCTGACTGATGGGAGAGGAGTTCTCTTTTGTCAGTCAGTGTGTTCACATTGCTCAGCATGACCACGCTGACTGACAGGAGAGGACTCCTCTCTTGTCAGTCAGTGTGTTCATGTTGTCAGCAGCGTGATCACGCTGACTGATGGGAGAGGAGTTCTCTCTTGTCAGTCATGTGTTCACGTTGCTCAGCGTGACCACGCTGACTGATGGGAGAGGAGTTCTCTCTTGTCAATCAGTGTGTTCACATTGCTCAGCGTGACCACGCTGACTGATGGGAGAGGAGTTCTCTCTTGTCAGTCAGTGAGTTCACGTTGCTCAGCATGACCACGCTGACTGATGGGAGAGGAGTCCTCTCTTGTCAGTCAGTGTGTTCACGTTGCTCAGCATGACCACGCTGACTGACAGGAGAGGAGTTCTCTCTTGTCAGTTAGTGTGTTCATGTTGTCAGCGTGATCACACTGACTGATAGGAGAGGAGTTCTCTCTTTTCAGTCAGTGTGTTCACGTTGCTCAGCATGACCACGCTGACACACAGGAGAGGAGTTCTCTCTTGTCAGTCAGTGTGTTCACGTTGTCAGCGTGATCACGCTGACTGATGGAAGAGGAGTTCTCTCTTGTCAATCAGTGTGTTCACATTGCTCAGCGTGACCACGCTGACTGATGGGAGAGGAGTTCTCTCTTGTCGGTCAGTGTGTTCACGTTGCTCAGCGTGACTACGTTGACTGACAGGAGAGGACTCCTCTCCTGTCAGTCAGTGTGTTCATGTTGTGAACGTGATCACGCTGACTGATGGGAGAGCAGATCTCTCTTGTCAGTCTGTGTGTTCAAGTTGCTCAGCATGACCACGCTGACTGACAGGAAAGGAGTTCTCTCTTGTCAGTCAATGTGGTCACGTTGCTCAGCATGATCAATCTGACTGATAGTAGAGGAGTTCTCTCTTGTCAGTCATGTGTTCATGTTGCTCAGCGTGACCACGCTGACTGATGGGAGAGGAGTTCTATCTTGTCAGTCAGTGTGTTCACATTGCTCAGCATGACCACGCTGACTGACAGGAGAGGACTCCTCGCCTGTCAGTCAGTGTGTTCATGTTGTCAGCATGATCACACTGACTGATGAGAGGGGAGTTCTCTCTTGTCAGTCAGTGAGTGCACGTTGCTCAGCATGACCACGCTGACTGATGCAAGAGGAGTTCTCTCTTATCAGTCAGTGTGTTCACGTTGCTCAGCATGACCACGCTGATGACATGAGAGGAGTTCTCTCTTGTCAGTCAGTGTGTTCACGTTGCTCAGCATAGCCACACTGACTGACAGGAGAGAGCTACTCTCCTGTCAGTCAGTGTGTTCATGTTGTCAGCGTGATCACGCTGACTGATAGAAGAGGAGTTCTCTCTTGTCAGCCAGTGTGTTCACGTTGCTCAGCATGACAAGGCTGACTGATGTGAGAGGAGTTCTCTCTTGTCAGTCAGTGTGTTCACATTGCTCAGCGTGATCACGCTGACTGATGGGAGAGGAGTTCTCTCTTGTCAGTCAGCGTGGTCATGCTGAGCAATGTGAACACACTGACTGACAAGAGAGAACGCCTCTCCTATCAGTCAGCGTGATCACGCTGACAACATGAACACACTGACTGACAGGAGAGGAGTTCTCTCTTGTCAGTCAGTGTGTTCACGTTGCTCAGCATAACCACACTGACTGACAGGAGAGAGCTACTCTCCTGTCAGTCAGTGTGTTCATGTTGTCAGCGTGATCACGCTGACTGATAGGAGAGGAGTTCTCTCTTGTCAGCCAGTGTGTTCACGTTGCACAGCATGACAACGCTGACTGATGGGAGAGGAGTTCTCTCTTGTCAGTCAGTGTGTTCACATTGCTCAGCGTGGTCATGCTGAGCAATGTGAACACACTGACTGACAAGAGAGAACTCCTCTCCTATCAGTCAGCGTGATCACGCTGACAACATGAACACACTGACTGACAGGAGAGGAGTTCTCTCTTGTCAGGCATCATGTCTACGTGTCGGGTGAGTGGATGCTTTTTAAGGGTGCATGGAGGTAAGGTAAGTGTTTTTTTATTTTAAATTAAAAGTGTATATGTGTATTTAAATTAAATTAGTATGTATATGTCTATGTATGAATGCATGCTTGCATGTGGTGTTTGTGTCAATGCTGTGTTTGGTTTTATGTATACATGCATGTATGGAGTTGTGTAACTGGTGGATGAATGCATGGGTGAAAGTGTTTTTTGTGAGTGTGTGTTCTGCACCACCCCTAAATGTAGCCACCCTGGGTGCCACTTCGTTAAGGGGTGGGTTCATGGCATCAGAGGTGCACCTAGGCTATAATGTCAGGGGGGAAAGGGGACTAACACTTCAAATGTTGGGAGAGGCGCTAACCTCAGAGGCTGTGAGGAAGGGGTAAACTTCATTGTGTGGGGGCACTTAACATCTTTCCACATTTCGAATGAGACTATTCTGGTGAAGCTTCAATGTTACAAACTCTTGCCTTCATTTCTGAAATGTCACACGTAAGGACTGCTGTGAGAATGAGATATCTCATGTCACCACTTCCCTCCTAACCACTCCCCTAGCATGCAAGTGCCAACCCCACATCACGATTTCCATTACCTAAAAATGTATGGATATGAATGCAGGTGCTAACAGTGAAATGACTTCTCATGGCCATGCTAATCCCTATGGCAATTCTCACCCAGTTCCTGCCCTCCCCACCCAAAACACCTCTTCACTGGAACTCATTGAGCTAGCTTTAAACATGCCTTGCCATCAAACGTTGCCCTCAATGTGCCTGCAAGTGTTTCCTCAAAGGAGTCTTCTGAGAATTCATGACTTCATTGGAGTTGTAAACACGTAACTGGTGCAATATAAATGTCTTAATCAGGTCTGCTTTTGGCCACTCAATTTAAAAACACCCTGCTTGTCTTTCACTGAAGTTCTTTTAAAAATAAGCATTGGCAAAGCCAACATTTTTGGCTTGTGTATAAGTATTAGGCATTTACCAGGCACTGCTATTAGCTGCTCAGGTACTCAAACCATTTTGCACTGGCACTATCAATGGCCAGCTAATATCAATACAGAAGTGCCTTTCCCATGCCTACACGAATGCCCAAACTGTTAGCATTGCCAGTGCTCTTTTTGCTTTACCCTTGATGCACAGGACTATGCATCAAGGTTAAAGCAAAGATACTACTTGGCTAAATTGGCCTGCATTGAATGTAGGCCAATCTAGCCAGTAATAACACTTATGGTACACAGTCAGCCTGGATATACTTTCAGTGGCATGGCATTTTTACTGGCTGGGAGTCCGTACATGGTAATAATGGCATATATTGATGTACCCTGCATCGACATAATTAGAACAACCAGCATGAATATATTTTTATACTAGGATATCTTGTGTGGAAAGGCGGCATGAAATGTATTGGAAAATGTTCCTATGCACAATTTGTGATTTGCAACTATTGGGAATTTCCATGTGCTTCCATACAAAACCAATTGCAAACTGTATGGATTTCTACCCAATTTTGCAAAGAAAGTGCTGTAAAATGCATACTTGTAACCCAATGTTTAAAATATTTTCTTGGGAGTGAGAACCCCCCTCAAGCAACCCTTGTTTGGTTTGGGCTCCCTCACTGTGCTCTGTTGATCCTGCCTAATTGGCTAAAACATTTAAGCCTCTTAAATTCAGAAATGTACCAGCCTCCACTGTACATCATGTGTCACTGTGTATGATGTGTGTTTTAATGCACACACAGGGGCAGGGTGCTCCTTAATGATATGATATGGCATTTATAACGAGCCTGTACACAAGTGTTTCTAGGCGCGACAAGGCAAGGAGGGAGAAACAAAAGAGTAGGACAAAACACAGATCTTACTAGGCCTTGTGTCATTCAGATCGCGCAAGAGCAGGGAAGGGCGTAGGGTAGGAGTTGCCGAGGGTGGGGTAGGATGCAGAGTGCAGTAACAAAGGAGAAACAAGAGTGCAGCCAACGGGTGGCAAGTGTGGGTACTCATAAGTGCAGCCAACGGGTGGAGAAAAAGAGCAAGAGTCGGGACTGTAGGGTTACAGATACAGACCACAAGTGCAGGGGAGCCAAGAGGCAGTGTGGGATTGCAACAGGACAGGCAGGGACCTGGGACCGAATTCAGAGCTTGGCCAGGTGACCAGTGCATGGATCAGGCAGGTGATCAGCAAGGGAGAGGAAGAGAGAAGGCAGAAGCAAAGAGACAGGTCTTGAGGTGCTTCCGGAACCAGAGACGGTTCTGCTCAAGTTTCAGAGAGGCAGGGAGGCTGTTTCCAGAGGGAGGCACCAGCTGAAGAAAGAGATCTGCCCTCAACTCTTTGCTTGGAAAAGTGACTGGCCCTCAGAGAATTGGAGGTGGCGCAGTGGAGAGCTCATGCCATTTTATATATATTTATTCATATGATAAAAAGGTTAGTCTGGCATGAACCTTTCTTCAGTAGAGAAATCTAACTTTGCTGTAGTTGATTTGGAGTTGTAGTAATAAACCATATTTGGGATCATGCGCACAAACTCAAGGGTAGATTTCTCGAATCTCCTGTTTGCGGATGTGCCACCGCTGGCCGAGTGCAAAAAATTGTAAGGGGGCCTCACCAAATGTTTTGCCCGGCTTCACCACATCTTCTGACATCCCTGCCCACAGCTGCTCTTGCTGAGCTAAGTCCTAAAAAGGAAGCCAGAAAAGAAAGAGCGGGTTTTGAGCAATTTGCACATTTTTCTAATCTATCAAGGACCAGACCATGATCAACAAAGATCCAAAGCCGCTGAGAGATCAAGCAGCATAAGTACAGCTATCCGTCCTGAATCCACAACATGGGTTACATAAGCTCACAGGTCCAGCATGGCAGTCTCTGTACCATGTTTGGCACATAATCCTGACTGTAGGAGGCCCAGGAGGTTAGATTCCTTAACATAGTTCTGGAACTGCAGATATGCTGCCCAATCTAAGATTTTTAGCAGGAAAGGGACTTTCATAATGGGGTGGAAATTATTCACAATACTCAGATCTAATATTACTTTTTTCTAAATTAGGGCAATTCAAACATTTTTTTAGAGAGTCTGGCACCACTGATGAAGAGAATGAAAGACTAACAAGCTTAGTGATGAAAGGAGCCAGACAATAGATAGCATCTTTTGTGATGCTGGCTGGACAGACATCACCAGGGCAACAAGACGGTTTGACATCACTAACCAGCTTCATAAGGTCTTTTTCAGAGATTTCAGAGACTTAAATGACTTAGATAAGAGTCAACTCTCTGAATTTCTATTATCCAGAACCGTTACAGTCGGATCCGTACCATGAGCTATGATTTTAGCTCGGTGTGAATTAAATTTGAAAGCAAAACCTTACTGGATTTCCAAACACCAATCGTCACTCTTTTTAACAGGGGGATATGTACTGATTTTACCCTCAAACTCCTTAAGAATGGAGAAGAGTCCTTTCTGACAAGATTTGGCAGAGCTAATTCTTCATTCAAAGTGATCCTTTTTCGCAGAGGCAATCGAATTCTTATAATTAAGGGCCGCCATAGGGTATGCTTAGAGAGTCGGTTGGCAAGGCGACTTCCACCATGATCTTTCAGTTTGCCTCTTTGTTTTCCTCAATTCAAGGATGTTATCAATAGACCAAGTTTTACCTAAAGTTTCAGGTTTACTCCATTTTGTCATCCACATTCACCACTTTCAATTGTCCCAACCGTAGAGGGCACGCCAGCGAGTTTCCCTTCCCCAATGTCATCAAATCAAAATGCACCTCCCTGTTGCGACATGCACAGACCACCTCAGCATATTACCCTCTCTCCATTACTGCTTCTCTCTTACTGGTACCACACACACACCCGCCATCCTTATTGCATCCATTATGCTCCTATACACACTTTCCATGGCCGCATCAGAATAGGAGTGATACAGGGCCATTACCTTGTGCCAAATCCCAGGCTGCACTGAATACTCTCCCAATGCCTTTCCCACTAATTGGCATCGATTGTCAGTTAATACACTAATCAAATAATCTTCCCTTTAAAAAACCTTCTCCAAAAATCCTATGGTGGTACTTGCACCTGTCTCCCTCACAAACCTTATCTTGACCCAACGTGAGAACAGATACACCACAGCATAATACATTTTGCTTGCCTCCTCCAACACCCATGTGTCCTAAAATATCCAATAAAAGCACATCCCACACCCTGCTAGGTTTTGCGGGAGATCATAAGGTGTGTACCGATTGGAAACCCAGTACCCCATTTATCACATTCTATACACTCTCTTAATCTTCTTTCCACTGACTTATCAAAGTTTGTCCACCAGAAGTCAGCTCTTAACTCAGCCTTCATTCGTGAAGTTCTGATATGTACAATATGAGCACATTGATCAATTTGTCATTTAGGTCACATGTTACAGCCACTCTCACTGACATATAAAACAATCCCCCCCCCACCCCTTGCTCATTTCATATCTCACCTCCCAATATTCTCTTGCCACCTCTTCCAGGACACTTTAATTAGGCCAAGATATCTCTGCACTCTGCAATACGCAAGTCATCCTGCTATACCGTTCCATCACATCCTCCCACTCCACTTGTCCTATCATCCCATCATGCATTACAAATGCACACTCAGCTCACTCTGCATCTCTTTCTTCCTACTTCCCAGCTAGTCATAACAAATGATCGGCAAATTAATGTTCACGTCTCAGCACCTCTACAATTCCAAAGTTATGACACTGTGGGCCTGATCACGACTTTGGCGGTAACACCGGCGGTAATACTGCTGGTGGTATTAGCCCTACCGCCGAACTCCCCGGCGCTAATAGCGCCGAATCACGAGTTCGGCGGTAATGTAATCCCCATTCCCCATTGAGCCCATTCGGGAATGCCCCATTCCCCATTGGGCTCAATGGGGAATTTTTGGGCTCTTACCGCTAGCGGATTTTCCGCCGGCGGTAATAGCGCAAATTTTCGGCAGATTTCCCCCAGGTCAGAGCTCTCTCCTCAAGCACTCCCTTGTGCACCCTATCCTAAAAAATCCTTCTGCTGGTCCTACCTGTCCGGCAAACTATCACCCGATTTCTACCACACCTTTCCTTGGCAAACTCCTGGAAAAGTTGGCTATCTCCCACCTTACTCTCCACACTAAATTTGTTGGTTGCCCCCACGACCATCAGTCTGGCTTCAGAGCAGCCAGAGGTATGGAAACTGCTCTCCTGGACACCCATGAAGATCGGCTCTCCAATATTGACTCTAGCTCTCCTTCTGTCCTTCTCCACCTTGAACTTTCTTTTGCTTTCGACACAATCAATCACTCCACCCTGATCAATCTACTTCTTCAGAACCTGGGACTCACGGATCAAGCTTTGGCGTGGCTGGCCTTCTTCCTCTTGGCCTGATCCTCCCAGGTCCAATTTGGGTCCTGCCTCTTCACCACCACTCTCTCTACATGTGGTATCCCCCAGGGCTCTATCCCCCCACCCTGGCTCTTCGATGTCTATCTGGCCCCTTTGGCTAACCTGATCTCCAACTTCTCCTCCAACTTTCAGTGTTATGCAGATGACACTCAGCTCTCCTTCAGGCTTCCCTTAGCCTCCTCTCCTTCCTCGCTCATTCCTGACTGTCTATCTGTGATTCAGTATCGGTCCTCCTCCAAACATCTCTGCCTTAATTCCAGTAAGAGAGAGATCCTTATTTGTATTTTGTATTTTGTATTTTATTTATTTATATAGCGCACCTTATCAATGGGATCCCTGCCCCCAGCTTGCCTTCTCTCACTCTGGCTGCTCTCCTTGGCCCTCTACCCTCACCTTCTTGTGAGGCAAAAAGCCTTGGTGTCATCTTCGACTCCACTCTCTCCTTCTCTCCTCACATCACGGACCTTGCCAAGAAAGCCCACGTCCAGCTGCACCTCCTGATAGGTATTCTACTTTTTCTCACTTCCCCCTGAAGCTCACTGTCTCCAGAGCTCTGGTTCTCTCCAGCCTCTTTCTCAATGTGCCTGCCCTCTGCAACTAATACAGAACTGGACTGCAAGATTTATCGTTGGCCTCAAAGCCTAGGGACCATATCTCTCCAGCCCTAAAATCTCTCCATCGGCTCCCGGTGGCTGCAAGTGTCAAGTTCAAGACCCTCTGCATCATCCACAAGGCTTTCTGGTGCCAGGGTCCACAGTACATCCAACTCTCTCTGCCCAAGCACCTTCCTTCTCGATCCCTTCGGTCAGCTACCTCCAACTCTTTAAGGGTCAGACGCTTCTCGAGGCAGAGAGTGGGGGGTAGATGTCTATCCTTTGCTGGTGCCACCCTCTGGAATGGCCTCCCCGTCCCTCTCAGACTTCTTGAGCCAGACCACCTGAAGTTCTGGAAGCAGCTCACAACCCTCCTTTTCTCCTCTGCCTTCTCTCTCTCACTCCCTTGCTAACCTTCCTGTTTGATGCGCTGACTAGTTGCTTAGTACCCTCAGAGTCTCAACGGGTACCAGGCTCCTCTACAACCAATCCTCCTTGCACTGCCACCTAGCCTACTGTGCATTTAGGGGCTGTAATCTGTCACCTCTGCAGCCCCCCTGCCGACTTGCACTTACCTAGAGCCATGCTGCCCTGGTCGCACATACCCAGAACCTTACTGGCCCTGTCTTGTGGCGCCTAGATACACTTGTGTACATTGCTTCAGTGGGTCAATTTTCAGTCACTGTTATTTTAAAATAATTATATGATATGCCTTCAGTCATGAGAGTGCTTATGTATTCATAGTTATCGTCACATGCAATAGAATGTGTTTTCTCCACATCTATTTTGTGTGGTATATGCTAGCTAGTTCATGAGTTTAACATACGTTATCTACTTGAATGTATTGCATGTTATGCTGCACATGTGCTTTGTGTGTTGCTGTGTGACACTGCTCCCGTGGTACATCTGTGCTGATGATTTTTCGGAATTTGGGATTTTGAGTGCTCTAATGACACTGGAAATTAGTAGCAATTTGCGTGTGGCTGAAAGAGCTCTGGCACGTGATCTTCTGCTCTGGTGTTGATTAAATGGCTGTTCGTTGTTCTAGCTCTGCTCTTATTAGCGGTTGGTTTGGAGCCTTCTTTGTGCTGAGGTGCTGCTCTACTTTCTCTGGTTGTCTGGGATTATATTCTACAGCTATAAAGGGGCAGGGCAGTGAGCTAGTGCGTATTTGGATCAGGACACCACCCGTTCTTGACGTGAGGGATGTGTTCCTTGACATTCCCTGTAATGGGGACCTGTTGTGTGCATATGCATTTATTTGTTTTGCTCCGTACGCCCGCTTGCCTTCTATTGTTTCTTTTGGGCAATGCTTTCTAGCGTCTATGTGTGGTCCCTTGGATGTTCATGAGAGGACTCCAGCTTGGTTGCAGGTGTAATCCCGTTATTGTGACACTATATTTTAGCAGGTTTGACAAGCCTGGTCCAAGTGTGGCATGCATAGCCATGGAGCATTAGGAGTGGGGCACCCTATTCTTATGAGTTTTGCTGAGAGCCCAGTGTGAGATTACATTGGGGGTCATTCCGAGGTTGGAGGTAAGGGATTACCGGCGCCGGTAAGGGCACCGATGCCGGTAATCCCTTACCTCTGTATTCCGAGTTCCTTTTGTGGGTCCCACTTTACCTCCTGCTTTTAGCAGGAGTAAATTACGGGACCCGCAAAGGTACCTCGGAGGTAATTACGGTGCCGTAATTACCTCCTTCCCAATTCCCATTGAGCCGTATGGGGCAGAAATGGGAATGGGGAAGGGAAAAGGTGAATGGGGAATTACCGGTCCCTCCAACCTTGGAATTGGACCGGTAATTACTCCATACACCATGCCGGATTTCCGGCAAGTTGGGAGGCAACCATGGAGCTATTTACTCCATGGTTACCTCCTAACTCGGAATGAGGGACATTATCTTTTTTTGCCTCGTTGTTTGGCCTCTTCACTGGCCAGTGTTTGCTGCTTTAGGGTGTCCAAGCAATGTGGGGCTTCTGATTAAATAGTATGTTGTCTGACCTTCACTGTGGGACCAGCTGATGGTTCCGGTTTAGGCATTTCCACCTTAACACATGTTCTGGTTTTTGCAGCATTATGTGTGTGGTGTAAGGCCTGTGCCTGTTAAGCCTCTGCAGCAGTTTTAGTTGGTGATCTTGGGGATGTCCTTTCTATATGGGTTTGGCTTTATGCTTGTTTGGTATGCCACCGAGCATGGACTGGGCTATGGTTATGGTTGCCCTCTTCTTGGTGGACATTGTTTGAGCCTAACTCTCCCAGTGTGTGTTGGGTGTGTGTGTGTCTGTACAGATGAGTTTGGCTAATGGATTGGTATACTTGTTTAAGAGGTAGACATGTGCTTCTTCTGGATTTGGATGAGTTCAATGTTTGCAGGGTGATGTTGTCATGTAATAGAATATTGCTGAGTGATGATAGATTACAGCTCAGAGAACGTTGGATGAAAGTGATGCATGTATGATTATGAGGATATTGTTTGGGGCTCAGCTTTGAGGGCCTGGAATGGACCAGTGGGTACCTCCCAATAAAAAACCGTACACAAAGAGTATCTGGATTTCTGCAAATGAACTGTACTTAAATCAATATGTTTGTATGTCTCGGCTTCTGCCTATACCTACCTGAGCTGTTCTGCATTCCTTGATGTAACGCTCTGCTGACTTCTGTATTGCCTCACACTCATATCAATAGTCTCCCAGCAAGTTCTCTTAGTACGTGGCCTCAACAAAGTGTGTGGAACCAGCAGAGCAGCACATCTGTGCTAGAAGGGAAACGTGTTCCCTTGTTTCCTTTCTTTTTTTTTAATTTTTACTATCGTATATCCTCCCACAAGTACGCCCATGTTATGCATTCTGTAATTCATCAGCCAATATGTTCCATTGGTGGGCCATTCCAAGGTGCTGCCCATTCTATGCATTATAGTAGAACCCCAATTCATAATACCCCCATCTCGTCCCTTCAATTACCTGTTATTTTCCATACACTAAAGCATTGCCCAGTGAATACTGTTTGCTTGGGAATGTCCTGCTTCCAGATTATGCTATTATGCAATCTACTTGGAAAATGCAGTGTTCCATCTTCTCCTACCAGGTCTGTTTGCAGAGGGGCCCGATTCATGGAATAATCTGTGCTGAAAATAGGATACTTGCGTGCGAAATCGTGCGCAAGTCCCTGTTAGTTGATTCATGGAACACAATGCGTGGTGCTAACCTGGGACTTGCGAGGAATCCGAGCCGGTCCACAATGTTGTTGCAACCCGATGAATGCCTTGTGCAAGACTCCAAGAGAAGGGCCTGCCGGGCCTGTGCAGCCACCTAAAAAGGGGGCGGAACATGTAAAATGAGGAAGAACAAGAAAAAATGTTTTCAATGGAATTGAAAGGGGAACGCCGGCTCGCGTAAAAGGATGTGCAAATGCAGAAGCACCTACAGCATGCGATAGCAGGCATAAACATCAACGCGTGCACTAACAAATGCATAAAAAGCATGCACATTCAACAAGCGCATGGATACAGCCACAATGAATGCACCATTTGTTGCAGCACACATCCATGGACACTGCAGGAGAGGGAGGATTGCCAGGGATTGGAACTTCCACCCAAGGACCAGCCTTTTTGGGATGCCAGATGATCAGGTCTGTGGCAGGTATAGGTCCCCCCCATATCATCCTAGACCTTGTCACAGAGTGAGAAGATGACCTCACATCACCCACAATGTGCTCCAAAGCACTGAGCCCCTTGCAAAAGGTGCTCACTGCTCTATATGTTTTGGTCACTGGCTCATTCCAGTGGACCACCACCACAGTAGTTGGCATCTCCCAGGCCACTTAGTCTCACTACTTAAACCAGGTGTTGGCAATATAACTGCACGTCCTTCTGTCCGCTGGCATATCTATATGCCCAGAACACCAGCAGAAAGGCAAGTAGTGGTCCAAGACTGTTATGGGGTGCTGGCACTTGTCAAAAGTGCTATGTGCCATTGATTGCAGCCATGTTGCTCTACGTCCAGCTAGAGCAACATAGCACATCTCCCGCAATTGGAAACATTGGCACTCTATCAATGTTCTGGTTGTGTGTCATGTCGAGGGCATCATTACTGAAGTGTATGCCAACTACCCTGGTAGCACACATGATAGTTACACCTTCAGGCTGTCTCAGCTACACCGAGCCTTGGAAGCTGGGAAGCACGGCAACACATGACTCATTGGTGAGAATGAATGGACATGCACATGCATGCATGTTGCACACAGACCAATAGACATTGTCAACAAATGACAATGACAACCATTCTCCCCTCTACAGGGGACAGTGCCTACCCTTTGAGCTCACACAAGATGATGCCCATACCCAACCCAAACACACCTACCGAGGTAAGCTACAACACTTCCCATTTTGCATCTCGGGGCATAGTGGTGAGCACATTCGGAGTGCTCATGTCACATTTCCGGTCCCTTGACCTCTCTGGTGGTGTGTTGCTATATGCACCACCATTAGTCTGCAGGATCATTGTAACAGCATGTGTCCTGCAAAATGTTGCAAACATGGCGTGGCATCCCGGTGGACATGGTGGTGGCACACCATTCACACCCTCAGGTACACAGCTTGCATGGCTGGGCAAAGGCCGCGTGGAGGGCTGCACTTACCCAGCTTGTGCAATCTTTTTTTACCTAAAATCCTTCCCCTGTGGAGTGCACACGATCCAGCCAGAACCCAGGTGCGATTCAATGATGGCAATGGGCTAATGCACTGTGTCCACAAAAAGAGGCTTGGAGGTGCACATTGCACATTTGTGTGCATCCCTTAGAACTAAAACAGCATTTCACTTTGTGTTACCGAAAGAAACACATTGAAGAGGAAGGACACCAGTACCACCATGCCACCCATTTAATGAAATCACCCCTTTAGCACCAAAAACATAACATATGACTAACTAACGTAGCTGTCAATGTGTAAGCAGCAATAAATCCTGAAACATGTCCGAGCTGCAAGCCAGTCATGGCTTCAAAAATTAACAAGGACACAAAATACAACAAGCACAATGGCATATATATGCATACATGTCCTAGAACGTGCATGATGCGCACTAACATGTGGCTGTTGTAGGGTGTATAAAAGCGGTGTAGTATCGATCCACATGTGACACAATCTGGCAACATGACCACAATAAACCCCATTCCAAAAACACTAATTAACAAGAGGTAATTGGCAAGTGTGACAAAGAGGGCAACACACCAGAATGGTCACATACAGACATGCAGCAACTAATGTAGCCATTCCAAAACAATCAAGATAAATGCACATCTTACCTGTCCCCTTGGCATGCAGTCGACAGTCACATTTCATCCCATGAAATAGCCATCATTCGCTGACGGAAGGATCTGCAGACATTGAACAAAATGAAACAGAGTGCTGCTAAAACATCCATGCACCCAAATCCTCAAGACCCACGGGCCCCCCTCAGTCACATACAACTCATGCAAACAACAACTCACAAGGCAACCATCAACGTGTGTCCCAGCACACATGCAACAAAACCTGCACACTGCATACAAATCAAACACAAAAACACACACACACTGACAAACAACAGCAACCCTCACACTACCAGTCCCCCTGAATGACATGAATCAAATGTGAATGTCACATATCACCATTCACGAGACGATGGCACATACACAACACACACATCAGTCAACATGCTGCATGAAAATGAGAAAACATCACATATGCAAATAATTGAGCCCCCAAAAAAGCTGGGACACCCCTGGAAGACTATCAATGACATGACAAGGCATGCCATCACCTGCATAGTACTGGGTCAGTGCACTGAACAAAGTCATGGAACCCATGATGCAAAGCACAAGAAGGCAAGTACACAAATACTCACCTGTTGCACTCCAGGCAGGATCATGCTTGACGCAGCAATTCACAGAGGCCGATGTCAGACTGGAAGGCTGGACACCGAGGCAACTGCCATGGAAGAGATAAGCAGACAAGACAAAGCTATGTGATACTGCAAGCAAGGATAAATAAATGCTAACCGTAGGATACAAAGTAAAGGTGCAAGATCAATGCAGACTTCATTGTGACTGGATACAATTGGTACAATTGTGCATTCAATTGAATGCAGCAGTACCATGCACCCAGCTGCAGTCAACTTGAAGCTGAAAACACCATGGTGCAGCATGCATGGGAAAACACCAACACCGCACAACATAATGTGATGCTTCACAACATAGCATCCCAAAAATGTGCATCAATGGTCCCATGGTTGTGGCTCGCAACTGGGGCTGCATACCATAATTGGGGAACCCTAAGCAAGAGAGGCCAAATGTGCTCTACAACCATTACCCAACAAACATTGCAAGGGATGTGAAGTGTCACTCAGTACACACGGTCAAAGTGCAATGAGACACACACCAGCACAACCATCAACACCTGTCACCGGCCATAATCAGCTGGCTCTGCCACCCACTCCCAACCACCCAAGAAAGGCCCACACAGTTGGAGCACCCACAATTTTGAATATTAAACCATTGGCCACATTAATCCATAGAAACAACACCATGCCCCGACCTATGACCGGAACCACGCCATCTGACACATGCCCCCATGATGTAGTACTGGTGCCCCACAAGACAAGTCAATCCAAAGTGATCACACACAGTGAAAGACTCCCAGCCAAACACCACCCAAGCATCTGCAAATGCCCTTCGCTTACCTGCCTAGAGTAAACACCTCCCTTGCATGTGATGCAACCCATCAAGAGAAACATCCCCTAAATGCAATGACATGCATAGTAACAACAGAAAGAACATGCACATCAATGACAACACATGAATGGATCCTGATAATAGACAGGTGCAAGAGGGTGACAGGACATAGATTGTGATCTGCCCATGAGTGCAGCACAGCACAACAGAGAGAGGCAGAGAGAGAGAGTGATAGTGAGAGGGAAGGCCAAGTTAAACACACAAGCTAAACACACATCAAGGAGTACACTGCCAGTATGTGGGGGCATAGATGAGTTGACCGAGGGAGGTAACACAATGGCATTAGTACCACTTAAAAAAACATCCTGGCATGGTAGCATGCAAAGCACATATAAGTAAAGTTACCCATGCAGCAAACATGGGGAACAATGACGCATGCTCAACATGCAAGACAGTGCTCATGCTTACCCATTGACTGTGCTGGCATGGTGTGACTCTCGTATCACCTTAACCAGGAATTACGTCTCTGAATAAGTGACAGGATGGCCAGTGCCTTGTGGAGGGCATGGGGAGCATGGAGGTCAAAGGATGAAGGGTGTCTCCCAAAGGACAGCAGTCACCGCCACATCACAGATTACTGAAACAACATGGGAGAAGTCATTTCAACAGGCATAGTGAAGTAACATTCACACAGCACACATGTGCGAAGATACACTGAACCCATAGTTACCTGCACATGCCATCCTGCGCACCACCATGCAAACATGCAAGTTGACCTCATGATGCATGCCTGCATGTGCAACACTGCAAACTTCATGGCCTTGAGAGGGCAACTGCACAACTCAAGGTAAACATTAAACACAAATAAAAATAAAACCTGGAAAGGGCAACTCAAAAATAACATGCCAACATCCGGGCCCGGGGTCTACAAAAGTATTATAAATGTTTAATAAAAATCAAACAGTCTATCATGGACCGTGGTGGGGTCCACCCAAAAGGGGTGAGGGGCAGGTTGCATATCAACATCCACCCATGGGTGGACGCCCCCCCGCCAAAATGAAAAATAAATCCCCTCCAGGGGCTCACAGACCGCACGGCTACAGGGGACTTGGAGGCAAGTCTGTACTGGCACCCCCATCCTGGATTGAATCTGAGGTGGAAGTGGTGCTGGAGGTTCACCACGCAGTGCCCTGGCCATATTCAGAGTGGCAGCCACCATGTGTGACACTGATGAATGCACCAGCAAACTGAGGGCTTGGATGTCACTATGAACAACCTCATGGGTTGCACAGAGTTCCTCTGAGATTGTCTCCCTCAACGATAACATCTGGCAGAACAGTCTTCTGCTGGCTGCCTCTTCCTCACAGATGACAGCTCTGTGGGCCAACAACTCATGCTTCATGGCTTCCCTTTGTGCTTGACCCTCTGCAAGCAGGGATGCCTGCAGACACTGCAGATCTGCCCATCGGCCCCTAATATTGGCCTCCATGCACAGCCTGTGGGAGCGGCATGTTGACTGTATGACTTGCAGTTGTTTGTCCACCTGTGTTGCCGGGGGGATCATGGAAGTGGCCACCCTATCCATGCCCTCAGCCAAACTCTCATAGGCAGCACACTGGTGGTGTGCAGAACGCAACATCTGCTGCTCCCACTTTGTCTGCACAGCCTGCACACATCCCCCACATGTGCGGTGCCCATGCCTGCAGGATCCAAGGGAGCATGGCCATTGCTGTGATGCCCCTGTCCCTGGCTGGAGGACTGCAACACTCCCTTGGACATCTATCCCAGGACCACAAACCAATACATGTGAGTGTGGCCTTGCAGTTGTAACCACCACAGACGTGTGTGCCACCACTGACTGGCCTTGTGAAGGCACCTGACCCTCTGCAGACTCACGGGCCCCAACTGCTCCACCCATTGGTGCACTCACCTCAGCCAGCATTGAGGACACACACATCTGGTTCAGCATCAGAGCCAGTTGAGTCCAAAGAGTTAGAAGTGTCTGCAGCACAGCTCAGGAGGGTCTGTAGCACCAGTGGATTTTCACACCCTGCCATGCCACATCCTCCACAGGTGGTCTGAAGCACCACAGACTCTTCTTCATCCTCCTCCTCTGCATTTAGTGCCTCCTCACCTGCATATGGACAGAAAAAGATATGTGGAGTGATGTGCAACGTGTCTACAGTAAACATGTGTATCATGTTGCTGTCATGCAACTAAATGCAGGGCATGTTGCCATAATAAATACATCATCCACACACTATGGACAACAAGCTATCTGAGCATGGCATATGCAGACTGGCCACAAAATTCCCTGCTCACGGCCCTGCTGCCAGTGGACACATTGCCAACCAACAGGGTTGTTAAGAAGCACATTTTTGCCCAAGGCACTGCAAACTGATGACTAATACCAGTGAAATGGGCATGGACATGGGTGTGCAGTCATAACATTGAAAAAAAATGTCGAATTACACAAAAATGGAAAAAATAATGTCGAAAAAAAGTCGAATGATTTATTTTTTTATTTATATATTTTTTTGGGTCCCACATGTAAAAAAAAAGGTAAGAGCAAAAAAAAATAAAAAAGGGGGGCTTGGGGGAACCCCCCATTTCAAATAAAAAACGTAATAAAAAAGAAATTCAACTTTTTTTTTTCAACATTATTTTTTCGATTTTTTTTACTTTTGACATTTTGGTTTTCGATTGTATGACTATAAACCATGGACATGTGGCTCTGTGATGTGAAATTACATAGCATGGCATCAGGCAGACACACATATCCACATCCAAGTCCACATCCATCACATGCCACACCAGTGTTGGTACACGGACTGTACACAATGGGAACATGCTGTTAGTCTGGGAAAAAGGAAATAGTCCCACTTGATGGATGGCTGTAAGAGTACCAACTCGGCAAGGTCCATGAAGTGGAGAGAGTAAGTCAACGGAGTTGTAGATATGAACAAGGTAGAGTGACCCACAAGAGGGAGAGGGGCATGGACTCATGGAGTGTGGGCTGAGTGTGGGAGGGTAACAGGGAGCAGGCTTCACAATGATTTGCCTCAGGAGTCATTGCCAATGGGCCAGCAGGGATGTGCACAATCTAGACATATGCACACTTACTCAGGGCACCTCATAATACGTGTTGGTTGTCATCTTGGATGTTCTATGTAGTTTGGAAGCACATACATATGTGTGAAAAGAGATTCTATACCCTGCAGGTCATGTAATGTAACTCCTATTTTGGACACATGCACATGTCTAGCAGAGCATAGTCACTGACATTAAGGATGCAGCAAACAACTGTGCACATTGTGGTATCATGTTGCAGATGTTAGGGGTTATGCTAGTGGGGGATCAGTACTGTCACACAGATATGTTCAACTGATGTACAACACATGTTTTGTATACGCCACATGACATGGTTCACCTGGTGCAGTCATTCCAATGCAGCCAGATGTGCACCACAACTATACATGATGGTTATGCTTTACTTTACGTACTCAGGATGCACAATGTTGGGCATTGACCGGATGTGTCATTATAATTTTCCAGGCCTCCCACGCCTTGCACCTACTCCAGTAGAATTAATTGGCTCATAGCCTCTTCATGCTGCTTGGTCAGATACTCCTCCTCTGGTGACCCTGCTCGAGTTGCCAGAAAAGAGACGAGGTTGGCACCAACTTGAAATTGATGTGACAGGTAAGATAATTCCAGCGCTTCACTACCTGTTCAGCAGTGCGCTTCTCAAACCCTAAGGAGTTGATCTCATCCGTGACATGCTGCCAGTGCACCATACATTGAGCTGGTGTATGTGTGCTCCCCTGAAACTAGCACATGTCACAGTGGTGAATGGTCTGGTAGTCTGTGAGGATATTGAGTTCTTCGTCATGGAAGTTCTTCTTCGTCAACGTGCCAGTGTCCTGTGCCATGTCATGGCGTTGAACCTGTTCCTGCTGTGCAGGTTTTGCCTTCTTGTCACAAGGTGTTGGTGCCACTCCTGTGTGACTGGGACCAATCTGTGGTCCAGATGCTGGACCACAAGTGGCCTGAGGCATGGTATTACACTGTGGGGCAGCTGCCTCCACAGCACATCACTTAGTCTTCCGGGCTGGGACGGCTGCTTCCACAGCACGTCCCTGACCCTGGCTGGGTCTGCCCCCTTTCCCTCTTGGGGACTTTCCACTCATGTTGCAGGTGTAATGGAAATATGTAAGGCACACCACGTAATTGTCATGGGCAGTTTGAGTGAGGGGGCTGTCTTCGTGATGGAAGATGTAGCTCTGTGGTCCAGCAAGGCTCAATTGTACACCAGGTGTGTAAAATAATGTATGCGTAATGCACAGACACCCCAAAATAAAAAATAAATGTGTACGAGATACCAGGATAGCTTCCGAAAAAAGATAAAAGCAGTACTCGATACGCAGTGGCACCCAGCAATACACAAAATGCATACACAAACCCAGGAAAGCTACTAGAAAGGTGAGAATAGTGGTACGCAATACACAGGGGCACCCAGAGTTGAACAAAATGCATAAGCAACTCACCATTAGTCTCGCAAAAATGAAAAGTAGATGCGCGTATTTGCGGAGGCAAATCCCCGACTAAAATAAGACGTTTGTATGGTTCTTGAAGTGAACGGATTGCGTGGCTCCCCAAAATACACACTACTCCACTCGTCCACCCCCCCCTTTGCAAGCACATTCGGAGTTGCTTCTACACATACTAATGTATCCCCGAATATGGTGTCCTGAACGCCTGCGGACAGCGTGTGTCACATAAGTTACGCACTGAGGACCTTTCCTCGGATTTCATGTGTCCACGCTTTTCTCATTTTTTACATGCAACCTCCCTTCACTCTGTTTCCGGCTGCCTTCATTGAGAGACACAGAAGACCCACGCTCCTGCCTCCGGGAATGTCCTGGAGCATTATGATGCCCTCTTCCACCCTGTGATGCAACGCAGCAAGGAAGGACATCAGCAGATCTCGTATGGGATCACAGATGCCATCATTTTGGAGGGGGAGGCACTCCACAACTTTAAGACCCTGCACAAGCGATGGGAGGACCTGAAATCCAGGATTTACGGCAAAACCCTGTGCTACATCCAGGCTGGTGGCAACGCAGAGGTGCATCTTGCACGCAGGAGCTGGATGTCAGCTAAAACATTCAGGTCCTGGAGAAATTCTACCTGGTGCTGCACTGCCAGGTCTGCGAGTTACATCAACGTCTGCAGTCGACTGGTGAGTAGCCATGTGGTGCAATGCTCTACGGTGCATGTGTTCTGTGCATGTACCAGCATGTTGGCAGTGACCCCATTAGACTTGCAGCAAGTATGTTTCTGAGATGGATGTCTGCGTGCATGCCCCAGACATAGCTCTCCATGTGTGCATTCAGACATTTTAAATGTGCTATCACTTGCACTGTGTGTTGCAGTGCTGGCTTGCAGACTGTGCAGATGCAATGTTACTTGTGTCTCAGACATGCCTGGCTGTCAAGTGTGCCAGTTGAGATAGTGTTGCCCGCATCATGTGCATGCATGATGCTCATGTGTATGTGCCAAAAATGGGACTGTGTGACTGGGCATCACTCACGCCTGGATGCAACACGTGCATTTGGATGTCTGGCTTAGTCACATAGCAGCATTGCAGTTCACCGGACTCTGATGTGATTGGTCATCACACTGCTTGGGGCCTCTCAGTTGATGTGTGTACATGAAACGTGTATATGCTTGTTGCTATGGCATGTTCACCTGTGCATGTGCAAGTGATGCATGTGTGCATAGCACACACAATTGATTGGTTGTGACATTGGCAAGTAGCTTGATGTGATTGAGTGGAGTGATGGCCAGGCAGGCGTCTGCATGGATGTGGATTGCATGTCCATGTATGTGGTTGTGGAAGTTGATGGTTGTTCCCTTGACAAGTCATATTCATGTGAATGTTGGTGATGCCATGCCGGATTTGGTGCAGTACACTGATATTTCTGTTCTGTGTCTCCTTTTCTACAGTTTCATGTGATGAAGAGGGCGGAAGCACTGCTGTGGAGCATGGCTGCAGGGATGCCTCCACCAGGCATAGGCGCAGGCCCCAGGTACCCCCCATGACAGATCATCTACGGGGATCGATATGGCTGTGGCAACGCCAGTGACATCAGACATGGCTGCTGGGGGTGAGTCGTAGAAGGTGAAGGTGGGAGTGGACTCCTCAGCAGCGGTGTGGCCAGGTGATGCCACACAGGGGCCACCCCTGGTGGAACATGCCCCGGAGTCATCTAAGTTGACGGCGGGGGAGGTGGAGGAGGTGGGCGTTGCAGTCCTGCCCATGGGGGCAGGCGGGGATCTTGAGGTGGGCATGCCTACTGCAGTCCTGTTCAGGGGCATGAGTCTATGCCGGCCACTGTGGAGGTGCCTGGGAAAAAATCAGTCCCTGGGCCATCGAATGCAGCAGTGTGCACCTGCCAGGATGCCCCACCCAATGCCACCACCCAGTGTCGGCTGATGTGTCCACCCAGACCGAAACCGCCTTACCATCTGTTGTGGCCATCTGGGATTATGTGCTACCCCTGCTTGCCAGGTTGACGAGGCAGACAGTGTCATTTGTGATGAGGGGCAGGCTACCTGTAGTCTGCTTGCCCATCATCACAGTGAGCTATACCATCTCCTCAGCTGGCTTGCAGCATGCCAGTTCCATGGTGTCCTCCATGGGATGTTCACTGCTGCAACCACCTCCTCGTCTTCCTCCTCTGTGCACCAGTCATCCTCCTGGGTACCTTCCGGCCCAGATACCAGCAGGGCCCCCTGTGCACCAGTCCCACTGACAATGCCCCGTCTGGTGGAGAACACATCCCTGTCCAAGATGGGAGTCCTGTTATACCGAAAAAGTAATCACATAGCCGAATGATACGTATAATATGTTGGCCAGAAGCAAATTGCATCATGTGACAAACATCGCAATCTGAGAAACCTGAATGTAACCATAGGGAGTCCATTTTATGAAATGTCAGCAATTTCCTGTATGTAACGCTTTGCAAATATATTCTATGCTTTAGATCTGCACACGGTGTGAGGCCACGGCTTGAATTCTGAAATACTAACGCAGACAGGAATGCAGAACTGTGCAGAAATACATAGTTTTCCCTCTCACTTAGTCCTTGAAGCTGTGCAGAAGCCGCGCCTAATCAGTAGTCCAGGTGCCGGTTTGTCTTGCAAGCACTGTTGTAAAAGGCATTTAAACATGAATTATCTTCTTCTAGCGGTGCTGCCTCACGTGAGGATGGTATTTGCTCCTTCAGAACTGCCTGACCCTTAGCTCATGAGCCGTAGCAAACAAATAACGTAGTATGGAATGTTTCTCTGCTAAGAACAAGATATCCTTACCGAGCCAGAGCTCAATGTTCCTCATGACAGAAAACTGTCTCTGCAGCCTTTAACTAATGTTTAGACTGAATGAAAACTTGTCATAAAGTGTCATAATTGTCAATCACTGAACCCTAGCCTGTATGACATGCATGAGGGAGGGTCGAATAGCATTAGCAAAGGTTGATGTATGATGTATATATATTGTTGCTTGAGCGCTGTTCGCTCTCCCTCGCATCTCACGGTGTCTGGGAACACATGTCGTGAGGCGTTGAGACCTAGTCGGCTGACTGAGATGCTCTGAATAAAACAAGACTTGTTTGGAAAACGAACCTCGCGACTGACGTGTCATTGGGTATATGGTTACTGTGCCTTATTTCCATGTATGGTCATTCATGGCCTAGCAAATATGGTGCCTGAACAGGGACCCTCCCATTAATGCTCCATCGAAAACGTTGAAGTTGAAGGAAGGCAAGAATGAGTTGATGACGAAGCTGTCGGACTAGGATCGGAAGGTGTTTGGGGCGCCCCTGCAGAAGTGATTAGAGACTCCTCTGCAGATCTGTACACAGCCGATCCCTGATCGACGAGCAGCGCCCAGAGAGCATCGAGGCAAGGGTCCTGGAATCGAGGCAAATTGAGCCAGACACGCAGTCCCGACGATTCCTGCTTGCGTTTGTATACGGGCGAATTGCATCCTTAGTGACAAATTGGTTGATCAGGTGAGTCGGGCGACGATCCTTAAAACGCCCTGATATTGGTCGAGAGTTGCACTTGCAAGTTCAAACGCCCAGGGTAAGAAAAGGGTAAGCGTTAATCATGCCTGAGAAATTGCCTTCCTGTTTAGTGATATTTTTTCACTGAGGTAGACAATCTTTGGAAACTGCCCAGGTTGCGCCACCCGAAAGGTCCCCGGCACATGAGATGTACATAAAGTATGCAATAGGGGCAATAGTGCTCAATGTGGTTTGGCATAGGCAGACCAGACGTGTATCAGACCTTCTGTGGCCTAATAATCGGAGCTTTGAATTAGCGTGTATAGAACATTTAGAATCTGTTTTGCTACGTACAAAGGCCAGACCTGCAGCGTTCGCAGTTGTAAGAGACTGGAGAAAGGAAGCTAATCTCCGTTTGAAAAGTAGGGAGAAACACACAGGTAGAGATAAAACAAACACAGAGAAATCGCAAGAGCATGATCAGCAGCAACAGACAGAAGCCATTAGGAACATGAATAGGGCCTTCCAATTAGATATACAGAAAATATATCCTTCACAAGATGTGCATACATCAGATGAACTGATAAATTAGATATTGAATGATCTAAGGAATAAACATTTAAGCACTGACCCAGTTGCACCGCCTCCTTATGGACTCCCTCCTGTTGCTATTGCTATTCCCACAATCCCATCTGCATCTGTAGTAGCCATCCCATCTGCACCTGTGACATCATTTCCTCCACCTCCTTCACAGCATGAGTTATACGCTTTAGCTAACAGTTCTGCATCAATCTGGCCTGAAAGAGGAAGTATTAGACAGACTCGTAGTATGATTAGCAAGGGAAGAAAAGATGAACTGAAAGAATGGGCCGAAATATATATTGATGATGACAATGAAGCGGCTGTGCAAAGTTCCATATCTGATCATAGAGGCCTTGGTGAACAACAGGCATTGTTAGAATGTATGGGAGATTATCTTGTTAAAATATGGAGTGATTTGACTAATACAGTGGTACCGCAAGAGTTGCGTGATTTGGTTGTCCTTTCGAATTTGCGAGATAATGCGGCAAAAGTACGAGAACACGTAAGGCCAATATTTGTGTTTAAGCGAGAACTTGATCGGTTGCATAAAGAAATAATGAAAAAAAGATGGGCTGCATATTTCGTTTGTTCAGAAACGGTTTTTACCGCCATTGAAACCTGTTAGTGAAGAGATGCAAATTTGTACACGAGATGCGCTTAGATGGATTACGGATGCCGCCCTTTCCCCGATTGAAGTGCATGATACGTTAAGTCAGCATACACCAGAAATGCAGAGAAAGGTGTACAAGTTATGGTCGAGTATTTACAGGATGAATGTATAAAGAATAAGATGTGTTGTCCTGCTGATTTACTGACAATTTATAAAAGAGCATTTTCACCTGATACTGGAACGACTGCTTTTTCTCTTGATCTTGCGTTGTTGCTTAATAGACAAACAAATGTAGAAACTCCTACTTTGCAATTACCCATGAGGGAGGTGCCTCCAACGTTTGTCCCGAAAGCAGAGGTTGCTGCTGATGGAGCGATTTCAGCGCGAACGATAGAAGCCCATTATATCGCACAGTTTGTACATGTTCCCTTTTCCAGGCAAGAAGTCAATACGATAAAGCAGACCGTTCCTGACATTAGAAAAAGTCTGGCATCATTTTATAAGGAAATTGTATCAGTTTTAAATTTGCCTGTTTATATACTGAGTGACATTGATTTATTGTTCCCTGTGATTCTTCCTGCAGGCTAATGGAAACAGATTAGAAGTATAAATGAGGCGCCGATGTTAGGCGATACTTGGGAGAACCTGATTAGAATTGATAGTGAAAGAAAGGCGGGGGAGAAGCCTCTGCAAGTAATTTGACTTTGTCTTTACGGATAGTAGAGAAATTGAAAACTTTAGTGCCTGAGAAGAGAATAGTTTGCGATAAAATGACTGCTTGCTTACAGGGCAAATCGGAAGGAGCGACCGATTATTTTAACCGATTTGAAGATGTATTTGCAGACTTTAGGGGTCAAGGTATAAGTGCTGAACCTGGTAAGAGATTGTTTGTTGATAGAATGCAGACGCAACATTTCACATCCGCCAGATTAACAAGGTAGGAAATTAACCTATTTGCACCACATATTCAAATTAAGAGATGTTGCACTTTAAATCCAGCAAAGTTAATGCCCCCTCCCAGTGAAAATGGGAGTGAGAAACAATTTTCACATGATTGCTTGATGATTACTGAGCAAGAGACAAAAGGAAGAATTGATTTAACTGATACTCCACAGAAAGAGCCAGCTGGAGAACTGTTTTGTGACGGTCCTTGTTTTAAATTACCGAATGCCACATCAACTGCTGCTTATGCCATTACGACACTGAAATCTATTGTAGAGAGCAAACGAATCCCATATACCTCAGCCCAAGCTGCAGAAATAATAGCTGCAGAGCATGTGAAATTTCTGCAAACCTCAGTATAAACATGTATACTGACAGTCAGTATGCATTTGGGGTGGTCCACAATTTTGGTCGATTATGGGCTAAAAGGGGTTTCTTGACGTCACATGGAACTAAAATTCAACATGGCACTTGATAGTGAGACTGTTGTCAGCACTTGCGCTTCCCAAGCGATTAGGAAAAATGAAATGTGAAGCACATAAAAAGATAACGTGTAATGTAGGAAAGGGAAATGCATTTGCAGACCGAATCGGGAAACAAACTGCCATTAATTTGCAGACAAAAATGTATGTCGAAACAACAGAAGGAGTGTGCTGCATGATAGAGGACAGAATTGAAGCAGTTAAAGAGATACAAGCAGAAGCCACTCCAGATGAAATAAAACAATGGTCTGACGGTCTAGCAGAATTAGATCCTGAGGGTTGTTAGGTAAACAAAGAGAATAATAGATGGATGTTGCCAAATGCATATGTTATGGCAATGGTTACTATGGCTCACAGTCCAACACACATATGTGCGGAAAAAAATGTCTCAGCACCTTGATTTTGTATGGTATAATATGAACATTAGGAAAACTGCTGAAAGATTGGTTCAGAATTGCATGACTTGTTTGCAGCATAACATCGGTAAGGGAACAGTGACACCAATAGGAAGTTTTGGTCCACCCTCTATGCCATTCGAAGTCATCCATTTTGATTTCATAGAAATGGAGAGATGCCAAAATTATAAATATGTCCTTGTAGAGGTCTGTGCATTTAGCAAATGGGAGGAGGCCTATCCCCTGAAATATTGTACAGCTGTGTCCACAGCAAAATCCATGCTAAAAGAATACTTCCCCAGATTCGGACTACACTGTGTCATATGGTCAGATAATGCACCGCATTTTATAGCGGTCGTGATATTGCAAATTTGTGCAGGCCTCCAAATTGATAAGTGATTCTATTCAGCTAGACACCCAATGAGTGCCGGTTTGGTAGAACGCTAAAACGGTATCTTGAAAAATAAACTGCCCAAGATTTGCGCAGGGAGAAATTTGAAATGGCCGATGCATTGCCACTAGATTTACTGTGCATGTGCACAGCTGTGCAGGCAAGGACTGGCCTCTCCCCATATGAGATAGTTATGGGGAGATCATCCAATGTCTGGAATGTGCTACGTCCGAAAAGATTGAGGGATGTTGAGTATCCATTGCTTATTGACTACTGTAAACAGTTGACTCAAAACTTGTGTTTGAATCATCAGCAGGTGCAGGAGGCTCTTCCTGTCAGATATACAGGCCCAGGACATTGTTTGCAACCTGGAGACTGGGCATTGGTTAAGAATTTTGAAAGAAAATCTTCGCTTGCACCACACTGGAAGGGGCCTTTCCAAGTGTTGCTGGCCACGCAGACTGCAATCTGAGTAAATAGACGAAAGCATTGCATCCACGCAGCACACACGAAAAGAATTCTGTTTCCTTTGCCACATAAGATCGATAATCCTGACGTTGAAAGCAAGACAGCTGTGCCTGATCACAAAGACATCACCGCCGAATTCTAGCCAGAATTCCTTCCTGAGCCCGAGAAAGGGCCTGGGGAGATTGCAACGAAAAACAAAAGACCAGTGTTGCCTAAACATTGTTCGCCTGCTGCCTCATCATCACTTATTGCATCACGAATTGGCACTGATTCTGCATTTGGAGATGACAGTGCATTGTTCATCGATCATACTGTATACCTGGAGCTGTAAGGTACAATCTACGTTCACGAAATCGGAAGTGATCAGCTTTTGTTTCGCCTTTGTTTCTAGCTCACGGATAGAGATGGGAACGAAGGCCTAAGGAAAAGGAGCATATTGGTTGAGAGCTCTGACACGCGGTTTCCCTGTGCTATCATTGAAAGTGAAGGCCTTTGCAACCTGGCGTGAACAAGCAGGGGCAAATGGTACCGACACTAAAAAATTGATACTTGCTCCTGCCTTTTTGGAGCTCTGTGAAGTTAAACATCAGCTTGCTGCCATCTTAAGCAGGCTGACCTGAATTTGCTTGAATTTTTGCTGCTAACGTGTGTTGCTGTGGAGACTGAAAAACTTTTTCTGAAATAAACTTCATAGACCATGCCTGTATTAGTTCCTGCTGCCGCCTGCACCAATGCTGTTGTTGATATAGACATTGACATTAAGTATGCCCCAAGAAAGACTTGGTGTAGAAAAACGAACCTGCTTTTGATTATGATACCTCTTTGCATTTTAATTACATTGATCCCAATGTTTTGCTACTTGGAAACTTTACATCCCTTAAACAATCTATTGTCAGCTACCAATGCTCCCACTATGAGTACCCCGGCTCATGTGCTCTCCTATACTCTTCCGTCACAAGAGGTGAAACACAGAAAAGGTTATGAAAATAACACTTTACTACTGATTATTAATAATACCCATGCTATTTTGAATAGGTCCAATTGCTGGGTTTGTTCCCATTTACCCCAGCACAGGGAAAGAGGAATGGGTTGGTATATATATCCTTTACTACTGTCATGATCTCTGCTTCCAAAAGGTCAGGGTTTTCCCAACTCCCTTGGAAGCAGATCCATAACCCAGGTTCCGAGGGCCAACCAGTCCCAATTGGGACCTTTTGGACCCAGTCCTGGCGCCAGTGGCACCAGGCTCATAAATGTGCCCAGTCCCAGCGCTGGAAGCGCCGGGCTCATGATGCTTGGGTGGACTTACCTGCAGCAGACCATGCTGCTTACTTGCCTGCCAGCTGAGCCTCTGATCCTCTTCTGTTTGGAACTACTTTTCCTGTTGGGTGGGGCAGGAGCCACTCCCTAGATTCAGAACACTGGAACTCTTCTGGAAAGCAGGAACTCTTTTCTTACCTAGGCGTGGCTGTGGAAGGAGACACCTAAGCACTACAGGAGGCTATTTAAACCACACCCGGTGGATGAATCTTGCTTTGCGTTATTCTGCATCCTCTGCAGCAGAACGCTCATCGTGTCTTCTGCATCGGATCCTGGGCATAAGGAAAAAGGCTTACCATCCTGAATCCAGTCTTCAGCAACACCTATAAAGACAAGAAAGAACAGGTTAGCATTCCGGCATCTGAAAGACAAAGGCTTACCTACTCTTCGTGCGCTCCGGAGGTCTTCACACTGCATTCCGGCATCTGAAAGACAAAAGCTTACCGACTCTTCGCACGCTCCGGAGGCCTTCGGCGCTGCATCCTGCATCTGAAAGACAAAACAAGGTGCGTTTAAAGACATTGGGGAACTTTGATACTCACGTGCCATTACTCCTTTCCACATCAACCCCAGTGGGTATTCCGGCACCCTGCAGCCGCTCCGAACTCGTACCTGCAAAATAAAAGACAGTTAGAGCGCATCGTGAAGCAGGCAACAAGCGCTTACTTACGTGCTTCCAAGCGCTTCTATTCATCATACAGACTCCATCTTCAACTCACTTCAGCCCATCATCCGCCATCGCCGGAACCTGCAAAACAAGAGACATCATTGCTAAAGACTTTAAAGACAATAGAATTACTCAAAACTTACCGTTCGTGCAGTAAACGACGGACAGCAGTCCTCTGAAGTCAAGAGGCCTGCGCTACCGATCCAGTGAAGAAACTGGTTACAGCACCCTGCCCCGAGGCAGATGGAGAGCTCGGCATTCACTTACCTAAGGTGAGAGCGTTAACCTTTGGGGGTCTACAGGAGAGCAAAAAAGGGAAGAGATAGGGACACCCCAATAACCCCAGTTCATTAATCCCATATTTTCTGTCTGCAGACATCTTACTCTTGAAGTCAGGCATACAGTGCACAGAGGTCCAGCCCAAAGAGCCAACCGGGTGCTACACATCACCTTTGAAGATACGGTAGTCGCCCAGTCAAGACCGGCGCCTCTGCGAGAATCAGGTGAGCGTTACAGAACGCAAAGCCTACCGCAAAACTCTCGCCCAGGTGCTATGGAAACCTCGGATACTGACCATCTAGCCCGGTTACTTGGGGAACTAAGGGCAGAAGTGCATGCAGCTCGTCAGGAAACGAATGCTCTAAGAAGGGAACTAATTATTTCCAAGGAGAGAACAGACGGTCTTGCTAGACAATTGCTACAGTCACAAGCCGGACAAACCCCGTTACCCGCATCAGGGGCAAATCTTCCTTCAACATCCTCTATGAATCCAGTGCAGATCAACCTACCTGGGAATGTACCTCTGGCTCCGCCCGAACGATTTTCTGGTGACCCAAAGAGGTTTGCAGTATTTATCAATCAGTGCCGGTTGCACTTCTTATGCCGGCCAGCAGCCTTTCCAACTGATCAAGCTAAAGTAGCTTTTGTACTTTCGTACCTTAGTGGCAATGCGGCAGACTGGTCGATCCCTCTAGTTAATCAAGATGATCCGGTTCTCCATGATTTTCAAGCCTTTCAGCTTAGTATGGAAAAACTGTTCGCAAGACATTCACAGGGGCAGGCCTTGGACAATGAGCTTCTTTCGTTGTGACAGGGTAATCAAGACCTTTTGGCTTATATTGCATCTTTCAATAGACTAATAGTGGAAACTCAATGGCCTGAGGACAAAAGGATTACGCTGTTTTACAGAGGTCTACGTGGAGAGCTCAAAGACGTTTTAGCCCAAGTAGTGAATCCCCCACAAGACTGTTCGGATTATATAGACTTGGTCGTTCAAATAGATCATAGACTGCAGAACAGGAAGGCCGACCGTTCCAAGTTTGATGCTCGAGTATTTTCCAAACCGCCAACTCCTTCCAAAGGAGTAGACTCCGGGGAACCCATGCAAATCGGGGGTCTGAAAGGTCCTCTAACACAAAAGGAGCGGGAAAGGAGAAAACAGTTGCAATTATGCCTATATTGCGGAAACTCAGGGCACTTTCTTCGAGACTGTCCGGTGAAACCTGCCAAGAAGGCAGTAGGAGCTGCAGTTACCAAAGTTACAAACTCTGAGCAGGGAAACGACCTCGCCCGACAAGAATAGAGGTCCTCTTGCCGAGCGTGAAAACCAGTTCCGTGACCTCGCATTTCGTGATACCTATGGTCCTCATTAGCCCTGATAATCCGGATCGATTACATGCAATTGAAGCTTACGTCAACAGCGGTGCCATCGGCAATTATGTGGATCATGAAATGGTTTTGAGGATGAATCTAACTCTTTGTCCCAAGGCTGTAAAGGACATCATTACTACAGTGGATGGTACGGAGATAGCCTCCGGGCCAGTAACGCATACCACTCAAGAGGTGACGCTAGTAAGTCAAGATGGACACCATGAGAAGATCGTGTTCGATGTGATCAAGGCCCCTCAGTTTCAGATTATTCTAGGAATACCTTGGTTAGAGAAACACAATCCTCTGATCGATTGGCGAGCAAGAACGGTCCAGTTTCCAGAATGTGTCTCTACTTGTCACCCTCCACCTGGTGTTGCACTGGCAGCAATTTCTTCAGAGACTCCCCAGTTACCTCCCGAATACCTTGAATACCAAGATGTTTTCCGGAAGGATCAGGCTAACACTCTACCTCCTCATAGGTCTTATGACTGCCAGATAGACCTGATACCTGGATCTACTCCTCCTTGTAGTAGAATTTATGCCCTCACCGAGCCTGAGAACCTTCACCTTCGACAATACCTGGATCAATACCTGGCGAATGGGTTTATTCGTCCTTCCAAGTCCCCTGCTTCTTCAGCTTTGTTCTTCGTTCCAAAAAAGGAAGGAGACCTTAGAACTTGTATCGATTATCGCTCCCTGAACCAGATTACCGTTAAGAATAGATATCCATTACCTTTGATCCCTGAACTCCTGGACCAAGTCAGAAAAGCATGCATATATACAAAGCTGGATCTTAGAGGAGCTTACCACTTGGTACGAGTAAAAGAGGGCGATGAATGGAAGACTGCCTTCCGCACCAAGTATGGGCTATTTGAATATCAGGTCATGCCCTTCGGACTTTGCAATGCCCCGGCCGCCTTTCAATATTTTATGAACGATGTCCTCAGAGAGCTCATAGATGTGTGTGTTGTTGTTTACATTGACGACATCCTCGTTTATTCTTCATCGGAATCTGAACATCGGAAACACGTGAAAATGGTCCTCGAAAGATTGCGTCAACACAAACTTTTCGCTAAGTTGGAAAAATGTGTTTTCAACGTGACTGAAGTTGAATTCTTGGGATTCATATTATCACCTGGCGGAGTACGTATGGATTCAAAGAAGGTTGATGCAGTTCTCAAATGGCCATCACCATCCTCCGTAAAAGGTGTGCAAAGCATGTTAGGCTTCGCTAACTTTTACCGCAGGTTTATCCCCGAATTCTCTCGAATAGTCCAGCCCATCACTGCCTTGTTAAAGAAAAACAAACGTTTTGAATGGTCTACCGAGGCGGAACAAGCTTTCCAGGATTTGAAGACTAAATTTATCTCTGCACCAATCTTAAAACACCCTCGCCCCGAACTCCCCTACATCGTGGAAACTGATGCTTCAAGCCTTGCCATGGGGGCAGTTCTATCACAAAAGGACCCGGTAACCAATCAGTTGCATCCCGTGGCATTTTGGTCCCGCAAATTCTCGCCTCCTGAAATCAATTACACGATTACTGACAAGGAACTTCTGGCTATCAAGTCTGCCTTTAAGGCTTGGCGGCATTATCTGCTGGGGGCCCGACACACGGTTACTGTGATTACGGATCACCGAAACCTGCAATATTTGAAAACCGCAAAAGCCCAATCCTCTAGACAACTCCGTTGGGCATTATTCTTTGCCGAGTTTGACTTCATAATTACCTATCGACCTGGTACAAAGAACGGTAAAGCTGATGCCCTTTCTCGGATGGGAGTGGAAGAACACTTGATCAACCCTAAACCTGTACCAATCATTCCCGAACAAAGAATTCTGGGTGTAATCGCCACAGAATCCATAGAGGAAGTTAAGGATAAAGCCAGGCAACTTGTAACTCCAGCAGACATACAGAATTGGCATCTGCAGGGAAAGGACTTTGCAGTAAAGGACAACTTATTGTATTTCCAAGAACGATTATACCTACCCAGCACAGATTTACAGAAAAAAGTAATCTCCTGTTATCACGATTCTTTAATGGAAGGTCATCCCGGTATGGCCAAGACCTCAGAAAAGATCAAGCGCTACTTCTGGTGGCCGTCTTGGAAAAAAGATATTAGAGACTTTATAATGTCTTGTGGAGTATGCGCCCAAAACAAGAGTCAAAAGGAAAGACCAGCAGGCCTCTTACGCCCTATTGACATCCCACCTCGCCCTTGGCATACGCTTTCTATGGACTTCATCACCGATCTACCTCCATGCTCCGGATACAATACGATTCTAGTAATCGTGGACTTATTCTCCAAGATGGCGCATTTCATTCCGCTCAAAGGCTTGCCAACAGCAGCAACTCTGGCCCGAGAATTTCTCGAAAACATCGTCCGACTACACGGTTTTCCTTCGGTTCTAATTTCGGATCGAGGTAGTCAATTTATTTCTCATTTTTGGCGAAGTTGCTGTCGGTCGGCTCAAATTGATGTGAGACTATCGACCAGTCACCACCCTCAGACCGACGGACAAACCGAGAGGACCAATCAAACTCTGGAACAGTATTTACGCTGCATGCTGCAACAAACTGAAAAAACTTGGAAAGACATCCTTTGGATAGCCGAATATGCCTACAATAACTCTGTCCATTCGGGAACTGGGAAAACACTGTTTTTTCTTTTGTACGGCAGTCACCCTCGAACCTCGGAGTTGGATCCCCTCCAAGATCTTGAAACACCAGCAGTAGACTACCTGCATTCTACAATCACCCAAGCCTTTAAGGAAGCTGTTTCTCACCTTCAAAGGGCTAAAGAACAATACAAGAAAGGAGCAGATCAACATCGGAAGGAAGCCCCTCAATATCAAGTAGGGGACCAAGTCTGGTTATCCACCAAATATCTACCTCTAAAAGGGCCACGCACATTCAACCCAAGATACCTTGGTCCCTATTCCATCACTAGCATAATAAACCCAGTAGCGGTCAAGTTGGACTTGCCCCCTCACATGAAGATACATCCGGTCTTCCACGTCTCTCTATTAAAACCCGTGCAACCTCAAACCCGACTAACTAAATCTCCAAAACCCATCCAGGTTGATGGAGAACTCGAGTTTGAAGTCAAAAGCATTCTGGACTCCAAGATCTCCAAATCTAAACTATTTTACCTAATTGACTGGAAAGGCTACGGCCCCCAAGAGAGATCCTGGGAACCTGCTGAATATGTCCACGCTCCTCGCCTAATCAAAAGATTTCACCGAACATTTCCTGACAAGCCTAAACCCCCGGAGAAGCCCGGTTTGGGAGGGGCCTTGAGGGGAGGTACTGTCATGATCTCTGCTTCCAAAATGTCAGGGTTTTCCCAACTCCCTTGGAAGCAGATCCATAACCCAGGTTCCGAGGGCCAACCAGTCCCAATTGGGACCTTTTGGACCCAGTCCTGGCGCCAGTGGCACCAGGCTCATAAATGTGCCCAGTCCCAGCGCTGGAAGCGCCGGGCTCATGATGCTTGGGTGGACTTACCTGCAGCAGACCATGCTGCTTACTTGCCTGCCAGCTGAGCCTCTGATCCTCTTCTGTTTGGAACTACTTTTCCTGTTGGGTGGGGTAGGAGCCACTCCCTAGATTCAGAACACTGGAACTCTTCTGGAAAGCAGGAACTCTTTTCTTACCTAGGCGTGGCTGTGGAAGGAGACACCTAAGCACTACAGGAGGCTATTTAAACCACACCCGGTGGATGAATCTTGCTTTGCGTTATTCTGCATCCTCTGCAGCAGAACGCTCATCGTGTCTTCTGCATCGGATCCTGGGCATAAGGAAAAAGGCTTACCATCCTGAATCCAGTCTTCAGCAACACCTATAAAGACAAGAAAGAACAGGTTAGCATTCCGGCATCTGAAAGACAAAGGCTTACCTACTCTTCGTGCGCTCCGGAGGTCTTCACACTGCATTCCGGCATCTGAAAGACAAAAGCTTACCGACTCTTCGCACGCTCCGGAGGCCTTCGGCGCTGCATCCTGCATCTGAAAGACAAAACAAGGTGCGTTTAAAGACATTGGGGAACTTTGATACTCACGTGCCATTACTCCTTTCCACATCAACCCCAGTGGGTATTCCGGCACCCTGCAGCCGCTCCGAACTCGTACCTGCAAAATAAAAGACAGTTAGAGCGCATCGTGATGCAGGCAACAAGCGCTTACTTACGTGCTTCCAAGCGCTTCTATTCATCATACAGACTCCATCTTCAACTCACTTCAGCCCGTCATCCGCCATCGCCGGAACCTGCAAAACAAGAGACATCATTGCTAAAGACTTTAAAGACAATAGAATTACTCAAAACTTACCGTTCGTGCAGTAAACGACGGACAGCAGTCCTCTGAAGTCAAGAGGCCTGCGCTACCGATCCAGTGAAGAAACTGGTTACAGCACCCTGCCCCGAGGCAGATGGAGAGCTCGGCATTCACTTACCTAAGGTGAGAGCGTTAACCTTTGGGGGTCTACAGGAGAGCAAAAAAGGGAAGAGATAGGGACACCCCAATAACCCCAGTTCATTAATCCCATATTTTCTGTCTGCAGACATCTTACTCTTGAAGTCAGGCATACAGTGCACAGAGGTCCAGCCCAAAGAGCCAACCGGGTGCTACACATCACCTTTGAAGATACGGTAGTCGCCCAGTCAAGACCGGCGCCTCTGCGAGAATCAGGTGAGCGTTACAACTACTTAATACTGCCTGCAATGCATCATTAAGAGTGCTATATTTCAGAAAATGGAATGATAGTGTCACTGGAAACTTTGATGGAACAAACATAAATGAATTTGAAAGATTGGTATTAGAACTGTTAGGTTGTTCCGTGTTTACAAACAGAAGCAAAATAAACACTGCAACAACAAGTCCAGTAGATAGGCTCTCTAGGCCTTACCAGTCCCTGATTACTTACAAAATGGCTCTGGTTGGAAACAAGGATGCCATGCCTCCCTCCTATACTATTAATCATAGTCCACATTCTGTCCCATTTTGCTTATTGAAAAAAGGTCCCTACCCAGTGGGAACATTTACTAGATGTATTAATATTGCTGTGCTTGAACAATAAGAAAAGAATTATATATAGGAGGTTCTGTCTATTTTGTGTGTGAAGATCAGGCTTATCCATGGTTATCTAGAAACTGGGGAGGAAACTGTTATTTAGGGATACTTTTAAATGGTGTATTTCTTGCCAAAACCTCTGAAATAACAAAAATATCTAGATCTCGGCCACAACGAGATGATACTACTGGGCAAATTGTTGGGGATATAGCAAAATCGGTTATACCATTTTGGGGACAAGCAATAAACTAATGGAATATAAGAACACTGTTCAGGGTGTTAGAGAGAACAACAAAAAGCAATTAGACTAGTTGCACTTCAGAATAGAATGGTGGTTGATATTATCTTGGCTGATCGTGGAGGTGTATGCAAATTAGTGGGATCAGCGTGCTGTGTATTTGTAAGTGACTGCTCCCCTATGATATTTGAAGCAATTCATAAATTGCATGTCCTAAGCTCCGAAATCCATGTCCCCACAGGTGGTTGAAATCTAAATATAAGTTTATGGTTCTGGGAACTGTAACGATCCTGGGGATGGACGCTAATTGCAATCTTGGTTATGATATTTGGGATCCTCATATTCTGCTATTGTTGCATACAAGGCTTGCCAGCCATTTGCTCCCAAATTACAAATGAATGTGTACATGCAATCAGTACGAAGCTTCCTCCTCGTATGATAAATTATGGTGTAAAACATGAAAATGAAATAATTAAAGAATTTATGGCAATCAATATTTCTGATGATGATGATAGCGACATGGGTAGTTAAGAATTCGACACCTGGACCGATGAAGACGCAATGTTTGGCTGATGCTGTTGGCTTAAGCCCAAAAGGAGGGTTTGTTATACCGAAAAAGTAATCACATAGCCGAATGATACGTATAATATGTTGGCCAGAAGCAAATCGCATCATGTGACAAACATCGCAATCTGAATGTAACCATAGGGAGTCCATTTTGTGAAATGCCGGCCATTTTCTCTATGTAACGCTTTGCAAATATATTGTATGCTTTAAATCTGCACACAGTGCAAGGCCACGGCTTGAACTCTGAAATACTAATGCAGACAGGAATGCAGAACTGTGCAGAAATACTTTGTTTTCCCTCTCACTAAGTCCTTGAAGCCGTGCAGAAGCCGTGCCTAATCAGTAGTCCAGGTGCCGGTTTGTCTTGCAAGCACTGTTGTAAAAGGCAGTTAAACATGAATTATATTCTTCTAGCAGTGCTCCCTCACGGAGGATGGTATTTTCTCCTTCACAACGGTCTGACCCTTAGCTCATGAGCCGTAGCAAACAGATAACGTAGTACGGAATGTTTCTCTGCTAAGAACAAGATATCCTTACCGAGCCAGAGCTCCATGTTCCTCATAAAAGAAAAATGTATCTGCAGCCTTTGCTAGAATAACTAATGTTTAGACTGAATGAAGACTTTTCATAACATGTCATAATTGTCAATCACTGAACCCTAGCCTGTATGACATGTATGAGGGCAGGTCGAATAGCATTAGCAAAGGTTGATGTATGATGTATATATATTGTTGGTGGAGCGCTGTTTGCTCTCTCTCACATCTCACGGTGTCTGGGAACACACGTCGTGAGGTGTTGAGACCCAGTCGGCCAACCGAGATACTCTGAATAAAACCAGACTTGTTTGGAAAATGAACCTCACGACTGACGTGTCATTGGATATATGGTTATTGTGCCTTATTTCCATGCATGGTCATTTATGGCCTAGAAGTCCAAGGCACATCAGCTGAGGTGACCACCGTGCCTACCCAGGCACTGACAGGGTCACTGGCAATGGAGGGACAGCACACACCCATGAGCAGTGCAGATGCCATACGCCCCCGGGGATCATCATCAGCTCAGAAAGCCTACCCACATAGCAGGCACTGGGCACTGTGGTAGCAGGTTGCAATGAGGAGGAGGCTATTTGTTGCAGGGCAGACCACCAAAAGGAGGCAGGTGCAAAGTGTGAGGCAGGAGGCACACGTGAACGTTAGGCACTGGATGTCTTCCATGTTCCGAGGATATGAAGAGCAGATCTGGGCAGAGAGGCAACAGGCTCAGGAAGCAAGGGAAGTGATGGCCAGGGCTGAGATTGCGCTGTGTCCGGCAAGGAGGCAGGATGCCATCCTGGAGACCACTTGGCAACAATGGAGGCCCGCCTGAGGGGGAGGACATCGTGGAAAGGCTTAGTGAGATTGAAAAGAAGGACTAGCCCGCTGCCTTACATAATTATTTAGGTGTTGGTTTCCTTTTTTATTTATTATTTTCCCTAGACTTTGCATACTTTACTTCCCAGTTTGTACTGTATATAGGTCTTTAGGCATAGGATGTTAGTTTTATTTTATATTTCCCCTGGACTGCTTTGAGCTTGATTCCCTGTTTATTTTTGTTCATATTTATATCCAATACATTGTTTTGTTTGTTACATTCCATGCTTCATGAAGTTCGTTTGTGTGTCAGACTATTTGATAGTTCTATTTTCAGCCAGTGCATCTCTCCATTTCAAGTCATGTGTCTTGTGGCGTGCATGCTTGTGTGTTGTTGTTGCTGGGATGGTTGCGGATGGAAGGATGCACATGTGCCTGACATAAGGGGATGGGTCTATCAGATGACTGGGTCTGCACATTTGCATATACCTGTGCAGCATCACTGTGTGTTTGGCATCAGTGTGGTTGGGGTGGAGTGAGGTGTGCTGACTGTGGAGGAGTTCCATGGTCACGTTAATAGCACGTGTGTTTGTCATTGCTGTGTAAAACTCATGTCGTGCAGACACACCCACCAGCATGTGCATTGACACACTGCCTTCTCTCATGTGTCGCTCAACCTCTACCTCTGGAATGCAGTAGTGAGCCATGTTTGCTCTTCCGGACTAGCAGTACAATTCTCCAGTCTCTGTGACCCATGCTCTCTCTGACTGCCCTACCATCAGCCATGCATGGCCCTGTCATGTGATTGGTCCCTGTCAGGTATTTTGCCACCAATTACACCCAGGTCACTGATCCACATGATGTGACACGCCTGCCATTGTTTGTGCATCTTGCAATATCTTTTGGTAGGTTTGCTCATGTCTTGGGCACACATTCAGTTACTGTACTTTGATGCCTTGACAATGTGCCACGGACAACATGCACATGGATTTTGCATTCACTTGTCACATGTGTATGGGAGGGCTGATTAAGGACTAGAACGGTGTGTGAGCAGATGCTCTGCTCATGGGTGGACCTCCAGTGCTTCCAGTTGGTCGTAGTTGGGGTGTACATGTTGGTGTTGCACCTTATGGTGCTGTCAGACCATGGAAGTTCAGGGGAGCTGCAGACATGTATTGCACTAGTATTGTGGGAGACTGTCAGGGGGCTGCCTGGGGGTGTCACAGGTGAGGAGGGCTGGTGGGTGATTTCCAGTTTGGAGGGAGCTGTTGGGTGTTGTCCAGTCTGGGGGGATGTCTGGGGGGGTGTCCAGTCTGGAGGAGGCTGCATGGTGGGGTCCAGTCTGGAGAGGGTTGCCTAGGGTGTGTCCAGTTTGGAGGGGGACTGGCGGGTGTTGTCCAGTCTTGAGGTGGATGCCTGGGGGTGTCCAGTCTGAAGGGGGCTTCCTAGTGTTGTCCAGACTGGAGGGGGGTAACTGGGGGGTGTCACAGGTGAGGGGGGCTGGTGGGTGGTGTCCAGTCTAGAGAGGATGCCTGGGGGTGACCAGTCTGGACTGGGCTGCCTGGGGGGTGTCCAGTGTGGAGGGGGATGCCTGGGGAGGGAGTCGGGCCTGGAGGGAGATGCCTGGGGGGGGTGTCACATGTGAGGTGGGCTGGTGGATGATGTCCAGTTTGGAGGGGGCTGTTGGGTGCAATCTGGGGGGGATGCCTGGACAGTGTCCAGTCTGGAGGGGGCTGCCTAGGGGGTGTACAGTCTGGAGGGGGATGCCTGGGTGTGTCCAGTTTGGAGGGGGACTGGTGGGTGTTGTCCAGTGTTGAGGGGGGTACCTGGGGGTGTCCAGTCTGGGAAGTGTGACCAACATACACTGTGGCAATCCGACTACACAGTAAGAGGAATGACCTATTTCACAGAATTAGGCCATTTTATTGTTTTAATAGATTGGCATTTAGATGCTTTTATAAATAATGCTAACAAACACTGAACCAAAATACATTCAAAACCACATATCTCTTGTCATCTTTTGAAAGAGAACTGTAGGACACTGTCAGTTCAACTTGTTTTCCCGTCCTGATGAAGGCCAATGACTTGCCAAGTTTATGGAATAGCTGAAGAATTGGCCGAAGCACAGTAGTGTCGACTACTCCTTTTTGTCTCCAGTTTGTTCTATCAACACTGTCAATCGTGCACTGTTTTGTACTTACATGTTATTTGTTTACCAAAACCCGAGATAATGTAAGGGATGATACATGTACATTTACATTCAATTCCAGTCACTCTAACTGTACAGAACATTTGTGTATTGTACACAGCTTTTTTGTTATCAATGTATGTCCTTCTCTGAAAATTTGTAAATTATATTTTATGCATTAAAAACGTTGGGGCAAATGATGCTTTGTTCACACTGCGATCAAGAGCAATGTTGTTTCTTTTTCTTCATGTAGGATTAATGTGATGAATGCATATGAGTTCAGTCACCCTGATCATTTCACTAATCAAAACCCAGACTACAATTGGCATCAGTCCATATTTGAAAGTTCAATATTTCTCATTATAGTACTAAGCAGAACATTTAAAGGGCAAGTGCAGATGAAATACCTTAACTATTCTTCCCTCTGGCCCGACTCACACTGCAGGGCACACCTTGAATGTTCTGATCTCCTCAGACCTCCCCCTCTCTAACCCTCTCACCACTTTTCTCTCCTGAAGTGACCACTTTCTCCCCTCATCTCTCTCGCATATTCGAGCAAAATTGGTCACATTTGATAAATAAACAATTCTTTCACTAAGTGGGGCATTTGCAATCTGGATTTCACACATTGGACAACTAAATACCTCTTTAATTTCATAAAAGGCATATGTGAGCAGGATTGGTCACGTTTGATAAATAAACAGTTTTTTCCACCTCAGTGGGGCATATTCGAGCAGGATTTCTCACATCTGATAAATCACTCTTTCACTTCATAAAAGGCATATGCGAGCAAGATTTGTCACATTTGATAAATAAACCATTCTTTCACCTCAGTGGGGCATTTGCGAGCAGGATTTCTCACGTTGGATGAATAAATAACTCTTTCACTTCATAAAAGGCATATGCGAGCAGGATTTGTCATGTTTAATGAATAAACAATTGTTTCACCTCAGTGGGGCATTTGTGAGTATGATTTCTCACATTGGATAAATACAAAATAACCTGTTCAATTCTTAAAAGGCATATGCCAGCAGGATTGGTCACGTTTGATAAATAAACAATTCTTTCAAATAAGTGTGGCATTTGTGAGCAGGATTTCTCACAATGCATAAATAAATAATTATTTCACTTCATAAAAGGCATATGCAAGCAGGATTTGTCACGTTTGATAAATAAACAATTCTTTCACCTCAGTGGGGCATTTGCGAGCGGGATTTCTCACATTGGATAAATAAATAACTCTTTCACTTCATAAAAGGCATATGCGAGCAAGATTTGTCATGTTTGATAAATAAACAATTATTTCACCTCAGACGGAAATTTGCGAGCAGGATTTCTCACATTAGATAAATACAAAATAACTTGTTCACTTCATAAAAGGCATATGCCAGCAGGATTGGTCACGTTTGATAAATAAACAATTCTTTCACCTCCGTGGGGCATTTGCGAGCGGGATTTCTCACATTGGATGAATAAATAACTCTTTCACTTCATAAAAGGCATATGCGAGAAGGATTTGTCATGTTTGATAAGTAAACAATTATTTCACCTCAGTGGGGAATTTGCGAGCAGGATTTCTCACATTGGATGAATACAAAATAACTTGTTCACGTCATAAAAGGCATATGCAAGCAGGATTGGTCACGTTTGATAAATAAACAATTATTTCACCTCAGAGGGGAATTTACGAGCAGGATTTCTCACATTGGATGAATACAAAATAACTTGTTCACTTCATAAAAGGCATATGCAAGCAGGATTGGTGATGTTTGATAAATAAACAATTCTTTCACCTCAGTGGGGCATTTGCAAGCAGGATTTCTCACATTGGATGAATAAATAACTCTTTCACTTCATAAAAGGCATATGCGAGCAGGATTTGTCATGTTTGATAAATAAACAATTATTTCACCTCAGTGGGGAATTTGCGAGTAGGATTTCTCACATTGGATAAATACAAAATAAGGTGTTCCCTTCATAAAAGGCATATGCAAGCAGGATTGGTCATGTTTGATAAATAAACAATTCTTTCACCTCAGTGGGGCATTTGCAAGCAGGATTTCTCACATTGGATGAATAAATAACTCTTTCACTTCATATAAGGCATATGCGAGCAAGATTTGTCACGTTTGAAAAATAAACAATTATTTCACCTCAGTGGGGCATTTGCGAGTAGGATTTCTCACATTTGATAAAAAAATAACTCTTTCACTTCATAAAAGGCATATGCAAGCAGGATTTGTCATGTTTGATAAAAAAACAGTTCTTTCACCTCAGTTGGGCATTGGCAAGCAAGATTTCTCACATTGGACAAATAAATAACTCTTTCACTTCATAAAAGGCATATGCGAGCACGATTGGTCACGTTTGATAAATAAACAATTCTTTCAAATAAGTGGGGCATTTGTGAGCAGGATTTCGCACATTGGATAAATAAATAACTCTTTCACATCATAAAAGGCAAAAGCGAGCAGGATTTGTCACAGTTGATAAATAAACAATTCTTTCACCTCAGTGGGGAATTTACGAGCAGGATTTCTCACATTGGATAAATACAAAATAAATTGTTCAATTCATAAAAGTCATATGCCAGCAGAATTGGTCATGTTTGATAAATAAACAATTATTTCACCTCAGCTGGACATTTGCAAGCAGCATTTCACACAATGGATAAATAAATAATTCTTTCACTTCATAAAAGGCATATGCAAGCAGGATTTGTCACGTTTGATAAATAAACAATTTGTTCACCTCAGTGGGGAATTTGCGAGCGGGATTTCTCACATTGGATGAATAAATAACTCTTTCACTTCATAAAAGGCATATGCGAGCAGGATTTGTCATGTTTGATAAATAAACAATTATTTCACCTCAGTGGGGAATTTGTGAGCTGGATTTCTCACATTGGATAAATACAAAATAACTTGTTCACTTCATAGAAGGCATATACCAGCAGGATTGGTCACGTTTGATAACGAAACAATTTTTTCACCTTAGTGGGGCATTTGCGAGCAGGATTTCTCACATTGGAAGAATAAATAACTCTTTCACTTCATAAAAGGCATATGCAAGCAGGATTTGTCATGTTTGATAAGTAAACAACTATTTCACCTGAGTGAGGAATTTGCGAGCAGGATTTCTCACATTGGATAAATACAAAATAACTTGTTCACTTCATAAAAGGCATATGCAAGCAGGATTGGTCAGATTTGATAAATAAACAATTATTTCACCTCAGTGGGGAACTTGCAAGCAGGATTTCTCACATTGGATGAATACAAAATAACTTGTTCACTTCATAAAAGTCATATGCAAGCAGGATTGGTCACGTTTGATAAATAAACAATTCTTTCACCTCAGTGGGGCATTTGCAAGCAGGATTTCTCAAATTGATGAATAAATAACTCTTTCACTTCATAAAAGGCATATGCAAGCAGGATTTGTCACGTTTGATAAATAAACAATTATTTCACCCAGTGGGGCATTTGCGAGTAGGAATTCTCACATTGGATAAATACAAAATAACCTGTTCAATTCATAAAAGGCATATGCCAGCAGGATTGGTCACGTTTGATAAATAAACAATTTTTTCACCTCAGTGGGGCATTTGCAAGCAGGATTTCTCACATTGGATAAATACAAAATAACTAGTTCACTTCATAAAAGGCATATGCAAGCAGGATTGGTCACGTTTGATAAATAAACAATTCTTTCACCTCAGTGGGGTATTTGCAAGCAGGATTTCTCACATTGGATGAATAAATAACTCTTTCACTTCATAAAAGGCATATGCGAGCAGGATTTGTCACGTTTGATAAATAAACAATATTTTCACCTCAGTGGGGCATTTGCGAGCAGGATTTCTAACATTGGATGAATAAATAAATCTTTCTCTTCATAAAAGGCATATGCGAGCAGGATTTGTCACGTTTGATAAATAAACAATTATTTCACCTCAGTGGGGCATTTGCGAGTAGGATTTCTCACATTGGATGAATACAAAATAACCTGTTCAATTCATAAAAGGCATATGCCAGCAGGATTGGTCACGTTTGATAAATAAACAATTATTTCACCTCAGTGGAGCATTTGCAAGCAGGATTTCTCACAATGGATAAATAAATAATTTTTTCACTTCATAAAAGGCATATGCAAGCAAGATTTGTCACATTTCATAAATAAACAATTATTTCACCTCAGTGGGGCATTTGCGAGCAGGATTTCTCACGTTGGATAAATACAAAATAACTTGTTCACTTCATAAAAGGCATATGCAAGTAGGATTGGTCACGTTTGATACATAAACAATTCATTCCCCTCAGTGGGGCATTTGCAAGAAGGATTTCTGACATTCGATAAATAAACAACTCTTTCACTTCATAAAAGGCAATTGCGAGCAGGATTTGTCATGTTTGATTAAAAAAAAAACAATTCTTTCACCTCAGTGGGGCATTTGCGAGTGGGATTTCTCACATTTAAGAAATAAATAACTCTTTCACTTCATAAAAGGCATATGAGAGCAGGATTGGCCACGTTTGATAAATAAAAGATTCTTTCAAATAAGTGGAGCATTTGTGAGCAGGATTTCTCACATTTGATAAATAAATAACTCTTTCACATCATCAAAGGCATAAGCGAGCAGGATTTGTCACAGTTGATAAGTAAACAATTCTTTCACCTCAGTGGGGAATTTGTAAGCAGGATTTCTCACATTGAATAAATACAAAATAACTTGTTCAATTCATAAAAGGCATATGCCAGCAGGATTGGTCATGTTTGATAAATAAACAATTCTTTCACCTCAGTGGGGCATTTGCGAGCAGGATTTCTCACAATGCATAAATAAATAATTCTTTCACTTCATAAAAGGCATATGCGAGCAGGATTTGTCATGTTTGATAATTAAACAATTATTTCACCTCAGTGGGGAATTTGCGAGCAGGATTTCTCACATTAGATAAATACAAAATAACTTGTTCACTTCATAAAAGGCATATGCCAGCAGGATTGGTCACGTTTGATAAATAAACAATTCTTTCACCTCAGTGGGGCATTTGCAAGCGGGATTTCTCACATTGGATGAATAAATAACTCTTTCACTTCATAAAAGGCATATGCGAGAAGGATTTGTCATGTTTGATAAGTAAACAATTATTTCACCTCAGTGGGGAATTTGCGAGCAGGATTTCTCACATTGGATGAATACAAAATAACTTGTTCACGTCATAAAAGGCATATGCAAGCAGGATTGGTCACGTTTGATAAATAAACAATTATTTCACCTCAGAGGGGAATTTACGAGCAGGATTTCTCACATTGGATGAATACAAAATAACTTGTTCACTTCATAAAAGGCATATGCAAGCAGGATTGGTGATGTTTGATAAATAAACAATTCTTTCACCTCAGTGGGGCATTTGCAAGCAGGATTTCTCACATTGGATGAATAAATAACTCTTTCACTTCATAAAAGGCATATGCGAGCAGGATTTGTCATGTTTGATAAATAAACAATTATTTCACCTCAGTGGGGAATTTGCGAGTAGGATTTCTCACATTGGATAAATACAAAATAAGGTGTTCCCTTCATAAAAGGCATATGCAAGCAGGATTGGTCATGTTTGATAAATAAACAATTCTTTCACCTCAGTGGGGCATTTGCAAGCAGGATTTCTCACATTGGATGAATAAATAACTCTTTCACTTCATATAAGGCATATGCGAGCAAGATTTGTCACGTTTCAAAAATAAACAATTATTTCACCTCAGTGGGGCATTTGCGAGTAGGATTTCTCACATTTGATAAAAAAATAACTCTTTCACTTCATAAAAGGCATATGCGAGCAGGATTTGTCATGTTTGATAAAAAACAGTTCTTTCACCTCAGTTGGGCATTGGCAAGCGAGATTTCTCACATTGGACAAATAAATAACTCTTTCACTTCATAAAAGGCATATGCGAGCACGATTGGTCACGTTTGATAAATAAACAATTCTTTCAAATAAGTGGGGCATTTGTGAGCAGGATTTCGCACATTGGATAAATAAATAACTCTTTCACATCATAAAAGGCAAAAGCGAGCAGGATTTGTCACAGTTGATAAATAAACAATTCTTTCACCTCAGTGGGGAATTTACGAGCAGGATTTCTCACATTGGATAAATACAAAATAAATTGTTCAATTCATAAAAGTCATATGCCAGCAGAATTGGTCATGTTTGATAAATAAACAATTATTTCACCTCAGCTGGACATTTGCGAGCAGCATTTCACACAATGGATAAATAAATAATTCTTTCACTTCATAAAAGGCATATGCAAGCAGGATTTGTCACGTTTGATAAATAAACAATTTGTTCACCTCAGTGGGGAATTTGCGAGCGGGATTTCTCACATTGGATGAATAAATAACTCTTTCACTTCATAAAAGGCATATGCGAGCAGGATTTGTCATGTTTGATAAATAAACAATTATTTCACCTCAGTGGGGAATTTGTGAGCAGGATTTCTCACATTGGATAAATACAAAATAACTTGTTCACTTCATAAAAGGCATATACCAGCAGGATTGGTCACGTTTGATAACGAAACAATTTTTTCACCTTAGTGGGGCATTTGCGAGCAGGATTTCTCACATTGGAAGAATAAATAACTCTTTCACTTCATAAAAGGCATATGCAAGCAGGATTTGTCATGTTTGATAAGTAAACAACTATTTCACCTGAGTGAGGAATTTGCGAGCAGGATTTCTCACATTGGATAAATACAAAATAACTTGTTCACTTCATAAAAGGCATATGCAAGCAGGATTGGTCAGATTTGATAAATAAACAATTATTTCACCTCAGTGGGGAACTTGCAAGCAGGATTTCTCACATTGGATGAATACAAAATAACTTGTTCACTTCATAAAAGTCATATGCAAGCAGGATTGGTCACGTTTGATAAATAAACAATTCTTTCACCTCAGTGGGGCATTTGCAAGCAGGATTTCTCAAATTGATGAATAAATAACTCTTTCACTTCATAAAAGGCATATGCAAGCAGGATTTGTCACGTTTGATAAATAAACAATTATTTCACCCAGTGGGGCATTTGCGAGTAGGAATTCTCACATTGGATAAATACAAAATAACCTGTTCAATTCATAAAAGGCATATGCCAGCAGGATTGGTCACGTTTGATAAATAAACAATTTTTTCACCTCAGTGGGGCATTTGCAAGCAGGATTTCTCACATTGGATAAATACAAAATAACTAGTTCACTTCATAAAAGGCATATGCAAGCAGGATTGGTCACGTTTGATAAATAAACAATTCTTTCACCTCAGTGGGGTATTTGCAAGCAGGATTTCTCACATTGGATGAATAAATAACTCTTTCACTTCATAAAAGGCATATGCGAGCAGGATTTGTCACGTTTGATAAATAAACAATACTTTCACCTCAGTGGGGCATTTGCGAGCAGGATTTCTAACATTGGATGAATAAATAAATCTTTCTCTTCATAAAAGGCATATGCGAGCAGGATTTGTCACGTTTGATAAATAAACAATTATTTCACCTCAGTGGGGCATTTGTGAGTAGGATTTCTCACATTGGATGAATACAAAATAACCTGTTCAATTCATAAAAGGCATATGCCAGCAGGATTGGTCACGTTTGATAAATTAACAATTATTTCACCTCAGTGGAGCATTTGCAAGCAGGATTTCTCACAATGGATAAATAAATAATTTTTTCACTTCATAAAAGGCATATGCAAGCAAGATTTGTCACATTTCATAAATAAACAATTATTTCACCTCAGTGGGGCATTTGCGAGCAGGATTTCTCACGTTGGATAAATACAAAATAACTTGTTCACTTCATAAAAGGCATATGCAAGTAGGATTGGTCACGTTTGATACATAAACAATTCATTCCCCTCAGTGGGGCATTTGCAAGAAGGATTTCTGACATTCGATAAATAAACAACTCTTTCACTTCATAAAAGGCAATTGCGAGCAGGATTTGTCATGTTTGATTAAAAAAAAAAACAATTCTTTCACCTCAGTGGGGCATTTGCGAGTGGGATTTCTCACATTTAAGAAATAAATAACTCTTTCACTTCATAAAAGGCATATGAGAGCAGGATTGGCCACGTTTGATAAATAAAAGATTCTTTCAAATAAGTGGAGCATTTGTGAGCAGGATTTCTCACATTTGATAAATAAATAACTCTTTCACATCATCAAAGGCATAAGCGAGCAGGATTTGTCACAGTTGATAAGTAAACAATTCTTTCACCTCAGTGGGGAATTTGTAAGCAGGATTTCTCACATTGAATAAATACAAAATAACTTGTTCAATTCATAAAAGGCATATGCCAGCAGGATTGGTCATGTTTGATAAATAAACAATTCTTTCACCTCAGTGGGGCATTTGCGAGCAGGATTTCTCACAATGCATAAATAAATAATTCTTTCACTTCATAAAAGGCATATGCGAGCAGGATTTGTCATGTTTGATAATTAAACAATTATTTCACCTCAGTGGGGAATTTGCGAGCAGGATTTCTCACATTAGATAAATACAAAATAACTTGTTCACTTCATAAAAGGCATATGCCAGCAGGATTGGTCATGTTTGATAAATAAACAATTCTTTCACCTCAGTGGGGCATTTGCAAGCGGGATTTCTCACATTGGATGAATAAATAACTCTTTCACTTCATAAAAGGCATATGCGAGCAGGATTTGTCATGTTTGATAATTAAACAATTATTTCACCTCAGTGGGGAATTTGCGAGCAGAATTTCTCACATTGGATAAATACAAAATAACTTGTTCACGTCATAAAAGGCATATGCAAGCAGGATTGGTCATGTTTGATAAATAAACAATTATTTCACCTCAGAGGGGAATTTACGAGCAGGATTTCTCACATTGGATAAATACAAAATAACTTGTTCACTTCATAAAAGGCATATGCAAGCAGGATTGGTGATGTTTAATAAATAAACAATTCTTTCACCTCAGTGGGGCATTTGCGAGCAGGATTTCTCACATTGGATGAATAAATAACTCTTTCACTTCATAAAAGGCATATGCGAGCAGGATTTGTCATGTTTGATAAATAAACAATTATTTCACCTCAGTGGGGAATTTGCGAGTAGGATTTCTCACATTGGATAAATACAAAATAAGGTGTTCCCTTCATAAAAGGCATATGCCAGCAGGATTGGTCACGTTTGATAAATAAACAATTCTTTCACCTCAGTGGGGCATTTGCGAGCGGGATTTCTCACATTGGATGAATAAATAACTCTTTCACTTCATAAAAGGCATATGCGAGCAGGATTTGTCATGTTTGATAAGTAAACAATTATTTCACCTCAGTGGGGACTTTGCGAGCAGGATTTCTCACATTGGATAAATACAAAATAACTTGTTCACGTCATAAAAGGCATATGCAAGCAGGATTGGTCACGTTTGATAAATAAACAATTATTTCACCTCAGAGGGGAATTTACGAGCATGATTTCTCACATTGGATAAATACAAAATAACTTGTTCACTTCATAAAAGGCATATGCAAGCAGGATTGGTGATGTTTAATAAATAAACAATTCTTTCACTTCAGTGGGCATTTGCGAGCAGGATTTCTCACATTGGATGAATAAATAACTCTTTCACTTCATAAAAGGCATATGCGAGCAGGATTTGTCATGTTTGATAAATAAACAATTATTTCACCTCAGTGGGGAATTTGCGAGTAGGATTTCTCACATTGGATAAATACAAAATAAGGTGTTCCCTTCATAAAAGGCATATGCAAGCAGGATTGGTCACGTTTGATAAATAAACAATTCTTTCACCTCAGTGGGGCATTTGCAAGCAGGATTTCTCACATTGGATAAATACAAAATAACTTGTTCACTTCATAAAAGGCATATGCAAGCAGGATTGGTGATGTTTAATAAATAAACAATTCTTTCACCTCAGTGGGGCATTTGCGAGCAGGATTTCTCACAATGCATAAATAAATAATTCTTTCACTTCATAAAAGGCATATGCGAGCAGGATTTGTCATGTTTGATAATTAAACAATTATTTCACCTCAGTGGGGAATTTGCGAGCAGGATTTCTCACATTAGATAAATAAAAAATAACTTGTTCACTTCATAAAAGACATATGCCAGCAGGATTGGTCACGTTTGATAAATAAACAATTCTTTCACCTCAGTGGGGCATTTGCAAGCGGGATTTCTCACATTGGATGAATAAATAACTCTTTCACTTCATAAAAGGCATATGCGAGCAGGATTTGTCATGTTTGATAATTAAACAATTATTTCACCTCAGTGGGGAATTTGCGAGCAGAATTTCTCACATTGGATAAATACAAAATAACTTGTTCACGTCATAAAAGGCATATGCAAGCAGGATTGGTCATGTTTGATAAATAAACAATTATTTCACCTCAGAGGGGAATTTACGAGCAGGATTTCTCACATTGGATAAATACAAAATAACTTGTTCACTTCATAAAAGGCATATGCAAGCAGGATTGGTGATGTTTAATAAAAAAACAATTCTTTCACCTCAGTGGGACATTTGCGAGCAGGATTTCTCACATTGGATGAATAAATAACTCTTTCACTTCATAAAAGGCATATGCGAGCAGGATTTGTCATGTTTGATAAATAAACAATTATTTCACCTCAGTGGGGAATTTGCGAGTAGGATTTCTCACATTGGATAAATACAAAATAAGGTGTTCCCTTCATAAAAGGCATATGCCAGCAGGATTGGTCACGTTTGATAAATAAACAATTCTTTCACCTCAGTGGGGCATTTGCGAGCGGGATTTCTCACATTGGATGAATAAATAACTCTTTCACTTCATAAAAGGCATATGCGAGCAGGATTTGTCATGTTTGATAAGTAAACAATTATTTCACCTCAGTGGGGAATTTGCGAGCAGGATTTCTCACATTGGATAAATACAAAATAACTTGTTCACGTCATAAAAGGCATATGCAAGCAGGATTGGTCACGTTTGATAAATAAACAATTATTTCACATCAGAGGGGAATTTACGAGCATGATTTCTCACATTGGATAAATACAAAATAACTTGTTCACTTCATAAAAGGCATATGCAAGCAGGATTGGTGATGTTTAATAAATAAACAATTCTTTCACCTCAGTGGGGCATTTGCGAGCAGGATTTCTCACATTGGATGAATAAATAACTCTTTCACTTCATAAAAGGCATATGCGAGCAGGATTTGTCATGTTTGATAAATAAACAATTATTTCACCTCAGTGGGGAATTTGCGAGTAGGATTTCTCACATTGGATAAATACAAAATAAGGTGTTCCCTTCATAAAAGGCATATGCAAGCAGGATTGGTCACGTTTGATAAATAAACAATTCTTTCACCTCAGTGGGGCATTTGCAAGCAGGATTTCTCACATTGGATGAATAAATAACTCTTTCACTTCATAAAAGGCATATGCAAGCAGGATTTGTCACGTTTGATAAAATAAACAATTCTATCACCTCAGTGGGGCATTTGCGAGCGGGATTTCTCACATTGGATGAATAAATAACTCTTTCACTTCATAAAAGGCATATACCAGCAGGATTGGTCACGTTTGATAACGAAACAATTTTTTCACCTTAGTGGGGCATTTGCGAGCAGGATTTCTCACATTGTAAGAATAAATAACTCTTTCACTTCATAAAAGGCATATGCAAGCAGGATTTGTCATGTTTGATAAGTAAACAATTATTTCACCTGAGTGAGGAATTTGCAAGCAGGATTTCTCACATTGGATAAATACAAAATAACTTGTTCACTTCATGAAAGGCATATGCAAGCAGGATTGGTCAGATTTGATAAATAAACAATTATTTCACCTCAGTGGGGAATTTGCAAGCAGGATTTCTCACATTGGATGAATACAAAATAACTTGTTCACTTCATAAAAGTCATATGCAAGCAGGATTGGTCATGTTTGATAAATAAACAATTATTTCACCTCAGAGGGGAATTTACGAGCAGGATTTCTCACATTGGATAAATACAAAATAACTTGTTCACTTCATAAAAGGCATATGCAAGCAGGATTGGTCAGATTTGATAATTAAACAATTATTTCACCTCAGTGGGGAATTTGCGAGCAGGATTTCTCACATTGGATGAATACAAAATAACTTGTTCACGTCATAAAAGGCATATGCAAGCAGGATTGGTCATGTTTGATAAATAAACAATTATTTCACCTCAGAGGGGAATTTACGAGCAGGATTTCTCACATTGGATAAATACAAAATAACTTGTTCACTTCATAAAAGGCATATGCAAGCAGGATTGGTGATGTTTAATAAATAAACAATTCTTTCACCTCAGTGGGGCATTTGCGAGCAGGATTTCTCACATTGGATGAATAAATAACTCTTTCACTTCATAAAAGGCATATGCGAGCAGGATTTGTCATGTTTGATAAATAAACAATTATTTCACCTCAGTGGGGAATTTGCAAGTAGGATTTCTCACATTGGATAAATACAAAATAAGGTGTTCCCTTCATAAAAGGCATATGCCAGCAGGATTGGTCACGTTTGATAAATAAACAATTCTTTCACCTCAGTGGGGCATTTGCGAGCGGGATTTCTCACATTGGATGAATAAATAACTCTTTCACTTCATAAAAGGCATATGCGAGCAGGATTTGTCATGTTTGATAAGTAAACAATTATTTCACCTCAGTGGGGAATTTGCGAGCAGGATTTCTCACATTGGATAAATACAAAATAACTTGTTCACGTCATAAAAGGCATATGCAAGCAGGATTGGTCACGTTTGATAAATAAACAATTATTTCAACTCAGAGGGGAATTTACGAGCATGATTTCTCACATTGGATAAATACAAAATAACTTGTTCACTTCATAAAAGGCATATGCAAGCAGGATTGGTGATGTTTAATAAATAAACAATTCTTTCACCTCAGTGGGGCATTTGCGAGCAGGATTTCTCACATTGGATGAATAAATAACTCTTTCACTTCATAAAAGGCATATGCGAGCAGGATTTGTCATGTTTGATAAATAAACAATTATTTCACCTCAGTGGGGAATTTGCGAGTAGGATTTCTCACATTGGATAAATACAAAATAAGGTGTTCCCTTCATAAAAGGCATATGCCAGCAGGATTGGTCACGTTTGATAAATAAACAATTCTTTCACCTCAGTGGGGCATTTGCGAGCGGGATTTCTCACATTGGATGAATAAATAACTCTTTCACTTCATAAAAGGCATATGCGAGCAGGATTTGTCATGTTTGATAAGTAAACAATTATTTCACCTCAGTGGGGAATTTGCGAGCAGGATTTCTCACATTGGATAAATACAAAATAACTTGTTCACGTCATAAAAGGCATATGCAAGCAGGATTGGTCACGTTTGATAAATAAACAATTATTTCACCTCAGAGGGGAATTTACGAGCATGATTTCTCACATTGGATAAATACAAAATAACTTGTTCACTTCATAAAAGGCATTTGCAAGCAGGATTGGTGATGTTTAATAAATAAACAATTCTTTCACCTCAGTGGGGCATTTGCGAGCAGGATTTCTCACATTGGATGAATAAATAACTCTTTCACTTCATAAAAGGCATATGCGAGCAGGATTTGTCATGTTTGATAAATAAACAATTATTTCACCTCAGTGGGGAATTTGCGAGTAGGATTTCTCACATTGGATAAATACAAAATAAGGTGTTCCCTTCATAAAAGGCATATGCAAGCAGGATTGGTCACGTTTGATAAATAAACAATTCTTTCACCTCAGTGGGGCATTTGCAAGCAGGATTTCTGACATTGGATGAATAAATAACTCTTTCACTTCATAAAAGGCATATGCAAGCAGGATTGGTCATGTTTGATAAATAAACAATTATTTCACCTGAGAGGGGAATTTACGAGCAGGATTTCTCACATTGGATAAATACAAAATAACTTGTTCACTTCATAAAAGTCATATGCAAGCAGGATTGGTCATGTTTGATAAATAAACAATTATTTCACCTGAGAGGGGAATTTACGAGCAGGATTTCTCACATTGGATAAATACAAAATAACTTGTTCACTTCATAAAAGGCATATGCAAGCAGGATTGGTCAGATTTGATAATTAAACAATTATTTCACCTCAGTGGGGAATTTGCGAGCAGGATTTCTCACATTGGATAAATACAAAATAACTTGTTCACGTCATAAAAGGCATATGCAAGCAGGATTGGTCATGTTTGATAAATAAACAATTATTTCACCTCAGAGGGGAATTTACGAGCAGGATTTCTCACATTGGATAAATACAAAATAACTTGTTCACTTCATAAAAGGCATATGCAAGCAGGATTGGTGATGTTTAATAAATAAACAATTCTTTCACCTCAGTGGGGCATTTGCGAGCAGGATTTCTCACATTGGATGAATAAATAACTCTTTCACTTCATAAAAGGCATATGCGAGCAGGATTTGTCATGTTTGATAAATAAACAATTATTTCACCTCAGTGGGGAATTTGCGAGTAGGATTTCTCACATTGGATGAATACAAAATAACCTGTTCAATTCATAAAAGGCATATGCCAGCAGGATTGGTCACGTTTGATAAATAAACAATTATTTCACCTCAGTGGAGCATTTGCAAGCAGGATTTCTCACAATGGATAAATAAATAATTTTTTCACTTCATAAAAGGCATATGCAAGCAAGATTTGTCACATTTCATAAATAAACAATTATTTCACCTCAGTGGGGCATTTGCGAGCAGGATTTCTCACGTTGGATAAATACAAAATAACTTGTTCACTTCATAAAAGGCATATGCAAGTAGGATTGGTCACGTTTGATACATAAACAATTCATTCCCCTCAGTGGGGCATTTGCAAGAAGGATTTCTGACATTCGATAAATAAACAACTCTTTCACTTCATAAAAGGCAATTGCGAGTAGGATTTGTCATGTTTGATTAAAAAAAAAAACAATTATTTCACCTCAGTGGGGCATTTGCGAGTGGGATTTCTCACATTTAAGAAATAAATAACTCTTTCACTTCATAAAAGGCATATGAGAGCAGGATTGGCCACGTTTGATAAATAAAAGATTCTTTCAAATAAGTGGAGCATTTGTGAGCAGGATTTCTCACATTTGATAAATAAATAACTCTTTCACATCATCAAAGGCATAAGCGAGCAGGATTTGTCACAGTTGATAAGTAAACAATTCTTTCACCTCAGTGGGGAATTTGTAAGCAGGATTTCTCACATTGAATAAATACAAAATAACTTGTTCAATTCATAAAAGGCATATGCCAGCAGGATTGGTCATGTTTGATAAATAAACAATTCTTTCACCTCAGTGGGGCATTTGCGAGCAGGATTTCTCACAATGCATAAATAAATAATTCTTTCACTTCATAAAAGGCATATGCGAGCAGGATTTGTCATGTTTGATAATTAAACAATTATTTCACCTCAGTGGGGAATTTGCGAGCAGGATTTCTCACATTAGATAAATACAAAATAACTTGTTCACTTCATAAAAGGCATATGCCAGCAGGATTGGTCACGTTTGATAAATAAACAATTCTTTCACCTCAGTGGGGCATTTGCAAGCGGGATTTCTCACATTGGATGAATAAATAACTCTTTCACTTCATAAAAGGCATATGCGAGCAGGATTTGTCATGTTTGATAATTAAACAATTATTTCACCTCAGTGGGGAATTTGCGAGCAGAATTTCTCACATTGGATAAATACAAAATAACTTGTTCACGTCATAAAAGGCATATGCAAGCAGGATTGGTCATGTTTGATAAATAAACAATTATTTCACCTCAGAGGGGAATTTACGAGCAGGATTTCTCACATTGGATAAATACAAAATAACTTGTTCACTTCATAAAAGGCATATGCAAGCAGGATTGGTGATGTTTAATAAATAAACAATTCTTTCACCTCAGTGGGGCATTTGCGAGCAGGATTTCTCACATTGGATGAATAAATAACTCTTTCACTTCATAAAAGGCATATGCGAGCAGGATTTGTCATGTTTGATAAATAAACAATTATTTCACCTCAGTGGGGAATTTGCGAGTAGGATTTCTCACATTGGATAAATACAAAATAAGGTGTTCCCTTCATAAAAGGCATATGCCAGCAGGATTGGTCACGTTTGATAAATAAACAATTCTTTCACCTCAGTGGGGCATTTGCGAGCGGGATTTCTCACATTGGATGAATAAATAACTCTTTCACTTCATAAAAGGCATATGCGAGCAGGATTTGTCATGTTTGATAAGTAAACAATTATTTCACCTCAGTGGGGAATTTGCGAGCAGGATTTCTCACATTGGATAAATACAAAATAACTTGTTCACGTCATAAAAGGCATATGCAAGCAGGATTGGTCACGTTTGATAAATAAACAATTATTTCACCTCAGAGGGGAATTTACGAGCATGATTTCTCACATTGGATAAATACAAAATAACTTGTTCACTTCATAAAAGGCATATGCAAGCAGGATTGGTGATGTTTAATAAATAAACAATTCTTTCACCTCAGTGGGCATTTGCGAGCAGGATTTCTCACATTGGATGAATAAATAACTCTTTCACTTCATAAAAGGCATATGCGAGCAGGATTTGTCATGTTTGATAAATAAACAATTATTTCACCTCAGTGGGGAATTTGCGAGTAGGATTTCTCACATTGGATAAATACAAAATAAGGTGTTCCCTTCATAAAAGGCATATGCAAGCAGGATTGGTCACGTTTGATAAATAAACAATTCTTTCACCTCAGTGGGGCATTTGCAAGCAGGATTTCTCACATTGGATAAATACAAAATAACTTGTTCACTTCATAAAAGGCATATGCAAGCAGGATTGGTGATGTTTGATAAATAAACAATTCTTTCACCTCAGTGGGGCATTTGCAAGCGGGATTTCTCACATTGGATGAATAAATAACTCTTTCACTTCATAAAAGGCATATGCGAGCAGGATTTGTCATGTTTGATAATTAAACAATTATTTCACCTCAGTGGGGAATTTGCGAGCAGAATTTCTCACATTGGATAAATACAAAATAACTTGTTCACGTCATAAAAGGCATATGCAAGCAGGATTGGTCATGTTTGATAAATAAACAATTATTTCACCTCAGAGGGGAATTTACGAGCAGGATTTCTCACATTGGATAAATACAAAATAACTTGTTCACTTCATAAAAGGCATATGCAAGCAGGATTGGTGATGTTTAATAAATAAACAATTCTTTCACCTCAGTGGGGCATTTGCGAGCAGGATTTCTCACATTGGATGAATAAATAACTCTTTCACTTCATAAAAGGCATATGCGAGCAGGATTTGTCATGTTTGATAAATAAACAATTATTTCACCTCAGTGGGGAATTTGCGAGTAGGATTTCTCACATTGGATAAATACAAAATAAGGTGTTCCCTTCATAAAAGGCATATGCCAGCAGGATTGGTCACGTTTGATAAATAAACAATTCTTTCACCTCAGTGGGGCATTTGCGAGCGGGATTTCTCACATTGGATGAATAAATAACTCTTTCACTTCATAAAAGGCATATGCGAGCAGGATTTGTCATGTTTGATAAGTAAACAATTATTTCACCTCAGTGGGGAATTTGCGAGCAGGATTTCTCACATTGGATAAATACCAAATAACTTGTTCACGTCATAAAAGGCATATGCAAGCAGGATTGGTCACGTTTGATAAATAAACAATTATTTCACCTCAGAGGGGAATTTACGAGCATGATTTCTCACATTGGATAAATACAAAATAACTTGTTCACTTCATAAAAGGCATATGCAAGCAGGATTGGTGATGTTTAATAAATAAACAATTCTTTCACCTCAGTGGGGCATTTGCGAGCAGGATTTCTCACATTGGATGAATAAATAACTCTTTCACTTCATAAAAGGCATATGCGAGCAGGATTTGTCATGTTTGATAAATAAACAATTATTTCACCTCAGTGGGGAATTTGCGAGTAGGATTTCTCACATTGGATAAATACAAAATAAGGTGTTCCCTTCATAAAAGGCATATGCAAGCAGGATTGGTCACGTTTGATAAATAAACAATTCTTTCACCTCAGTGGGGCATTTGCAAGCAGGATTTCTCACATTGGATGAATAAATAACTCTTTCACTTCATAAAAGGCATATGCAAGCAGGATTTGTCACGTTTGATAAAATAAACAATTCTATCACCTCAGTGGGGCATTTGCGAGCGGGATTTCTCACATTGGATGAATAAATAACTCTTTCACTTCATAAAAGGCATATACCAGCAGGATTGGTCACGTTTGATAACGAAACAATTTTTTCACCTTAGTGGGGCATTTGCGAGCAGGATTTCTCACACTGTAAGAATAAATAACTCTTTCACTTCATAAAAGGCATATGCAAGCAGGATTTGTCATGTTTGATAAGTAAACAATTATTTCACCTGAGTGAGGAATTTGCGAGCAGGATTTCTCACATTGGATAAATACAAAATAACTTGTTCACTTCATGAAAGGCATATGCAAGCAGGATTGGTCAGATTTGATAAATAAACAATTATTTCACCTCAGTGGGGAATTTGCAAGCAGGATTTCTCACATTGGATGAATACAAAATAACTTGTTCACTTCATAAAAGTCATATGCAAGCAGGATTGGTCATGTTTGATAAATAAACAATTATTTCACCTCAGAGGGGAATTTACGAGCAGGATTTCTCACATTGGATAAATACAAAATAACTTGTTCACTTCATAAAAGGCATATGCAAGCAGGATTGGTCAGATTTGATAATTAAACAATTATTTCACCTCAGTGGGGAATTTGCGAGCAGGATTTCTCACATTGGATAAATACAAAATAACTTGTTCACGTCATAAAAGGCATATGCAAGCAGGATTGGTCATGTTTGATAAATAAACAATTATTTCACCTCAGAGGGGAATTTACGAGCAGGATTTCTCACATTGGATAAATACAAAATAACTTGTTCACTTCATAAAAGGCATATGCAAGCAGGATTGGTGATGTTTAATAAATAAACAATTCTTTCACCTCAGTGGGGCATTTGCGAGCAGGATTTCTCACATTGGATGAATAAATAACTCTTTCACTTCATAAAAGGCATATGCGAGCAGGATTTGTCATGTTTGATAAATAAACAATTATTTCACCTCAGTGGGGAATTTGCGAGTAGGATTTCTCACATTGGATAAATACAAAATAAGGTGTTCCCTTCATAAAAGGCATATGCCAGCAGGATTGGTCACGTTTGATAAATAAACAATTCTTTCACCTCAGTTGGGCATTTGCGAGCGGGATTTCTCACATTGGATGAATAAATAACTCTTTCACTTCATAAAAGGCATATGCGAGCAGGATTTGTCATGTTTGATAAGTAAACAATTATTTCACCTCAGTGGGGAATTTGCGAGCAGGATTTCTCACATTGGATAAATACAAAATAACTTGTTCACGTCATAAAAGGCATATGCAAGCAGGATTGGTCACGTTTGATAAATAAACAATTATTTCACCTCAGAGGGGAATTTACGAGCATGATTTCTCACATTGGATAAATACAAAATAACTTGTTCACTTCATAAAAGGCATATGCAAGCAGGATTGGTGATGTTTAATAAATAAACAATTCTTTCACCTCAGTGGGGCATTTGCGAGCAGGATTTCTCACATTGGATGAATAAATAACTCTTTCACTTCATAAAAGGCATATGCGAGCAGGATTTGTCATGTTTGATAAATAAACAATTATTTCACCTCAGTGGGGAATTTGCGAGTAGGATTTCTCACATTGGATAAATACAAAATAAGGTGTTCCCTTCATAAAAGGCATATGCCAGCAGGATTGGTCACGCTTGATAAATAAACAATTCTTTCACCTCAGTGGGGCATTTGCGAGCGGGATTTCTCACATTGGATGAATAAATAACTCTTTCACTTCATAAAAGGCATATGCGAGCAGGATTTGTCATGTTTGATAAGTAAACAATTATTTCACCTCAGTGGGGAATTTGCGAGCAGGATTTCTCACATTGGATAAATACAAAATAACTTGTTCACGTCATAAAAGGCATATGCAAGCAGGATTGGTCACGTTTGATAAATAAACAATTATTTCACATCAGAGGGGAATTTACGAGCATGATTTCTCACATTGGATAAATACAAAATAACTTGTTCACTTCATAAAAGGCATATGCAAGCAGGATTGGTGATGTTTAATAAATAAACAATTCTTTCACCTCAGTGGGGCATTTGCGAGCAGGATTTCTCACATTGGATGAATAAATAACTCTTTCACTTCATAAAAGGCATATGCGAGCAGGATTTGTCATGTTTGATAAATAAACAATTATTTCACCTCAGTGGGGAATTTGCGAGTAGGATTTCTCACATTGGATAAATACAAAATAAGGTGTTCCCTTCATAAAAGGCATATGCAAGCAGGATTAGTCACGTTTGATAAATAAACAATTCTTTCACCTCAGTGGGGCATTTGCAAGCAGGATTTCTCACATTGGATGAATAAATAACTCTTTCACTTCATAAAAGGCATATGCAAGCAGGATTTGTCACGTTTGATAAAATAAACAATTCTATCACCTCAGTGGGGCATTTGCGAGCGGGATTTCTCACATTGGATGAATAAATAACTCTTTCACTTCATAAAAGGCATATACCAGCAGGATTGGTCACGTTTGATAACGAAACAATTTTTTCACCTTAGTGGGGCATTTGCGAGCAGGATTTCTCACATTGTAAGAATAAATAACTCTTTCACTTCATAAAAGGCATATGCAAGCAGGATTTGTCATGTTTGATAAGTAAACAATTATTTCACCTGAGTGAGGAATTTGCGAGCAGGGTTTCTCACATTGGATAAATACAAAATAACTTGTTCACTTCATGAAAGGCATATGCAAGCAGGATTGGTCAGATTTGATAAATAAACAATTATTTCACCTCAGTGGGGAATTTGCAAGCAGGATTTCTCACATTGGATGAATACAAAATAACTTGTTCACTTCATAAAAGTCATATGCAAGCAGGATTGGTCATGTTTGATAAATAAACAATTATTTCACCTCAGAGGGGAATTTACGAGCAGGATTTCTCACATTGGATAAATACAAAATAACTTGTTCACTTCATAAAAGGCATATGCAAGCAGGATTGGTCAGATTTGATAATTAAACAATTATTTCACCTCAGTGGGGAATTTGCGAGCAGGATTTCTCACATTGGATGAATACAAAATAACTTGTTCACGTCATAAAAGGCATATGCAAGCAGGATTGGTCATGTTTGATAAATAAACAATTATTTCACCTCAGAGGGGAATTTACGAGCAGGATTTCTCACATTGGATAAATACAAAATAACTTGTTCACTTCATAAAAGGCATATGCAAGCAGGATTGGTGATGTTTAATAAATAAACAATTCTTTCACCTCAGTGGGGCATTTGCGAGCAGGATTTCTCACATTGGATGAATAAATAACTCTTTCACTTCATAAAAGGCATATGCGAGCAGGATTTGTCATGTTTGATAAATAAACAATTATTTCACCTCAGTGGGGAATTTGCAAGTAGGATTTCTCACATTGGATAAATACAAAATAAGGTGTTCCCTTCATAAAAGGCATATGCCAGCAGGATTGGTCACGTTTGATAAATAAACAATTCTTTCACCTCAGTGGGGCATTTGCGAGCGGGATTTCTCACATTGGATGAATAAATAACTCTTTCACTTCATAAAAGGCATATGCGAGCAGGATTTGTCATGTTTGATAAGTAAACAATTATTTCACCTCAGTGGGGAATTTGCGAGCAGGATTTCTCACATTGGATAAATACAAAATAACTTGTTCACGTCATAAAAGGCATATGCAAGCAGGATTGGTCACGTTTGATAAATAAACAATTATTTCACCTCAGAGGGGAATTTACGAGCATGATTTCTCACATTGGATAAATACAAAATAACTTGTTCACTTCATAAAAGCCATATGCAAGCAGGATTGGTGATGTTTAATAAATAAACAATTCTTTCACCTCAGTGGGGCATTTGCGAGCAGGATTTCTCACATTGGATGAATAAATAACTCTTTCACTTCATAAAAGGCATATGCGAGCAGGATTTGTCATGTTTGATAAATAAACAATTATTTCACCTCAGTGGGGAATTTGCGAGTAGGATTTCTCACATTGGATGAATACAAAATAAGGTGTTCCCTTCATAAAAGGCATATGCCAGCAGGATTGGTCACGTTTGATAAATAAACAATTCTTTCACCTCAGTGGGGCATTTGCGAGCGGGATTTCTCACATTGGATGAATAAATAACTCTTTCACTTCATAAAAGGCATATGCGAGCAGGATTTGTCATGTTTGATAAGTAAACAATTATTTCACCTCAGTGGGGAATTTGCGAGCAGGATTTCTCACATTGGATAAATACAAAATAACTTGTTCACGTCATAAAAGGCATATGCAAGCAGGATTGGTCACGTTTGATAAATAAACAATTATTTCACCTCAGAGGGGAATTTACGAGCATGATTTCTCACATTGGATAAATACAAAATAACTTGTTCACTTCATAAAAGGCATTTGCAAGCAGGATTGGTGATGTTTAATAAATAAACAATTCTTTCACCTCAGTGGGGCATTTGCGAGCAGGATTTCTCACATTGGATGAATAAATAACTCTTTCACTTCATAAAAGGCATATGCGAGCAGGATTTGTCATGTTTGATAAATAAACAATTATTTCACCTCAGTGGGGAATTTGCGAGTAGGATTTCTCACATTGGATAAATACAAAATAAGGTGTTCCCTTCATAAAAGGCATATGCAAGCAGGATTGGTCACGTTTGATAAATAAACAATTCTTTCACCTCAGTGGGGCATTTGCAAGCAGGATTTCTGACATTGGATGAATAAATAACTCTTTCACTTCATAAAAGGCATATGCAAGCAGGATTTGTCACGTTTGATAAAATAAACAATTCTATCACCTCAGTGGGGCATTTGCGAGCGGGATTTCTCACATTGGATGAATAAATAACTCTTTCACTTCATAAAAGGCATATACCAGCAGGATTGGTCACGTTTGATAACGAAACAATTTTTTCACCTTAGTGGGGCATTTGCGAGCAGGATTTCTCACATTGTAAGAATAAATAACTCTTTCACTTCATAAAAGACATATGCAAGCAGGATTTGTCATGTTTGATAAGTAAACAATTATTTCACCTGAGTGAGGAATTTGCGAGCAGGATTTCTCACATTGGATAAATACAAAATAACTTGTTCACTTCATGAAAGGCATATGCAAGCAGGATTGGTCAGATTTGATAAATAAACAATTATTTCACCTCAGTGGGGAATTTGCAAGCAGGATTTCTCACATTGGATGAATACAAAATAACTTGTTCACTTCATAAAAGTCATATGCAAGCAGGATTGGTCATGTTTGATAAATAAACAATTATTTCACCTGAGAGGGGAATTTACGAGCAGGATTTCTCACATTGGATAAATACAAAATAACTTGTTCACTTCATAAAAGGCATATGCAAGCAGGATTGGTCAGATTTGATAATTAAACAATTATTTCACCTCAGTGGGGAATTTGCGAGCAGGATTTCTCACATTGGATAAATACAAAATAACTTGTTCACGTCATAAAAGGCATATGCAAGCAGGACTGGTCATGTTTGATAAATAAACAATTATTTCACCTCAGAGGGGAATTTACGAGCAGGATTTCTCACATTGGATAAATACAAAATAACTTGTTCACTTCATAAAAGGCATATGCAAGCAGGATTGGTGATGTTTAATAAATAAACAATTCTTTCACCTCAGTGGGGCATTTGCGAGCAGGATTTCTCACATTGGATGAATAAATAACTCTTTCACTTCATAAAAGGCATATGCGAGCAGGATTTGTCATGTTTGATAAATAAACAATTATTTCACCTCAGTGGGGAATTTGCGAGTAGGATTTCTCACATTGGATAAATACAAAATAAGGTGTTCCCTTCATAAAAGGCATATGCCAGCAGGATTGGTCACGTTTGATAAATAAACAATTCTTTCACCTCAGTGGGGCATTTGCGAGCGGGATTTCTCACATTGGATGAATAAATAACTCTTTCACTTCATAAAAGGCATATGCGAGCAGGATTTGTCATGTTTGATAAGTAAACAATTATTTCACCTCAGTGGGGAATTTGCGAGCAGGATTTCTCACATTGGATAAATACAAAATAACTTGTTCACGTCATAAAAGGCATATGCAAGCAGGATTGGTCACGTTTGATGAATAAACAATTATTTCACCTCAGAGGGGAATTTACGAGCATGATTTCTCACATTGGATAAATACAAAATAACTTGTTCACTTCATAAAAGGCATATGCAAGCAGGATTGGTGATGTTTAATAAATAAACAATTCTTTCACCTCAGTGGGGCATTTGCGAGCAGGATTTCTCACATTGGATGAATAAATAACTCTTTCACTTCATAAAAGGCATATGCGAGCAGGATTTGTCATGTTTGATAAATAAACAATTATTTCACCTCAGTGGGGAATTTGCGAGTAGGATTTCTCACATTGGATGAATACAAAATAACCTGTTCAATTCATAAAAGGCATATGCCAGCAGGATTGGTCACGTTTGATAAATAAACAATTATTTCACCTCAGTGGAGCATTTGCAAGCAGGATTTCTCACAATGGATAAATAAATAATTTTTTCACTTCATAAAAGGCATATGCAAGCAAGATTTGTCACATTTCATAAATAAACAATTATTTCACCTCAGTGGGGCATTTGCGAGCAGGATTTCTCACGTTGGATAAATACAAAATAACTTGTTCACTTCATAAAAGGCATATGCAAGTAGGATTGGTCACGTTTGATACATAAACAATTCATTCCCCTCAGTGGGGCATTTGCAAGAAGGATTTCTGACATTCGATAAATAAACAACTCTTTCACTTCATAAAAGGCAATTGCGAGTAGGATTTGTCATGTTTGATTAAAAAAAAAAACAATTCTTTCACCTCAGTGGGGCATTTGCGAGTGGGATTTCTCACATTTAAGAAATAAATAACTCTTTCACTTCATAAAAGGCATATGAGAGCAGGATTGGCCACGTTTGATAAATAAAAGATTCTTTCAAATAAGTGGAGCATTTGTGAGCAGGATTTCTCACATTTGATAAATAAATAACTCTTTCACATCATCAAAGGCATAAGCGAGCAGGATTTGTCACAGTTGATAAGTAAACAATTCTTTCACCTCAGTGGGGAATTTGTAAGCAGGATTTCTCACATTGAATAAATACAAAATAACTTGTTCAATTCATAAAAGGCATATGCCAGCAGGATTGGTCATGTTTGATAAATAAACAATTCTTTCACCTCAGTGGGGCATTTGCGAGCAGGATTTCTCACAATGCATAAATAAATAATTCTTTCACTTCATAAAAGGCATATGCGAGCAGGATTTGTCATGTTTGATAATTAAACAATTATTTCACCTCAGTGGGGAATTTGCGAGCAGGATTTCTCACATTAGATAAATACAAAATAACTTGTTCACTTCATAAAAGGCATATGCCAGCAGGATTGGTCACGTTTGATAAATAAACAATTCTTTCACCTCAGTGGGGCATTTGCAAGCGGGATTTCTCACATTGGATGAATAAATAACTCTTTCACTTCATAAAAGGCATATGCGAGCAGGATTTGTCATGTTTGATAATTAAACAATTATTTCACCTCAGTGGGGAATTTGCGAGCAGAATTTCTCACATTGGATAAATACAAAATAACTTGTTCACGTCATAAAAGGCATATGCAAGCAGGATTGGTCATGTTTGATAAATAAACAATTATTTCACCTCAGAGGGGAATTTACGAGCAGGATTTCTCACATTGGATAAATACAAAATAACTTGTTCACTTCATAAAAGGCATATGCAAGCAGGATTGGTGATGTTTAATAAATAAACAATTCTTTCACCTCAGTGGGGCATTTGCGAGCAGGATTTCTCACATTGGATGAATAAATAACTCTTTCACTTCATAAAAGGCATATGCGAGCAGGATTTGTCATGTTTGATAAATAAACAATTATTTCACCTCAGTGGGGAATTTGCGAGTAGGATTTCTCACATTGGATAAATACAAAATAAGGTGTTCCCTTCATAAAAGGCATATGCCAGCAGGATTGGTCACGTTTGATAAATAAACAATTCTTTCACCTCAGTGGGGCATTTGCGAGCGGGATTTCTCACATTGGATGAATAAATAACTCTTTCACTTCATAAAAGGCATATGCGAGCAGGATTTGTCATGTTTGATAAGTAAACAATTATTTCACCTCAGTGGGGAATTTGCGAGCAGGATTTCTCACATTGGATAAATACAAAATAACTTGTTCACGTCATAAAAGGCATATGCAAGCAGGATTGGTCACGTTTGATAAATAAACAATTATTTCACCTCAGAGGGGAATTTACGAACATGATTTCTCACATTGGATAAATACAAAATAACTTGTTCACTTCATAAAAGGCATATGCAAGCAGGATTGGTGATGTTTAATAAATAAACAATTCTTTCACCTCAGTGGGCATTTGCGAGCAGGATTTCTCACATTGGATGAATAAATAACTCTTTCACTTCATAAAAGGCATATGCGAGCAGGATTTGTCATGTTTGATAAATAAACAATTATTTCACCTCAGTGGGGAATTTGCGAGTAGGATTTCTCACATTGGATAAATACAAAATAAGGTGTTCCCTTCATAAAAGGCATATGCAAGCAGGATTGGTCACGTTTGATAAATAAACAATTCTTTCACCTCAGTGGGGCATTTGCAAGCAGGATTTCTCACATTGGATAAATACAAAATAACTTGTTCACTTCATAAAAGGCATATGCAAGCAGGATTGGTGATGTTTAATAAATAAACAATTCTTTCACCTCAGTGGGGCATTTGCGAGCAGGATTTCTCACAATGCATAAATAAATAATTCTTTCACTTCATAAAAGGCATATGCGAGCAGGATTTGTCATGTTTGATAATTAAACAATTATTTCACCTCAGTGGGGAATTTGCGAGCAGGATTTCTCACATTAGATAAATACAAAATAACTTGTTCACTTCATAAAAGGCATATGCCAGCAGGATTGGTCACGTTTGATAAATAAACAATTCTTTCACCTCAGTGGGGCATTTGCAAGCGGGATTTCTCACATTGGATGAATAAATAACTCTTTCACTTCATAAAAGGCATATGCGAGCAGGATTTGTCATGTTTGATAATTAAACAATTATTTCACCTCAGTGGGGAATTTGCGAGCAGAATTTCTCACATTGGATAAATACAAAATAACTTGTTCACGTCATAAAAGGCATATGCAAGCAGGATTGGTCATGTTTGATAAATAAACAATTATTTCACCTCAGAGGGGAATTTACGAGCAGGATTTCTCACATTGGATAAATACAAAATAACTTGTTCACTTCATAAAAGGCATATGCAAGCAGGATTGGTGATGTTTAATAAATAAACAATTCTTTCACCTCAGTGGGGCATTTGCGAGCAGGATTTCTCACATTGGATGAATAAATAACTCTTTCACTTCATAAAAGGCATATGCGAGCAGGATTTGTCATGTTTGATAAATAAACAATTATTTCACCTCAGTGGGGAATTTGCGAGTAGGATTTCTCACATTGGATAAATACAAAATAAGGTGTTCCCTTCATAAAAGGCATATGCCAGCAGGATTGGTCACGTTTGATAAATAAACAATTCTTTCACCTCAGTGGGGCATTTGCGAGCGGGATTTCTCACATTGGATGAATAAATAACTCTTTCACTTCATAAAAGGCATATGCGAGCAGGATTTGTCATGTTTGATAAGTAAACAATTATTTCACCTCAGTGGGGAATTTGCGAGCAGGATTTCTCACATTGGATAAATACCAAATAACTTGTTCACGTCATAAAAGGCATATGCAAGCAGGATTGGTCACGTTTGATAAATAAACAATTATTTCACCTCAGAGGGGAATTTACGAGCATGATTTCTCACATTGGATAAATACAAAATAACTTGTTCACTTCATAAAAGGCATATGCAAGCAGGATTGGTGATGTTTAATAAATAAACAATTCTTTCACCTCAGTGGGGCATTTGCGAGCAGGATTTCTCACATTGGATGAATAAATAACTCTTTCACTTCATAAAAGGCATATGCGAGCAGGATTTGTCATGTTTGATAAATAAACAATTATTTCACCTCAGTGGGGAATTTGCGAGTAGGATTTCTCACATTGGATAAATACAAAATAAGGTGTTCCCTTCATAAAAGGCATATGCCAGCAGGATTGGTCACGTTTGATAAATAAACAATTCTTTCACCTCAGTGGGGCATTTGCGAGCGGGATTTCTCACATTGGATGAATAAATAACTCTTTCACTTCATAAAAGGCATATGCGAGCAGGATTTGTCATGTTTGATAAGTAAACAATTATTTCACCTCAGTGGGGAATTTGCGAGCAGGATTTCTCACATTGGATAAATACAAAATAACTTGTTCACGTCATAAAAGGCATATGCAAGCAGGATTGGTCACGTTTGATAAATAAACAATTATTTCACATCAGAGGGGAATTTACGAGCATGATTTCTCACATTGGATAAATACAAAATAACTTGTTCACTTCATAAAAGGCATATGCAAGCAGGATTGGTGATGTTTAATAAATAAACAATTCTTTCACCTCAGTGGGGCATTTGCGAGCAGGATTTCTCACATTGGATGAATAAATAACTCTTTCACTTCATAAAAGGCATATGCGAGCAGGATTTGTCATGTTTGATAAATAAACAATTATTTCACCTCAGTGGGGAATTTGCGAGTAGGATTTCTCACATTGGATAAATACAAAATAAGGTGTTCCCTTCATAAAAGGCATATGCAAGCAGGATTGGTCACGTTTGATAAATAAACAATTCTTTCACCTCAGTGGGGCATTTGCAAGCAGGATTTCTCACATTGGATGAATAAATAACTCTTTCACTTCATAAAAGGCATATGCAAGCAGGATTTGTCACGTTTGATAAAATAAACAATTCTATCACCTCAGTGGGGCATTTGCGAGCGGGATTTCTCACATTGGATGAATAAATAACTCTTTCACTTCATAAAAGGCATATACCAGCAGGATTGGTCACGTTTGATAACGAAACAATTTTTTCACCTTAGTGGGGCATTTGCGAGCAGGATTTCTCACATTGTAAGAATAAATAACTCTTTCACTTCATAAAAGGCATATGCAAGCAGGATTTGTCATGTTTGATAAGTAAACAATTATTTCACCTGAGTGAGGAATTTGCGAGCAGGATTTCTCACATTGGATAAATACAAAATAACTTGTTCACTTCATGAAAGGCATATGCAAGCAGGATTGGTCAGATTTGATAAATAAACAATTATTTCACCTCAGTGGGGAATTTGCAAGCAGGATTTCTCACATTGGATGAATACAAAATAACTTGTTCACTTCATAAAAGTCATATGCAAGCAGGATTGGTCATGTTTGATAAATAAACAATTATTTCACCTCAGAGGGGAATTTACGAGCAGGATTTCTCACATTGGATAAATACAAAATAACTTGTTCACTTCATAAAAGGCATATGCAAGCAGGATTGGTCAGATTTGATAATTAAACAATTATTTCACCTCAGTGGGGAATTTGCGAGCAGGATTTCTCACATTGGATAAATACAAAATAACTTGTTCACGTCATAAAAGGCATATGCAAGCAGGATTGGTCATGTTTGATAAATAAACAATTATTTCACCTCAGAGGGGAATTTACGAGCAGGATTTCTCACATTGGATAAATACAAAATAACTTGTTCACTTCATAAAAGGCATATGCAAGCAGGATTGGTGATGTTTAATAAATAAACAATTCTTTCACCTCAGTGGGGCATTTGCGAGCAGGATTTCTCACATTGGATGAATAAATAACTCTTTCACTTCATAAAAGGCATATGCGAGCAGGATTTGTCATGTTTGATAAATAAACAATTATTTCACCTCAGTGGGGAATTTGCGAGTAGGATTTCTCACATTGGATGAATAAATAACTCTTTCACTTCATAAAAGGCATATGCGAGCAGGATTTGTCATGTTTGATAAGTAAACAATTATTTCACCTCAGTGGGGAATTTGCGAGCAGGATTTCTCACATTGGATAAATACAAAATAACTTGTTCACGTCATAAAAGGCATATGCAAGCAGGATTGGTCACGTTTGATAAATAAACAATTATTTCACCTCAGAGGGGAATTTACGAGCATGATTTCTCACATTGGATAAATACAAAATAACTTGTTCACTTCATAAAAGGCATATGCAAGCAGGATTGGTGATGTTTAATAAATAAACAATTCTTTCACCTCAGTGGGGCATTTGCGAGCAGGATTTCTCACATTGGATGAATAAATAACTCTTTCACTTCATAAAAGGCATATGCGAGCAGGATTTGTCATGTTTGATAAATAAACAATTATTTCACCTCAGTGGGGAATTTGCGAGTAGGATTTCTCACATTGGATAAATACAAAATAAGGTGTTCCCTTCATAAAAGGCATATGCCAGCAGGATTGGTCACGCTTGATAAATAAACAATTCTTTCACCTCAGTGGGGCATTTGCGAGCGGGATTTCTCACATTGGATGAATAAATAACTCTTTCACTTCATAAAAGGCATATGCGAGCAGGATTTGTCATGTTTGATAAGTAAACAATTATTTCACCTCAGTGGGGAATTTGCGAGCAGGATTTCTCACATTGGATAAATACAAAATAACTTGTTCACGTCATAAAAGGCATATGCAAGCAGGATTGGTCACGTTTGATAAATAAACAATTATTTCACATCAGAGGGGAATTTACGAGCATGATTTCTCACATTGGATAAATACAAAATAACTTGTTCACTTCATAAAAGGCATATGCAAGCAGGATTGGTGATGTTTAATAAATAAACAATTCTTTCACCTCAGTGGGGCATTTGCGAGCAGGATTTCTCACATTGGATGAATAAATAACTCTTTCACTTCATAAAAGGCATATGCGAGCAGGATTTGTCATGTTTGATAAATAAACAATTATTTCACCTCAGTGGGGAATTTGCGAGTAGGATTTCTCACATTGGATAAATACAAAATAAGGTGTTCCCTTCATAAAAGGCATATGCAAGCAGGATTAGTCACGTTTGATAAATAAACAATTCTTTCACCTCAGTGGGGCATTTGCAAGCAGGATTTCTCACATTGGATGAATAAATAACTCTTTCACTTCATAAAAGGCATATGCAAGCAGGATTTGTCACGTTTGATAAAATAAACAATTCTATCACCTCAGTGGGGCATTTGCGAGCGGGATTTCTCACATTGGATGAATAAATAACTCTTTCACTTCATAAAAGGCATATACCAGCAGGATTGGTCACGTTTGATAACGAAACAATTTTTTCACCTTAGTGGGGCATTTGCGAGCAGGATTTCTCACATTGTAAGAATAAATAACTCTTTCACTTCATAAAAGGCATATGCAAGCAGGATTTGTCATGTTTGATAAGTAAACAATTATTTCACCTGAGTGAGGAATTTGCGAGCAGGGTTTCTCACATTGGATAAATACAAAATAACTTGTTCACTTCATGAAAGGCATATGCAAGCAGGATTGGTCAGATTTGATAAATAAACAATTATTTCACCTCAGTGGGGAATTTGCAAGCAGAATTTCTCACATTGGATGAATACAAAATAACTTGTTCACTTCATAAAAGTCATATGCAAGCAGGATTGGTCATGTTTGATAAATAAACAATTATTTCACCTCAGAGGGGAATTTACGAGCAGGATTTCTCACATTGGATAAATACAAAATAACTTGTTCACTTCATAAAAGGCATATGCAAGCAGGATTGGTCAGATTTGATAATTAAACAATTATTTCACCTCAGTGGGGAATTTGCGAGCAGGATTTCTCACATTGGATGAATACAAAATAACTTGTTCACGTCATAAAAGGCATATGCAAGCAGGATTGGTCATGTTTGATAAATAAACAATTATTTCACCTCAGAGGGGAATTTACGAGCAGGATTTCTCACATTGGATAAATACAAAATAACTTGTTCACTTCATAAAAGGCATATGCAAGCAGGATTGGTGATGTTTAATAAATAAACAATTCTTTCACCTCAGTGGGGCATTTGCGAGCAGGATTTCTCACATTGGATGAATAAATAACTCTTTCACTTCATAAAAGGCATATGCGAGCAGGATTTGTCATGTTTGATAAATAAACAATTATTTCACCTCAGTGGGGAATTTGCAAGTAGGATTTCTCACATTGGATAAATACAAAATAAGGTGTTCCCTTCATAAAAGGCATATGCCAGCAGGATTGGTCACGTTTGATAAATAAACAATTCTTTCACCTCAGTGGGGCATTTGCGAGCGGGATTTCTCACATTGGATGAATAAATAACTCTTTCACTTCATAAAAGGCATATGCGAGCAGGATTTGTCATGTTTGATAAGTAAACAATTATTTCACCTCAGTGGGGAATTTGCGAGCAGGATTTCTCACATTGGATAAATACAAAATAACTTGTTCACGTCATAAAAGGCATATGCAAGCAGGATTGGTCACGTTTGATAAATAAACAATTATTTCACCTCAGAGGGGAATTTACGAGCATGATTTCTCACATTGGATAAATACAAAATAACTTGTTCACTTCATAAAAGGCATATGCAAGCAGGATTGGTGATGTTTAATAAATAAACAATTCTTTCACCTCAGTGGGGCATTTGCGAGCAGGATTTCTCACATTGGATGAATAAATAACTCTTTCACTTCATAAAAGGCATATGCGAGCAGGATTTGTCATGTTTGATAAATAAACAATTATTTCACCTCAGTGGGGAATTTGCGAGTAGGATTTCTCACATTGGATAAATACAAAATAAGGTGTTCCCTTCATAAAAGGCATATGCCAGCAGGATTGGTCACGTTTGATAAATAAACAATTCTTTCACCTCAGTGGGGCATTTGCGAGCGGGATTTCTCACATTGGATGAATAAATAACTCTTTCACTTCATAAAAGGCATATGCGAGCAGGATTTGTCATGTTTGATAAGTAAACAATTATTTCACCTCAGTGGGGAATTTGCGAGCAGGATTTCTCACATTGGATAAATACAAAATAACTTGTTCACGTCATAAAAGGCATATGCAAGCAGGATTGGTCACGTTTGATAAATAAACAATTATTTCACATCAGAGGGGAATTTACGAGCATGATTTCTCACATTGGATAAATACAAAATAACTTGTTCACTTCATAAAAGGCATATGCAAGCAGGATTGGTGATGTTTAATAAATAAACAATTCTTTCACCTCAGTGGGGCATTTGCGAGCAGGATTTCTCACATTGGATGAATAAATAACTCTTTCACTTCATAAAAGGCATATGCGAGCAGGATTTGTCATGTTTGATAAATAAACAATTATTTCACCTCAGTGGGGAATTTGCGAGTAGGATTTCTCACATTGGATAAATACAAAATAAGGTGTTCCCTTCATAAAAGGCATATGCAAGCAGGATTGGTCACGTTTGATAAATAAACAATTCTTTCACCTCAGTGGGGCATTTGCAAGCAGGATTTCTCACATTGGATGAATAAATAACTCTTTCACTTCATAAAAGGCATATGCAAGCAGGATTTGTCACGTTTGATAAAATAAACAATTCTATCACCTCAGTGGGGCATTTGCGAGCGGGATTTCTCACATTGGATGAATAAATAACTCTTTCACTTCATAAAAGGCATATACCAGCAGGATTGGTCACGTTTGATAACGAAACAATTTTTTCACCTTAGTGGGGCATTTGCGAGCAGGATTTCTCACATTGTAAGAATAAATAACTCTTTCACTTCATAAAAGGCATATGCAAGCAGGATTTGTCATGTTTGATAAGTAAACAATTATTTCACCTGAGTGAGGAATTTGCGAGCAGGATTTCTCACATTGGATAAATACAAAATAACTTGTTCACTTCATGAAAGGCATATGCAAGCAGGATTGGTCAGATTTGATAAATAAACAATTATTTCACCTCAGTGGGGAATTTGCAAGCAGGATTTCTCACATTGGATGAATACAAAATAACTTGTTCACTTCATAAAAGTCATATGCAAGCAGGATTGGTCATGTTTGATAAATAAACAATTATTTCACCTCAGAGGGGAATTTACGAGCAGGATTTCTCACATTGGATAAATACAAAATAACTTGTTCACTTCATAAAAGGCATATGCAAGCAGGATTGGTCAGATTTGATAATTAAACAATTATTTCACCTCAGTGGGGAATTTGCGAGCAGGATTTCTCACATTGGATAAATACAAAATAACTTGTTCACGTCATAAAAGGCATATGCAAGCAGGATTGGTCATGTTTGATAAATAAACAATTATTTCACCTCAGAGGGGAATTTACGAGCAGGATTTCTCACATTGGATAAATACAAAATAACTTGTTCACTTCATAAAAGGCATATGCAAGCAGGATTGGTGATGTTTAATAAATAAACAATTCTTTCACCTCAGTGGGGCATTTGCGAGCAGGATTTCTCACATTGGATGAATAAATAACTCTTTCACTTCATAAAAGGCATATGCGAGCAGGATTTGTCATGTTTGATAAATAAACAATTATTTCACCTCAGTGGGGAATTTGCGAGTAGGATTTCTCACATTGGATGAATAAATAACTCTTTCACTTCATAAAAGGCATATGCGAGCAGGATTTGTCATGTTTGATAAGTAAACAATTATTTCACCTCAGTGGGGAATTTGCGAGCAGGATTTCTCACATTGGATAAATACAAAATAACTTGTTCACGTCATAAAAGGCATATGCAAGCAGGATTGGTCACGTTTGATAAATAAACAATTATTTCACCTCAGAGGGGAATTTACGAGCATGATTTCTCACATTGGATAAATACAAAATAACTTGTTCACTTCATAAAAGGCATATGCAAGCAGGATTGGTGATGTTTAATAAATAAACAATTCTTTCACCTCAGTGGGGCATTTGCGAGCAGGATTTCTCACATTGGATGAATAAATAACTCTTTCACTTCATAAAAGGCATATGCGAGCAGGATTTGTCATGTTTGATAAATAAACAATTATTTCACCTCAGTGGGGAATTTGCGAGTAGGATTTCTCACATTGGATAAATACAAAATAAGGTGTTCCCTTCATAAAAGGCATATGCCAGCAGGATTGGTCACGCTTGATAAATAAACAATTCTTTCACCTCAGTGGGGCATTTGCGAGCGGGATTTCTCACATTGGATGAATAAATAACTCTTTCACTTCATAAAAGGCATATGCGAGCAGGATTTGTCATGTTTGATAAGTAAACAATTATTTCACCTCAGTGGGGAATTTGCGAGCAGGATTTCTCACATTGGATAAATACAAAATAACTTGTTCACGTCATAAAAGGCATATGCAAGCAGGATTGGTCACGTTTGATAAATAAACAATTATTTCACATCAGAGGGGAATTTACGAGCATGATTTCTCACATTGGATAAATACAAAATAACTTGTTCACTTCATAAAAGGCATATGCAAGCAGGATTGGTGATGTTTAATAAATAAACAATTCTTTCACCTCAGTGGGGCATTTGCGAGCAGGATTTCTCACATTGGATGAATAAATAACTCTTTCACTTCATAAAAGGCATATGCGAGCAGGATTTGTCATGTTTGATAAATAAACAATTATTTCACCTCAGTGGGGAATTTGCGAGTAGGATTTCTCACATTGGATAAATACAAAATAAGGTGTTCCCTTCATAAAAGGCATATGCAAGCAGGATTAGTCACGTTTGATAAATAAACAATTCTTTCACCTCAGTGGGGCATTTGCAAGCAGGATTTCTCACATTGGATGAATAAATAACTCTTTCACTTCATAAAAGGCATATGCAAGCAGGATTTGTCACGTTTGATAAAATAAACAATTCTATCACCTCAGTGGGGCATTTGCGAGCGGGATTTCTCACATTGGATGAATAAATAACTCTTTCACTTCATAAAAGGCATATACCAGCAGGATTGGTCACGTTTGATAACGAAACAATTTTTTCACCTTAGTGGGGCATTTGCGAGCAGGATTTCTCACATTGTAAGAATAAATAACTCTTTCACTTCATAAAAGGCATATGCAAGCAGGATTTGTCATGTTTGATAAGTAAACAATTATTTCACCTGAGTGAGGAATTTGCGAGCAGGGTTTCTCACATTGGATAAATACAAAATAACTTGTTCACTTCATGAAAGGCATATGCAAGCAGGATTGGTCAGATTTGATAAATAAACAATTATTTCACCTCAGTGGGGAATTTGCAAGCAGAATTTCTCACATTGGATGAATACAAAATAACTTGTTCACTTCATAAAAGTCATATGCAAGCAGGATTGGTCATGTTTGATAAATAAACAATTATTTCACCTCAGAGGGGAATTTACGAGCAGGATTTCTCACATTGGATAAATACAAAATAACTTGTTCACTTCATAAAAGGCATATGCAAGCAGGATTGGTCAGATTTGATAATTAAACAATTATTTCACCTCAGTGGGGAATTTGCGAGCAGGATTTCTCACATTGGATGAATACAAAATAACTTGTTCACGTCATAAAAGGCATATGCAAGCAGGATTGGTCATGTTTGATAAATAAACAATTATTTCACCTCAGAGGGGAATTTACGAGCAGGATTTCTCACATTGGATAAATACAAAATAACTTGTTCACTTCATAAAAGGCATATGCAAGCAGGATTGGTGATGTTTAATAAATAAACAATTCTTTCACCTCAGTGGGGCATTTGCGAGCAGGATTTCTCACATTGGATGAATAAATAACTCTTTCACTTCATAAAAGGCATATGCGAGCAGGATTTGTCATGTTTGATAAATAAACAATTATTTCACCTCAGTGGGGAATTTGCAAGTAGGATTTCTCACATTGGATAAATACAAAATAAGGTGTTCCCTTCATAAAAGGCATATGCCAGCAGGATTGGTCACGTTTGATAAATAAACAATTCTTTCACCTCAGTGGGGCATTTGCGAGCGGGATTTCTCACATTGGATGAATAAATAACTCTTTCACTTCATAAAAGGCATATGCGAGCAGGATTTGTCATGTTTGATAAGTAAACAATTATTTCACCTCAGTGGGGAATTTGCGAGCAGGATTTCTCACATTGGATAAATACAAAATAACTTGTTCACGTCATAAAAGGCATATGCAAGCAGGATTGGTCACGTTTGATAAATAAACAATTATTTCACCTCAGAGGGGAATTTACGAGCATGATTTCTCACATTGGATAAATACAAAATAACTTGTTCACTTCATAAAAGCCATATGCAAGCAGGATTGGTGATGTTTAATAAATAAACAATTCTTTCACCTCAGTGGGGCATTTGCGAGCAGGATTTCTCACATTGGATGAATAAATAACTCTTTCACTTCATAAAAGGCATATGCGAGCAGGATTTGTCATGTTTGATAAATAAACAATTATTTCACCTCAGTGGGGAATTTGCGAGTAGGATTTCTCACATTGGATGAATACAAAATAAGGTGTTCCCTTCATAAAAGGCATATGCCAGCAGGATTGGTCACGTTTGATAAATAAACAATTCTTTCACCTCAGTGGGGCATTTGCGAGCGGGATTTCTCACATTGGATGAATAAATAACTCTTTCACTTCATAAAAGGCATATGCGAGCAGGATTTGTCATGTTTGATAAGTAAACAATTATTTCACCTCAGTGGGGAATTTGCGAGCAGGATTTCTCACATTGGATAAATACAAAATAACTTGTTCACGTCATAAAAGGCATATGCAAGCAGGATTGGTCACGTTTGATAAATAAACAATTATTTCACCTCAGAGGGGAATTTACGAGCATGATTTCTCACATTGGATAAATACAAAATAACTTGTTCACTTCATAAAAGGCATTTGCAAGCAGGATTGGTGATGTTTAATAAATAAACAATTCTTTCACCTCAGTGGGGCATTTGCGAGCAGGATTTCTCACATTGGATGAATAAATAACTCTTTCACTTCATAAAAGGCATATGCGAGCAGGATTTGTCATGTTTGATAAATAAACAATTATTTCACCTCAGTGGGGAATTTGCGAGTAGGATTTCTCACATTGGATAAATACAAAATAAGGTGTTCCCTTCATAAAAGGCATATGCAAGCAGGATTGGTCACGTTTGATAAATAAACAATTCTTTCACCTCAGTGGGGCATTTGCAAGCAGGATTTCTGACATTGGATGAATAAATAACTCTTTCACTTCATAAAAGGCATATGCAAGCAGGATTTGTCACGTTTGATAAAATAAACAATTCTATCACCTCAGTGGGGCATTTGCGAGCGGGATTTCTCACATTGGATGAATAAATAACTCTTTCACTTCATAAAAGGCATATACCAGCAGGATTGGTCACGTTTGATAACGAAACAATTTTTTCACCTTAGTGGGGCATTTGCGAGCAGGATTTCTCACATTGTAAGAATAAATAACTCTTTCACTTCATAAAAGACATATGCAAGCAGGATTTGTCATGTTTGATAAGTAAACAATTATTTCACCTGAGTGAGGAATTTGCGAGCAGGATTTCTCACATTGGATAAATACAAAATAACTTGTTCACTTCATGAAAGGCATATGCAAGCAGGATTGGTCAGATTTGATAAATAAACAATTATTTCACCTCAGTGGGGAATTTGCAAGCAGGATTTCTCACATTGGATGAATACAAAATAACTTGTTCACTTCATAAAAGTCATATGCAAGCAGGATTGGTCATGTTTGATAAATAAACAATTATTTCACCTGAGAGGGGAATTTACGAGCAGGATTTCTCACATTGGATAAATACAAAATAACTTGTTCACTTCATAAAAGGCATATGCAAGCAGGATTGGTCAGATTTGATAATTAAACAATTATTTCACCTCAGTGGGGAATTTGCGAGCAGGATTTCTCACATTGGATAAATACAAAATAACTTGTTCACGTCATAAAAGGCATATGCAAGCAGGACTGGTCATGTTTGATAAATAAACAATTATTTCACCTCAGAGGGGAATTTACGAGCAGGATTTCTCACATTGGATAAATACAAAATAACTTGTTCACTTCATAAAAGGCATATGCAAGCAGGATTGGTGATGTTTAATAAATAAACAATTCTTTCACCTCAGTGGGGCATTTGCGAGCAGGATTTCTCACATTGGATGAATAAATAACTCTTTCACTTCATAAAAGGCATATGCGAGCAGGATTTGTCATGTTTGATAAATAAACAATTATTTCACCTCAGTGGGGAATTTGCGAGTAGGATTTCTCACATTGGATAAATACAAAATAAGGTGTTCCCTTCATAAAAGGCATATGCCAGCAGGATTGGTCACGTTTGATAAATAAACAATTCTTTCACCTCAGTGGGGCATTTGCGAGCGGGATTTCTCACATTGGATGAATAAATAACTCTTTCACTTCATAAAAGGCATATGCGAGCAGGATTTGTCATGTTTGATAAGTAAACAATTATTTCACCTCAGTGGGGAATTTGCGAGCAGGATTTCTCACATTGGATAAATACAAAATAACTTGTTCACGTCATAAAAGGCATATGCAAGCAGGATTGGTCACGTTTGATGAATAAACAATTATTTCACCTCAGAGGGGAATTTACGAGCATGATTTCTCACATTGGATAAATACAAAATAACTTGTTCACTTCATAAAAGGCATATGCAAGCAGGATTGGTGATGTTTAATAAATAAACAATTCTTTCACCTCAGTGGGGCATTTGCGAGCAGGATTTCTCACATTGGATGAATAAATAACTCTTTCACTTCATAAAAGGCATATGCGAGCAGGATTTGTCATGTTTGATAAATAAACAATTATTTCACCTCAGTGGGGAATTTGCGAGTAGGATTTCTCACATTGGATGAATACAAAATAACCTGTTCAATTCATAAAAGGCATATGCCAGCAGGATTGGTCACGTTTGATAAATAAACAATTATTTCACCTCAGTGGAGCATTTGCAAGCAGGATTTCTCACAATGGATAAATAAATAATTTTTTCACTTCATAAAAGGCATATGCAAGCAAGATTTGTCACATTTCATAAATAAACAATTATTTCACCTCAGTGGGGCATTTGCGAGCAGGATTTCTCACGTTGGATAAATACAAAATAACTTGTTCACTTCATAAAAGGCATATGCAAGTAGGATTGGTCACGTTTGATACATAAACAATTCATTCCCCTCAGTGGGGCATTTGCAAGAAGGATTTCTGACATTCGATAAATAAACAACTCTTTCACTTCATAAAAGGCAATTGCGAGTAGGATTTGTCATGTTTGATTAAAAAAAAAAACAATTCTTTCACCTCAGTGGGGCATTTGCGAGTGGGATTTCTCACATTTAAGAAATAAATAACTCTTTCACTTCATAAAAGGCATATGAGAGCAGGATTGGCCACGTTTGATAAATAAAAGATTCTTTCAAATAAGTGGAGCATTTGTGAGCAGGATTTCTCACATTTGATAAATAAATAACTCTTTCACATCATCAAAGGCATAAGCGAGCAGGATTTGTCACAGTTGATAAGTAAACAATTCTTTCACCTCAGTGGGGAATTTGTAAGCAGGATTTCTCACATTGAATAAATACAAAATAACTTGTTCAATTCATAAAAGGCATATGCCAGCAGGATTGGTCATGTTTGATAAATAAACAATTCTTTCACCTCAGTGGGGCATTTGCGAGCAGGATTTCTCACAATGCATAAATAAATAATTCTTTCACTTCATAAAAGGCATATGCGAGCAGGATTTGTCATGTTTGATAATTAAACAATTATTTCACCTCAGTGGGGAATTTGCGAGCAGGATTTCTCACATTAGATAAATACAAAATAACTTGTTCACTTCATAAAAGGCATATGCCAGCAGGATTGGTCACGTTTGATAAATAAACAATTCTTTCACCTCAGTGGGGCATTTGCAAGCGGGATTTCTCACATTGGATGAATAAATAACTCTTTCACTTCATAAAAGGCATATGCGAGCAGGATTTGTCATGTTTGATAATTAAACAATTATTTCACCTCAGTGGGGAATTTGCGAGCAGAATTTCTCACATTGGATAAATACAAAATAACTTGTTCACGTCATAAAAGGCATATGCAAGCAGGATTGGTCATGTTTGATAAATAAACAATTATTTCACCTCAGAGGGGAATTTACGAGCAGGATTTCTCACATTGGATAAATACAAAATAACTTGTTCACTTCATAAAAGGCATATGCAAGCAGGATTGGTGATGTTTAATAAATAAACAATTCTTTCACCTCAGTGGGGCATTTGCGAGCAGGATTTCTCACATTGGATGAATAAATAACTCTTTCACTTCATAAAAGGCATATGCGAGCAGGATTTGTCATGTTTGATAAATAAACAATTATTTCACCTCAGTGGGGAATTTGCGAGTAGGATTTCTCACATTGGATAAATACAAAATAAGGTGTTCCCTTCATAAAAGGCATATGCCAGCAGGATTGGTCACGTTTGATAAATAAACAATTCTTTCACCTCAGTGGGGCATTTGCGAGCGGGATTTCTCACATTGGATGAATAAATAACTCTTTCACTTCATAAAAGGCATATGCGAGCAGGATTTGTCATGTTTGATAAGTAAACAATTATTTCACCTCAGTGGGGAATTTGCGAGCAGGATTTCTCACATTGGATAAATACAAAATAACTTGTTCACGTCATAAAAGGCATATGCAAGCAGGATTGGTCACGTTTGATAAATAAACAATTATTTCACCTCAGAGGGGAATTTACGAACATGATTTCTCACATTGGATAAATACAAAATAACTTGTTCACTTCATAAAAGGCATATGCAAGCAGGATTGGTGATGTTTAATAAATAAACAATTCTTTCACCTCAGTGGGCATTTGCGAGCAGGATTTCTCACATTGGATGAATAAATAACTCTTTCACTTCATAAAAGGCATATGCGAGCAGGATTTGTCATGTTTGATAAATAAACAATTATTTCACCTCAGTGGGGAATTTGCGAGTAGGATTTCTCACATTGGATAAATACAAAATAAGGTGTTCCCTTCATAAAAGGCATATGCAAGCAGGATTGGTCACGTTTGATAAATAAACAATTCTTTCACCTCAGTGGGGCATTTGCAAGCAGGATTTCTCACATTGGATAAATACAAAATAACTTGTTCACTTCATAAAAGGCATATGCAAGCAGGATTGGTGATGTTTAATAAATAAACAATTCTTTCACCTCAGTGGGGCATTTGCGAGCAGGATTTCTCACAATGCATAAATAAATAATTCTTTCACTTCATAAAAGGCATATGCGAGCAGGATTTGTCATGTTTGATAATTAAACAATTATTTCACCTCAGTGGGGAATTTGCGAACAGGATTTCTCACATTAGATAAATACAAAATAACTTGTTCACTTCATAAAAGGCATATGCCAGCAGGATTGGTCACGTTTGATAAATAAACAATTCTTTCACCTCAGTGGGGCATTTGCAAGCGGGATTTCTCACATTGGATGAATAAATAACTCTTTCACTTCATAAAAGGCATATGCGAGCAGGATTTGTCATGTTTGATAATTAAACAATTATTTCACCTCAGTGGGGAATTTGCGAGCAGAATTTCTCACATTGGATAAATACAAAATAACTTGTTCACGTCATAAAAGGCATATGCAAGCAGGATTGGTCATGTTTGATAAATAAACAATTATTTCACCTCAGAGGGGAATTTACGAGCAGGATTTCTCACATTGGATAAATACAAAATAACTTGTTCACTTCATAAAAGGCATATGCAAGCAGGATTGGTGATGTTTAATAAATAAACAATTCTTTCACCTCAGTGGGGCATTTGCGAGCAGGATTTCTCACATTGGATGAATAAATAACTCTTTCACTTCATAAAAGGCATATGCGAGCAGGATTTGTCATGTTTGATAAATAAACAATTATTTCACCTCAGTGGGGAATTTGCGAGTAGGATTTCTCACATTGGATAAATACAAAATAAGGTGTTCCCTTCATAAAAGGCATATGCCAGCAGGATTGGTCACGTTTGATAAATAAACAATTCTTTCACCTCAGTGGGGCATTTGCGAGCGGGATTTCTCACATTGGATGAATAAATAACTCTTTCACTTCATAAAAGGCATATGCGAGCAGGATTTGTCATGTTTGATAAGTAAACAATTATTTCACCTCAGTGGGGAATTTGCGAGCAGGATTTCTCACATTGGATAAATACCAAATAACTTGTTCACGTCATAAAAGGCATATGCAAGCAGGATTGGTCACGTTTGATAAATAAACAATTATTTCACCTCAGAGGGGAATTTACGAGCATGATTTCTCACATTGGATAAATACAAAATAACTTGTTCACTTCATAAAAGGCATATGCAAGCAGGATTGGTGATGTTTAATAAATAAACAATTCTTTCACCTCAGTGGGGCATTTGCGAGCAGGATTTCTCACATTGGATGAATAAATAACTCTTTCACTTCATAAAAGGCATATGCGAGCAGGATTTGTCATGTTTGATAAATAAACAATTATTTCACCTCAGTGGGGAATTTGCGAGTAGGATTTCTCACATTGGATAAATACAAAATAAGGTGTTCCCTTCATAAAAGGCATATGCCAGCAGGATTGGTCACGTTTGATAAATAAACAATTCTTTCACCTCAGTGGGGCATTTGCGAGCGGGATTTCTCACATTGGATGAATAAATAACTCTTTCACTTCATAAAAGGCATATGCGAGCAGGATTTGTCATGTTTGATAAGTAAACAATTATTTCACCTCAGTGGGGAATTTGCGAGCAGGATTTCTCACATTGGATAAATACAAAATAACTTGTTCACGTCATAAAAGGCATATGCAAGCAGGATTGGTCACGTTTGATAAATAAACAATTATTTCACATCAGAGGGGAATTTACGAGCATGATTTCTCACATTGGATAAATACAAAATAACTTGTTCACTTCATAAAAGGCATATGCAAGCAGGATTGGTGATGTTTAATAAATAAACAATTCTTTCACCTCAGTGGGGCATTTGCGAGCAGGATTTCTCACATTGGATGAATAAATAACTCTTTCACTTCATAAAAGGCATATGCGAGCAGGATTTGTCATGTTTGATAAATAAACAATTATTTCACCTCAGTGGGGAATTTGCGAGTAGGATTTCTCACATTGGATAAATACAAAATAAGGTGTTCCCTTCATAAAAGGCATATGCAAGCAGGATTGGTCACGTTTGATAAATAAACAATTCTTTCACCTCAGTGGGGCATTTGCAAGCAGGATTTCTCACATTGGATGAATAAATAACTCTTTCACTTCATAAAAGGCATATGCAAGCAGGATTTGTCACGTTTGATAAAATAAACAATTCTATCACCTCAGTGGGGCATTTGCGAGCGGGATTTCTCACATTGGATGAATAAATAACTCTTTCACTTCATAAAAGGCATATACCAGCAGGATTGGTCACGTTTGATAACGAAACAATTTTTTCACCTTAGTGGGGCATTTGCGAGCAGGATTTCTCACATTGTAAGAATAAATAACTCTTTCACTTCATAAAAGGCATATGCAAGCAGGATTTGTCATGTTTGATAAGTAAACAATTATTTCACCTGAGTGAGGAATTTGCGAGCAGGATTTCTCACATTGGATAAATACAAAATAACTTGTTCACTTCATGAAAGGCATATGCAAGCAGGATTGGTCAGATTTGATAAATAAACAATTATTTCACCTCAGTGGGGAATTTGCAAGCAGGATTTCTCACATTGGATGAATACAAAATAACTTGTTCACTTCATAAAAGTCATATGCAAGCAGGATTGGTCATGTTTGATAAATAAACAATTATTTCACCTCAGAGGGGAATTTACGAGCAGGATTTCTCACATTGGATAAATACAAAATAACTTGTTCACTTCATAAAAGGCATATGCAAGCAGGATTGGTCAGATTTGATAATTAAACAATTATTTCACCTCAGTGGGGAATTTGCGAGCAGGATTTCTCACATTGGATGAATACAAAATAACTTGTTCACGTCATAAAAGGCATATGCAAGCAGGATTGGTCATGTTTGATAAATAAACAATTATTTCACCTCAGAGGGGAATTTACGAGCAGGATTTCTCACATTGGATAAATACAAAATAACTTGTTCACTTCATAAAAGGCATATGCAAGCAGGATTGGTGATGTTTAATAAATAAACAATTCTTTCACCTCAGTGGGGCATTTGCGAGCAGGATTTCTCACATTGGATGAATAAATAACTCTTTCACTTCATAAAAGGCATATGCGAGCAGGATTTGTCATGTTTGATAAATAAACAATTATTTCACCTCAGTGGGGAATTTGCAAGTAGGATTTCTCACATTGGATAAATACAAAATAAGGTGTTCCCTTCATAAAAGGCATATGCCAGCAGGATTGGTCACGTTTGATAAATAAACAATTCTTTCACCTCAGTGGGGCATTTGCGAGCGGGATTTCTCACATTGGATGAATAAATAACTCTTTCACTTCATAAAAGGCATATGCGAGCAGGATTTGTCATGTTTGATAAGTAAACAATTATTTCACCTCAGTGGGGAATTTGCGAGCAGGATTTCTCACATTGGATAAATACAAAATAACTTGTTCACGTCATAAAAGGCATATGCAAGCAGGATTGGTCACGTTTGATAAATAAACAATTATTTCACCTCAGAGGGGAATTTACGAGCATGATTTCTCACATTGGATAAATACAAAATAACTTGTTCACTTCATAAAAGGCATATGCAAGCAGGATTGGTGATGTTTAATAAATAAACAATTCTTTCACCTCAGTGGGGCATTTGCGAGCAGGATTTCTCACATTGGATGAATAAATAACTCTTTCACTTCATAAAAGGCATATGCGAGCAGGATTTGTCATGTTTGATAAATAAACAATTATTTCACCTCAGTGGGGAATTTGCGAGTAGGATTTCTCACATTGGATAAATACAAAATAAGGTGTTCCCTTCATAAAAGGCATATGCCAGCAGGATTGGTCACGTTTGATAAATAAACAATTCTTTCACCTCAGTGGGGCATTTGCGAGCGGGATTTCTCACATTGGATGAATAAATAACTCTTTCACTTCATAAAAGGCATATGCGAGCAGGATTTGTCATGTTTGATAAGTAAACAATTATTTCACCTCAGTGGGGAATTTGCGAGCAGGATTTCTCACATTGGATAAATACAAAATAACTTGTTCACGTCATAAAAGGCATATGCAAGCAGGATTGGTCACGTTTGATAAATAAACAATTATTTCACCTCAGAGGGGAATTTACGAGCATGATTTCTCACATTGGATAAATACAAAATAACTTGTTCACTTCATAAAAGGCATTTGCAAGCAGGATTGGTGATGTTTAATAAATAAACCATTCTTTCACCTCAGTGGGGCATTTGCGAGCAGGATTTCTCACATTGGATGAATAAATAACTCTTTCACTTCATAAAAGGCATATGCGAGCAGGATTTGTCATGTTTGATAAATAAACAATTATTTCACCTCAGTGGGGAATTTGCGAGTAGGATTTCTCACATTGGATAAATACAAAATAAGGTGTTCCCTTCATAAAAGGCATATGCAAGCAGGATTGGTCACGTTTGATAAATAAACAATTCTTTCACCTCAGTGGGGCATTTGCAAGCAGGATTTCTCACATTGGATGAATAAATAACTCTTTCACTTCATAAAAGGCATATGCAAGCAGGATTTGTCACGTTTGATAAAATAAACAATTTTATCACCTCAGTGGGGCATTTGCGAGCGGGATTTCTCACATTGGATGAATAAATAACTCTTTCACTTCATAAAAGGCATATACCAGCAGGATTGGTCACGTTTGATAACGAAACAATTTTTTCACCTTAGTGGGGCATTTGCGAGCAGGATTTCTCACATTGTAAGAATAAATAACTCTTTCACTTCATAAAAGGCATATGCAAGCAGGATTTGTCATGTTTGATAAGTAAACAATTATTTCACCTGAGTGAGGAATTTGCAAGCAGGATTTCTCACATTGGATGAATACAAAATAACTTGTTCACTTCATAAAAGTCATATGCAAGCAGGATTGGTCATGTTTGATAAATAAACAATTATTTCACCTCAGAGGGGAATTTACGAGCAGGATTTCTCACATTGGATAAATACAAAATAACTTGTTCACTTCATAAAAGGCATATGCAAGCAGGATTGGTCAGATTTGATAATTAAACAATTATTTCACCTCAGTGGGGAATTTGCGAGCAGGATTTCTCACATTGGATAAATACAAAATAACTTGTTCACGTCATAAAAGGCATATGCAAGCAGGATTGGTCATGTTTGATAAATAAACAATTATTTCACCTCAGAGGGGAATTTACGAGCAGGATTTCTCACATTGGATAAATACAAAATAACTTGTTCACTTCATAAAAGGCATATGCAAGCAGGATTGGTGATGTTTAATAAATAAACAATTCTTTCACCTCAGTGGGGCATTTGCGAGCAGGATTTCTCACATTGGATGAATAAATAACTCTTTCACTTCATAAAAGGCATATGCGAGCAGGATTTGTCATGTTTGACAAATAAACAATTATTTCACCTCAGTGGGGAATTTGCGAGTAGGATTTCTCACATTGGATAAATACAAAATAAGGTGTTCCCTTCATAAAAGGCATATGCCAGCAGGATTGGTCACGTTTGATAAATAAACAATTCTTTCACCTCAGTGGGGCATTTGCGAGCGGGATTTCTCACATTGGATGAATAAATAACTCTTTCACTTCATAAAAGGCATATGCGAGCAGGATTTGTCATGTTTGATAAGTAAACAATTATTTCACCTCAGTGGGGAATTTGCGAGCAGGATTTCTCACATTGGATAAATACAAAATAACTTGTTCACGTCATAAAAGGCATATGCAAGCAGGATTGGTCACGTTTGATAAATAAACAATTATTTCACCTCAGAGGGGAATTTACGAGCATGATTTCTCACATTGGATAAATACAAAATAACTTGTTCACTTCATAAAAGGCATATGCAAGCAGGATTGGTGATGTTTAATAAATAAACAATTCTTTCACCTCAGTGGGGCATTTGCGAGCAGGATTTCTCACATTGGATGAATAAATAACTCTTTCACTTCATAAAAGGCATATGCGAGCAGGATTTGTCATGTTTGATAAATAAACAATTATTTCACCTCAGTGGGGAATTTGCGAGTAGGATTTCTCACATTGGATAAATACAAAATAAGGTGTTCCCTTCATAAAAGGCATATGCAAGCAGGATTGGTCACGTTTGATAAATAAACAATTCTTTCACCTCAGTGGGGCATTTGCAAGCAGGATTTCTCACATTGGATGAATAAATAACTCTTTCACTTCATAAAAGGCATATGCAAGCAGGATTTGTCACGTTTGATAAAATAAACAATTCTATCACCTCAGTGGGGCATTTGCGAGCGGGATTTCTCACATTGGATGAATAAATAACTCTTTCACTTCATAAAAGGCATATACCAGCAGGATTGGTCACGTTTGATAACGAAACAATTTTTTCACCTTAGTGGGGCATTTGCGAGCAGGATTTCTCACATTGTAAGAATAAATAACTCTTTCACTTCATAAAAGGCATATGCAAGCAGGATTTGTCATGTTTGATAAGTAAACAATTATTTCACCTGAGTGAGGAATTTGCGAGCAGGATTTCTCACATTGGATAAATACAAAATAACTTGTTCACTTCATGAAAGGCATATGCAAGCAGGATTGGTCAGATTTGATAAATAAACAATTATTTCACCTCAGTGGGGAATTTGCAAGCAGGATTTCTCACATTGGATGAATACAAAATAACTTGTTCACTTCATAAAAGTCATATGCAAGCAGGATTTGTCACGTTTGATTAATAAACAATTATTTCACCTCAGTGGGGCATTTGCAAGCAAGATTTCTCACAATGGATAAATACATAATTCTTTCACTTCATAAAAGGCATATGCAAGCAGGACTAGTCACGTTTGATAAATAAACAATTATTTCACCTCAGTGGGGAATTTGCAAGCAGGATTTCTCACATTGGATAAATACAAAATAACTAGTTCACTTCATAAAAGGCATATGCAAGCAGGATTGGTCACGTTTGATAAATAAACAATTCTTTCACCTCATTGGGGTATTTGCGAGCAGGATTTCTCTCATTGGATGAATAAATAACTCTTTCACTTCATAAAAAGCATATGCGAGCAGGATTTGTCACGTTTGATAAATAAACAATACTTTCACCTCAGTGGGGCATTTGCGAGCAGGATTTCTAACATTGGATGAATAAGTAAATCTTTCTCTTCATAAAAGGCATATGCGAGCAGGATTTGTCACGTTTGATAAATAAACAATTATTTCACCTCAGTGGGGCATTTGCGAGTAGGATTTCTCACATTGGATGAATACAAAATAACCTGTTCAATTCATAAAAGTCATATGCCAGCAGGATTGGTCACGTTTGATAAATAAACAATTATTTCACCTCAGTGGGGCATTTGCAAGCAGGATTTCTCACAATGGATAAATAAATAATTTTTTCACTTCATAAAAGGCATATGCAAGCAAGATTTGTCACATTTCATAAATAAACAATTATTTCACCTCAGTGGGGCATTTGCGAGCAGGATTTCTCACATTGGATAAATACAAAATAACTTGTTCACTTCATAAAAGGCATATGCAAGTAGGATTGGTCACGTTTGATACATAAACAATTCATTCACCTCGGTGGGGCATTTGCAAGCAGGATTTCTGACATTCGATAAATAAACAACTCTTTCACTTCATAAAAGGCAATTGCGAGCAGGATTTGTCATGTTTGATTAAAAAAAAAACAATTCTTTCACCTCAGTGGGGCATTTGCGAGTGGGATTTCTCACATTTAATAAATAAATAACTATTTCACTTCATAAAAGGCATATGCGTGCAGGATTTGTCATATTTGATAAAAAAAACAGTTCTTTCACCTCAGTGGGGCATTTGCAAGCGAGATTTCTCACATTGAATAAATAAATAACTCCTTCACATCATCAAAGGCATAAGCAAGCAGGATTTGTCACAGTTGATAAGTAAACAATTCTTTCACCTCAGTGGGGAATTTGCAAGCAGGATTTCTCACATTGAATAAATACAAAATAACTTGTTCAATTCATAAAAGGCATATGCCAGCAGAATTGGTCATGTTTGATAAATAAACAATTCTTACACCTCAGTGGGGCATTTGCGAGCAGGATTTCTCACAATGCATAAATAAATAATTCTTTCACTTCATAAAAGGCATATGCAAGCAGGATTGGTCAAGTTTGATAAATAAACAATTCTTTCACCTCAGTGGGGCATTTGCGAGCGGGATTTCTCACATTGGATAAATAAATAACTCTTTCACTTCATAAAAGGCATATGCAAACAAGATTTGTCATGTTTGATAAATAAACAATTATTTCACCTCAGACGGGAATTTGCGAGCAGGATTTTCTCACATTGGATAAATACAAAATAACTTGTTCACTTCATAAAAGGCATATGCCAACAGGATTGGTCACGTTTGATAAATAAACAATTCTTTCACCTCAGTGGGGCATTTGCGAGCGGGATTTCTCACATTGGATGAATAAATAACTCTTTCACTTCATAAAATGCATATGTGAGCAGAATTTGTCATGTTTGATAAGTAAACAATTATTTCACCTCAGTGGGGAATTTGCGAGCAGGATTTCTCACATTGGATGAATACAAAATAATTTTTTCACTTCATAAAAGGCATATGCAAGCAAGATTTGTCACATTTCATAAATAAACAATTATTTCACCTCAGTGGGGCATTTGCGAGCAGGATTTCTCACATTGGATAAATACAAAATAACTTGTTCACTTCATAAAAGGCATATGCAAGTAGGATTGGTCACGTTTGATACATAAACAATTCATTCACCTCGGTGGGGCATTTGCAAGCAGGATTTCTGACATTCGATAAATAAACAACTCTTTCACTTCATAAAAGGCAATTGCGAGCAGGATTTGTCATGTTTGATTAAAAAAAAAACAATTCTTTCACCTCAGTGGGGCATTTGCGAGTGGGATTTCTCACATTTAATAAATAAATAACTATTTCACTTCATAAAAGGCATATGCGTGCAGGATTTGTCATATTTGATAAAAAAAACAGTTCTTTCACCTCAGTGGGGCATTTGCAAGCGAGATTTCTCACATTGAATAGATAAATAACTCATTCACATCATCAAAGGCATAAGCAAGCAGGATTTATCACAGTTGATAAGTAAACAATTCTTTCACCTCAGTGGGGAATTTGCAAGCAGGATTTCTCACATTGAATAAATACAAAATAACTTGTTCAATTCATAAAAGGCATATGCCAGCAGAATTGGTCATGTTTGATAAATAAACAATTCTTTCACCTCAGTGGGGCATTTGCGAGCAGGATTTCTCACAATGCATAAATAAATAATTCTTTCACTTCATAAAAGGCATATGCAAGCAGGATTGGTCAAGTTTGATAAATAAACAATTCTTTCACCTCAGTGGGGCATTTGCGAGCGGGATTTCTCACATTGGATAAATAAATAACTCTTTCACTTCATAAAAGGCATATGCAAACAAGATTTGTCATGTTTGATAAATAAACAATTATTTCACCTCAGACGGGAATTTGCGAGCAGGATTTCTCACAATGGATAAATAAATAATGTTTTCACTTCATAAAAGGCATATGCAAGCAAGATTTGTCACATTTCATAAATAAACAATTATTTCACCTCAGTGGGGCATTTGCGAGCAGGATTTCTCACGTTGGATAAATACAAAATAACTTGTTCACTTCATAAAAGGCATATGCAAGTAGGATTGGTCACGTTTGATACATAAACAATTCATTCCCCTCAGTGGGGCATTTGCAAGAAGGATTTCTGACATTCGATAAATAAACAACTCTTTCACTTCATAAAAGGCAATTGCGAGCAGCATTTGTCATGTTTGATTAAAAAAAAAAAACAATTCTTTCACCTCAGTGGGGCATTTGCGAGTGGGATTTCTCACATTTAATAAATAAATAACTATTTCACTTCATAAAAGGCATATGCGTGCAGGATTTGTCATATTTGATAAAAAAAACAGTTCTTTCACCTCAGTGGGGCATTTGCAAGCGAGATTTCTCACATTGGATAAATAAATAACTCTTTCACTTCATAAAAGGCATATGAGAGCAGGATTGGCCACGTTTGATAAATAAAAGATTCTTTCAAATAAGTGGAGAATTTGTGAGCAGGATTTCTCACATTTGATAAATAAATAACTCTTTCACATCATCAAAGGCATAAGCGAGCAGGATTTGTCACAGTTGATAAGTAAACAATTCTTTCACCTCAGTGGGGAATTTGTAAGCAGGATTTCTCACATTGAATAAATACAAAATAACTTGTTCACTTCATAAAAGGCATATGCCAGCAGGATTGGTCACGTTTGATAAATAAACAATTCTTTCACCTCAGTGGGGCATTTGCAAGCGGGATTTCTCACATTGGATGAATAAATAACTCTTTCACTTCATAAAAGGCATATGCGAGCAGGATTTGTCATGTTTGATAATTAAACAATTATTTCACCTCAGTGGGGAATTTGCGAGCAGAATTTCTCACATTGGATAAATACAAAATAACTTGTTCACGTCATAAAAGGCATATGCAAGCAGGATTGGTCATGTTTGATAAATAAACAATTATTTCACCTCAGAGGGGAATTTACGAGCAGGATTTCTCACATTGGATAAATACAAAATAACTTGTTCACTTCATAAAAGGCATATGCAAGCAGGATTGGTGATGTTTAATAAATAAACAATTCTTTCACCTCAGTGGGGCATTTGCGAGCAGGATTTCTCACATTGGATGAATAAATAACTCTTTCACTTCATAAAAGGCATATGCGAGCAGGATTTGTCATGTTTGATAAATAAACAATTATTTCACCTCAGTGGGGAATATGCGAGTAGGATTTCTCACATTGGATAAATACAAAATAAGGTGTTCCCTTCATAAAAGGCATATGCCAGCAGGATTGGTCACGTTTGATAAATAAACAATTCTTTCACCTCAGTGGGGCATTTGCGAGCGGGATTTCTCACATTGGATGAATAAATAACTCTTTCACTTCATAAAAGGCATATGCGAGCAGGATTTGTCATGTTTGATAAGTAAACAATTATTTCACCTCAGTGGGGAATTTGCGAGCAGGATTTCTCACATTGGATAAATACAAAATAACTTGTTCACGTCATAAAAGGCATATGCAAGCAGGATTGGTCACGTTTGATAAATAAACAATTATTTCACCTCAGAGGGGAATTTACGAGCATGATTTCTCACATTGGATAAATACAAAATAACTTGTTCACTTCATAAAAGGCATATGCAAGCAGGATTGGTCACGTTTGATAAATAAACAATTCTTTCACCTCAGTGGGGCATTTGCGAGCGGGATTTCTCACATTGGATGAATAAATAACTCTTTCACTTCATAAAAGGCATATGCGAGCAGGATTTGTCATGTTTGATAAGTAAACAATTATTTCACCTCAGTGGGGAATTTGCGAGCAGGATTTCTCACATTGGATAAATACAAAATAACTTGTTCACGTCATAAAAGGCATATGCAAGCAGGATTGGTCACGTTTGATAAATAAACAATTATTTCACCTCAGAGGGGAATTTACGAGCATGATTTCTCACATTGGATAAATACAAAATAACTTGTTCACTTCATAAAAGGCATTTGCAAGCAGGATTGGTGATGTTTAATAAATAAACAATTCTTTCACCTCAGTGGGGCATTTGCGAGCAGGATTTCTCACATTGGATGAATAAATAACTCTTTCACTTCATAAAAGGCATATGCGAGCAGGATTTGTCATGTTTGATAAATAAACAATTATTTCACCTCAGTGGGGAATTTGCGAGTAGGATTTCTCACATTGGATAAATACAAAATAAGGTGTTCCCTTCATAAAAGGCATATGCAAGCAGGATTGGTCACGTTTGATAAATAAACAATTCTTTCACCTCAGTGGGGCATTTGCAAGCAGGATTTCTCACATTGGATGAATAAATAACTCTTTCACTTCATAAAAGGCATATGCAAGCAGGATTTGTCACGTTTGATAAAATAAACAATTCTATCACCTCAGTGGGGCATTTGCGAGCGGGATTTCTCACATTGGATGAATAAATAACTCTTTCACTTCATAAAAGGCATATACCAGCAGGATTGGTCACGTTTGATAACGAAACAATTTTTTCACCTTAGTGGGGCATTTGCGAGCAGGATTTCTCACATTGTAAGAATAAATAACTCTTTCACTTCATAAAAGGCATATGCAAGCAGGATTTGTCATGTTTGATAAGTAAACAATTATTTCACCTGAGTGAGGAATTTGCGAGCAGGATTTCTCACATTGGATAAATACAAAATAACTTGTTCACTTCATGAAAGGCATATGCAAGCAGGATTGGTCAGATTTGATAAATAAACAATTATTTCACCTCAGTGGGGAATTTGCAAGCAGGATTTCTCACATTGGATGAATACAAAATAACTTGTTCACTTCATAAAAGTCATATGCAAGCAGGATTGGTCATGTTTGATAAATAAACAATTATTTCACCTCAGAGGGGAATTTACGAGCAGGATTTCTCACATTGGATAAATACAAAATAACTTGTTCACTTCATAAAAGGCATATGCAAGCAGGATTGGTCAGATTTGATAATTAAACAATTATTTCACCTCAGTGGGGAATTTGCGAGCAGGATTTCTCACATTGGATAAATACAAAATAACTTGTTCACGTCATAAAAGGCATATGCAAGCAGGATTGGTCATGTTTGATAAATAAACAATTATTTCACCTCAGAGGGGAATTTACGAGCAGGATTTCTCACATTGGATAAATACAAAATAACTTGTTCACTTCATAAAAGGCATATGCAAGCAGGATTGGTGATGTTTAATAAATAAACAATTCTTTCACCTCAGTGGGGCATTTGCGAGCAGGATTTCTCACATTGGATGAATAAATAACTCTTTCACTTCATAAAAGGCATATGCGAGCAGGATTTGTCATGTTTGATAAATAAACAATTATTTCACCTCAGTGGGGAATTTGCGAGTAGGATTTCTCACATTGGATAAATACAAAATAAGGTGTTCCCTTCATAAAAGGCATATGCCAGCAGGATTGGTCACGTTTGATAAATAAACAATTCTTTCACCTCAGTGGGGCATTTGCGAGCGGGATTTCTCACATTGGATGAATAAATAACTCTTTCACTTCATAAAAGGCATATGCGAGCAGGATTTGTCATGTTTGATAAGTAAACAATTATTTCACCTCAGTGGGGAATTTGCGAGCAGGATTTCTCACATTGGATAAATACAAAATAACTTGTTCACGTCATAAAAGGCATATGCAAGCAGGATTGGTCACGTTTGATAAATAAACAATTATTTCACCTCAGAGGGGAATTTACGAGCATGATTTCTCACATTGGATAAATACAAAATAACTTGTTCACTTCATAAAAGGCATATGCAAGCAGGATTGGTGATGTTTAATAAATAAACAATTCTTTCACCTCAGTGGGGCATTTGCGAGCAGGATTTCTCACATTGGATGAATAAATAACTCTTTCACTTCATAAAAGGCATATGCGAGCAGGATTTGTCATGTTTGATAAATAAACAATTATTTCACCTCAGTGGGGAATTTGCGAGTAGGATTTCTCACATTGGATAAATACAAAAAAAGGTGTTCCCTTCATAAAAGGCATATGCAAGCAGGATTGGTCACGTTTGATAAATAAACAATTCTTTCACCTCAGTGGGGCATTTGCAAGCAGGATTTCTCACATTGGATGAATAAATAACTCTTTCACTTCATAAAAGGCATATGCAAGCAGGATTTGTCACGTTTGATAAAATAAACAATTCTATCACCTCAGTGGGGCATTTGCGAGCGGGATTTCTCACATTGGATGAATAAATAACTCTTTCACTTCATAAAAGGCATATACCAGCAGGATTGGTCACGTTTGATAACGAAACAATTTTTTCACCTTAGCGGGGCATTTGCGAGCAGGATTTCTCACATTGTAAGAATAAATAACTCTTTCACTTCATAAAAGGCATATGCAAGCAGGATTTGTCATGTTTGATAAGTAAACAATTATTTCACCTGAGTGAGGAATTTGCGAGCAGGATTTCTCACATTGGATAAATACAAAATAACTTGTTCACTTCATGAAAGGCATATGCAAGCAGGATTGGTCAGATTTGATAAATAAACAATTATTTCACCTCAGTGGGGAATTTGCAAGCAGGATTTCTCACATTGGATGAATACAAAATAACTTGTTCACTTCATAAAAGTCATATGCAAGCAGGATTTGTCACGTTTGATTAATAAACAATTATTTCACCTCAGTGGGGCATTTGCAAGCAAGATTTCTCACAATGGATAAATACATAATTCTTTCACTTCATAAAAGGCATATGCAAGCAGGACTAGTCACGTTTGATAAATAAACAATTATTTCACCTCAGTGGGGAATTTGCAAGCAGGATTTCTCACATTGGATAAATACAAAATAACTAGTTCACTTCATAAAAGGCATATGCAAGCAGGATTGGTCACGTTTGATAAATAAACAATTCTTTCACCTCATTGGGGTATTTGCGAGCAGGATTTCTCTCATTGGATGAATAAATAACTCTTTCACTTCATAAAAAGCATATGCGAGCAGGATTTGTCACGTTTGATAAATAAACAATACTTTCACCTCAGTGGGGCATTTGCGAGCAGGATTTCTAACATTGGATGAATAAGTAAATCTTTCTCTTCATAAAAGGCATATGCGAGCAGGATTTGTCACGTTTGATAAATAAACAATTATTTCACCTCAGTGGGGCATTTGTGAGTAGGATTTCTCACATTGGATGAATACAAAATAACCCGTTCAATTCATAAAAGTCATATGCCAGCAGGATTGGTCACGTTTGATAAATAAACAATTATTTCACCTCAGTGGGGCATTTGCAAGCAGGATTTCTCACAATGGATAAATAAATAATTTTTTCACTTCATAAAAGGCATATGCAAGCAAGATTTGTCACATTTCATAAATAAACAATTATTTCACCTCAGTGGGGCATTTGCGAGCAGGATTTCTCACATTGGATAAATACAAAATAACTTGTTCACTTCATAAAAGGCATATGCAAGTAGGATTGGTCACGTTTGATACATAAACAATTCATTCACCTCGGTGGGGCATTTGCAAGCAGGATTTCTGACATTCGATAAATAAACAACTCTTTCACTTCATAAAAGGCAATTGCGAGCAGGATTTGTCATGTTTGATTAAAAAAAAAACAATTCTTTCACCTCAGTGGGGCATTTGCGAGTGGGATTTCTCACATTTAATAAATAAATAACTATTTCACTTCATAAAAGGCATATGCGTGCAGGATTTGTCATATTTGATAAAAAAAACAGTTCTTTCACCTCAGTGGGGCATTTGCAAGCGAGATTTCTCACATTGAATAAATAAATAACTCATTCACATCATCAAAGGCATAAGCAAGCAGGATTTGTCACAGTTGATAAGTAAACAATTCTTTCACCTCAGTGGGGAATTTGCAAGCAGGATTTCTCACATTGAATAAATATAAAATAACTTGTTCAATTCATAAAAGGCATATGCCAGCAGAATTGGTCATGTTTGATAAATAAACAATTCTTTCACCTCAGTGGGGCATTTGCGAGCAGGATTTCTCACAATGCATAAATAAATAATTCTTTCACTTCATAAAAGGCATATGCAAGCAGGATTGGTCAAGTTTGATAAATAAACAATTCTTTCACCTCAGTGGGGCATTTGCGAGCGGGATTTCTCACATTGGATAAATAAATAACTCTTTCACTTCATAAAAGGCATATGCAAACAAGATTTGTCATGTTTGATAAATAAACAATTATTTCACCTCAGACGGGAATTTGCGAGCAGGATTTTCTCACATTGGATAAATACAAAATAACTTGTTCACTTCATAAAAGGCATATGCCAACAGGATTGGTCACGTTTGATAAATAAACAATTCTTTCACCTCAGTGGGGCATTTGCGAGCGGGATTTCTCACATTGGATGAATAAATAACTCTTTCACTTCATAAAAGGCATATGTGAGCAGAATTTGTCATGTTTGATAAGTAAACAATTATTTCACCTCAGTGGGGAATTTGCGAGCAGGATTTCTCACATTGGATGAATACAAAATAACCTGTTCAATTCATAAAAGGCATATGCCAGCAGGATTGGTCACGTTTGATAAATAAACAATTATTTCACCTCAGTGGAGCATTTGCAAGCAGGATTTCTCACAATGGATAAATAAATAATTTTTTCACTTCATAAAAGGCATATGCAAGCAAGATTTGTCACATTTCATAAATAAACAATTATTTCACCTCAGTGGGGCATTTGCGAGCAGGATTTCTCACATTGGATAAATACAAAATAACTTGTTCACTTCATAAAAGGCATATGCAAGTAGGATTGGTCACGTTTGATACATAAACAATTCATTCACCTCGGTGGGGCATTTGCAAGCAGGATTTCTGACATTCGATAAATAAACAACTCTTTCACTTCATAAAAGGCAATTGCGAGCAGGATTTGTCATGTTTGATTAAAAAAAAAACAATTCTTTCACCTCAGTGGGGCATTTGCGAGTGGGATTTCTCACATTTAATAAATAAATAACTATTTCACTTCATAAAAGGCATATGCGTGCAGGATTTGTCATATTTGATAAAAAAAACAGTTCTTTCACCTCAGTGGGGCATTTGCAAGCGAGAATTCTCACATTGAATAGATAAATAACTCATTCACATCATCAAAGGCATAAGCAAGCAGGATTTGTCACAGTTGATAAGTAAACAATTCTTTCACCTCAGTGGGGAATTTGCAAGCAGGATTTCTCACATTGAATAAATACAAAATAACTTGTTCAATTCATAAAAGGCATATGCCAGCAGAATTGGTCATGTTTGATAAATAAACAATTCTTTCACCTCAGTGGGGCATTTGCGAGCAGGATTTCTCACAATGCATAAATAAATAATTCTTTCACTTCATAAAAGGCATATGCAAGCAGGATTGGTCAAGTTTGATAAATAAACAATTCTTTCACCTCAGTGGGGCATTTGCGAGCGGGATTTCTCACATTGGATAAATAAATAACTCTTTCACTTCATAAAAGGCATATGCAAACAAGATTTGTCATGTTTGATAAATAAACAATTATTTCACCTCAGACGGGAATTTGCGAGCAGGATTTTCTCACATTGGATAAATACAAAATAACTTGTTCACTTCATAAAAGGCATATGCCAACAGGATTGGTCACGTTTGATAAATAAACAATTCTTTCACCTCAGTGGGGCATTTGCGAGCGGGATTTCTCACATTGGATGAATAAATAACTCTTTCACTTCATAAAAGGCATATGTGAGCAGAATTTGTCATGTTTGATAAGTAAACAATTATTTCACCTCAGTGGGGAATTTGCGAGCAGGATTTCTCACATTGGATGAATACAAAATAACCTGTTCAATTCATAAAAGGCATATGCCAGCAGGATTGGTCACGTTTGATAAATAAACAATTATTTCACCTCAGTGGAGCATTTGCAAGCAGGATTTCTCACAATAGATAAATAAATAATTTTTTCACTTCATAAAAGGCATATGCAAGCAAGATTTGTCACATTTCATAAATAAACAATTATTTCACCTCAGTGGGGCATTTGCGAGCAGGATTTCTCACGTTGGATAAATACAAAATAACTTGTTCACTTCATAAAAGGCATATGCAAGTAGGATTGGTCACGTTTGATATATAAACAATTCATTCCCCTCAGTGGGGCATTTGCAAGAAGGATTTCTGACATTCGATAAATAAACAACTCTTTCACTTCATAAAAGGCAATTGCGAGCAGGATTTGTCATGTTTGATTAAAAAAAAAACCAATTCTTTCACCTCAGTGGGGCATTTGCGAGTGGGATTTCTCACATTTAATAAATAAATAACTATTTCACTTCATAAAAGGCATATGCGTGCAGGATTTGTCATATTTGATAAAAAAAACAGTTCTTTCACCTCAGTGGGGCATTTGCAAGCGAGATTTCTCACATTGGATAAATAAATAACTCTTTCACTTCATAAAAGGCATATGAGAGCAGGATTGGCCACGTTTGATAAATAAAAGATTCTTTCAAATAAGTGGAGAATTTGTGAGCAGGATTTCTCACATTTGATAAATAAATAACTCTTTCACATCATCAAAGGCATAAGCGAGCAGGATTTGTCACAGTTGATAAGTAAACAATTCTTTCACCTCAGTGGGGAATTTGTAAGCAGGATTTCTCACATTGAATAAATACAAAATAACTTGTTCAATTCATAAAAGGCATATGCCAGCAGGATTGGTCATGTTTGATAGATAAACAATTCTTTCACCTCAGTGGGGCATTTGCGAGCAGGATTTCTCACAATGCATAAATAAATAATTCTTTCACTTCATAAAAGGCATATGCAAGCAGGATTTGTCATGTTTGATAAATAAACAATTCTTTCACCTCAGTGGGGCATTTGCGAGCGGGATTTCTCACATTGGATAAATAAATAACTCTTTCACTTCATAAAAGGCATATGCGATCAAGATTTGTCATGTTTGATAAATAAACAATTATTTCACCTCAGACGGAAATTTGCGAGCAGGATTTCTCACATTAGATAAATACAAAATAACTTGTTCACTTCATAAAAGGCATATGCCAGCAGGATTGGTCACGTTTGATAAATAAACAATTCTTTCACCTCAGTGGGGCATTTGCGAGCGGGATTTCTCACATTGGATGAATAAATAACTCTTTCACTTCATAAAAGGCATATGCGAGCAGGATTTGTCATGTTTGATAAGTAAACAATTATTTCACCTCAGTGGGGAATTTGCGAGCAGGATTTCTCACATTGGATAAATACAAAATAACTTGTTCACGTCATAAAAGGCATATGCAAGCAGGATTGGTCACGTTTGATAAATAAACAATTATTTCACCTCAGAGGGGAATTTACGAGCAGGATTTCTCACATTGGATGAATACAAAATAACTTGTTCACTTCATAAAAGGCATATGCAAGCAGGATTGGTGATGTTTAATAAATAAACAATTCTTTCACCTCAGTGGGGCATTTGCGAGCAGGATTTCTCACATTGGATGAATAAATAACTCTTTCACTTCATAAAAGGCATATGCAAGCAGGACTAGTCACGTATGATAAATAAACAATTATTTCACCTCAGTGGGGAATTTGCAAGCAGGATTTCTCACATTGGATAAATACAAAATAACTAGTTCACTTCATAAAAGGCATATGCAAGCAGGATTGGTCACGTTTGATAAATAAACAATTCTTTCACCTCAGTGGGGTATTTGCGAGCAGGATTTCTCTCATTGGATGAATAAGTAAATCTTTCTCTTCATAAAAGGCATATGCGAGCAGGATTTGTCACGTTTGATAAATAAACAATTATTTCACCTCAGTGGGGCATTTGCAAGTAGGATTTCTCACATTGGATGAATACAAAATACCCTGTTCAATTCATAAAAGTCATATGCCAGCAGGATTGGTCACGTTTGATAAATAAACAATTATTTCACCTCAGTGGGGCATTTGCAAGCAGGATTTCTCACAATGGATAAATAAATATTTTTTTCACTTCATAAAAGGCATATGCAAGCAAGATTTGTCACATTTCATAAACAATTATTTCACCTCAGTGGGGCATTTGCGAGCAGGATTTCTCACATTGGATAAATACAAAATAACTTGTTCACTTCATAAAAGGCATATGCAAGTAGGATTGGTCACGTTTGATACATAAACAATTCATTCACCTCAGTGGGGCATTTGCAAGCAGGATTTCTGACATTCGATAAATAAACAACTCTTTCACTTCATAAAAGGCAATTGCGAGCAGGATTTGTCATGTTTGATTAAAAAAAAACAATTCTTTCACCTCAGTGGGGCATTTGCGAGTGGGATTTCTCACATTTAATAAATAAATAACTATTTCACTTCATAAAAGGCATATGCGTGCAGGATTTGTCATATTTGATATAAAAAACAGTTCTTTCACCTCAATGGGGCATTTGCAAGCGAGATTTCTCACATTGAATAAATAAATAACTCATTCACATCATCAAAGGCATAAGCGAGCAGGATTTGTCACAGTTGATAAGTAAACAATTCTTTCACCTCAGTGGGGAATTTGCAAGCAGGATTTCTCACATTGAATAAATACAAAATTACTTGTTCAATTCATAAAAGGCATATGCCAGCAGAATTGGTCATGTTTGATAAATAAACAATTCTTTCACCTCAGTGGGGCATTTGCGAGCAGGATTTCTCACAATGCATAAATAAATAATTCTTTCACTTCATAAAAGGCATATGCAAGCAGGATTGGTCAAGTTTGATAAATAAACAATTCTTTCACCTCAATGGGGCATTTGCGAGCGAGATTTCTCACATTGGATGAATAAATAACTCTTGCACTTCATAAAAGGCATATGCGAGCAGGATTGGTCACGTTTCATAAATAAAATATTCTTTTAAATAAGTGGGGCATTTGTGAGCAGGATTTCTCACATTTGATAAATAAATAACTCTTTCACATCATAAAAGGCATAAGCAAGCAGGATTTGTCACAGTTGATAAATAAACAATTCTTTCACCTCAGTGGGGCATTTGCGAGCGGGATTTCTCACATTGGATAAATAAATAACTCTTTCACTTCATAAAAGGCATATGCGAACAAGATTTGTCATGTTTGATAAATAAACAATTATTTCACCTCAGACGGGAATTTGCGAGCAGGATTTCTCACATTGGATAAATACAAAATAACTTGTTCACTTCATAAAAGGCATATGCCAACAGGATTGGTCACGTTTGATAAATAAACAATTCTTTCACCTCAGTGGGGCATTTGCGAGCGGGATTTCTCACATTGGATGAATAAATAACTCTTTCACTTCATAAAAGGCATATGTGAGCAGAATTTGTCATGTTTGATAAGTAAACAATTATTTCACCTCAGTGGGGAATTTGCAAGCAGGATTTCTCACATTGGATAAATACAAAATAACTTGTTCATTTCATAAAAGGCATATGCAAGCAGGATTGGTCACGTTTCAGAAATAAACAATTCTTTCACCTCAGTGGGGAATTTGCAAGCAGGATTTCTCACATTGGATAAATACAAAATAACTTGTTCACTTCATAAAAAGCATATGCAAGCAGGATTGGTCACGTTTGATAAATAAACAATTCTTTTACCTCAGTGGGGCATTTGCGAGCAGGATTTCTCAAATTGATGAATAAATAACTCTTTCACTTCATAAAAGGCATATGCGAGCAGGATTGGTCATGTTTGATAAATAAACAATTATTTCACCTCAGTGGGGAATTTGCAAGCAGGATTTCTCACATTGGATAAATACAAAATAACTTGTTCACTGCATAAAAGGCAAATGCAAGCAGGATTGGTCACGTTTGATAAATAAACAATACTTTCACCTCAGTGGGGCATTTGCGAGCAGGATTTCTAACATTGTATGAATAAATTAATCTTTCTCTTCATAAAAGGCATATGCGAACAGGATTTGTTACGTATGATAAATAAACAATTATTTCACCTCAGTGGGGCATTTGCGAGTAGGATTTCTCACAATGGATAAATAAATAATTCTTTCACTTCATAAAAGGCATATGCAAGCAAGATTTGTCACATTTCATAAATAAACAATTATTTCACCTCAGTGGGGCATCTGCGAGCAGGATTTCTCACATTGGATAAATACAAAATAACTTGTTCATTCATAAAAGGCATATGCAAGTAGGATTGGTCACGTTTGATAAATAAACAATTCATTCACCTCAGTGAGGCATTTGCAAGCAGGATTTCTCACATTCGATAAATAAACAACTATTTCACTTCATAAAAGGCAATTGCGAGCAGGATTTGTCATGTGTGATAAAAAAAAAACAGTTCTTTCACCTCAGTGGGGCATTTGCGAGTGGGATTTCTCACATTTAATAAATAAATAACTATTTCACTTCATAAAATGCATATGCGAGCAGGATTTGTCATGTTTGATAAAAAAACAGTTCTTTCAATTCAGTGGGGCATTTGCAAGCGAGATTTCTCACATTGGATAAATAAATAACTCTTTCACTTCATAAAAGGCATATGGGAGCAGGATTGGCCACGTTTGATAAATAAAACATTCTTTCAAATAAGTGGGGCATTTGTGAGCAGGATTTCTCACATTTGATAAATAAATAACTCTTTCACATCATCAAAGGCATAAGCGAGCAGGATTTGTCACAGTTGATAAATAAACAATTCTTTCACCTCAGTGGGGAATTTGCGAGCAGGATTTCTCACATTGGATAAATAAATAACTCTTTCACTTCATAAAAGGCATATGCAAGCAGGATTGGTCACGTTTGATAAATAAAAGATTCTTTCAAAATAGTGGGGCATTTGTAGGCAGGATTTCTCACATTTGATAAATAAATAACTTGTTCACTTCATAAAAGGCATATGCGAGCAGGATTGGTCACGTTTGATAAATAAAAGATTCTTTCAAATAAGTGGGGCATTTGTGAGCAGGATTTCTCATTTGATGAATAAATAACTCTTTCACATCATACAATAAATAACTCTTTCACATCATAAAAGGCATAAGCGAGCAGAATTTGTCAGAGTTGATAAATAAACAATTCTTTCACCTCAGTGGGGAATTTGCGAGGAGGATTTCTCACATTGAATAAATACAAAATAACTTGTTCAATTCATAAAAGGTATAGGCCAGCAGGATTGGTCATGTTTGATAAATAAACAATTCTTTCACCTCAGTGGGGCATTTGCGAGCAGGATTTCTCACAATGCATAAATAAATAATTATTTCACTTCATAAAAGGCATGTGCAAGCAGGATTTGTCACGTTTGATAAATAAACAATTCTTTCACCTCAGTGGGGCATTTGTGAGGAAGATTTCTACATTGGATAGATAAATAACTCTTACACTTCATAAAAGGCATCTGCGAGCAGGATTGGTCACGTTTGATAAATAAAAGATTCTTTCAAATAAGTGGGGCATTTGTGAGAAGGATTTCTCACATTTGATAAATAAATAACTCTTTCACTTCATAAAAGGCATATGCGAACAAGATTTGTCATGTTTGATAAATAAACAATTATTTCACCTCAGACAGGAATTTGCGAGCAGGATTTCTCACATTGGATAAATACAAAATAACTTGTTCACTTCATAAAAGGCATATGCCACCAGGATTGGTCACTTTTGATAAATAAACAATTCTTTCACCTCAGTGGGGCATTTGCGAGCGGGATTTCTCACATTGGATGAATAAATAACTCTTTCACTTCATAAAAGGCATATGCGAGCAGGATTTGTCATGTTTGATAAGTAAACAATTATTTCACCTCAGTGGGGAATTTGCGAGCAGGATTTCTCACATTGGATAAATACAAAATAACTTGTTCACTTCATAAAAGGCATATGCAAGTAGGATTGGTCACGTTTGATACATAAACAATTCATTCACCTCAGTGGGGCATTTGCAGGCAGGATTTCTCACATTCGATAAATAAACAACTCTTTCACTTCATAAAAGGCAATTGCGAGCAGGATTTGTCATGTTTGATAAATAAAAACAGTTCTTTCACCTCAGTGGGGCATTTGCGAGTGAAATTTCTCACATTTAATAAATAAATAACTATTTCACTTCATAAAAGGCATATGCGAGCAGGATTTGTCATGTATGATAAAAAAACAGTTCTTTCAATTCAGTGGGGCATTTGCAAGCGAGATTTCTCACATTGGATAAATAAATAACTCTTTCACTTCATAAAAGGCATATGGGAGCAGGATTGGCCACGTTTGATAAATAAAAGATTCTTTCAAATAAGTGGGGCATTTGTGAGCAGGATTTCTCACATTTGATAAATAAATAACTCTTTCACATCATCAAAGGCATAAGCGAGCAGGATTTGTCACAGTTGATAAATAAACATTTCTTTCACCTCAGTGGGGAATTTGCGAGCAGGATTTCTCACATTGGATAAATAAATAACTCTTTCACTTCATAAAAGGCATATGCAAGCAGGATTGGTCACGGTTGATAAATAAAAGATTCTTTCAAAATAGTGGGGCATTTGTGAGCAGGATTTCTCACATTTGATAAATAAATAACTTGTTCACTTCATAAAAGGCATATGCGAACAAGATTTGTCATGTTTGATAAATAAACAATTATTTCACCTCAGACAGGAATTTGCGAGCAGGATTTCTCACATTGGATACATACAAAATAACTTGTTCACTTCATAAAAGGCATATGCCAGCAGGATTGGTCACGTTTGATAAATAAACAATTCTTTCACCTCAGTGGGGCATTTGCGAGCGGGATTTCTCAGATTGGATGAATAAATAACTCTTTCACTTCATAAAAGGCATATGCGAGCAGGATTTGTCATGTTTGATAAGTAAACAATTATTTCACCTCAGTGGGGAATTTGCGAGCAGGATTTCTCACATTGGATAAATACAAAATAACTTTTTCATTTCATAAAAGGCATATACAAGCAGGATTGGTCACGTTTGATAAATAAACAATTATTTCACCTCAGTGGGGAATTTACAAGCAGGATTTCTCACATTGGATAAATACAAAATAACTTGTTCACTTCATAAAAGGCATATACAAGCAGGATTGGTCACGTTTGATAAATAAACAATTCTTTCACCTCAGTGGGGCATTTGCGAGCGGGATTTCTCACATTGGATGAATAAATAACTCTTTCACTTCATAAAAGGCATATGCGAGCAGAATTTGTCATGTTTGATAAGTAGACAATTATTTCACCTCAGTTTGGAATCTGCGAACAGGATTTCTCACATTGGATAAATACAAAATAACTTGTTCACTGCATAAAAGGCAAATGCAAGCAGGATTGGTCACGTTTGATAAATAAACAATACTTTCACCTCAGTGGGGCATTTGCGAGCAGGATTTCTAACATTGTATGAATAAATTAATCTTTCTCTTCATAAAAGGCATATGCGAACAGGATTTGTTACGTATGATAAATAAACAATTATTTCACCTCAGTGGGGCATTTGCGAGTAGGATTTCTCACAATGGATAAATAAATAATTCTTTCACTTCATAAAAGGCATATGCAAGCAAGATTTGTCACATTTCATAAATAAACAATTATTTCACCTCAGTGGGGCATCTGCGAGCAGGATTTCTCACATTGGATAAATACAAAATAACTTGTTCATTCATAAAAGGCATATGCAAGTAGGATTGGTCACGTTTGATAAATAAACAATTCATTCACCTCAGTGAGGCATTTGCAAGCAGGATTTCTCACATTCGATAAATAAACAACTATTTCACTTCATAAAAGGCAATTGCGAGCAGGATTTGTCATGTGTGATAAAAAAAAAACAGTTCTTTCACCTCAGTGGGGCATTTGCGAGTGGGATTTCTCACATTTAATAAATAAATAACTATTTCACTTCATAAAATGCATATGCGAGCAGGATTTGTCATGTTTGATAAAAAAACAGTTCTTTCAATTCAGTGGGGCATTTGCAAGCGAGATTTCTCACATTGGATAAATAAATAACTCTTTCACTTCATAAAAGGCATATGGGAGCAGGATTGGCCACGTTTGATAAATAAAACATTCTTTCAAATAAGTGGGGCATTTGTGAGCAGGATTTCTCACATTTGATAAATAAATAACTCTTTCACATCATCAAAGGCATAAGCGAGCAGGATTTGTCACAGTTGATAAATAAACAATTCTTTCACCTCAGTGGGGAATTTGCGAGCAGGATTTCTCACATTGGATAAATAAATAACTCTTTCACTTCATAAAAGGCATATGCAAGCAGGATTGGTCACGTTTGATAAATAAAAGATTCTTTCAAAATAGTGGGGCATTTGTAGGCAGGATTTCTCACATTTGATAAATAAATAACTTGTTCACTTCATAAAAGGCATATGCGAGCAGGATTGGTCACGTTTGATAAATAAAAGATTCTTTCAAATAAGTGGGGCATTTGTGAGCAGGATTTCTCATTTGATGAATAAATAACTCTTTCACATCATACAATAAATAACTCTTTCACATCATAAAAGGCATAAGCGAGCAGAATTTGTCACAGTTGATAAATAAACAATTCTTTCACCTCAGTGGGGAATTTGCGAGGAGGATTTCTCACATTGAATAAATACAAAATAACTTGTTCAATTCATAAAAGGTATAGGCCAGCAGGATTGGTCATGTTTGATAAATAAACAATTCTTTCACCTCAGTGGGGCATTTGCGAGCAGGATTTCTCACAATGCATAAATAAATAATTATTTCACTTCATAAAAGGCATGTGCAAGCAGGATTTGTCACGTTTGATAAATAAACAATTCTTTCACCTCAGTGGGGCATTTGTGAGGAAGATTTCTACATTGGATAGATATATAACTCTTACACTTCATAAAAGGCATCTGCGAGCAGGATTGGTCACGTTTGATAAATAAAAGATTCTTTCAAATAAGTGGGGCATTTGTGAGAAGGATTTCTCACATTTGATAAATAAATAACTCTTTCACTTCATAAAAGGCATATGCGAACAAGATTTGTCATGTTTGATAAATAAACAATTATTTCACCTCAGACAGGAATTTGCGAGCAGGATTTCTCACATTGGATAAATACAAAATAACTTGTTCACTTCATAAAAGGCATATGCCACCAGGATTGGTCACTTTTGATAAATAAACAATTCTTTCACCTCAGTGGGGCATTTGCGAGCGGGATTTCTCACATTGGATGAATAAATAACTCTTTCACTTCATAAAAGGCATATGCGAGCAGGATTTGTCATGTTTGATAAGTAAACAATTATTTCACCTCAGTGGGGAATTTGCGAGCAGGATTTCTCACATTGGATAAATACAAAATAACTTGTTCACTTCATAAAAGGCATATGCAAGTAGGATTGGTCACGTTTGATACATAAACAATTCATTCACCTCAGTGGGGCATTTGCAGGCAGGATTTCTCACATTCGATAAATAAACAACTCTTTCACTTCATAAAAGGCAATTGCGAGCAGGATTTGTCATGTTTGATAAATAAAAACAGTTCTTTCACCTCAGTGGGGCATTTGCGAGTGAAATTTCTCACATTTAATAAATAAATAACTATTTCACTTCATAAAAGGCATATGCGAGCAGGATTTGTCATGTATGATAAAAAAACAGTTCTTTCAATTCAGTGGGGCATTTGCAAGCGAGATTTCTCACATTGGATAAATAAATAACTCTTTCACTTCATAAAAGGCATATGGGAGCAGGATTGGCCACGTTTGATAAATAAAAGATTCTTTCAAATAAGTGGGGCATTTGTGAGCAGGATTTCTCACATTTGATAAATAAATAACTCTTTCACATCATCAAAGGCATAAGCGAGCAGGATTTGTCACAGTTGATAAATAAACAATTCTTTCACCTCAGTGGGGAATTTGCGAGCAGGATTTCTCACATTGGATAAATAAATAACTCTTTCACTTCATAAAAGGCATATGCAAGCAGGATTGGTCACGGTTGATAAATAAAAGATTCTTTCAAAATAGTGGAGCATTTGTGAGCAGGATTTCTCACATTTGATAAATAAATAACTTGTTCACTTCATAAAAGGCATATGCGAACAAGATTTGTCATGTTTGATAAATAAACAATTATTTCACCTCAGACAGGAATTTGCGAGCAGGATTTCTCACATTGGATACATACAAAATAACTTGTTCACTTCATAAAAGGCATATGCCAGCAGGATTGGTCACGTTTGATAAATAAACAATTCTTTCACCTCAGTGGGGCATTTGCGAGCGGGATTTCTCAGATTGGATGAATAAATAACTCTTTCACTTCATAAAAGGCATATGCGAGCAGGATTTGTCATGTTTGATAAGTAAACAATTCTTTCACCTCAGTGGGGCATTTGCGAGCGGGATTTCTCACATTGGATAAATAAATAACTCTTTCACTTCATAAAAGGCATATGCAAACAAGATTTGTCATGTTTGATAAATAAACAATTATTTCACCTCAGACGGGAATTTGCAAGCAGGATTTTCTCACATTGGATAAATACAAAATAACTTGTTCACTTCATAAAAGGCATATGCCAACAGGATTGGTCACGTTTGATAAATAAACAATTCTTTCACCTCAGTGGGGCATTTGCGAGCGGGATTTCTCACATTGGATGAATAAATAACTCTTTCACTTCATAAAAGGCATATGTGAGCAGAATTTGTCATGTTTGATAAGTAAACAATTATTTCACCTCAGTGGGGAATTTGCGAGCAGGATTTCTCACATTGGATGAATACAAAATAACCTGTTCAATTCATAAAAGGCATATGCCAGCAGGATTGGTCACGTTTGATAAATAAACAATTATTTCACCTCAGTGGAGCATTTGCAAGCAGGATTTCTCACAATAGATAAATAAATAATTTTTTCACTTCATAAAAGGCATATGCAAGCAAGATTTGTCACATTTCATAAATAAACAATTATTTCACCTCAGTGGGGCATTTGCGAGCAGGATTTCTCACGTTGGATAAATACAAAATAACTTGTTCACTTCATAAAAGGCATATGCAAGTAGGATTGGTCACGTTTGATATATAAACAATTCATTCCCCTCAGTGGGGCATTTGCAAGAAGGATTTCTGACATTCGATAAATAAACAACTCTTTCACTTCATAAAAGGCAATTGCGAGCAGGATTTGTCATGTTTGATTAAAAAAAAAAACAATTCTTTCACCTCAGTGGGGCATTTGCGAGTGGGATTTCTCACATTTAATAAATAAATAACTATTTCACTTCATAAAAGGCATATGCGTGCAGGATTTGTCATATTTGATAAAAAAAAACAGTTCTTTCACCTCAGTGGGGCATTTGCAAGCGAGATTTCTCACATTGGATAAATAAATAACTCTTTCACTTCATAAAAGGCATATGAGAGCAGGATTGGCCACGTTTGATAAATAAAAGATTCTTTCAAATAAGTGGAGAATTTGTGAGCAGGATTTCTCACATTTGATAAATAAATAACTCTTTCACATCATCAAAGGCATAAGCGAGCAGGATTTGTCACAGTTGATAAGTAAACAATTCTTTCACCTCAGTGGGGAATTTGTAAGCAGGATTTCTCACATTGAATAAATACAAAATAACTTTTTCAATTCATAAAAGGCATATGCCAGCAGGATTGGTCATGTTTGATAGATAAACAATTCTTTCACCTCAGTGGGGCATTTGCGAGCAGGATTTCTCACAATGCATAAATAAATAATTCTTTCACTTCATAAAAGGCATATGCAAGCAGGATTTGTCATGTTTGATAAATAAACAATTCTTTCACCTCAGTGGGGCATTTGCGAGCGGGATTTCTCACATTGGATAAATAAATAACTCTTTCACTTCATAAAAGGCATATGCGATCAAGATTTGTCATGTTTGATAAATAAACAATTATTTCACCTCAGACGGAAATTTGCGAGCAGGATTTCTCACATTAGATAAATACAAAATAACTTGTTCACTTCATAAAAGGCATATGCCAGCAGGATTGGTCACGTTTGATAAATAAACAATTCTTTCACCTCAGTGGGGCATTTGCGAGCGGGATTTCTCACATTGGATGAATAAATAACTCTTTCACTTCATAAAAGGCATATGCGAGCAGGATTTGTCATGTTTGATAAGTAAACAATTATTTCACCTCAGTGGGGAATTTGCGAGCAGGATTTCTCACATTGGATAAATACAAAATAACTTGTTCACGTCATAAAAGGCATATGCAAGCAGGATTGGTCACGTTTGATAAATAAACAATTCTTTTACCTCAGTGGGGCATTTGCGAGCAGGATTTCTCAAATTGATGAATAAATAACTCTTTCACTTCATAAAAGGCATATGCGAGCAGGATTGGTCATGTTTGATAAATAAACAATTATTTCACCTCAGTGGGGAATTTGCAAGCAGGATTTCTCACATTGGATAAATACAAAATAACTTGTTCACTGCATAAAAGGCAAATGCAAGCAGGATTGGTCACGTTTGATAAATAAACAATACTTTCACCTCAGTGGGGCATTTGCGAGCAGGATTTCTAACATTGTATGAATAAATTAATCTTTCTCTTCATAAAAGGCATATGCGAACAGGATTTGTTACGTATGATAAATAAACAATTATTTCACCTCAGTGGGGCATTTGCGAGTAGGATTTCTCACAATGGATAAATAAATAATTCTTTCACTTCATAAAAGGCATATGCAAGCAAGATTTGTCACATTTCATAAATAAACAATTATTTCACCTCAGTGGGGCATCTGCGAGCAGGATTTCTCACATTGGATAAATACAAAATAACTTGTTCATTCATAAAAGGCATATGCAAGTAGGATTGGTCACGTTTGATAAATAAACAATTCATTCACCTCAGTGAGGCATTTGCAAGCAGGATTTCTCACATTCGATAAATAAACAACTATTTCACTTCATAAAAGGCAATTGCGAGCAGGATTTGTCATGTGTGATAAAAAAAAAACAGTTCTTTCACCTCAGTGGGGCATTTGCGAGTGGGATTTCTCACATTTAATAAATAAATAACTATTTCACTTCATAAAATGCATATGCGAGCAGGATTTGTCATGTTTGATAAAAAAACAGTTCTTTCAATTCAGTGGGGCATTTGCAAGCGAGATTTCTCACATTGGATAAATAAATAACTCTTTCACTTCATAAAAGGCATATGGGAGCAGGATTGGCCACGTTTGATAAATAAAACATTCTTTCAAATAAGTGGGGCATTTGTGAGCAGGATTTCTCACATTTGATAAATAAATAACTCTTTCACATCATCAAAGGCATAAGCGAGCAGGATTTGTCACAGTTGATAAATAAACAATTCTTTCACCTCAGTGGGGAATTTGCGAGCAGGATTTCTCACATTGGATAAATAAATAACTCTTTCACTTCATAAAAGGCATATGCAAGCAGGATTGGTCACGTTTGATAAATAAAAGATTCTTTCAAAATAGTGGGGCATTTGTAGGCAGGATTTCTCACATTTGATAAATAAATAACTTGTTCACTTCATAAAAGGCATATGCGAGCAGGATTGGTCACGTTTGATAAATAAAAGATTCTTTCAAATAAGTGGGGCATTTGTGAGCAGGATTTCTCATTTGATGAATAAATAACTCTTTCACATCATACAATAAATAACTCTTTCACATCATAAAAGGCATAAGCGAGCAGAATTTGTCACAGTTGATAAATAAACAATTCTTTCACCTCAGTGGGGAATTTGCGAGGAGGATTTCTCACATTGAATAAATACAAAATAACTTGTTCAATTCATAAAAGGTATAGGCCAGCAGGATTGGTCATGTTTGATAAATAAACAATTCTTTCACCTCAGTGGGGCATTTGCGAGCAGGATTTCTCACAATGCATAAATAAATAATTATTTCACTTCATAAAAGGCATGTGCAAGCAGGATTTGTCACGTTTGATAAATAAACAATTCTTTCACCTCAGTGGGGCATTTGTGAGGAAGATTTCTACATTGGATAGATAAATAACTCTTACACTTCATAAAAGGCATCTGCGAGCAGGATTGGTCACGTTTGATAAATAAAAGATTCTTTCAAATAAGTGGGGCATTTGTGAGAAGGATTTCTCACATTTGATAAATAAATAACTCTTTCACTTCATAAAAGGCATATGCGAACAAGATTTGTCATGTTTGATAAATAAACAATTATTTCACCTCAGACAGGAATTTGCGAGCAGGATTTCTCACATTGGATAAATACAAAATAACTTGTTCACTTCATAAAAGGCATATGCCACCAGGATTGGTCACTTTTGATAAATAAACAATTCTTTCACCTCAGTGGGGCATTTGCGAGCGGGATTTCTCACATTGGATGAATAAATAACTCTTTCACTTCATAAAAGGCATATGCGAGCAGGATTTGTCATGTTTGATAAGTAAACAATTATTTCACCTCAGTGGGGAATTTGCGAGCAGGATTTCTCACATTGGATAAATACAAAATAACTTGTTCACTTCATAAAAGGCATATGCAAGTAGGATTGGTCACGTTTGATACATAAACAATTCATTCACCTCAGTGGGGCATTTGCAGGCAGGATTTCTCACATTCGATAAATAAACAACTCTTTCACTTCATAAAAGGCAATTGCGAGCAGGATTTGTCATGTTTGATAAATAAAAACAGTTCTTTCACCTCAGTGGGGCATTTGCGAGTGAAATTTCTCACATTTAATAAATAAATAACTATTTCACTTCATAAAAGGCATATGCGAGCAGGATTTGTCATGTATGATAAAAAAACAGTTCTTTCAATTCAGTGGGGCATTTGCAAGCGAGATTTCTCACATTGGATAAATAAATAACTCTTTCACTTCATAAAAGGCATATGGGAGCAGGATTGGCCACCTTTGATAAATAAAAGATTCTTTCAAATAAGTGGGGCATTTGTGAGCAGGATTTCTCACATTTGATAAATAAATAACTCTTTCACATCATCAAAGGCATAAGCGAGCAGGATTTGTCACAGTTGATAAATAAACATTTCTTTCACCTCAGTGGGGAATTTGCGAGCAGGATTTCTCACATTGGATAAATAAATAACTCTTTCACTTCATAAAAGGCATATGCAAGCAGGATTGGTCACGGTTGATAAATAAAAGATTCTTTCAAAATAGTGGGGCATTTGTGAGCAGGATTTCTCACATTTGATAAATAAATAACTTGTTCACTTCATAAAAGGCATATGCGAACAAGATTTGTCATGTTTGATAAATAAACAATTATTTCACCTCAGACAGGAATTTGCGAGCAGGATTTCTCACATTGGATACATACAAAATAACTTGTTCACTTCATAAAAGGCATATGCCAGCAGGATTGGTCACGTTTGATAAATAAACAATTCTTTCACCTCAGTGGGGCATTTGCGAGCGGGATTTCTCAGATTGGATGAATAAATAACTCTTTCACTTCATAAAAGGCATATGCGAGCAGGATTTGTCATGTTTGATAAGTAAACAATTATTTCACCTCAGTGGGGAATTTGCGAGCAGGATTTCTCACATTGGATAAATACAAAATAACTTTTTCATTTCATAAAAGGCATATACAAGCAGGATTGGTCACGTTTGATAAATAAACAATTATTTCACCTCAGTGGGGAATTTACAAGCAGGATTTCTCACATTGGATAAATACAAAATAACTTGTTCACTTCATAAAAGGCATATACAAGCAGGATTGGTCACGTTTGATAAATAAACAATTCTTTCACCTCAGTGGGGCATTTGCGAGCGGGATTTCTCACATTGGATGAATAAATAACTCTTTCACTTCATAAAAGGCATATGCGAGCAGAATTTGTCATGTTTGATAAGTAGACAATTATTTCACCTCAGTTTGGAATCTGCGAACAGGATTTCTCACATTGGATAAATACAAAATAACTTGTTCACTGCATAAAAGGCAAATGCAAGCAGGATTGGTCACGTTTGATAAATAAACAATACTTTCACCTCAGTGGGGCATTTGCGAGCAGGATTTCTAACATTGTATGAATAAATTAATCTTTCTCTTCATAAAAGGCATATGCGAACAGGATTTGTTACGTATGATAAATAAACAATTATTTCACCTCAGTGGGGCATTTGCGAGTAGGATTTCTCACAATGGATAAATAAATAATTCTTTCACTTCATAAAAGGCATATGCAAGCAAGATTTGTCACATTTCATAAATAAACAATTATTTCACCTCAGTGGGGCATCTGCGAGCAGGATTTCTCACATTGGATAAATACAAAATAACTTGTTCATTCATAAAAGGCATATGCAAGTAGGATTGGTCACGTTTGATAAATAAACAATTCATTCACCTCAGTGAGGCATTTGCAAGCAGGATTTCTCACATTCGATAAATAAACAACTATTTCACTTCATAAAAGGCAATTGCGAGCAGGATTTGTCATGTGTGATAAAAAAAAAACAGTTCTTTCACCTCAGTGGGGCATTTGCGAGTGGGATTTCTCACATTTAATAAATAAATAACTATTTCACTTCATAAAATGCATATGCGAGCAGGATTTGTCATGTTTGATAAAAAAACAGTTCTTTCAATTCAGTGGGGCATTTGCAAGCGAGATTTCTCACATTGGATAAATAAATAACTCTTTCACTTCATAAAAGGCATATGGGAGCAGGATTGGCCACGTTTGATAAATAAAACATTCTTTCAAATAAGTGGGGCATTTGTGAGCAGGATTTCTCACATTTGATAAATAAATAACTCTTTCACATCATCAAAGGCATAAGCGAGCAGGATTTGTCACAGTTGATAAATAAACAATTCTTTCACCTCAGTGGGGAATTTGCAAGCAGGATTTCTCACATTGGATAAATAAATAACTCTTTCACTTCATAAAAGGCATATGCAAGCAGGATTGGTCACGTTTGATAAATAAAAGATTCTTTCAAAATAGTGGGGCATTTGTAGGCAGGATTTCTCACATTTGATAAATAAATAACTTGTTCACTTCATAAAAGGCATATGCGAGCAGGATTGGTCACGTTTGATAAATAAAAGATTCTTTCAAATAAGTGGGGCATTTGTGAGCAGGATTTCTCATTTGATGAATAAATAACTCTTTCACATCATACAATAAATAACTCTTTCACATCATAAAAGGCATAAGCGAGCAGAATTTGTCACAGTTGATAAATAAACAATTCTTTCACCTCAGTGGGGAATTTGCGAGGAGGATTTCTCACATTGAATAAATACAAAATAACTTGTTCAATTCATAAAAGGTATAGGCCAGCAGGATTGGTCATGTTTGATAAATAAACAATTCTTTCACCTCAGTGGGGCATTTGCGAGCAGGATTTCTCACAATGCATAAATAAATAATTATTTCACTTCATAAAAGGCATGTGCAAGCAGGATTTGTCACGTTTGATAAATAAACAATTCTTTCACCTCAGTGGGGCATTTGTGAGGAAGATTTCTACATTGGATAGATATATAACTCTTACACTTCATAAAAGGCATCTGCGAGCAGGATTGGTCACGTTTGATAAATAAAAGATTCTTTCAAATAAGTGGGGCATTTGTGAGAAGGATTTCTCACATTTGATAAATAAATAACTCTTTCACTTCATAAAAGGCATATGCGAACAAGATTTGTCATGTTTGATAAATAAACAATTATTTCACCTCAGACAGGAATTTGCGAGCAGGATTTCTCACATTGGATAAATACAAAATAACTTGTTCACTTCATAAAAGGCATATGCCACCAGGATTGGTCACTTTTGATAAATAAACAATTCTTTCACCTCAGTGGGGCATTTGCGAGCGGGATTTCTCACATTGGATGAATAAATAACTCTTTCACTTCATAAAAGGCATATGCGAGCAGGATTTGTCATGTTTGATAAGTAAACAATTATTTCACCTCAGTGGGGAATTTGCGAGCAGGATTTCTCACATTGGATAAATACAAAATAACTTGTTCACTTCATAAAAGGCATATGCAAGTAGGATTGGTCACGTTTGATACATAAACAATTCATTCACCTCAGTGGGGCATTTGCAGGCAGGATTTCTCACATTCGATAAATAAACAACTCTTTCACTTCATAAAAGGCAATTGCGAGCAGGATTTGTCATGTTTGATAAATAAAAACAGTTCTTTCACCTCAGTGGGGCATTTGCGAGTGAAATTTCTCACATTTAATAAATAAATAACTATTTCACTTCATAAAAGGCATATGCGAGCAGGATTTGTCATGTATGATAAAAAAACAGTTCTTTCAATTCAGTGGGGCATTTGCAAGCGAGATTTCTCACATTGGATAAATAAATAACTCTTTCACTTCATAAAAGGCATATGGGAGCAGGATTGGCCACGTTTGATAAATAAAAGATTCTTTCAAATAAGTGGGGCATTTGTGAGCAGGATTTCTCACATTTGATAAATAAATAACTCTTTCACATCATCAAAGGCATAAGCGAGCAGGATTTGTCACAGTTGATAAATAAACATTTCTTTCACCTCAGTGGGGAATTTGCGAGCAGGATTTCTCACATTGGATAAATAAATAACTCTTTCACTTCATAAAAGGCATATGCAAGCAGGATTGGTCACGGTTGATAAATAAAAGATTCTTTCAAAATAGTGGAGCATTTGTGAGCAGGATTTCTCACATTTGATAAATAAATAACTTGTTCACTTCATAAAAGGCATATGCGAACAAGATTTGTCATGTTTGATAAATAAACAATTATTTCACCTCAGACAGGAATTTGCGAGCAGGATTTCTCACATTGGATACATACAAAATAACTTGTTCACTTCATAAAAGGCATATGCCAGCAGGATTGGTCACGTTTGATAAATAAACAATTCTTTCACCTCAGTGGGGCATTTGCGAGCGGGATTTCTCAGATTGGATGAATAAATAACTCTTTCACTTCATAAAAGGCATATGCGAGCAGGATTTGTCATGTTTGATAAGTAAACAATTCTTTCACCTCAGTGGGGCATTTGCGAGCGGGATTTCTCACATTGGATAAATAAATAACTCTTTCACTTCATAAAAGGCATATGCAAACAAGATTTGTCATGTTTGATAAATAAACAATTATTTCACCTCAGACGGGAATTTGCAAGCAGGATTTTCTCACATTGGATAAATACAAAATAACTTGTTCACTTCATAAAAGGCATATGCCAACAGGATTGGTCACGTTTGATAAATAAACAATTCTTTCACCTCAGTGGGGCATTTGCGAGCGGGATTTCTCACATTGGATGAATAAATAACTCTTTCACTTCATAAAAGGCATATGTGAGCAGAATTTGTCATGTTTGATAAGTAAACAATTATTTCACCTCAGTGGGGAATTTGCGAGCAGGATTTCTCACATTGGATGAATACAAAATAACCTGTTCAATTCATAAAAGGCATATGCCAGCAGGATTGGTCACGTTTGATAAATAAACAATTATTTCACCTCAGTGGAGCATTTGCAAGCAGGATTTCTCACAATAGATAAATAAATAATTTTTTCACTTCATAAAAGGCATATGCAAGCAAGATTTGTCACATTTCATAAATAAACAATTATTTCACCTCAGTGGGGCATTTGCGAGCAGGATTTCTCACGTTGGATAAATACAAAATAACTTGTTCACTTCATAAAAGGCATATGCAAGTAGGATTGGTCACGTTTGATATATAAACAATTCATTCCCCTCAGTGGGGCATTTGCAAGAAGGATTTCTGACATTCGATAAATAAACAACTCTTTCACTTCATAAAAGGCAATTGCGAGCAGGATTTGTCATGTTTGATTAAAAAAAAAAACAATTCTTTCACCTCAGTGGGGCATTTGCGAGTGGGATTTCTCACATTTAATAAATAAATAACTATTTCACTTCATAAAAGGCATATGCGTGCAGGATTTGTCATATTTGATAAAAAAAAACAGTTCTTTCACCTCAGTGGGGCATTTGCAAGCGAGATTTCTCACATTGGATAAATAAATAACTCTTTCACTTCATAAAAGGCATATGAGAGCAGGATTGGCCACGTTTGATAAATAAAAGATTCTTTCAAATAAGTGGAGAATTTGTGAGCAGGATTTCTCACATTTGATAAATAAATAACTCTTTCACATCATCAAAGGCATAAGCGAGCAGGATTTGTCACAGTTGATAAGTAAACAATTCTTTCACCTCAGTGGGGAATTTGTAAGCAGGATTTCTCACATTGAATAAATACAAAATAACTTTTTCAATTCATAAAAGGCATATGCCAGCAGGATTGGTCATGTTTGATAGATAAACAATTCTTTCACCTCAGTGGGGCATTTGCGAGCAGGATTTCTCACAATGCATAAATAAATAATTCTTTCACTTCATAAAAGGCATATGCAAGCAGGATTTGTCATGTTTGATAAATAAACAATTCTTTCACCTCAGTGGGGCATTTGCGAGCGGGATTTCTCACATTGGATAAATAAATAACTCTTTCACTTCATAAAAGGCATATGCGATCAAGATTTGTCATGTTTGATAAATAAACAATTATTTCACCTCAGACGGAAATTTGCGAGCAGGATTTCTCACATTAGATAAATACAAAATAACTTGTTCACTTCATAAAAGGCATATGCCAGCAGGATTGGTCACGTTTGATAAATAAACAATTCTTTCACCTCAGTGGGGCATTTGCGAGCGGGATTTCTCACATTGGATGAATAAATAACTCTTTCACTTCATAAAAGGCATATGCGAGCAGGATTTGTCATGTTTGATAAGTAAACAATTATTTCACCTCAGTGGGGAATTTGCGAGCAGGATTTCTCACATTGGATAAATACAAAATAACTTGTTCACGTCATAAAAGGCATATGCAAGCAGGATTGGTCACGTTTGATAAATAAACAATTATTTCACCTCAGAGGGGAATTTACGAGCAGGATTTCTCACATTGGATGAATACAAAATAACTTGTTCACTTCATAAAAGGCATATGCAAGCAGGATTGGTGATGTTTAATAAATAAACAATTCTTTCACCTCAGTGGGGCATTTGCGAGCAGGATTTCTCACATTGGATGAATAAATAACTCTTTCACTTCATAAAAGGCATATGCAAGCAGGACTAGTCACGTATGATAAATAAACAATTATTTCACCTCAGTGGGGAATTTGCAAGCAGGATTTCTCACATTGGATAAATACAAAATAACTAGTTCACTTCATAAAAGGCATATGCAAGCAGGATTGGTCACGTTTGATAAATAAACAATTCTTTCACCTCAGTGGGGTATTTGCGAGCAGGATTTCTCTCATTGGATGAATAAGTAAATCTTTCTCTTCATAAAAGGCATATGCGAGCAGGATTTGTCACGTTTGATAAATAAACAATTATTTCACCTCAGTGGGGCATTTGCAAGTAGGATTTCTCACATTGGATGAATACAAAATACCCTGTTCAATTCATAAAAGTCATATGCCAGCAGGATTGGTCACGTTTGATAAATAAACAATTATTTCACCTCAGTGGGGCATTTGCAAGCAGGATTTCTCACAATGGATAAATAAATATTTTTTTCACTTCATAAAAGGCATATGCAAGCAAGATTTGTCACATTTCATAAACAATTATTTCACCTCAGTGGGGCATTTGCGAGCAGGATTTCTCACATTGGATAAATACAAAATAACTTGTTCACTTCATAAAAGGCATATGCAAGTAGGATTGGTCACGTTTGATACATAAACAATTCATTCACCTCAGTGGGGCATTTGCAAGCAGGATTTCTGACATTCGATAAATAAACAACTCTTTCACTTCATAAAAGGCAATTGCGAGCAGGATTTGTCATGTTTGATTAAAAAAAAACAATTCTTTCACCTCAGTGGGGCATTTGCGAGTGGGATTTCTCACATTTAATAAATAAATAACTATTTCACTTCATAAAAGGCATATGCGTGCAGGATTTGTCATATTTGATATAAAAAACAGTTCTTTCACCTCAATGGGGCATTTGCAAGCGAGATTTCTCACATTGAATAAATAAATAACTCATTCACATCATCAAAGGCATAAGCGAGCAGGATTTGTCACAGTTGATAAGTAAACAATTCTTTCACCTCAGTGGGGAATTTGCAAGCAGGATTTCTCACATTGAATAAATACAAAATTACTTGTTCAATTCATAAAAGGCATATGCCAGCAGAATTGGTCATGTTTGATAAATAAACAATTCTTTCACCTCAGTGGGGCATTTGCGAGCAGGATTTCTCACAATGCATAAATAAATAATTCTTTCACTTCATAAAAGGCATATGCAAGCAGGATTGGTCAAGTTTGATAAATAAACAATTCTTTCACCTCAATGGGGCATTTGCGAGCGAGATTTCTCACATTGGATGAATAAATAACTCTTGCACTTCATAAAAGGCATATGCGAGCAGGATTGGTCACGTTTCATAAATAAAATATTCTTTTAAATAAGTGGGGCATTTGTGAGCAGGATTTCTCACATTTGATAAATAAATAACTCTTTCACATCATAAAAGGCATAAGCAAGCAGGATTTGTCACAGTTGATAAATAAACAATTCTTTCACCTCAGTGGGGCATTTGCGAGCGGGATTTCTCACATTGGATAAATAAATAACTCTTTCACTTCATAAAAGGCATATGCGAACAAGATTTGTCATGTTTGATAAATAAACAATTATTTCACCTCAGACGGGAATTTGCGAGCAGGATTTCTCACATTGGATAAATACAAAATAACTTGTTCACTTCATAAAAGGCATATGCCAACAGGATTGGTCACGTTTGATAAATAAACAATTCTTTCACCTCAGTGGGGCATTTGCGAGCGGGATTTCTCACATTGGATGAATAAATAACTCTTTCACTTCATAAAAGGCATATGTGAGCAGAATTTGTCATGTTTGATAAGTAAACAATTATTTCACCTCAGTGGGGAATTTGCAAGCAGGATTTCTCACATTGGATAAATACAAAATAACTTGTTCATTTCATAAAAGGCATATGCAAGCAGGATTGGTCACGTTTCAGAAATAAACAATTCTTTCACCTCAGTGGGGAATTTGCAAGCAGGATTTCTCACATTGGATAAATACAAAATAACTTGTTCACTTCATAAAAAGCATATGCAAGCAGGATTGGTCACGTTTGATAAATAAACAATTCTTTTACCTCAGTGGGGCATTTGCGAGCAGGATTTCTCAAATTGATGAATAAATAACTCTTTCACTTCATAAAAGGCATATGCGAGCAGGATTGGTCATGTTTGATAAATAAACAATTATTTCACCTCAGTGGGGAATTTGCAAGCAGGATTTCTCACATTGGATAAATACAAAATAACTTGTTCACTGCATAAAAGGCAAATGCAAGCAGGATTGGTCACGTTTGATAAATAAACAATACTTTCACCTCAGTGGGGCATTTGCGAGCAGGATTTCTAACATTGTATGAATAAATTAATCTTTCTCTTCATAAAAGGCATATGCGAACAGGATTTGTTACGTATGATAAATAAACAATTATTTCACCTCAGTGGGGCATTTGCGAGTAGGATTTCTCACAATGGATAAATAAATAATTCTTTCACTTCATAAAAGGCATATGCAAGCAAGATTTGTCACATTTCATAAATAAACAATTATTTCACCTCAGTGGGGCATCTGCGAGCAGGATTTCTCACATTGGATAAATACAAAATAACTTGTTCATTCATAAAAGGCATATGCAAGTAGGATTGGTCACGTTTGATAAATAAACAATTCATTCACCTCAGTGAGGCATTTGCAAGCAGGATTTCTCACATTCGATAAATAAACAACTATTTCACTTCATAAAAGGCAATTGCGAGCAGGATTTGTCATGTGTGATAAAAAAAAAACAGTTCTTTCACCTCAGTGGGGCATTTGCGAGTGGGATTTCTCACATTTAATAAATAAATAACTATTTCACTTCATAAAATGCATATGCGAGCAGGATTTGTCATGTTTGATAAAAAAACAGTTCTTTCAATTCAGTGGGGCATTTGCAAGCGAGATTTCTCACATTGGATAAATAAATAACTCTTTCACTTCATAAAAGGCATATGGGAGCAGGATTGGCCACGTTTGATAAATAAAACATTCTTTCAAATAAGTGGGGCATTTGTGAGCAGGATTTCTCACATTTGATAAATAAATAACTCTTTCACATCATCAAAGGCATAAGCGAGCAGGATTTGTCACAGTTGATAAATAAACAATTCTTTCACCTCAGTGGGGAATTTGCGAGCAGGATTTCTCACATTGGATAAATAAATAACTCTTTCACTTCATAAAAGGCATATGCAAGCAGGATTGGTCACGTTTGATAAATAAAAGATTCTTTCAAAATAGTGGGGCATTTGTAGGCAGGATTTCTCACATTTGATAAATAAATAACTTGTTCACTTCATAAAAGGCATATGCGAGCAGGATTGGTCACGTTTGATAAATAAAAGATTCTTTCAAATAAGTGGGGCATTTGTGAGCAGGATTTCTCATTTGATGAATAAATAACTCTTTCACATCATACAATAAATAACTCTTTCACATCATAAAAGGCATAAGCGAGCAGAATTTGTCACAGTTGATAAATAAACAATTCTTTCACCTCAGTGGGGAATTTGCGAGGAGGATTTCTCACATTGAATAAATACAAAATAACTTGTTCAATTCATAAAAGGTATAGGCCAGCAGGATTGGTCATGTTTGATAAATAAACAATTCTTTCACCTCAGTGGGGCATTTGCGAGCAGGATTTCTCACAATGCATAAATAAATAATTATTTCACTTCATAAAAGGCATGTGCAAGCAGGATTTGTCACGTTTGATAAATAAACAATTCTTTCACCTCAGTGGGGCATTTGTGAGGAAGATTTCTACATTGGATAGATAAATAACTCTTACACTTCATAAAAGGCATCTGCGAGCAGGATTGGTCACGTTTGATAAATAAAAGATTCTTTCAAATAAGTGGGGCATTTGTGAGAAGGATTTCTCACATTTGATAAATAAATAACTCTTTCACTTCATAAAAGGCATATGCGAAAAAGATTCGTCATGTTTGATAAATAAACAATTATTTCACCTCAGACAGGAATTTGCGAGCAGGATTTCTCACATTGGATAAATACAAAATAACTTGTTCACTTCATAAAAGGCATATGCCACCAGGATTGGTCACTTTTGATAAATAAACAATTCTTTCACCTCAGTGGGGCATTTGCGAGCGGGATTTCTCACATTGGATGAATAAATAACTCTTTCACTTCATAAAAGGCATATGCGAGCAGGATTTGTCATGTTTGATAAGTAAACAATTATTTCACCTCAGTGGGGAATTTGCGAGCAGGATTTCTCACATTGGATAAATACAAAATAACTTGTTCACTTCATAAAAGGCATATGCAAGTAGGATTGGTCACGTTTGATACATAAACAATTCATTCACCTCAGTGGGGCATTTGCAGGCAGGATTTCTCACATTCGATAAATAAACAACTCTTTCACTTCATAAAAGGCAATTGCGAGCAGGATTTGTCATGTTTGATAAATAAAAACAGTTCTTTCACCTCAGTGGGGCATTTGCGAGTGAAATTTCTCACATTTAATAAATAAATAACTATTTCACTTCATAAAAGGCATATGCGAGCAGGATTTGTCATGTATGATAAAAAAACCGTTCTTTCAATTCAGTGGGGCATTTGCAAGCGAGATTTCTCACATTGGATAAATAAATAACTCTTTCACTTCATAAAAGGCATATGGGAGCAGGATTGGCCACGTTTGATAAATAAAAGATTCTTTCAAATAAGTGGGGCATTTGTGAGCAGGATTTCTCACATTTGATAAATAAATAACTCTTTCACATCATCAAAGGTATAAGCGAGCAGGATTTGTCACAGTTGATAAATAAACATTTCTTTCACCTCAGTGGGGAATTTGCGAGCAGGATTTCTCACATTGGATAAATAAATAACTCTTTCACTTCATAAAAGGCATATGCAAGCAGGATTGGTCACGGTTGATAAATAAAAGATTCTTTCAAAATAGTGGGGCATTTGTGAGCAGGATTTCTCACATTTGATAAATAAATAACTTGTTCACTTCATAAAAGGCATATGCGAACAAGATTTGTCATGTTTGATAAATAAACAATTATTTCACCTCAGACAGGAATTTGCGAGCAGGATTTCTCACATTGGATACATACATAACTTGTTCACTTCATAAAAGGCATATGCCAGCAGGATTGGTCACGTTTGATAAATAAACAATTCTTTCACCTCAGTGGGGCATTTGCGAGCGGGATTTCTCAGATTGGATGAATAAATAACTCTTTCACTTCATAAAAGGCATATGCGAGCAGGATTTGTCATGTTTGATAAGTAAACAATTATTTCACCTCAGTGGGGAATTTGCGAGCAGGATTTCTCACATTGGATAAATACAAAATAACTTTTTCATTTCATAAAAGGCATATACAAGCAGGATTGGTCACGTTTGATAAATAAACAATTATTTCACCTCAGTGGGGAATTTACAAGCAGGATTTCTCACATTGGATAAATACAAAATAACTTGTTCACTTCATAAAAGGCATATACAAGCAGGATTGGTCACCTTTGATAAATAAACAATTCTTTCACCTCAGTGGGGCATTTGCGAGCGGGATTTCTCACATTGGATGAATAAATAACTCTTTCACTTCATAAAAGGCATATGCGAGCAGAATTTGTCATGTTTGATAAGTAGACAATTATTTCACCTCAGTTTGGAATCTGCGAACAGGATTTCTCACATTGGATAAATACAAAATAACTTGTTCACTGCATAAAAGGCAAATGCAAGCAGGATTGGTCACGTTTGATAAATAAACAATACTTTCACCTCAGTGGGGCATTTGCGAGCAGGATTTCTAACATTGTATGAATAAATTAATCTTTCTCTTCATAAAAGGCATATGCGAACAGGATTTGTTACGTATGATAAATAAACAATTATTTCACCTCAGTGGGGCATTTGCGAGTAGGATTTCTCACAATGGATAAATAAATAATTCTTTCACTTCATAAAAGGCATATGCAAGCAAGATTTGTCACATTTCATAAATAAACAATTATTTCACCTCAGTGGGGCATCTGCGAGCAGGATTTCTCACATTGGATAAATACAAAATAACTTGTTCATTCATAAAAGGCATATGCAAGTAGGATTGGTCACGTTTGATAAATAAACAATTCATTCACCTCAGTGAGGCATTTGCAAGCAGGATTTCTCACATTCGATAAATAAACAACTATTTCACTTCATAAAAGGCAATTGCGAGCAGGATTTGTCATGTGTGATAAAAAAAAAACAGTTCTTTCACCTCAGTGGGGCATTTGCGAGTGGGATTTCTCACATTTAATAAATAAATAACTATTTCACTTCATAAAATGCATATGCGAGCAGGATTTGTCATGTTTGATAAAAAAACAGTTCTTTCAATTCAGTGGGGCATTTGCAAGCGAGATTTCTCACATTGGATAAATAAATAACTCTTTCACTTCATAAAAGGCATATGGGAGCAGGATTGGCCACGTTTGATAAATAAAACATTCTTTCAAATAAGTGGGGCATTTGTGAGCAGGATTTCTCACATTTGATAAATAAATAACTCTTTCACATCATCAAAGGCATAAGCGAGCAGGATTTGTCACAGTTGATAAATAAACAATTCTTTCACCTCAGTGGGGAATTTGCGAGCAGGATTTCTCACATTGGATAAATAAATAACTCTTTCACTTCATAAAAGGCATATGCAAGCAGGATTGGTCACGTTTGATAAATAAAAGATTCTTTCAAAATAGTGGGGCATTTGTAGGCAGGATTTCTCACATTTGATAAATAAATAACTTGTTCACTTCATAAAAGGCATATGCGAGCAGGATTGGTCACGTTTGATAAATAAAAGATTCTTTCAAATAAGTGGGGCATTTGCGCGCAGGATTTCTCATTTGATGAATAAATAACTCTTTCACATCATACAATAAATAACTCTTTCACATCATAAAAGGCATAAGCGAGCAGAATTTGTCACAGTTGATAAATAAACAATTCTTTCACCTCAGTGGGGAATTTGCGAGGAGGATTTCTCACATTGAATAAATACAAAATAACTTGTTCAATTCATAAAAGGTATAGGCCAGCAGGATTGGTCATGTTTGATAAATAAACAATTCTTTCACCTCAGTGGGGCATTTGCGAGCAGGATTTCTCACAATGCATAAATAAATAATTATTTCACTTCATAAAAGGCATGTGCAAGCAGGATTTGTCACGTTTGATAAATAAACAATTCTTTCACCTCAGTGGGGCATTTGTGAGGAAGATTTCTACATTGGATAGATATATAACTCTTACACTTCATAAAAGGCATCTGCGAGCAGGATTGGTCACGTTTGATAAATAAAAGATTCTTTCAAATAAGTGGGGCATTTGTGAGAAGGATTTCTCACATTTGATAAATAAATAACTCTTTCACTTCATAAAAGGCATATGCGAACAAGATTTGTCATGTTTGATAAATAAACAATTATTTCACCTCAGACAGGAATTTGCGAGCAGGATTTCTCACATTGGATAAATACAAAATAACTTGTTCACTTCATAAAAGGCATATGCCACCAGGATTGGTCACTTTTGATAAATAAACAATTCTTTCACCTCAGTGGGGCATTTGCGAGCGGGATTTCTCACATTGGATGAATAAATAACTCTTTCACTTCATAAAAGGCATATGCGAGCAGGATTTGTCATGTTTGATAAGTAAACAATTATTTCACCTCAGTGGGGAATTTGCGAGCAGGATTTCTCACATTGGATAAATACAAAATAACTTGTTCACTTCATAAAAGGCATATGCAAGTAGGATTGGTCACGTTTGATACATAAACAATTCATTCACCTCAGTGGGGCATTTGCAGGCAGGATTTCTCACATTCGATAAATAAACAACTCTTTCACTTCATAAAAGGCAATTGCGAGCAGGATTTGTCATGTTTGATAAATAAAAACAGTTCTTTCACCTCAGTGGGGCATTTGCGAGTGAAATTTCTCACATTTAATAAATAAATAACTATTTCACTTCATAAAAGGCATATGCGAGCAGGATTTGTCATGTATGATAAAAAAACAGTTCTTTCAATTCAGTGGGGCATTTGCAAGCGAGATTTCTCACATTGGATAAATAAATAACTCTTTCACTTCATAAAAGGCATATGGGAGCAGGATTGGCCACGTTTGATAAATAAAAGATTCTTTCAAATAAGTGGGGCATTTGTGAGCAGGATTTCTCACATTTGATAAATAAATAACTCTTTCACATCATCAAAGGCATAAGCGAGCAGGATTTGTCACAGTTGATAAATAAACATTTCTTTCACCTCAGTGGGGAATTTGCGAGCAGGATTTCTCACATTGGATAAATAAATAACTCTTTCACTTCATAAAAGGCATATGCAAGCAGGATTGGTCACGGTTGATAAATAAAAGATTCTTTCAAAATAGTGGAGCATTTGTGAGCAGGATTTCTCACATTTGATAAATAAATAACTTGTTCACTTCATAAAAGGCATATGCGAACAAGATTTGTCATGTTTGATAAATAAACAATTATTTCACCTCAGACAGGAATTTGCGAGCAGGATTTCTCACATTGGATACATACAAAATAACTTGTTCACTTCATAAAAGGCATATGCCAGCAGGATTGGTCACGTTTGATAAATAAACAATTCTTTCACCTCAGTGGGGCATTTGCGAGCGGGATTTCTCAGATTGGATGAATAAATAACTCTTTCACTTCATAAAAGGCATATGCGAGCAGGATTTGTCATGTTTGATAAGTAAACAATTATTTCACCTCAGTGGGGAATTTGCGAGCAGGATTTCTCACATTGGATAAAAACAAAATAACTTTTTCATTTCATAAAAGGCATATACAAGCAGGATTGGTCACGTTTGATAAATAAACAATTATTTCACCTCAGTGGGGAATTTACAAGCAGGATTTCTCACATTGGATAAATACAAAATAACTTGTTCACTTCATAAAAGGCATATACAAGCAGGATTGGTCACGTTTGATAAATAAACAATTCTTTCACCTCAGTGGGGCATTTGCGAGCGGGATTTCTCACATTGGATGAATAAATAACTCTTTCACTTCATAAAAGGCATATGCGAGCAGAATTTGTCATGTTTGATAAGTAGACAATTATTTCACCTCAGTTTGGAATCTGCGAACAGGATTTCTCACATTGGATAAATACAAAATAACTTGTTCACTTCATAAAAGGCATATGCAAGCAGGATTGGTCAGATTTGAGAAATAAACAATTATTTCACCTCAGTGGGGAATTTGAAAGCAGGATTTCTCACATTGGATAAATACAAAATAACTTGTTCACTTCATGAAAAGCATATGCAAGCAGGATTGGTCACGTTTGATAAATAAACAATTCTTTTACCTCAGTGGGGCATTTGCGAGCAGGATTTCTCAAATTGATGAATAAATAACTCTTTCACTTCATAAAAGGCATATGCGAGCAGGATTGGTCACGTTTGATAAATAAACAATTATTTCACCTCAGTGGGGAATTTGCAAGCAGGATTTCTCACATTGGATAAATACAAAATACCTTGTTCACTGCATAAAAGGCATATGCATGCAGGATTGGTCACGTTTGATAAATAAACAATACTTTCACCTCAGTGGGGCATTTGCGAGCAGGATTTCTAACATTGTATGAATAAATTAATCTTTCTCTTCATAAAAGGCATATGCGAACAGGATTTGTCACGTATGATAAAAAAACAATTATTTCACCTCAGTGGGGCATTTGCGAGTAGGATTTCTCACAATGGATAAATAAATAATTCTTTCACTTCATAAAAGGCATATGCAAGCAAGATTTGTCACATTTCATAAATAAACAATTATTTCACTTCAGTGGGGCATCTGCGAGCAGGATTTCTCACATTGGATAAATACAAAATAACTTGTTCATTCATAAAAGGCATATGCAAGTAGGATTAGTCACGTTTGATACATAAACAATTCATTCACCTCAGTGGGGCATTTGCAAGCAGGATTTCTCACATTCGATAAATAAACAACTCTTTCACTTCATAAAAGGCAATTGCGAGCAGGATTTGTCATGTTTGATAAAAAAACAGTTCTTTCACCTCAGTGGGGCATTTGCGAGTGGGATTTCTCACATTGGATAAATAAATAACTATTTCACTTCATAAAAGGCATATGCGAGCAGGATTTGTCATGTTTGATAAAAAAAACAGTTCTTTCAATTCAGTGGGGCATTTGCAAGCGAGATGTCTCACATTGGATAAATAAATAACTCTTTCACTTCATAAAAGGCATATGGGAGCAGGATTGGCCATGTTTGATAAATAAAAGATTCTTTCAAATAAGTGGGGCATTTGTGAGCAGGATTTCTCACATTTGATAAATAAATAACTTGTTCTCTTCATAAAAGGCATATGCGAGCAGGATTGGTCACGTTTGATAAATAAAAGATTCTTTCAAATAAGTGGGGCATTTGTGAGCAGGATTTCTCACATTTGATAAATAAATAACTCTTTCACATCATAAAAGGCATAAGCGAGCAGAATTTGTCACAGTTGATAAATAAACAATTCTTTCACCTCAGTGGGGAATTTGCGAGGAGGATTTCTCACATTGAATAAATACAAAATAACTTGTTCAATTCATAAAAGGTATATGCCAGCAGGATTGGTCATGTTTGATAAATAAACAATTCTTTCACCTCAGTGGGGCATTTGCGAGCAGGATTTCTCACAATGCATAAATAAATAATTCTTTCACTTCATAAAAGGCATGTGCAAGCAGGATTTGTCACGTTTGATAAATAAACAATGCTTTCACCTCAGTGGGGCATTTGTGAGCGAGATTTCTCACATTGGATAAATAAATAACTCTTACACTTCATAAAAGGCATATGCGAGCAGGATTGGTCACGTTTGATAAATAAAAGATTCTTTCAAATAAGTGGGGCATTTGTGAGAAGGATTTCTCACATTTGATAAATAAATAACTCTTTCACTTTATAAAAGGCATATGCGAACAAGATTTGTCATGTTTGATAAATAAACAATTATTTCACCTCAGACAGGAATTTGCGAGCAGGATTTCTCACATTGGATAAATACAAAATAACTTGTTCACTTCATAAAAGGCATATGCCAGCAGGATTGCTCACGTTTGATACATAAACAATTCATTCACCTCAGTGGGGCATTTGCAAGCAGGATTTCTCACATTCGATAAATAAACAACTCTTTCACTTCATAACAGGCAATTGCGAGCAGGATTTGTCATGTTTGATAAAAAAAAACAGTTCTTTCACCTCAGTGGGGCATTTGCGAGTGGGATTTCTCACATTTAATAAATAAATAACTATTTCACTTCATAAAAGGCATATGCGAGCAGGATTTGTCATGTTTGATAAAAAAACAGTTCTTTCAATTCAGTGGGGCATTTGCAAGCGAGATTTCTCACATTGGATAAATAAATAACTCTTTCACTTCATAAAAGGCATATGGGAGCAGGATTGGCCACGTTTGATAAATAAAAGATTCTGTCAAATAAGTGGGGCATTTGTGAGCAGGATTTCTCAAATTTTATAAATAAATAACTATTTCACATCATCAAAGGCATAAGCGAGCTGGATTTGTCACAGTTGATAAATAAACAATTCTTTCACCTCAGTGGGGAATTTGCGAGCAGGATTTCTCACATTGGATAAATAAATAACTCTTTCACTTCATAAAAGGCATATGCAAGCAGGATTGGTCACGTTTGATAAATAAAAGATTCTTTCAAAATAGTGGGGCATTTGTGAGCAGGATTTCTCACATTTGATAAATAAATAACTTGTTCACTTCATAAAAGGCATATGCGAACAAGATTTGTCATGTTTCATAAATAAACAATTATTTCACCTCAGACAGGAATTTGCGAGCAGGATTTCTCACATTGGATAAATACAAAATAACTTGTTCACTTCATAAAAGGCATATGCCAGCAGGATTGGTCACGTTTGATAAATAAACAATTCTTTCACCTCAGCGGGGCATTTGCGAGCGGGATTTCTCACATTGGATGAATAAATAACTCTTTCACTTCATAAAAGGCATATGCGAGCAGGATTTGTCATGTTTGATAAGTAAACAATTATTTCACCTCAGTGGGGAATTTGCGAGCAGGATTTCTCACATTGGATAAATACAAAATAACTTGTTCATTTCATAAAAGGCATATACAAGCAGGATTGGTCACGTTTGATAAATAAACAATTATTTCACCTCAGTGGGGAATTTACGAGCAGGATTTCTCACATTGGATAAATACAAAATAACTTGTTCACTTCATAAAAGGCATATACAAGCAGGATTGGTCACGTTTGATAAATAAACAATTCTTTCACCTCAGTGGGGCATTTGCGAGCGGGTTTTCTCACATTGGATGAATAGATAACTCTTTCACTTCATAAAAGGCATATGCAAGCAGAATTTGTCATGTTTGATAAGTAAACAATTATTTCACCTCAGTGGGGAATTTGCGAGCAGGATTTCTCACATTGGATAAATACAAAATAACTTGTTCATTTCATAAAAGGCATATGCAAGCAGGATTGGTCAGGTTTCAGAAATAAACAATTCTTTCACCTCATTGGGGCATTTGCGAGCAGGATTTCTCACATTGAATGAATAAATATCTCTTTCACTTCATAAAAGGCATATGCGAGCAGGATTTGTCACGTTTGATAAATAAACAATTATTTCACCTCAGTGGGGCATTTGCGAGTAGGATTTCTCACAATGGATAAATAAATAATTCTTTCACTTCATAAAAGGCATATGCAAGCAGGATTTGTCACGTTTCATAAATAAACAATTATTTCACCTCAGTGGGGCAGTTGCGAGCAGGATTTCTCACATTGGATAAATACAAAATAACCTGTTCAATTCATGAAAGTAATATGCCAGCAGGATTGGTCACGTTTGATAAATAAACAATTCGTTCACCTCAGTGGGGCATTTGCAAGCAGGATTTCTCACATTCGATAAATAAATAACTCTTTCACTTCATAAAAGGCATATGCGAGCAGGATTTGTCATGTTTGATTAAAAAAACTGTTCTTTCACCTCAGTGGGGAATTTGCGAGCAGGATTTCTCACATTGGATGAATACAAAATAACCTGTTCAATTCATAAAAGGCATATGCCAGCAGGATTGGTCACGTTTGATAAATAAACAATTTTTTCACCTCAGTGGGGCATTTGCAAGTAGGATTTCTCACAATGGATAAATACAAAATAAGGTTTTCCCTTCATAAAAGGCATATGCAAGCAGGATTGGTCACGTTTGATTAATAAACAATTATTTCACCTCAGTGGGCCATTTGCGAGCAGGATTTCTCACATTGGATGAATAAATAACTATTTCACTTCAGATAAGGCATATGTGAGCAGGATTTGTCACGTTTGATAAATAAACAATTATTTCACCTCAGTGGGGCATTTGCAAGTAGGATTTCTCACATTGGATAAATAAATAACTCTTTCACTTCATAAAAGGCATATGCGAGCAGGATTTGTCATGTTTGATAAGTAAACAATTATTTCACCTCAGTGGGGAATTTGTGAGCAGGATTTCTCACATTGGATAAATACAAAATAACTTGTTCACTTCATAAAAGGCATATGCAAGTAGGATTGGTCACGTTTGATACATAAACAATTCATTCACCTCAGTGGGGCATTTGCAAGCAGGATTTCTCACATTCGATAAATAAACAACTCTTTCACTTCATAAAAGGCAATTGCGAGCAGGATTTGTCATGTTTGATAAAAAAAAAACAGTTCTTTCACCTCAGTGGGGCATTTGCGAGTGGGATTTCTCACATTTAATAAATAAATAACTCTTTCACATCATCAAAGGCATAAGCGAGCAGGATTTGTCACAGGTGATAAATAAACAATTCTTTCACCTCAGTGGGGAATTTGCGAGCAGGATTTCTCACAATGGATAAATAAATAACTCTTTCACTTCATAAAAGGCATATGCCAGCAGGATTGGTCACGTTTGATAAATAAAAGATTCTTTCAAAATAGTGGGGCATTTGTGAGCAGGATTTCTCACATTTGATAAATAAATAACTTGTTCACTTCAGAAAAGGCATATGCGAACAAGATTTGTCATGTTTGATAAATAAACAATTATTTCACATCAGACAGGAATTTGCAAGCAGGATTTCTCACATTGGATAAATACAAAATAACTTGTTCACTTCATAAAAGGCATATGCCAGCAGGATTGGTCACGTTTGATAAATAAACAATTCGTTCACCTCAGTGGGGCATTTGCAAGCAGGATTTCTCACATTCGATAAATAAATAACTCTTTCACTTCATAAAAAGCATATGCGAGCAGGATTTGTCATGTTTGATTAAAAAAACTGTTCTTTCACCTCAGTGGGGCATTTGCGAGCAGGATTTCTCACATTGGATGAATACAAAATAACCTGTTCAATTCATAAAAGGCATATGCCAGCAGGATTGGTCACGTTTGATAAATAAACAATTTTTTCACCTCAGTGGGGCATTTGCAAGTAGGATTTCTCACAATGGATAAATACAAAATAAGGTTTTCCCTTCATAAAAGGCATATGCAAGCAGGATTGGTCACGTTTGATTAATAAACAATTCTTTCACCTCAGTGGGCCATTTGCGAGCAGGATTTCTCACATTGGATGAATAAATAACTATTTCACTTCAGATAAGGCATATGTGAGCAGGATTTGTCACGTTTGATAAATAAACAATTATTTCACCTCAGTGGGGCATTTGCGAGTAGGATTTCTCACATTGGATAAATAAATAACTCTTTCACTTCATAAAAGGCATATGCGAGCAGGATTGGTCACGTTTGATAAATAAGCAATTCTTTCAAATAAGTGGGGCATTTGTGAGCAGGATTTCTCACATTGGATAAATAAATAACTCTTTCACATCATAAAAGGCATAAGCGAGCAGGATTTGTCACAGTTTATAAATAAACAATTCTTTCACCTCAGTGGGGAATTTGCAAGCAGGATTTCTCACATTGGATAAATACAAAGGGCCGATTCATGGAACAAACGTGCGCAATCTATGCGCAAGCAGGCACAAGCGTGAAAAAACAGGCGCACTCGCACACGTGCGATTCATGGAAGTCCCTGCGCATGTTTCCCTCGGGATGTGCGCCAAACCCGTGCATGGCGCACACGTCACTGAAACATCCCGAACGGCATGCGCGACGCGCACAGTGAAAGCGCACAACCTCGGCGCACACACCAAAAAGGGGGCGGAACACGGGACGTAACGCGCGGAATGGGGAACAATGCGCGAAAATAAGGGCGTAACTGGGATGTACTGCTGGGAAGCAGACGGAACGCCCACACGCACGCGAACCACACGTATTCATGGAATTGAATAGGGCAAAGCCGCGCACGGCCGAAGACACGCACAGGCCTAAACACGTCCGCCACACGAAGGTAGCGGTAGCGTCCCTGCGCATCACAAAAGCGCCAATATACAGCAATGATGAATGTCCCATACTGCTATTGTGCCTGGGGTACGAGTGGGAGCGGGCTACGTGTATTACAGGGGTTCGCGTGAAGTTTTTCACGCGATCGGGCCTGGGGGAGCGGGCTACGTGTATTACAGGGGTTTGCGTGAAGTTTTTCACGCGATCGGGCCTGGGGGAGTGGGCTACGTGTATTACAGGGGTTCGTGTGAAGTTTTTCACGCGATCGGGCCTGGGGGAGCGGGCTACGTGTATTACAGGGGTTCGCGTGAAGTTTTTCACGCGAACGGGCCTGGGGGAGCGGGCTACCACTCACCGTCTGCCTTGCGTGTAGAAGAACGCGTAGCCAACACCCGCTGTGAAGTAATAGCGTGTGAACCCCAACGGCTGGAAAACACATGCACCACACCCCACGAAAAGCACGTACAGAGCAATGTAAAGGCACGTGGGATCTACAAGCCCTGCCAGGGAAACGCCCGTGCGCGAAACGTCAGAGACGCGCTTACGCACTAAGGGCCTTTGGTCCAATGAAATCGCGTATGTGTGCTGACGCGCTTGTGCGCTAAGGGCCTTTGGTCCAATGAAATCGCGTATGCGTGCTGACGCGCTTACGCGCTAAGGGCCAAAGGGTCGATTTACACGCAGACATGCAAGATTTTCACGTGCCAAATCACTCCGTATCAAGCTGGCCATGCGTAAGCACACGGAAGACCATGCTCCAGCCCAAAAGGCCGAATTACTGCCCCCCAGAGCCCCGAGCAGCCTCCCACGAGCCATCTGCTGCTGCCTGCCTGCCTGCCTGCCTGCTGCCACCGTGCTCTGCCATTTGGTGCCTGCACATCAGCCATCTGCAGGGGTCCATTTGCTGTGTCCACCCCTGCTGGAACAGAATACTCCCGACTGGGATACCATCGCTCCACAGCCCAGCCCCAGGACCCAGTTGCCCACCCACTCCTGCCTCTGGGGTTGCCATGTCGGGCACTGCACCATCTGGCACCACTGGCAACCCCCGGCCAGAGAGGCAGAGGGGCACCAGCTTCACTGCCACCGAAGTTGGTGTCCTGGTGGAGCAAGTACTGGGGCAATATGATGCCCTCTTCGGAAGTAAGCGCGCCAACAAGGAAGGACGGACTCAGATCTGGACGGACATCGTGACTGCCATCACCGCGGCGGGGGTGGCAGTCCGCGACTACCAACATGTCAAGAAGCGCTGGGATGACTCAGGCCCAGGACCCTCTTGTAGGCCCGGCACCTCGTGGAGGGGGGCCGGGGCCGCATGAGTACCATCCAGATGAGGGTCCTGGAACACATAGGCCCAGCGCTCCACGCCCAGATTCTTGAGAGGCAGACCCGTCTGGAGTTGAGCGGTAAGTGGCCAAGCATTGCTGTGTGAGACAGGGCATGTCGCAGTGTGCTGGTTGTCTGATACTTGCCTGTATGTGTGACAGGGACGTCATGCATGTGAGACCAGTAATGTGTGAACCACACGGTTGGTGCATGTGTTCAAATGCAACATGGGTTGCCCTATGCAGAATGGCCACATGAAAGCATGCCAGTCTCTGTTCCTGGACATGGGTGGGGGTGAGGGATGGGTGCTGATGCCATGTACATGTATGATGTCCATGTCTGTGTGTCTGACCTGCGTGTCTGTGACTTGGGAATGCCAGGGATGCATGACACATGTCTGTCGCAATGTTCAGGTTCACTGATGCAGCCTAGTCATCCTTGTACCCACTGTGTCTGTGGTGTACGAGGCCAGATGGATGAAACTAGGGTGAAGTGTGTGCATGTGATAGGCATGACCCATGATGCATGTGAGTTCCAAAACAACTGTGTATGTTTCAAGAATCCCTTGGACATGTATGCTAATGTCCATAGCATGCGCCATGCCTGTTACCGCATGTGTTTTACCTGCACTGACCCATGTGTTGTGGATGGACATGATGGAAGTGATCTTTGACAGTGCCACTCATCTGCTATTGCTTCCTGTCTAGGGGACCATTGTACAGTACCCTGATGCTTGTGTTCTATGTCTCCCTCTACACAGCGCCACGTGAAGAAGAGGGCGGAGACGGCTCTGTGGAGCAAAGCAGCGGGGATGCCCCCACGGCTGCAGCAGAAGGGGTGGGTGAGCCCCCAAAGGGGCTTGCAATGGCAGAAGACGGGGTGGAGCCATCCAGGTTGTTGGTTTCCACAGAGGAGGAGGAGGCCGCTACTGAGGCGCACAAGGGGCCTGGTGGGGGCATCCCTGCTGGTGCAAGTGTTGCAGTCCAGGGGCAGGGGCAGGAGGCAGCACAGGTCGCCGTGGAGGGGCCTGTGCATGTCACTGTCCCTGACACTGTGACTGCACCACCATGCACCAGCAGGGATGCCCCATCCCAGGCCCGTCCGCAGGTAGGGGGGATGTCCATGTCATCTGACTCCCCTCCACCTGCGGACGAGGGTACCCCTGGCCGTATGGAGAAGGTCCTGATTGGTGTCGCGTTGCGCACAGGCGCAATTCGTGATGAGGTGCGTGCTTCCTGGGAGGAGCATGCACGTCATCATGGTGAGCACCGTGCCGACGGGGCCCAGTTGGGATCGGCCATGGTCGGGGGGTTCCTACATGTGTCGGCCAATCTGGCGACCCTCTCCTCCTCTGTGGAGACTATGCACCAGTCGTTCTCCATGCCGTCTTCCGGCCCAGATGCCACCAGTGCCCCCTGTGGACCTGCCCCGACCAATGCAGCCAGCTCGGTGGGGATCCCATCCCTGGCACAGTCGGGAGTCAGAGGTCCAGCAGGGGTGGATACACCAGCAACTGGACCCCAGCAGATGGAGGATGTGACGGCATCATCGGGCAGGGCACGTGCACGACGGCGTCGGTGGATTCCATCAGCCTGGATGCCGTCGTGCTGGCACAGGCAGTTGGGTAGGAGGCAGCGGCAGGCTCGACGTGGGAGGCATCATGGCTCGAGGCCATCAACATCAGGGGTGCAGGCATCGGCCGGAGGGCAGGAGAACCCTGGAATGGGAGTGGCTTCCGTGTGGGAGCGGTTGGGCCAGCAGATAGGTGCGGAGCGGCAGCGGGCAGAGGAGGAACGCCTCACAATGGTCAGGGCGGAGAACTCCATGCGGAGGGCGCTGAGGCGGGCTGAGTGCCTCGAGGGTCTTCGCAGGGAGTTGGAGCTGGACACTGCTTTATCCCTGCGAGACTTCGGGGCCAGGGAACATGCCCGCCTCCAGGCCATTGAACAGGAGTTTGATGATGCCCTGGGCCATGACAAAATCCAGTGAGCCGTTGGACTAGCCCGCTGCCCTTGTAAATAGTTATGTAGTTAGTGTTAGGTTTCCTTTGTTTTTGCATTTTTTTGTGGACCTTTTGGACAATGGGCCACATTTTTGTATATAGTTTTTTTTTATTAGGTAGTGTTGTTAGATAGGTTTCATTTCTTTCGTTGGGATCATGGACCCTGGCTTGTTCATCTGTACATGGTTCACTGTTGGATTTTCTTTTCATTTTACAATTTACCCATGGAGCAATGGCTTTCAATTATAATTTCCCATTGGATTTTCTTTTGTGGACTGTGACTTTGGACACCATTCCTTTGGATTATGATTTTTGGTTTTGCATTTTTTCACGGACATGCTTCTTTTTATTTTTTTACATTCCCATTTCTGTTTGTTTATTTTTGATTCAATTCATGTTTCCTTTAATACATATTTTTTGATCAAACTTCAATGTGTAGTATCATCTCATTGGTTTCATGCATATCATGATATGGGTTTTGAGATTCACTGACACCCATTGGGTGTATGTGAGGGACATGTGTTCGTTTCCAAACTTGCAATTGGGGTTCAATCATGTTATTGCCATTTCTAAGTGGGTGGATGCAATACTCGGGTGGGTGTTTTGCATTTGGAGGCTGACCATAGGGACCAGGGATCTAGATTGTGATGACATGTTGGCTGGGGAAGATGAGTGGGGGCCTGCTGGCAGGTGCCACACAGTGCTGGGGGGTGGGGGTGCTGGGGAACATGAGTGGGACATGAGTGGGACATGAGTGGGGGCCTGCTGGCAGGTGCACCACAGTGCTGGGGGGTGGGGGTGCAGGGGAACATAAGTGGGACATGAGTGGCGGCCTGCTGGCAGGTGCCTCGCAATGCTGGGGTGTGGGGGTGCAGGGGAACATGAGTGGGACATGAGTGGGGGCCTGCTGGCAGGTGCCTAGCAATGCTGGGGGGTGGGGGTGCAGGGGGATATGAGTGGGACATGAGTGGGGGCCAGCTGGCAGGTGCCTCTCAAGGCTGGGGGGTGGGGGTGCAGGGGAACATGAGTGGGACATGAGTGGGGGCCTGCTGGCAGGTGCCTCGCAATGCTGGGGGGTGGGGGTCCAGGGGGACATGAGTGGGGGCCTGGTGGAGGGTGCCCCTGACTGGTGGGGGGTGGGGGCCTGGTGGAGGGTGCCCTGCACTGCTGGGGGGTGGGGGTGCTGGGAGACATGTGTGGGGGCCTGGTGGAGGGTGCCCCTGACTGGTGGGGGGTGGGGGTGCAGGGAGACAGGAGTGGGGGCCTGGTGGAGGGTGCCCCTGACTGGTGGGGGGTGGGGGCCTGGTGGAGGGTGCCCTGCACTGCTGGGGGGTGGGGGTGCTGGGAGACATGTGTGGGGGCCTGGTGGAGGGTGCCCCTGACTGGTGGGGGGTGGGGGTGCAGGGAGACAGGAGTGGGGGCCTGGTGGAGGGTGCCCCTGACTGGTGGGGGGTGGGGGCCTGGTGGAGGGTGCCCTGCACTGCTGGGGGGTGGGGGTACTGGGAAACATGCATTGTTGATCAGTAGTGCAAGGTGACATGTGGCTTGGCTGGGGGGCATGCCCATGGTGGATGGGTTGCCTGCGGGACATGAGCAGGGGTGCAGGGTAGTCCCCCGTGGTGTGGGCTGCCTGAAGGGGCCGTGGAGGTTGTAGAGCGAACACCTGGGAGGACCCACATGGCCAATTCACGTGTAGTACTCCCCAGAACCCCTGAAATACATGTACCCTGCTGAATTTGCGTGTGGAACTTCCCGCGCACCCCTAAAATACACGTACCCTGCTGAAATCGCGTGTGAAACTTCCCCCACACCCCTGAAATACACGTACCCTGCTGAAATTGCGTGTGAAACTTCCTGCGCACCCCAGTAATACACATACCCCACTCGCACAGGGCCAATCGCGTGTGGAACTTCCCGCGCACCCCTGAAATACATGTACCCTGCGGAAATCGCGTGTGAAACTTCCCACGCACCCCTGAAATACACGTACCCTGCTGAACTAGCATGTGAAACTTCCCGCTCACCCCAGTAATACACGTACCCCGCTCGCACAGGGCCAATCACGTGTGAAACTTCCCGCGCACCCCTGAAATACACGTACCCTGCTGAAATCGCGTGTGAAACTTCCCGCGCACCCCAGTAATACACGTACCCCGCTCGCACAGGGCCAATCGCGTGTGAAACTTCCTGCGCACTCCAGTAAAACACGTACCCAGCTGAAATCACGTGAGAAACTTCCCGCGCACCCCAGTGATACACGTAGCCCGCTTGCTGTGCTGGTACAGGGTTAGCGCAGCCTTTTGCACTGGATTGGGGATTTTGATGGCATTTCCCTGCGCAAGGGGCGTTCTTGGGGGCGTAACTGGCGATGCTGCAGGGTCGCTGCGCCACTGTGTGCCACGGCTGGTTTTGGTGGCTGGAATCCATAAATACACTGTGCCCGGAAATGTATTTTAGCGCTCGCGGCTGGCGCAGGGATTCACACGCGCACACAGTGCGCCAGCCGCGTGCGCCACTTGTGCGCTGAATTCTATGAATTACCCCCAAAATAACTTGTTCAATTCATAAAAGTCATATGCCAGCAGAGTTGGTCACGTTTGATAAATAAACAATTCTTTCACCTCAGTTGGGCATTTGCGAGCAGGATTTCTCACAATGGATAAATAAATAATTCTTTCACTTCATAAAAGGCATATGCAAGCAGGATTTGTCACGTTTGATAAATAAACAATTCTTTCACCTCAGTGGGGCATTTGCGAGCGGGATTTGTCAGATTGGATAAATACAAAATAACTTGTTCACTTCATAAAAGGCATATACCAGCAGGATTGGTCAGGTTTGATAACTAAACAATTTTTTCACCTTAGTGGGGCATTTGCGAGCGGGATTTCTCACATTGGAAGAATAAATAACTCTTTCACATTATAAAAGGCATATGCGAGCAGGATTTGTCATGTTTGATAAGTAAACAATTATTTCACCTGAGTGGGGAATTTGCGAACAGGATTTCTCACATTGGATAAATACAAAATAACTTGTTCACTTCATAAAAGGCATATGCAAGCAGGATTGGTCAGATTTGAGAAATAAACAATTATTTCACCTCAGTGGGGAATTTGCAAGCAGGATTTCTCACATTGGATGAATACAAAATAACTTGTTCACTTCATAAAACGCATATGCAAGCAGGATTGGTCACGTTTGATAAATAAACAATTCTTTTACCTCAGTGGGGCATTTGCAAGCAGGATTTCTCAAATTGATGAATAAATAACTCTTTCACTTCATAAAAGGCATATGCGAGCAGGATTGGTCACGTTTGATAAATAAACAATTATTTCACCTCAGTGGGGAATTTGCAAGCAGGATTTCTCACATTGGATAAATACAAAATAACTTGTTCACTGCATAAAAGGCATATGCAAGCAGGATTGGTCACGTTTGATAAATAAACAATACTTTCACCTTAGTGGGGCATTTGCAAGCAGGATTTCTAACATTGTATGAATAAATTAATCTTTCTCTTCATAAAAGGCATATGCAAGCAGGATTTGTCACGTATGATAAATAAACAATTATTTCACCTCAGTGGGGCATTTGCGAGCAGGATTTCTCACAATGGATAAATAAATAATTCTTTCACTTCATAAAAGGCATATGCAAGCAAGATTTGTCACATTTCATAAATAAACAATTATTTCACCTCAGTGGGGCATTTGCAAGCAGGATTTCTCACATTTAATAAATAAATAACTATTTCACTTCATAAAAGGCATATGCGAGCAGGATTTGTCATGTTTGATAAAAAAACAGTTCTTTCAATTCAGTGGGTCATTTGCAAGCGAAATTTCTCACATTGGATAAATAAATAACTCTTTCACTTCATAAAAGGCATATGGGAGCAGGATTGGCAACGTTTGATAAATAAAAGATTCTTTCAAATAAGTGGGGCATTTGTGAGCAGGATTTCTCACATTTGATAAATAAATAACTCTTTCACATCATAAAAGGCATAAGCGAGCAGGATTTGTCACAGTTGATAAATAAACAATTCTTTCAGCTCAGTGGGGAATTTGCGAGCAGGATTTCTCACATTGGATAAATAAATAACTCTTTCACTTCATAAAAGGCATATGCAAGCAGGATTGGTCACGTTTGATAAATAAAAGATTCTTTCAAATAAGTGGGGCATTTGTGAGCAGGATTTCTCACATTTGATAAATAAATAACTCTTTCACATCATAAAAGGCATAAGCGAGCAGAATTTGTCACAGTTGATAAATAAACAATTCTTTCACCTCAGTGGGGAATTTGCGAGCAGGATTTCTCACATTGAATAAATACAAAATAACTTGTTCAATTCATAAAAGGTATATGCCAGCAGGATTGGTCATGTTTGATAAATAAACAATTCTTTCACCTCAGTGGGGCATTTGCGAGCAGGATTTCTCACAATGCATAAATAAATAATTCTTTCACTTCATAAAAGGCATGTGCAAGCAGGATTTGTCACGTTTGATAAATAAACAATTCTTTCACCTCAGTGGGGCATTTGTGAGCGAGATTTCTCACATTGGATAAATAAATAACTCTTACACTTCATAAAAGGCATATGCGAGCAGGATTGGTCACGTTTGATAAATAAAAGATTCTTTCAAATAAGTGGGGTATTTGTGAGAAGGATTTCTCACATTTGATAAATAAATAACTCTTTCACTTCATAAAAGGCATATGCGAACAAGATTTGTCATGTTTGATAAATAAACAATTATTTCACCTCAGACAGGAATTTGCAAGCAGGATTTCTCACATTGGATAAATACAAAATAACTTGTTCACTTCATAAAAGGGATTGGTCACGTTTGATAAATAAACAATTCTTTCACCTCAGTGGGGCATTTGCGAGCGGGATTTCTCACATTGGATGAATAAATAACTCTTTCACTTCATAAAAGGCATATGCGAGCAGGATTTGTCATGTTTGATAAGTAAACAATTATTTCACCTCAGTGGGGAATTTGCGAGCAGATTTCTCACATTGGATAAATACAAAATAACTTGTTCACTTCATAAAAGGCATATGCAAGTAGGATTGGTCACGTTTGATACATAAACAATTCATTCACCTCAGTGGGGCATTTGCAAGCAGGATTTCTCACATTCGATAAATAAACAACTCTTTCACTTCATAAAAGGCAATTCCGAGCAGGATTTGTCATGTTTGATAAAAAAAAAACAGTTCTTTCACCTCAGTGGGGCATTTGCGAGTGGGATTTCTCACATTTAATAAATAAATAACTATTTCACTTCATAAAAGGCATATGCGAGCAGGATTTGTCATGTTTGATAAAAAAAACAGTTCTTTCAATTCAGTGGGGCATTTGCAAGCGAGATTTCTCACATTGGATAAATAAATAACTCTTTCACTTCATAAAAGGCATATGGGAGCAGGATTGGCCACGTTTGATAATTAAAAGATTCTTTCAAATAAGTGGGGCATTTGTGAGCAGGATTTCTCACATTTGATAAATAAATAACTCTTTCACATCATCAAAGGCATAAGCGAGCAGGATTTGTCACAGTTGATAAATAAACAATTCTTTCACCTCAGTGGGGAATTTGCGAGCAGGATTTCTCACATTGGATAAATAAATAACTCTTTCACTTCATAAAAGGCATATGCAAGCAGGATTGGTCACGTTTGATAAATAAAAGATTCTTTCAAAATAGTGGGGCATTTGTGAGCAGGATTTCTCACATTTGATAAATAAATAACTTGTTCACTTCATAAAAGGCATATGCGAGCAGGATTGGTCACGTTTGATAAATAAAAGATTCTTTCAAATAAGTGGGGCATTTGTGAGCAGGATTTCTCACATTTGATAAATAAATAACTCTTTCACATCATAAAAGGCATAAGCGAGCAGAATTTGTCACAGTTGATAAATAAACAATTCTTTCAACTCAGTGGGGAATTTGCGAGCAGGATTTCTCACATTGAATAAATACAAAATAACTTGTTCAATTCATAAAATGTATATGCCAGCAGGATTGTTCATGTTTGATAAATAAACAATTCTTTCACCTCAGTGGGGCATGTGCAAGCAGGATTTGTCACGTTTGATAAATAAACAATTGTTTCACCTCAGTTGGGCATTTGTGAGCGAGATTTCTCACATTGGATAAATAAATAACTCTTACACTTCATAAAAGGCATATGCGAGCAGGATTGGTCACGTTTGATAAATAAAAGATTCTTTCAAATAAGTGGGGCATTTGTGAGAAGGATTTCTCACATTGGATAAATAAATAACTCTTTCACTTCATAAAAGGCATATGCGAACAAGATTTGTCATGTTTGATAAATAAACAATTATTTCACCTCAGACAGGAATTTGCAAGCAGGATTTCTCACATTGGATAAATACAAAATAACTTGTTCACTTCATAAAAGGCATATGCCAGCAGGATTGGTCACGTTTGATAAATAAACAATTCTTTCACCTCAGTGGGGCATTTGCGAGCGGGATTTCTCACATTGGATGAATAAATAACTCTTTCACTTCATAAAAGGCATATGCGAGCAGGATTTGTCATGTTTGATAAGTAAACAATTATTTCACCTCAGTGGGGAATTTGCGAGCATGATTTCTCACATTGGATAAATACAAAATAACTTGTTCATTTCATAAAAGGCATATACAAGCAGGATTGGTCATGTTTGATAAATAAACAATTATTTCACCTCAGTGGGGAATTTACGAGTAGGATTTCTCACATTGGATAAATACAAAATAACTTGTTCACTTCATAAAAGGCATATGCAAGCAGGATTGGTCACGTTTGAGAAATAAACAATTCTTTCACCTCAGTGGGGCATTTGCGAGCAGGATTTCTCACATTGGATGAATAAATAACTCTTTCACTTCATAAAAGGCATATGCAAGCAGGATTTGTCATGTTTGATAAGTAAACAATTATTTCACCTCAGTGGGGAATTTGCGAGCATGATTTCTCACATTGGATAAATACAAAATAACTTGTTCATTTCATAAAAGGCATATACAAGCAGGATTGGTCACGTTTGATAAATAAACAATTATTTCACCCCAGTGGGGAATTTACGAGCAGGATTTCTCACATTGGATAAATACAAAATAACTTGTTCACTTCATAAAAGGCATATGCAAGCAGGATTGGTCACGTTTGAGAAATAAACAATTATTTTACCTTAGTGGGGCATTTGCGAGCAGGATTTCTCACATTGGATGAATAAATAACTCTTTCACTTCATAAAAGGCATATGCGAGCAGGATTGGTCACGTTTGATAAATAAAAGATTCTTTCAAATAAGTGGGGCATTTGTGAGCAGGATTTCTCACATTTGATAAATAAATAACTCTTTCAAATCATAAAAGGCATAAGCGAGCAGAATTTGTCACAGTTGATAAATAAACAATTCTTTCACCTCAGTGGGGAATTTGCGAGCAGGATTTCTCACATTGAATGAATACAAAATAACTTGTTCAATTCATAAAATGTATATGCCAGCAGGATTGTTCATGTTTGATAAATAAACAATTCTTTCACCTCAGTGGGGCATGTGCAAGCAGGATTTGTCACGTTTGATAAATAAACAATTCTTTCACCTCAGTTGGGCATTTGTGAGCGAGATTTCTCACATTGGATAAATAAATAACTCTTACACTTCATAAAAGGCATATGAGAGCAGGATTGGTCACGTTTGATAAATAAAAGATTCTTTCAAATAAGTGGGGCATTTGTGAGAAGGATTTCTCACATTGGATAAATAAATAACTCTTTCACTTCATAAAAGGCATATGCGAACAAGATTTGTCATGTTTGATAAATAAACAATTATTTCACCTCAGACAGGAATTTGCAAGCAGGATTTCTCACATTGGATAAATACAAAATAACTTGTTCACTTCATAAAAGGCATATGCCAGCAGGATTGGTCACGTTTGATAAATAAACAATTCTTTCACCTCAGTGGCGCATTTGCGAGCGGGATTTCTCACATTGGATGAATAAATAACTCTTTCACTTCATAAAAGGCATATGCGAGCAGGATTTGTCATGTTTGATAAGTAAACAATTATTTCACCTCAGTGGGGAATTTGCGAGCATGATTTCTCACATTGGATAAATACAAAATAACTTGTTCATTTCATAAAAGGCATATACAAGCAGGATTGGTCACGTTTGATAAATAAACAATTATTTCACCTCAGTGGGGAATTTACGAGCAGGATTTCTCACATTGAATAAATACAAAATAACTTGTTCACTTCATAAAAGGCATATGCAAGCAGGATTGGTCACGTTTGAGAAATAAACAATTATTTCACCTCAGTGGGGCATTTGCGAGCAGGATTTCTCACATTGGATGAATAAATAACTCTTTCACTTCATAAAAGGCATATGCGAGCAGGATTTGTCACGTTTGATAAATAAATAATTATTTCACCTCAGTGGGGCATTTGCGAGTAGGATTTCTCACAATGGATAAATAAATAATTCTTTCACTTCATAAAAGGCATATGCAAGCAGGATTTGTCACGTTTCATAAATAAACAATCATTTCACCTCAGTGGAGCAGTTGCGAGCAGAATTTCTCACATTGGATAAATACAAAATAACCTGTTCAAATCATAAAAGGCATATGCCAGCAGGATTGCTCACGTTTGATAAATAAACAATTCGTTCACCTCAGTCGGGCTTTTGCAAGCAGGATTTCTCACAATGGATAAATAAATAATTCTTTCACTTCATAAAAGGCATATGCAAGCAGGATTTGTCACGTTTCATAAATAAACAATTATTTCACCTCAGTGGGGCATTTGCAAGCAGGATTTCTCACATTGGATAAATACAAAATAACTTGTTCACTTCATAAAAGGCATATGCAAGCAGGATTGGTCACGTTTGATAAATACACAATTATGTCACCTCAGTGGGGCATTTGCGAGCAGGATTTCTCACATTGGATGAATAAATAACTCTTTCACTTCATAAAAGACATATGCGTGCAGGATTTGTCACGTTTGATAAATAAACAATTATTTCACCTGAGTGGGGCATTTGCGAGCAGGATTTCAAACATTGGATAAATACAAAATAACCTGTTCAATCCATAAAAGGCATATGCCAGCAGGATTGGTCACGTTTGATAAATAAACAATTCTTTCACCTCAGTGGGGCATTTGCAAGCAGGATTTCTCACAATGGATAAATACAAAATAACTTGTTCACTTCATAAAAGGCATATGCAAGTAGGATTGGTCACGTTTGATACATAAACAATTCATTCACCTCAGTGGGGCATTTGCAAGCAGGATTTCTCACATTCGATAAATAAACAACTCTTTCACTTCATAAAAGGCATATGCGAGCAGGATTTGTCATGTTTGTTAAAAAAAAAAAAAACGCTCTTTCACCTCAGTGGGGCATTTGCGAGCAAGATTTCTCACATTGGATAAATAAATAACTCTTTCACATCATAAAAGGCATAAGCGAGCAGGATTTGTCACAGTTGATAAATAAACAATTCTTTCAGCTCAGTGGGGAATTTGCGAGCAGGATTTCTCACATTGGATAAATAAATAACTCTTTCACTTCATAAAAGGCATATGCAAGCAGGATTGGTCACGTTTGATAAATAAAAGATTCTTTCAAATAAGTGGGGCATTTGTGAGCAGGATTTCTCACATTTGATAAATAAATAACTCTTTCACATCATAAAAGGCATAAGCGAGCAGAATTTGTCACAGTTGATAAATAAACAATTCTTTCACCTCAGTGGGGAATTTGCGAGCAGGATTTCTCACATTGAATAAATACAAAATAACTTGTTCAATTCATAAAAGGTATATGCCAGCAGGATTGGTCATGTTTGATAAATAAACAATTCTTTCACCTCAGTGGGGCATTTGCGAGCAGGATTTCTCACAATGCATAAATAAATAATTCTTTCACTTCATAAAAGGCATGTGCAAGCAGGATTTGTCACGTTTGATAAATAAACAATTCTTTCACCTCAGTGGGGCATTTGTGAGCGAGATTTCTCACATTGGATAAATAAATAACTCTTACACTTCATAAAAGGCATATGCGAGCAGGATTGGTCACGTTTGATAAATAAAAGATTCTTTCAAATAAGTGGGGTATTTGTGAGAAGGATTTCTCACATTTGATAAATAAATAACTCTTTCACTTCATAAAAGGCATATGCGAACAAGATTTGTCATGTTTGATAAATAAACAATTATTTCACCTCAGACAGGAATTTGCGAGCAGGATTTCTCACATTGGATAAATACAAAATAACTTGTTCACTTCATAAAAGGGATTGGTCACGTTTGATAAATAAACAATTCTTTCACCTCAGTGGGGCATTTGCGAGCGGGATTTCTCACATTGGATGAATAAATAACTCTTTCACTTCATAAAAGGCATATGCGAGCAGGATTTGTCATGTTTGATAAGTAAACAATTATTTCACCTCAGTGGGGAATTTGCGAGCAGATTTCTCACATTGGATAAATACAAAATAACTTGTTCATTTCATAAAAGGCATATACAAGCAGGATTGGTCACGTTTGATAAATAAACAATTATTTCACCTCAGTGGGGAATTTACGAGCAGGATTTCTCACATTGAATAAATACAAAATAACTTGTTCACTTCATAAAAGGCATATGCAAGCAGGATTGGTCACGTTTGAGAAATAAACAATTATTTCACCTCAGTGGGGCATTTGCGAGCAGGATTTCTCACATTGGATGAATAAATAACTCTTTCACTTCATAAAAGGCATATGCGAGCAGGATTTGTCACGTTTGATAAATAAATAATTATTTCACCTCAGTGGGGCATTTGCGAGTAGGATTTCTCACAATGGATAAATAAATAATTCTTTCACTTCATAAAAGGCATATGCAAGCAGGATTTGTCACGTTTCATAAATAAACAATCATTTCACCTCAGTGGAGCAGTTGCGAGCAGAATTTCTCACATTGGATAAATACAAAATAACCTGTTCAAATCATAAAAGGCATATGCCAGCAGGATTTCTCACATTTGATAAATAAATAACTCTTTCACATCATCAAAGGCATAAGCGAGCAGGATTTGTCACAGTTGATAAATAAACAATTCTTTCACCTCAGTGGGGAATTTGCGAGCAGGATTTCTCACATTGGATAAATAAATAACTCTTTCACTTCATAAAAGGCATATGCAAGCAGGATTGGTCACGTTTGATAAATAAAAGATTCTTTCAAAATAGTGGGGCATTTGTGAGCAGGATTTCTCACATTTGATAAATAAATAACTTGTTCACTTCATAAAAGGCATATGCGAGCAGGATTGGTCACGTTTGATAAATAAAAGATTCTTTCAAATAAGTGGGGCATTTGTGAGCAGGATTTCTCACATTTGATAAATAAATAACTCTTTCACATCATAAAAGGCATAAGCGAGCAGAATTTGTCACAGTTGATAAATAAACAATTCTTTCAACTCAGTGGGGAATTTGCGAGCAGGATTTCTCACATTGAATAAATACAAAATAACTTGTTCAATTCATAAAATGTATATGCCAGCAGGATTGTTCATGTTTGATAAATAAACAATTCTTTCACCTCAGTGGGGCATGTGCAAGCAGGATTTGTCACGTTTGATAAATAAACAATTGTTTCACCTCAGTTGGGCATTTGTGAGCGAGATTTCTCACATTGGATAAATAAATAACTCTTACACTTCATAAAAGGCATATGCGAGCAGGATTGGTCACGTTTGATAAATAAAAGATTCTTTCAAATAAGTGGGGCATTTGTGAGAAGGATTTCTCACATTGGATAAATAAATAACTCTTTCACTTCATAAAAGGCATATGCGAACAAGATTTGTCATGTTTGATAAATAAACAATTATTTCACCTCAGACAGGAATTTGCAAGCAGGATTTCTCACATTGGATAAATACAAAATAACTTGTTCACTTCATAAAAGGCATATGCCAGCAGGATTGGTCACGTTTGATAAATAAACAATTCTTTCACCTCAGTGGGGCATTTGCGAGCGGGATTTCTCACATTGGATGAATAAATAACTCTTTCACTTCATAAAAGGCATATGCGAGCAGGATTTGTCATGTTTGATAAGTAAACAATTATTTCACCTCAGTGGGGAATTTGCGAGCATGATTTCTCACATTGGATAAATACAAAATAACTTGTTCATTTCATAAAAGGCATATACAAGCAGGATTGGTCACGTTTGATAAATAAACAATTATTTCACCTCAGTGGGGAATTTACGAGTAGGATTTCTCACATTGGATAAATACAAAATAACTTGTTCACTTCATAAAAGGCATATGCAAGCAGGATTGGTCACGTTTGAGAAATAAACAATTCTTTCACCTCAGTGGGGCATTTGCGAGCAGGATTTCTCACATTGGATGAATAAATAACTCTTTCACTTCATAAAAGGCATATGCAAGCAGGATTTGTCATGTTTGATAAGTAAACAATTATTTCACCTCAGTGGGGAATTTGCGAGCATGATTTCTCACATTGGATAAATACAAAATAACTTGTTCATTTCATAAAAGGCATATACAAGCAGGATTGGTCACGTTTGATAAATAAACAATTATTTCACCCCAGTGGGGAATTTACGAGCAGGATTTCTCACATTGGATAAATACAAAATAACTTGTTCACTTCATAAAAGGCATATGCAAGCAGGATTGGTCACGTTTGAGAAATAAACAATTATTTTACCTTAGTGGGGCATTTGCGAGCAGGATTTCTCACATTGGATGAATAAATAACTCTTTCACTTCATAAAAGGCATATGCGAGCAGGATTGGTCACGTTTGATAAATAAAAGATTCTTTCAAATAAGTGGGGCATTTGTGAGCAGGATTTCTCACATTTGATAAATAAATAACTCTTTCAAATCATAAAAGGCATAAGCGAGCAGAATTTGTCACAGTTGATAAATAAACAATTCTTTCACCTCAGTGGGGAATTTGCGAGCAGGATTTCTCACATTGAATGAATACAAAATAACTTGTTCAATTCATAAAATGTATATGCCAGCAGGATTGTTCATGTTTGATAAATAAACAATTCTTTCACCTCAGTGGGGCATGTGCAAGCAGGATTTGTCACGTTTGATAAATAAACAATTCTTTCACCTCAGTTGGGCATTTGTGAGCGAGATTTCTCACATTGGATAAATAAATAACTCTTACACTTCATAAAAGGCATATGAGAGCAGGATTGGTCACGTTTGATAAATAAAAGATTCTTTCAAATAAGTGGGGCATTTGTGAGAAGGATTTCTCACATTGGATAAATAAATAACTCTTTCACTTCATAAAAGGCATATGCGAACAAGATTTGTCATGTTTGATAAATAAACAATTATTTCACCTCAGACAGGAATTTGCAAGCAGGATTTCTCACATTGGATAAATACAAAATAACTTGTTCACTTCATAAAAGGCATATGCCAGCAGGATTGGTCACGTTTGATAAATAAACAATTCTTTCACCTCAGTGGCGCATTTGCGAGCGGGATTTCTCACATTGGATGAATAAATAACTCTTTCACTTCATAAAAGGCATATGCGAGCAGGATTTGTCATGTTTGATAAGTAAACAATTATTTCACCTCAGTGGGGAATTTGCGAGCATGATTTCTCACATTGGATAAATACAAAATAACTTGTTCATTTCATAAAAGGCATATACAAGCAGGATTGGTCACGTTTGATAAATAAACAATTATTTCACCTCAGTGGGGAATTTACGAGCAGGATTTCTCACATTGAATAAATACAAAATAACTTGTTCACTTCATAAAAGGCATATGCAAGCAGGATTGGTCACGTTTGAGAAATAAACAATTATTTCACCTCAGTGGGGCATTTGCGAGCAGGATTTCTCACATTGGATGAATAAATAACTCTTTCACTTCATAAAAGGCATATGCGAGCAGGATTTGTCACGTTTGATAAATAAATAATTATTTCACCTCAGTGGGGCATTTGCGAGTAGGATTTCTCACAATGGATAAATAAATAATTCTTTCACTTCATAAAAGGCATATGCAAGCAGGATTTGTCACGTTTCATAAATAAACAATCATTTCACCTCAGTGGAGCAGTTGCGAGCAGAATTTCTCACATTGGATAAATACAAAATAACCTGTTCAAATCATAAAAGGCATATGCCAGCAGGATTGCTCACGTTTGATAAATAAACAATTCGTTCACCTCAGTCGGGCTTTTGCAAGCAGGATTTCTCACAATGGATAAATAAATAATTCTTTCACTTCATAAAAGGCATATGCAAGCAGGATTTGTCACGTTTCATAAATAAACAATTATTTCACCTCAGTGGGGCATTTGCAAGCAGGATTTCTCACATTGGATAAATACAAAATAACTTGTTCACTTCATAAAAGGCATATGCAAGCAGGATTGGTCACGTTTGATAAATACACAATTATGTCACCTCAGTGGGGCATTTGCGAGCAGGATTTCTCACATTGGATGAATAAATAACTCTTTCACTTCATAAAAGACATATGCGTGCAGGATTTGTCACGTTTGATAAATAAACAATTATTTCACCTGAGTGGGGCATTTGCGAGCAGGATTTCAAACATTGGATAAATACAAAATAACCTGTTCAATCCATAAAAGGCATATGCCAGCAGGATTGGTCACGTTTGATAAATAAACAATTCTTTCACCTCAGTGGGGCATTTGCAAGCAGGATTTCTCACAATGGATAAATACAAAATAACTTGTTCACTTCATAAAAGGCATATGCAAGTAGGATTGGTCACGTTTGATACATAAACAATTCATTCACCTCAGTGGGGCATTTGCAAGCAGGATTTCTCACATTCGATAAATAAACAACTCTTTCACTTCATAAAAGGCATATGCGAGCAGGATTTGTCATGTTTGTTAAAAAAAAAAAAAACGCTCTTTCACCTCAGTGGGGCATTTGCGAGCAAGATTTCTCACATTGGATAAATAAATAACTCTTTCACATCATAAAAGGCATAAGCGAGCAGGATTTGTCACAGTTGATAAATAAACAATTCTTTCAGCTCAGTGGGGAATTTGCGAGCAGGATTTCTCACATTGGATAAATAAATAACTCTTTCACTTCATAAAAGGCATATGCAAGCAGGATTGGTCACGTTTGATAAATAAAAGATTCTTTCAAATAAGTGGGGCATTTGTGAGCAGGATTTCTCACATTTGATAAATAAATAACTCTTTCACATCATAAAAGGCATAAGCGAGCAGAATTTGTCACAGTTGATAAATAAACAATTCTTTCACCTCAGTGGGGAATTTGCGAGCAGGATTTCTCACATTGAATAAATACAAAATAACTTGTTCAATTCATAAAAGGTATATGCCAGCAGGATTGGTCATGTTTGATAAATAAACAATTCTTTCACCTCAGTGGGGCATTTGCGAGCAGGATTTCTCACAATGCATAAATAAATAATTCTTTCACTTCATAAAAGGCATGTGCAAGCAGGATTTGTCACGTTTGATAAATAAACAATTCTTTCACCTCAGTGGGGCATTTGTGAGCGAGATTTCTCACATTGGATAAATAAATAACTCTTACACTTCATAAAAGGCATATGCGAGCAGGATTGGTCACGTTTGATAAATAAAAGATTCTTTCAAATAAGTGGGGTATTTGTGAGAAGGATTTCTCACATTTGATAAATAAATAACTCTTTCACTTCATAAAAGGCATATGCGAACAAGATTTGTCATGTTTGATAAATAAACAATTATTTCACCTCAGACAGGAATTTGCGAGCAGGATTTCTCACATTGGATAAATACAAAATAACTTGTTCACTTCATAAAAGGGATTGGTCACGTTTGATAAATAAACAATTCTTTCACCTCAGTGGGGCATTTGCGAGCGGGATTTCTCACATTGGATGAATAAATAACTCTTTCACTTCATAAAAGGCATATGCGAGCAGGATTTGTCATGTTTGATAAGTAAACAATTATTTCACCTCAGTGGGGAATTTGCGAGCAGATTTCTCACATTGGATAAATACAAAATAACTTGTTCACTTCATAAAAGGCATATGCAAGTAGGATTGGTCACGTTTGATACATAAACAATTCATTCACCTCAGTGGGGCATTTGCAAGCAGGATTTCTCACATTCGATAAATAAACAACTCTTTCACTTCATAAAAGGCAATTCCGAGCAGGATTTGTCATGTTTGATAAAAAAAAAACAGTTCTTTCACCTCAGTGGGGCATTTGCGAGTGGGATTTCTCACATTTAATAAATAAATAACTATTTCACTTCATAAAAGGCATATGCGAGCAGGATTTGTCATGTTTGATAAAAAAAACAGTTCTTTCAATTCAGTGGGGCATTTGCAAGCGAGATTTCTCACATTGGATAAATAAATAACTCTTTCACTTCATAAAAGGCATATGGGAGCAGGATTGGCCACGTTTGATAATTAAAAGATTCTTTCAAATAAGTGGGGCATTTGTGAGCAGGATTTCTCACATTTGATAAATAAATAACTCTTTCACATCATCAAAGGCATAAGCGAGCAGGATTTGTCACAGTTGATAAATAAACAATTCTTTCACCTCAGTGGGGAATTTGCGAGCAGGATTTCTCACATTGGATAAATAAATAACTCTTTCACTTCATAAAAGGCATATGCAAGCAGGATTGGTCACGTTTGATAAATAAAAGATTCTTTCAAAATAGTGGGGCATTTGTGAGCAGGATTTCTCACATTTGATAAATAAATAACTTGTTCACTTCATAAAAGGCATATGCGAGCAGGATTGGTCACGTTTGATAAATAAAAGATTCTTTCAAATAAGTGGGGCATTTGTGAGCAGGATTTCTCACATTTGATAAATAAATAACTCTTTCACATCATAAAAGGCATAAGCGAGCAGAATTTGTCACAGTTGATAAATAAACAATTCTTTCAACTCAGTGGGGAATTTGCGAGCAGGATTTCTCACATTGAATAAATACAAAATAACTTGTTCAATTCATAAAATGTATATGCCAGCAGGATTGTTCATGTTTGATAAATAAACAATTCTTTCACCTCAGTGGGGCATGTGCAAGCAGGATTTGTCACGTTTGATAAATAAACAATTGTTTCACCTCAGTTGGGCATTTGTGAGCGAGATTTCTCACATTGGATAAATAAATAACTCTTACACTTCATAAAAGGCATATGCGAGCAGGATTGGTCACGTTTGATAAATAAAAGATTCTTTCAAATAAGTGGGGCATTTGTGAGAAGGATTTCTCACATTGGATAAATAAATAACTCTTTCACTTCATAAAAGGCATATGCGAACAAGATTTGTCATGTTTGATAAATAAACAATTATTTCACCTCAGACAGGAATTTGCAAGCAGGATTTCTCACATTGGATGAATACAAAATAACTTGTTCACTTCATAAAAGGCATATGCCAGCAGGATTGGTCACGTTTGATAAATAAACAATTCTTTCACCTCAGTGGGTCATTTGCGAGCGGGATTTCTCACATTGGATGAATAAATAACTCTTTCACTTCATAAAAGGCATATGCGAGCAGGATTTGTCATGTTTGATAAGTAAACAATTATTTCACCTCAGTGGGGAATTTGCGAGCATGATTTCTCACATTGGATAAATACAAAATAACTTGTTCATTTCATAAAAGGCATATACAAGCAGGATTGGTCACGTTTGATAAATAAACAATTATTTCACCTCAGTGGGGAATTTACGAGTAGGATTTCTCACATTGGATAAATACAAAATAACTTGTTCACTTCATAAAAGGCATATGCAAGCAGGATTGGTCACGTTTGAGAAATAAACAATTCTTTCACCTCAGTGGGGCATTTGCGAGCAGGATTTCTCACATTGGATGAATAAATAACTCTTTCACTTCATAAAAGGCATATGCAAGCAGGATTTGTCATGTTTGATAAGTAAACAATTATTTCACCTCAGTGGGGAATTTGCGAGCATGATTTCTCACATTGGATAAATACAAAATAACTTGTTCATTTCATAAAAGGCATATACAAGCAGGATTGGTCACGTTTGATAAATAAACAATTATTTCACCCCAGTGGGGAATTTACGAGCAGGATTTCTCACATTGGATAAATACAAAATAACTTGTTCACTTCATAAAAGGCATATGCAAGCAGGATTGGTCACGTTTGAGAAATAAACAATTATTTTACCTTAGTGGGGCATTTGCGAGCAGGATTTCTCACATTGGATGAATAAATAACTCTTTCACTTCATAAAAGGCATATGCGAGCAGGATTGGTCACGTTTGATAAATAAAAGATTCTTTCAAATAAGTGGGGCATTTGTGAGCAGGATTTCTCACATTTGATAAATAAATAACTCTTTCAAATCATTAAAGGCATAAGCGAGCAGAATTTGTCACAGTTGATAAATAAACAATTCTTTCACCTCAGTGGGGAATTTGTGAGCAGGATTTCTCACATTGAATGAATACAAAATAACTTGTTCAATTCATAAAATGTATATGCCAGCAGGATTGTTCATGTTTGATAAATAAACAATTCTTTCACCTCAGTGGGGCATGTGCAAGCAGGATTTGTCACGTTTGATAAATAAACAATTCTTTCACCTCAGTTGGGCATTTGTGAGCGAGATTTCTCACATTGGATAAATAAATAACTCTTACACTTCATAAAAGGCATATGAGAGCAGGATTGGTCACGTTTGATAAATAAAAGATTCTTTCAAATAAGTGGGGCATTTGTGAGAAGGATTTCTCACATTGGATAAATAAATAACTCTTTCACTTCATAAAAGGCATATGCGAACAAGATTTGTCATGTTTGATAAATAAACAATTATTTCACCTCAGACAGGAATTTGCAAGCAGGATTTCTCACATTGGATAAATACAAAATAACTTGTTCACTTCATAAAAGGCATATGCCAGCAGGATTGGTCACGTTTGATAAATAAACAATTCTTTCACCTCAGTGGCGCATTTGCGAGCGGGATTTCTCACATTGGATGAATAAATAACTCTTTCACTTCATAAAAGGCATATGCGAGCAGGATTTGTCATGTTTGATAAGTAAACAATTATTTCACCTCAGTGGGGAATTTGCGAGCATGATTTCTCACATTGGATAAATACAAAATAACTTGTTCATTTCATAAAAGGCATATACAAGCAGGATTGGTCACGTTTGATAAATAAACAATTATTTCACCTCAGTGGGGAATTTACGAGCAGGATTTCTCACATTGAATAAATACAAAATAACTTGTTCACTTCATAAAAGGCATATGCAAGCAGGATTGGTCACGTTTGAGAAATAAACAATTATTTCACCTCAGTGGGGCATTTGCGAGCAGGATTTCTCACATTGGATGAATAAATAACTCTTTCACTTCATAAAAGGCATATGCGAGCAGGATTTGTCACGTTTGATAAATAAATAATTATTTCACCTCAGTGGGGCATTTGCGAGTAGGATTTCTCACAATGGATAAATAAATAATTCTTTCACTTCATAAAAGGCATATGCAAGCAGGATTTGTCACGTTTCATAAATAAACAATCATTTCACCTCAGTGGAGCAGTTGCGAGCAGAATTTCTCACATTGGATAAATACAAAATAACCTGTTCAAATCATAAAAGGCATATGCCAGCAGGATTGCTCACGTTTGATAAATAAACAATTCGTTCACCTCAGTCGGGCTTTTGCAAGCAGGATTTCTCACAATGGATAAATAAATAATTCTTTCACTTCATAAAAGGCATATGCAAGCAGGATTTGTCACGTTTCATAAATAAACAATTATTTCACCTCAGTGGGGCATTTGCAAGCAGGATTTCTCACATTGGATAAATACAAAATAACTTGTTCACTTCATAAAAGGCATATGCAAGCAGGATTGGTCACGTTTGATAAATACACAATTATGTCACCTCAGTGGGGCATTTGCGAGCAGGATTTCTCACATTGGATGAATAAATAACTCTTTCACTTCATAAAAGACATATGCGTGCAGGATTTGTCACGTTTGATAAATAAACAATTATTTCACCTGAGTGGGGCATTTGCGAGCAGGATTTCAAACATTGGATAAATACAAAATAACCTGTTCAATCCATAAAAGGCATATGCCAGCAGGATTGGTCACGTTTGATAAATAAACAATTCTTTCACCTCAGTGGGGCATTTGCAAGCAGGATTTCTCACAATGGATAAATACAAAATAACTTGTTCACTTCATAAAAGGCATATGCAAGTAGGATTGGTCACGTTTGATACATAAACAATTCATTCACCTCAGTGGGGCATTTGCAAGCAGGATTTCTCACATTCGATAAATAAACAACTCTTTCACTTCATAAAAGGCATATGCGAGCAGGATTTGTCATGTTTGTTAAAAAAAAAAAAAACGCTCTTTCACCTCAGTGGGGCATTTGCGAGCAAGATTTCTCACATTGGATAAATAAATAACTCTTTCACTTCGTAAAAAAGGCATATGCGAGCAGGATTGGTCACGTTTGATAAATGAAAGATTCTTTCAAATAAGTGGGGCATTTGTGAGCAGGATTTCTCACATTTGATAAATAAATAACTCATTCACATCATAAAAGGCATAAGCAAACAGAATTTGTCACAGTTGATAAATAAACAATTCTTTCACCTCAGTTGGGAATTTGCGAGCAGGATTTCTCACATTGAATAAATACAAAATAACCTGTTCAATTCATAAAAGGCATATGCCAGCAGGATTGGCCATGTTTGATAAATAAACAATTATTTCACCTCAGTGGGGCATTTGCGAGCAGGATTTCTGACAATGCATAAATAAATAATTCTTTCACTTCATAAATGACATATGCAAGCAGGATTTGTCACGTTTGATGAATAAACAATTATTTCACCTCAGACGGGAATTTGCAAGCAGGATTTCTCACATTGGATAAATACAAAATAACTTGTTCACTTCATAAAAGGCATATGCCAGCAGGATTGGTCACGTTTGATAAATAAACAATTCTTTCACCTCAGTGGGGCATTTGTGAGCAGGATTTCTCACATTGGATAAATACAAAATAAATTGTTCATTTCATAAAAGGCATATGCATGCAGGATTGGTCACGTTTGATAAATAAACAATTATTTCACCTCAGTGGGGAATTTACGAGCAGGAATTCGCACATTGGATAAATACAAAATAACTTGTTCACTTCATAAAAGGCATATGCAAGCAGGATTGGTCATGTTTGATAAATAAACAATTATTTCACCTCAGTGGGGCATTTGCGAGTAGGATTTCTCACATTGGATAAATACAAAATAACCTGTTCAATTCATAAAAGGCATATGCCAGGAGGATTGGTCATGTTTGATACATAAACAATTCATTCACCTCAGTGGGGCATTTGCAAGCAGGATTTCTCACATTCGATAAATAAACAACTCTTTCACTTCATAAAAGGCATATGCGAGCAGGATTTGTCATGTTTGTTAAAAAAAAAAAAACGCTCTTTCACCTCAGTGGGGCATTTGCGAGCAAGATTTCTCACATTGGATAAATAAATAACTCTTTCACTTCATAAAAGGCATATGCGAGCAGGATTGGTCACGTTTGATAAATGAAAGATTCTTTCAAATAAGTGGGGCATTTGTGAGCAGGATTTCTCACATTTGATAAATAAATAACTCATTCACATCATAAAAGGCATAAGCGAACAGAATTTGTCACAGTTGATAAATAAACAATTCTTTCACCTCAGTGGGGAATTTGCGAGCAGGATTTCTCACATTGAATAAATACAAAATAACTTGTTCAATTCATAAAAGGCATATGCCAGCAGGATTGGCCATGTTTGATAAATAAACAATTATTTCACCTCAGTGGGGCATTTGCGAGCAGGATTTCTGACAATGCATAAATAAATAATTCTTTCACTTCATAAAAGGCATATGCAAGCAGGATTTGTCACGTTTGATGAATAAACAATTATTTCACCTCAGACGGGAATTTGCAAGCAGGATTTCTCACATTGGATAAATACAAAATAACTTGTTCACTTCATAAAAGGCATATGCCAGCAGGATTGGTCACGTTTGATAAATAAACAATTCTTTCACCTCAGTGGGGCATTTGTGAGCGGGATTTCTCACATTGGATGAATAAATAACTCTTTCACTTCATTAAAGACATATGCAAGCAGGATTTGTCATGTTTGATAAGTAAACAATTATTTCACCTCAGTGGGGAATTTGCGAGCAGGATTTCTCACATTGGATAAATACAAAATAAATTGTTCATTTCATAAAAGGCATATGCATGCAGGATCGGTCACGTTTGATAAATAAACAATTATTTCACCTCAGTGGGGAATTTACGAGCAGGAATTCGCACATTGGATAAATACAAAATAACTTGTTCACTTCATAAAAGGCATATGCAAGCAGGATTGGTCATGTTTGATAAATAAACAATTATTTCACCTCAGTGGGGCATTTGCGAGTAGGATTTCTCACATTGGATAAATACAAAATAACCTGTTCAATTCATAAAAGGCATATGCCAACAGGATTGGTCATGTTTGATAAATAAACAATTTGTTCACCTCAGTGGGGCATTTGCAAGCAGGATCTCTCACAATGGATAAATAAATAATTATTTCACTTCATAAAAGGCCTATGCAAGCAGGATGTGTCACGTTTTATAAATAAACAATTATTTCACCTCAGTTGCAAGCATGATTTCTCACATTGGATAAATACAAAATAACTTGTTCACTTCATAAAAGGCATATGCAAGCAGGATTGGTCACGTTGCAAGCATGATTTCTCACATTGGATAAATACAAAATAACTTGTTCACTTCATAAAAGGCATATGCAAGCAGGATTGGTCACGTTTGATAAATTAACAATTTGTTCACCTCAGTGGGGCATTTGCAAGCAGGATTTCTCACTTTCGATAAATAAATAACTCTTTCACTTCATTAAAGGCATATGCGAGCAGGATTTGTTATGTTTGATTAAAAAAACTGTTCTTTCACCTCAGTGGGGCATTTGCGAGCAGGATTTCTCACATTGGATGAATAAATAACTCTTTCACTTCATAAAAGGCATATGCGAGCAGGATTTGTCATGTTTGATAAATAAACAATTATTTCACCTCAGTGGGGAATTTGCGAGCAGGATTTCTCACATTGGATAAATACAAAATAAGGTGTTCCCTTCATAAAAGGCATATGCAAGCAGGATTGGTCACGTTTGATAAATAAACAATTCTATCACCTCAGTGGGGAATTTGCGAGCAGGATTATTCACATTGGATGAATAAATAACTCTTTCACTTCATAAAAGGCATATGCGAGCAGGATTTGTCACGTTTGATAAATAAACAATTATTTCACCTGAGTGGGGCATTTGCGAGTAGAATTTCTCACATTTGATAAATAAATAACTCTGTCAGTTCATAAAAGGCATATGCGAGCAGGATTAGTCATGTTTGATAAAAAACAGTTCTTTCACCTCAGTCGGGCATTTGCGAGCAGGATTTCTAACATTGGATCAATAAATAACTCTTTCACTTCATAAAAGGCATATGCGAGCAGGATTGGTCACGTTTGATACATAAACAATTCATTCACCTCAGTGGGGCATTTGTAAGCAGGATTTCTCACATTCGATAAATAAACAACTCTTTCAATTCATAAAAGGCATATGCGAGCAGGATTTGTCATGTTTGATAAAAAAAAAACGTTCTTTCACCTCTGGGGCATTTGCGAGTGGGATTTCTCACATTTAATAAATAAATAACTAGTTCACTTCATAAAAGGCATATGCGAGCAGGATTGACCATGTTTGATAAATAAAAGATTCTTTCAAATAAGTGGGGCATTTGTGAGCAGGATTTCTCACATTTGATAAATAAATAACTCTTTCACATCATCAAAGGCATAAGCGAGCAGGATTTGTCACAGTTGATAAATAAACAATTATTTCACCTCAGTGGGGCATTTGCGAGCAGGATTTCTCACATTGGATAAATACAAAATAACTTGTTCACTTCATAAAAGGCATATGCAAGTAGGATTGGTCACGTTTGATACATAAACAATTCATTCACCTCAGTGGGGCATTTGCAAGCAGGATTTCTCACATTCGATAAATAAACAACTCTTTCACTTCATAAAAGGCAATTCCGAGCAGGATTTGTCATGTTTGATAAAAAAAAAACAGTTCTTTCACCTCAGTGGGGCATTTGCGAGTGGGATTTCTCACATTTAATAAATAAATAACTATTTCACTTCATAAAAGGCATATGCGAGCAGGATTTGTCATGTTTGATAAAAAAAACAGTTCTTTCAATTCAGTGGGGCATTTGCAAGCGAGATTTCTCACATTGGATAAATAAATAACTCTTTCACTTCATAAAAGGCATATGGGAGCAGGATTGGCCACGTTTGATAATTAAAAGATTCTTTCAAATAAGTGGGGCATTTGTGAGCAGGATTTCTCACATTTGATAAATAAATAACTCTTTCACATCATCAAAGGCATAAGCGAGCAGGATTTGTCACAGTTGATAAATAAACAATTCTTTCACCTCAGTGGGGAATTTGCGAGCAGGATTTCTCACATTGGATAAATAAATAACTCTTTCACTTCATAAAAGGCATATGCAAGCAGGATTGGTCACGTTTGATAAATAAAAGATTCTTTCAAAATAGTGGGGCATTTGTGAGCAGGATTTCTCACATTTGATAAATAAATAACTTGTTCACTTCATAAAAGGCATATGCGAGCAGGATTGGTCACGTTTGATAAATAAAAGATTCTTTCAAATAAGTGGGGCATTTGTGAGCAGGATTTCTCACATTTGATAAATAAATAACTCTTTCACATCATAAAAGGCATAAGCGAGCAGAATTTGTCACAGTTGATAAATAAACAATTCTTTCAACTCAGTGGGGAATTTGCGAGCAGGATTTCTCACATTGAATAAATACAAAATAACTTGTTCAATTCATAAAATGTATATGCCAGCAGGATTGTTCATGTTTGATAAATAAACAATTCTTTCACCTCAGTGGGGCATGTGCAAGCAGGATTTGTCACGTTTGATAAATAAACAATTGTTTCACCTCAGTTGGGCATTTGTGAGCGAGATTTCTCACATTGGATAAATAAATAACTCTTACACTTCATAAAAGGCATATGCGAGCAGGATTGGTCACGTTTGATAAATAAAAGATTCTTTCAAATAAGTGGGGCATTTGTGAGAAGGATTTCTCACATTGGATACATAAATAACTCTTTCACTTCATAAAAGGCATATGCGAACAAGATTTGTCATGTTTGATAAATAAACAATTATTTCACCTCAGACAGGAATTTGCAAGCAGGATTTCTCACATTGGATAAATACAAAATAACTTGTTCACTTCATAAAAGGCATATGCCAGCAGGATTGGTCACGTTTGATAAATAAACAATTCTTTCACCTCAGTGGGGCATTTGCGAGCGGGATTTCTCACATTGGATGAATAAATAACTCTTTCACTTCATAAAAGGCATATGCGAGCAGGATTTGTCATGTTTGATAAGTAAACAATTATTTCACCTCAGTGGGGAATTTGCGAGCATGATTTCTCACATTGGATAAATACAAAATAACTTGTTCATTTCATAAAAGGCATATACAAGCAGGATTGGTCACGTTTGATAAATAAACAATTATTTCACCTCAGTGGGGAATTTACAAGTAGGATTTCTCACATTGGATAAATACAAAATAACTTGTTCACTTCATAAAAGGCATATGCAAGCAGGATTGGTCACGTTTGAGAAATAAACAATTCTTTCACCTCAGTGGGGCATTTGCGAGCAGGATTTCTCACATTGGATGAATAAATAACTCTTTCACTTCATAAAAGGCATATGCAAGCAGGATTTGTCATGTTTGATAAGTAAACAATTATTTCACCTCAGTGGGGAATTTGCGAGCATGATTTCTCACATTGGATAAATACAAAATAACTTGTTCATTTCATAAAAGGCATATACAAGCAGGATTGGTCACGTTTGATAAATAAACAATTATTTCACCCCAGTGGGGAATTTACGAGCAGGATTTCTCACATTGGATAAATACAAAATAACTTGTTCACTTCATAAAAGGCATATGCAAGCAGGATTGGTCACGTTTGAGAAATAAACAATTATTTTACCTTAGTGGGGCATTTGCGAGCAGGATTTCTCACATTGGATGAATAAATAACTCTTTCACTTCATAAAAGGCATATGCGAGCAGGATTGGTCACGTTTGATAAATAAAAGATTCTTTCAAATAAGTGGGGCATTTGTGAGCAGGATTTCTCACATTTGATAAATAAATAACTCTTTCAAATCATAAAAGGCATAAGCGAGCAGAATTTGTCACAGTTGATAAATAAACAATTCTTTCACCTCAGTGGGGAATTTGCGAGCAGGATTTCTCACATTGAATGAATACAAAATAACTTGTTCAATTCATAAAATGTATATGCCAGCAGGATTGTTCATGTTTGATAAATAAACAATTCTTTCACCTCAGTGGGGCATGTGCAAGCAGGATTTGTCACGTTTGATAAATAAACAATTCTTTCACCTCAGTTGGGCATTTGTGAGCGAGATTTCTCACATTGGATAAATAAATAACTCTTACACTTCATAAAAGGCATATGAGAGCAGGATTGGTCACGTTTGATAAATAAAAGATTCTTTCAAATAAGTGGGGCATTTGTGAGAAGGATTTCTCACATTGGATAAATAAATAACTCTTTCACTTCATAAAAGGCATATGCGAACAAGATTTGTCATGTTTGATAAATAAACAATTATTTCACCTCAGACAGGAATTTGCAAGCAGGATTTCTCACATTGGATAAATACAAAATAACTTGTTCACTTCATAAAAGGCATATGCCAGCAGGATTGGTCACGTTTGATAAATAAACAATTCTTTCACCTCAGTGGCGCATTTGCGAGCGGGATTTCTCACATTGGATGAATAAATAACTCTTTCACTTCATAAAAGGCATATGCGAGCAGGATTTGTCATGTTTGATAAGTAAACAATTATTTCACCTCAGTGGGGAATTTGCGAGCATGATTTCTCACATTGGATAAATACAAAATAACTTGTTCATTTCATAAAAGGCATATACAAGCAGGATTGGTCACGTTTGATAAATAAACAATTATTTCACCTCAGTGGGGAATTTACGAGCAGGATTTCTCACATTGAATAAATACAAAATAACTTGTTCACTTCATAAAAGGCATATGCAAGCAGGATTGGTCACGTTTGAGAAATAAACAATTATTTCACCTCAGTGGGGCATTTGCGAGCAGGATTTCTCACATTGGATGAATAAATAACTCTTTCACTTCATAAAAGGCATATGCGAGCAGGATTTGTCACGTTTGATAAATAAATAATTATTTCACCTCAGTGGGGCATTTGCGAGTAGGATTTCTCACAATGGATAAATAAATAATTCTTTCACTTCATAAAAGGCATATGCAAGCAGGATTTGTCACGTTTCATAAATAAACAATCATTTCACCTCAGTGGAGCAGTTGCGAGCAGAATTTCTCACATTGGATAAATACAAAATAACCTGTTCAAATCATAAAAGGCATATGCCAGCAGGATTGCTCACGTTTGATAAATAAACAATTCGTTCACCTCAGTCGGGCTTTTGCAAGCAGGATTTCTCACAATGGATAAATAAATAATTCTTTCACTTCATAAAAGGCATATGCAAGCAGGATTTGTCACGTTTCATAAATAAACAATTATTTCACCTCAGTGGGGCATTTGCAAGCAGGATTTCTCACATTGGATAAATACAAAATAACTTGTTCACTTCATAAAAGGCATATGCAAGCAGGATTGGTCACGTTTGATAAATACACAATTATGTCACCTCAGTGGGGCATTTGCGAGCAGGATTTCTCACATTGGATGAATAAATAACTCTTTCACTTCATAAAAGACATATGCGTGCAGGATTTGTCACGTTTGATAAATAAACAATTATTTCACCTGAGTGGGGCATTTGCGAGCAGGATTTCAAACATTGGATAAATACAAAATAACCTGTTCAATCCATAAAAGGCATATGCCAGCAGGATTGGTCACGTTTGATAAATAAACAATTCTTTCACCTCAGTGGGGCATTTGCAAGCAGGATTTCTCACAATGGATAAATACAAAATAACTTGTTCACTTCATAAAAGGCATATGCAAGTAGGATTGGTCACGTTTGATACATAAACAATTCATTCACCTCAGTGGGGCATTTGCAAGCAGGATTTCTCACATTCGATAAATAAACAACTCTTTCACTTCATAAAAGGCATATGCGAGCAGGATTTGTCATGTTTGTTAAAAAAAAAAAAAAACGCTCTTTCACCTCAGTGGGGCATTTGCGAGCAAGATTTCTCACATTGGATAAATAAATAACTCTTTCACTTCATAAAAGGCATATGCGAGCAGGATTGGTCACGTTTGATAAATGAAAGATTCTTTCAAATAAGTGGGGCATTTGTGAGCAGGATTTCTCACATTTGATAAATAAATAACTCATTCACATCATAAAAGGCATAAGCAAACAGAATTTGTCACAGTTGATAAATAAACAATTCTTTCACCTCAGTTGGGAATTTGCGAGCAGGATTTCTCACATTGAATAAATACAAAATAACCTGTTCAATTCATAAAAGGCATATGCCAGCAGGATTGGCCATGTTTGATAAATAAACAATTATTTCACCTCAGTGGGGCATTTGCGAGCAGGATTTCTGACAATGCATAAATAAATAATTCTTTCACTTCATAAATGACATATGCAAGCAGGATTTGTCACGTTTGATGAATAAACAATTATTTCACCTCAGACGGGAATTTGCAAGCAGGATTTCTCACATTGGATAAATACAAAATAACTTGTTCACTTCATAAAAGGCATATGCCAGCAGGATTGGTCACGTTTGATAAATAAACAATTCTTTCACCTCAGTGGGGCATTTGTGAGCGGGATTTCTCACATTGGATGAATAAATAACTCTTTCACTTCATTAAAGACATATGCAAGCAGGATTTGTCATGTTTGATAAGTAAACAATTATTTCACCTCAGTGGGGAATTTGCGAGCAGGATTTCTCACATTGGATAAATACAAAATAAATTGTTCATTTCATAAAAGGCATATGCATGCAGGATTGGTCACGTTTGATAAATAAACAATTATTTCACCTCAGTGGGGAATTTACGAGCAGGAATTCGCACATTGGATAAATACAAAATAACTTGTTCACTTCATAAAAGGCATATGCAAGCAGGATTGGTCATGTTTGATAAATAAACAATTATTTCACCTCAGTGGGGCATTTGCGAGTAGGATTTCTCACATTGGATAAATACAAAATAACCTGTTCAATTCATAAAAGGCATATGCCAGGAGGATTGGTCATGTTTGATACATAAACAATTCATTCACCTCAGTGGGGCATTTGCAAGCAGGATTTCTCACATTCGATAAATAAACAACTCTTTCACTTCATAAAAGGCATATGCGAGCAGGATTTGTCATGTTTGTTAAAAAAAAAAAAAAACGCTCTTTCACCTCAGTGGGGCATTTGCGAGCAAGATTTCTCACATTGGATAAATAAATAACTCTTTCACTTCATAAAAGGCATATGCGAGCAGGATTGGTCACGTTTGATAAATGAAAGATTCTTTCAAATAAGTGGGGCATTTGTGAGCAGGATTTCTCACATTTGATAAATAAATAACTCATTCACATCATAAAAGGCATAAGCGAACAGAATTTGTCACAGTTGATAAATAAACAATTCTTTCACCTCAGTGGGGAATTTGCGAGCAGGATTTCTCACATTGAATAAATACAAAATAACTTGTTCAATTCATAAAAGGCATATGCCAGCAGGATTGGCCATGTTTGATAAATAAACAATTATTTCACCTCAGTGGGGCATTTGCGAGCAGGATTTCTGACAATGCATAAATAAATAATTCTTTCACTTCATAAAAGGCATATGCAAGCAGGATTTGTCACGTTTGATGAATAAACAATTATTTCACCTCAGACGGGAATTTGCAAGCAGGATTTCTCACATTGGATAAATACAAAATAACTTGTTCACTTCATAAAAGGCATATGCCAGCAGGATTGGTCACGTTTGATAAATAAACAATTCTTTCACCTCAGTGGGGCATTTGTGAGCGGGATTTCTCACATTGGATGAATAAATAACTCTTTCACTTCATTAAAGACATATGCAAGCAGGATTTGTCATGTTTGATAAGTAAACAATTATTTCACCTCAGTGGGGAATTTGCGAGCAGGATTTCTCACATTGGATAAATACAAAATAAATTGTTCATTTCATAAAAGGCATATGCATGCAGGATTGGTCACGTTTGATAAATAAACAATTATTTCACCTCAGTGGGGAATTTACGAGCAGGAATTCGCACATTGGATAAATACAAAATAACTTGTTCACTTCATAAAAGGCATATGCAAGCAGGATTGGTCATGTTTGATAAATAAACAATTATTTCACCTCAGTGGGGCATTTGCGAGTAGGATTTCTCACATTGGATAAATACAAAATAACCTGTTCAATTCATAAAAGGCATATGCCAACAGGATTGGTCATGTTTGATAAATAAACAATTTGTTCACCTCAGTGGGGCATTTGCAAGCAGGATCTCTCACAATGGATAAATAAATAATTATTTCACTTCATAAAAGGCCTATGCAAGCAGGATGTGTCACGTTTTATAAATAAACAATTATTTCACCTCAGTTGCAAGCATGATTTCTCACATTGGATAAATACAAAATAACTTGTTCACTTCATAAAAGGCATATGCAAGCAGGATTGGTCACGTTGCAAGCATGATTTCTCACATTGGATAAATACAAAATAACTTGTTCACTTCATAAAAGGCATATGCAAGCAGGATTGGTCACGTTTGATAAATTAACAATTTGTTCACCTCAGTGGGGCATTTGCAAGCAGGATTTCTCACTTTCGATAAATAAATAACTCTTTCACTTCATTAAAGGCATATGCGAGCAGGATTTGTTATGTTTGATTAAAAAAACTGTTCTTTCACCTCAGTGGGGCATTTGCGAATAGCATTTCTCACATTGGATGAATAAATAACTCTTTCACTTCATAAAAGGCATATGCGAGCAGGATTTGTCATGTTTGATAAATAAACAATTATTTCACCTCAGTGGGGAATTTGCGAGCAGGATTTCTCACATTGGATAAATACAAAATAAGGTGTTCCCTTCATAAAAGGCATATGCAAGCAGGATTGGTCACGTTTGATAAATAAACAATTCTATCACCTCAGTGGGGAATTTGCGAGCAGGATTATTCACATTGGATGAATAAATAACTCTTTCACTTCATAAAAGGCATATGCGAGCAGGATTTGTCACGTTTGATAAATAAACAATTATTTCACCTGAGTGGGGCATTTGCGAGTAGAATTTCTCACATTTGATAAATAAATAACTCTGTCAGTTCATAAAAGGCATATGCGAGCAGGATTAGTCATGTTTGATAAAAAACAGTTCTTTCACCTCAGTCGGGCATTTGCGAGCAGGATTTCTAACATTGGATCAATAAATAACTCTTTCACTTCATAAAAGGCATATGCGAGCAGGATTTGTCACGTCTGATAAATAAACAATTATTTCACCTCAGTGGGGCATTTGCGAGCAGGATTTCTCACATTGGATAAATACAAAATAACTTGTTCACTTCATAAAAGGCATATGCAAGTAAGATTGGTCACGTTTGATACATAAACAATTCATTCACCTCAGTGGGGCATTTGTAAGCAGGATTTCTCACATTCGATAAATAAACAACTCTTTCAATTCATAAAAGGCATATGCGAGCAGGATTTGTCATGTTTGATAAAAAAAAAACGTTCTTTCACCTCTGGGGCATTTGCGAGTGGGATTTCTCACATTTAATAAATAAATAACTAGTTCACTTCATAAAAGGCATATGCGAGCAGGATTGACCATGTTTGATAAATAAAAGATTCTTTCAAATAAGTGGGGCATTTGTGAGCAGGATTTCTCACATTTGATAAATAAATAACTCTTTCACATCATCAAAGGCATAAGCGAGCAGGATTTGTCACAGTTGATAAATAAACAATTATTTCACCTCAGTGGGGCATTTGCGAGCAGGATTTCTCACATTGGATAAATACAAAATAACTTGTTCACTTCATAAAAGGCATATGCAAGTAGGATTGGTCACGTTTGATACATAAACAATTCATTCACCTCAGTGGGGCATTTGCAAGCAGGATTTCTCACATTCCATAAATAAACAACTCTTTCACTTCTTAAAAGGCAACTGCGAGCAGGATTTGTCATGTTTGATAAAAAAAAACAGTTCTTTCACCTCAGTGGGGCATTTGCGAGTAGGATTTCTCACATTGGATAAATACAAAATAACCTGTTCAATTCATAAAAGGCATATGCCAGCAGGATTGGTCACGTTTGATAAATAAACAATTCTTTCACCTCAGTGGGGCATTTGCAAGCAGGATTTCTCACAATGGATAAATAAATAATTCTTTCACTTCATAAAAGGCATATGCAAGCAGTATTTGTCACATTTCATAAATAAACAATTATTTCACCTCAGTGGGGCATTTTCGAGCAGGATTTCTCACATTGGATAAATACAAAATAACTTGTTCACTTCATAAAAGGCATATGCAAGTAGGATTGGTCACGTTTGATACATAAACAATTCATTCACCTCAGTGGGGCATTTGTAAGCAGGATTTCTCACATTCGATAAATAAACAACTCTTTCAATTCATAAAAGGCATATGCGAGCAGGATTTGTCATGTTTGATAAATAAAAGATTCTTTCAAATAAGTGGGGCATTTGTGAGCAGGATTTCTCACATTTGATAAATAAATAACTCTTTCACATCATCAAAGGCATAAGCGAGCAGGATTTGTCACAGTTGATAAATAAACAATTCTTTAACCTCAGTGGGGCATTTGCGAGTGGTATTTCTCACATTTAATAAATAAATAACTATTTCACTTCATAAAAGGCATATGCGAGCAGGATTGGCCATGTTTGATAAATAAAAGATTCTTTCAAATAAGTGGGGCATTTGTGAGCAGGATTTCTCACATTTGATAAATAAATAACTCTTTCACATCATCAAAGGCATAAGCGAGCAGGATTTGTCACAGTTGATAAATAAACAATTCTTTAACCTCAGTGGGGAATTTGCGAGCAGGATTTCTCACATTGAATAAATACAAAATAACTTGTTCAATTCATAAAAGGCATATGCCAGCAGGATTGGTCATGTTTGATAAAAAAACAGTTCTTTCACCTCAGTGGGGCATTTGCAAGCGAGATTTCTCACATTGGATAAATAAATATCTCTTTCACTTCATAAAAGGCATATGGGAGCAGGATTGGCCACGTTTGATAAATAAAAGATTCTTTCAAATAAGTGGGGCATTTGTGAGCAGGATTTCTCACATTTGATAAATAAATAACTCTTTCACATCATCAAAGGCATAAGTGAGCAGGATTTGTCACAGTTGATAAATAAACAATTCTTTCACCTCAGTGGGGAATTTGCGAGCAGGATTTCTCACATTGGATAAATAAATAACTCTTTCACTTCATAAAAGGCATATGCGAGCAGGATTGGTCACGTTTGATAAATAAAAGATTCTTTCAAATACGTAGGGCATTTGTGAGCAGGATTTCTCACATTTAATAAATAAATAATTCGTTCACTTCATAAAAGGCATATGCGAGCAGGATTGGTCACGTTTGATAAATAAAAGATTATTTCAAATAAGTGGGGCATTTGTGAGCAGGATTTCTCACATTTGATAAATAAATAACTCTTTCACATCATAAAAGGCATAAGCGAGCAGAATTTGTCACAGTTGATAAATAAACAATTCTTTCACCTCAGTGGGGAATTTGCGAGCAGGATTTCTCACATTGAATAAATACAAAATAACTTGTTCAATTCATAAAAGGCATCTGCCAGCAGGATTGGTCATGTTTGATAAATAAACAATTCTTTCACCTCAGTGGGGCATTTCGAGCAGGATTTCTCACAATGCATAAATAAATAATTCTTTCACTTCATAAAAGGCATATGCAAGCAGGATTTGTCACGTTTGATAAATAAACAATTCTTTCACCTCAGTGGGGCATTTGTGAGCAAGATTTCTCACATTGGATAAATAAATAACTCTTTCACTTCATAAAAGGCATATGCGAGCTGGATTGGTCACGTTTGATAAATAAAAGATTCTTTCAAATAAGTGGGGCATTTGTGAGAAGGATTTCTCACATTTGATAAATAAATAACTCTTTCACATCATAAAAGGCATAAGCAAGCAGGATTTGTCACGTTTGATAAATAAAAGATTCTTTCAACTCAGTGGGGCATTTGCGAGCGGGATTTCTCACATTGGATACATAAATAACTCTTTCACTTCATAAAAGGCATATGCGAACAAGATTTGTCATGTTTGATAAATAAACAATTATTTCACCTCAGACGGGAATTTGCGAAGGAGGATTTCTCACATTGGATAAATACAAAATAACTTGTTCACTTCATAAAAGGCATATGCCAGCAGGATTGGTCACGTTTGATAAATAAGCAATTCTTTCACCTCAGTGGGGCATTTGCGAGAGGGATTTCTCACATTGGATGAATAAATAACTCTTTCACTTCATAAAAGGCATATGCAAGCAGGATTTGTCATGTTTGATAAGTAAACAATTATTTCACCTCAGTGGGGAATTTGCGAGCAGGATTTCTCACATTGGATAAATACAAAATAACCTGTTCATTTCTTAAAAGGCATATACAAGCAGGATTGGTCACGTTTGATAAATAAACAATTATTTCACCTCAGTGGGGAATTTACGAGCAGGATTTCTCACATTGGATAAATACAAAATAACTTGTTCACTTCATAAAAGGCATATGCAAGCAGGATTGGTCACGTTTGAGAAATAAACAATTCTTTCACCTCAGTGGGGCATTTGCAAGGAGTATTTCTCACATTGGATGAATAAATAACTCTTTCACTTCATAAAAGGCATATGCGAGCAGGATTTGTCACGTTTGATAAATAAATAATTATTTCACCTCAGTGGGGCATTTGCGAGTAGGATTACTCACAATGGATAAATAAATAATTCTTTCACTTCATAAAAGGCATATGCAAGCAGGATTTGTCACGTTTCATAAATAAACAATCATTTCACCTCAGTGGAGCAGTTGCGAGCAGGATTTCTCACATTGGATCAATACAAAATAGCCTGTTCAATTCATAAAAGGCATATGCCAGCAGGATTGGTCACGTTTGATAAATAAACAATTCGCTCACCTCAGTCGGGCTTTTGCAAACAGGATTTCTCACAATGGATAAATAAATAACTCTTTCACTTCATAAAAGGCATATGCGAGCAGGATTTGTCATGTTTGATTAAAAAAACAGTTCTTTCACCTCAGTGGGCCATTTGCGAGCAGGATTTCTCACATTGGAAGAGTAAATAACTCTTTCACTTCATAAAAGGCATATGCGAGCAGGATTTGTCATGTTTGATAAATAAACAATTATTTCACCTCAGTGGGGAATTTGCGAGCAGGATTTCTCACTTTGGATAAATACAAAATAAGGTGTTCCCTTCATAAAAGGCATATGCAAGCAGGATTGGTCACGTTTGATAAATAAACAATTCTTTCACCTCAGTGGGGCATTTGTGAGCGGGATTTCTCACATTGGATGAATAAATAACTCTTTCACTTCATTAAAGACATATGCAAGCAGGATTTGTCATGTTTGATAAGTAAACAATTATTTCACCTCAGTGGGGAATTTGCGAGCAGGATTTCTCACATTGGATAAATACAAAATAAATTGTTCATTTCATAAAAGGCATATGCATGCAGGATTGGTCACGTTTGATAAATAAACAATTATTTCACCTCAGTGGGGAATTTACGAGCAGGAATTCGCACATTGGATAAATACAAAATAACTTGTTCACTTCATAAAAGGCATATGCAAGCAGGATTGGTCATGTTTGATAAATAAACAATTATTTCACCTCAGTGGGGCATTTGCGAGTAGGATTTCTCACATTGGATAAATACAAAATAACCTGTTCAATTCATAAAAGGCATATGCCAACAGGATTGGTCATGTTTGATAAATAAACAATTTGTTCACCTCAGTGGGGCATTTGCAAGCAGGATCTCTCACAATGGATAAATAAATAATTATTTCACTTCATAAAAGGCCTATGCAAGCAGGATGTGTCACGTTTTATAAATAAACAATTATTTCACCTCAGTTGCAAGCATGATTTCTCACATTGGATAAATACAAAATAACTTGTTCACTTCATAAAAGGCATATGCAAGCAGGATTGGTCACGTTGCAAGCATGATTTCTCACATTGGATAAATACAAAATAACTTGTTCACTTCATAAAAGGCATATGCAAGCAGGATTGGTCACGTTTGATAAATTAACAATTTGTTCACCTCAGTGGGGCATTTGCAAGCAGGATTTCTCACTTTCGATAAATAAATAACTCTTTCACTTCATTAAAGGCATATGCGAGCAGGATTTGTTATGTTTGATTAAAAAAACTGTTCTTTCACCTCAGTGGGGCATTTGCGAATAGGATTTCTCACATTGGATGAATAAATAACTCTTTCACTTCATAAAAGGCATATGCGAGCAGGATTTGTCATGTTTGATAAATAAACAATTATTTCACCTCAGTGGGGAATTTGCGAGCAGGATTTCTCACATTGGATAAATACAAAATAAGGTGTTCCCTTCATAAAAGGCATATGCAAGCAGGATTGGTCACGTTTGATAAATAAACAATTCTATCACCTCAGTGGGGAATTTGCGAGCAGGATTATTCACATTGGATGAATAAATAACTCTTTCACTTCATAAAAGGCATATGCGAGCAGGATTTGTCACGTTTGATAAATAAACAATTATTTCACCTGAGTGGGGCATTTGCGAGTAGAATTTCTCACATTTGATAAATAAATAACTCTGTCAGTTCATAAAAGGCATATGCGAGCAGGATTAGTCATGTTTGATAAAAAACAGTTCTTTCACCTCAGTCGGGCATTTGCGAGCAGGATTTCTAACATTGGATCAATAAATAACTCTTTCACTTCATAAAAGGCATATGCGAGCAGGATTTGTCACGTCTGATAAATAAACAATTATTTCACCTCAGTGGGGCATTTGCGAGCAGGATTTCTCACATTGGATAAATACAAAATAACTTGTTCACTTCATAAAAGGCATATGCAAGTAGGATTGGTCACGTTTGATACATAAACAATTCATTCACCTCAGTGGGGCATTTGTAAGCAGGATTTCTCACATTCGATAAATAAACAACTCTTTCAATTCATAAAAGGCATATGCGAGCAGGATTTGTCATGTTTGATAAAAAAAAAACGTTCTTTCACCTCTGGGGCATTTGCGAGTGGGATTTCTCACATTTAATAAATAAATAACTAGTTCACTTCATAAAAGGCATATGCGAGCAGGATTGACCATGTTTGATAAATAAAAGATTCTTTCAAATAAGTGGGGCATTTGTGAGCAGGATTTCTCACATTTGATAAATAAATAACTCTTTCACATCATCAAAGGCATAAGCGAGCAGGATTTGTCACAGTTGATAAATAAACAATTATTTCACCTCAGTGGGGCATTTGCGAGCAGGATTTCTCACATTGGATAAATACAAAATAACTTGTTCACTTCATAAAAGGCATATGCAAGTAGGATTGGTCACGTTTGATACATAAACAATTCATTCACCTCAGTGGGGCATTTGCAAGCAGGATTTCTCACATTCCATAAATAAACAACTCTTTCACTTCTTAAAAGGCAACTGCGAGCAGGATTTGTCATGTTTGATAAAAAAAAACAGTTCTTTCACCTCAGTGGGGCATTTGCGAGTAGGATTTCTCACATTGGATAAATACAAAATAACCTGTTCAATTCATAAAAGGCATATGCCAGCAGGATTGGTCACGTTTGATAAATAAACAATTCTTTCACCTCAGTGGGGCATTTGCAAGCAGGATTTCTCACAATGGATAAATAAATAATTCTTTCACTTCATAAAAGGCATATGCAAGCAGTATTTGTCACATTTCATAAATAAACAATTATTTCACCTCAGTGGGGCATTTTCGAGCAGGATTTCTCACATTGGATAAATACAAAATAACTTGTTCACTTCATAAAAGGCATATGCAAGTAGGATTGGTCACGTTTGATACATAAACAATTCATTCACCTCAGTGGGGCATTTGTAAGCAGGATTTCTCACATTCGATAAATAAACAACTCTTTCAATTCATAAAAGGCATATGCGAGCAGGATTTGTCATGTTTGATAAATAAAAGATTCTTTCAAATAAGTGGGGCATTTGTGAGCAGGATTTCTCACATTTGATAAATAAATAACTCTTTCACATCATCAAAGGCATAAGCGAGCAGGATTTGTCACAGTTGATAAATAAACAATTCTTTAACCTCAGTGGGGCATTTGCGAGTGGTATTTCTCACATTTAATAAATAAATAACTATTTCACTTCATAAAAGGCATATGCGAGCAGGATTGGCCATGTTTGATAAATAAAAGATTCTTTCAAATAAGTGGGGCATTTGTGAGCAGGATTTCTCACATTTGATAAATAAATAACTCTTTCACATCATCAAAGGCATAAGCGAGCAGGATTTGTCACAGTTGATAAATAAACAATTCTTTAACCTCAGTGGGGAATTTGCGAGCAGGATTTCTCACATTGAATAAATACAAAATAACTTGTTCAATTCATAAAAGGCATATGCCAACAGGATTGGTCATGTTTGATAAAAAAAACAGTTCTTTCACCTCAGTGGGGCATTTGCAAGCGAGATTTCTCACATTGGATAAATAAATATCTCTTTCACTTCATAAAAGGCATATGGGAGCAGGATTGGCCACGTTTGATAAATAAAAGATTCTTTCAAATAAGTGGGGCATTTGTGAGCAGGATTTCTCACATTTGATAAATAAATAACTCTTTCACATCATCAAAGGCATAAGTGAGCAGGATTTGTCACAGTTGATAAATAAACAATTCTTTCACCTCAGTGGGGAATTTGCGAGCAGGATTTCTCACATTGGATAAATAAATAACTCTTTCACTTCATAAAAGGCATATGCGAGCAGGATTGGTCACGTTTGATAAATAAAAGATTCTTTCAAATACGTAGGGCATTTGTGAGCAGGATTTCTCACATTTAATAAATAAATAATTCGTTCACTTCATAAAAGGCATATGCGAGCAGGATTGGTCACGTTTGATAAATAAAAGATTATTTCAAATAAGTGGGGCATTTGTGAGCAGGATTTCTCACATTTGATAAATAAATAACTCTTTCACATCATAAAAGGCATAAGCGAGCAGAATTTGTCACAGTTGATAAATAAACAATTCTTTCACCTCAGTGGGGAATTTGCGAGCAGGATTTCTCACATTGAATAAATACAAAATAACTTGTTCAATTCATAAAAGGCATCTGCCAGCAGGATTGGTCATGTTTGATAAATAAACAATTCTTTCACCTCAGTGGGGCATTTCGAGCAGGATTTCTCACAATGCATAAATAAATAATTCTTTCACTTCATAAAAGGCATATGCAAGCAGGATTTGTCACGTTTGATAAATAAACAATTCTTTCACCTCAGTGGGGCATTTGTGAGCAAGATTTCTCACATTGGATAAATAAATAACTCTTTCACTTCATAAAAGGCATATGCGAGCTGGATTGGTCACGTTTGATAAATAAAAGATTCTTTCAAATAAGTGGGGCATTTGTGAGAAGGATTTCTCACATTTGATAAATAAATAACTCTTTCACATCATAAAAGGCATAAGCAAGCAGGATTTGTCACGTTTGATAAATAAAAGATTCTTTCAACTCAGTGGGGCATTTGCGAGCGGGATTTCTCACATTGGATACATAAATAACTCTTTCACTTCATAAAAGGCATATGCGAACAAGATTTGTCATGTTTGATAAATAAACAATTATTTCACCTCAGACGGGAATTTGCGAAGGAGGATTTCTCACATTGGATAAATACAAAATAACTTGTTCACTTCATAAAAGGCATATGCCAGCAGGATTGGTCACGTTTGATAAATAAACAATTCTTTCACCTCAGTGGGGCATTTGCGAGAGGGATTTCTCACATTGGATGAATAAATAACTCTTTCACTTCATAAAAGGCATATGCAAGCAGGATTTGTCATGTTTGATAAGTAAACAATTATTTCACCTCAGTGGGGAATTTGCGAGCAGGATTTCTCACATTGGATAAATACAAAATAACCTGTTCATTTCTTAAAAGGCATATACAAGCAGGATTGGTCACGTTTGATAAATAAACAATTATTTCACCTCAGTGGGGAATTTACGAGCAGGATTTCTCACATTGGATAAATACAAAATAACTTGTTCACTTCATAAAAGGCATATGCAAGCAGGATTGGTCACGTTTGAGAAATAAACAATTCTTTCACCTCAGTGGGGCATTTGCAAGGAGTATTTCTCACATTGGATGAATAAATAACTCTTTCACTTCATAAAAGGCATATGCGAGCAGGATTTGTCACGTTTGATAAATAAATAATTATTTCACCTCAGTGGGGCATTTGCGAGTAGGATTACTCACAATGGATAAATAAATAATTCTTTCACTTCATAAAAGGCATATGCAAGCAGGATTTGTCACGTTTCATAAATAAACAATCATTTCACCTCAGTGGAGCAGTTGCGAGCAGGATTTCTCACATTGGATCAATACAAAATAGCCTGTTCAATTCATAAAAGGCATATGCCAGCAGGATTGGTTACGTTTGATAAATAAACAATTCGCTCACCTCAGTCGGGCTTTTGCAAACAGGATTTCTCACAATGGATAAATAAATAACTCTTTCACTTCATAAAAGGCATATGCGAGCAGGATTTGTCATGTTTGATTAAAAAAACAGTTCTTTCACCTCAGTGGGCCATTTGCGAGCAGGATTTCTCACATTGGAAGAGTAAATAACTCTTTCACTTCATAAAAGGCATATGCGAGCAGGATTTGTCATGTTTGATAAATAAACAATTATTTCACCTCAGTGGGGAATTTGCGAGCAGGATTTCTCACTTTGGATAAATACAAAATAAGGTGTTCCCTTCATAAAAGGCATATGCAAGCAGGATTGGTCACGTTTGATAAATAAACAATTATTTCACCTGAGTGGGGCATTTGCGAGTAGAATTTCTCACATTTGATAAATAAATAACTCTGTCACTTCATAAAAGGCATATGCGAGCAGGATTAGTCATGTTTGATAAAAAAAACAGTTCTTTCACCTCAGTCGGGCATTTGCAAGTGAGATTTCTCACATTGGATAAATAAATAACTCTTTCACTTCATAAAAGGCATATGCGAGCAGGATTGGTCACGTTTGAAAAATAAACAATTCTTTCAAATAAGTGGGGCATTCGTGAGCAGGATTTCTCACATTGGATAAATAAATAACTCTTTCACATCATAAAAGGCATAAGCGAGCAGGATTTGTCACAGTTGATAAATAAACAATTCTTTCACCTCAGTGGGGAATTTGCGAGCAGGACTTCTCAAATTGGATAAATACAAAATAACTTGTTCAATTCATAAAAGACATATTCCAGAAGAATTGGTCACGTTTGATAAATAAACAATTCTTTCACCTCAGTTGGGCATTTGCGAGCAGGATTTCTCACAATGGATAAATAAATAATTCTTTCACTTCATAAAAGGCATATGCAAGCAGGATTTGTCACGTTTGATAAATAAACAATTCTTTATCCTCAGCGGGGCATTTGCGAGCGGGATTTCTCACATTGGATGAAAAAATAACTCTTTCACCTCATAAAAGGCATATGCGAGCAGGATTTGTCATGTTTGATAAATAAACAATTATTTCACCTCAGTGGGAAATTTGCGAGCAGGATTACTCACATTGGATTAATACAAAATATTTTGTTCACTTCATAAAAGGCATATGCCAGCAGGATTGGTCACGTTTGATAAATAAACAATTTTTTCACCTTAGTGGGGCATTTGCGAGCAGGATTTCTCACATTGGAAGAATAAATAACTCTTTCACTTCATAAAAGGCATATACGAGCAGGATTTGTCATGTTTGATAAGTAAACAATTATTTCACCTGAGTGGGGAATTTGCGAGCAGGATTTCTCACATTGGATAAATACAAATTAACTTGTTCACTTCATAAAAGGCATATGCAAGCAGGATTGGTCAGATTTGATAAATAAACAATTATTTCACCTCAGTGGGTAATTTGCGAGCGGGATTTCTCACATTGGAAGAATAAATAACTCTTTCACTTCATAAAAGGCATATGCGAGCAGGATTGGTCAGATTTGATAAATAAACAATTATTTCACCTGAGTGGGGAATTTGCGAGCAGGATTTCTCACATTGGATAAATACAAAATAACTTGTTCACTTCATAAAAGGCATATGCCAGCAGGATTGGTCACGTTTTATAAATAAACAATTTTTTCACCTTAGTGGGGGATTTGCGAGCGGGATTTCTCACATTGGAAGAATAAATAACTCTTTCACTTCATAAAAGGCATATGCGAGCAGGATTTGTCATGTTTGATAAGTAAACAATTATTTCACCTGAGTGGGGAATTTGCGAGCAGGATTTCTCACATTGGATAAATAAATAACTCTTTCACTTCATAAAAGACATATGCGAGCAGGATTTGTCGCATTTGATAAATAAACAATTATTTCACCTCAGTGGGGCATTTGCAAGTAGGATTTGTCACATTGGATAAATACAAAATAACCTGTTCAATTCATAAAAGGCATATGCCAGCAGGATTGGTCACGTTTCATAAATAAACAATTTTTTCACCTCAGTGGGGCATTTGCAAGCAGGATTTCTCACAATGGATAAATAAATAATTCTTTCACTTCATAAAAGGCATATGCAAGCAGGATTGTTCACGTTTCATAAATAAACAATTATTTCACCTCAGTGGGGCATTTGCGAGCAGGATTTCTCACAATGGATAAATACAAAATAACGTGTTCACTTAATAAAAGGCATATGCAAGCAGGATTGGTCAGTTTGATAAATAAACAATTTGTTCACCTCAGTGGGGCATTTGCAAGCAGGATTTCTCACATTCGATAAAAAAATAACGTGTTCACTTCATAAAAGGCATATGCGAGCAGGATTTGTCAGGTTTGATAAGTAAACAATTATCTCACCTCAGTGGAGAATTTGCGAGCAGGATTTTTCACATTGGATAAATACAAAATAACTTGTTCACTACATAAAAGGCATATGCAAGCAGGACTGGTCACGTTTGATAAATAAACAATTATTTCACCTCAGTGGGGAATTTGCAAGCAGGATTTCTCACATTGGATAAATACAAAATAACTTGTTCACTTCATAAAAGGCATATGCAAGCAGGATTGGTCACGTTTGATAAATAAACAATTCTTTCACCTCAGTGGGGCATTTGCGAGCAGGATTTCTCACATTGGATGAATAAATAACTCTTTTACTTCATAAAAGGCATATGCGAGCAGGATTTGTCACATTTGATAAATAAACAATTATTTCACCTCAGTGGGGCATTTGCGAGTAGGATTTCTCACATGAGATAAATACAAAATAACCTGTTCAATTCATAAAAGGCATATGCCAGCAGGATTGGTCACTTTTCATAAATAAAAACATTTTTCACCTCAGTGGGCCATTTGCAAGAAGGATTTCTCACAATGGATAAATAAATAATTCTTTCACTTCATAAAAGGCATATGCAAGCAGTATTTGTCACATTTCATAAATAAACAATTATTTCACCTCAGTGGGGCATTTTCGAGCAGGATTTCTCACATTGGATAAATACAAAATAACTTGTTCACTTCATAAAAGGCATATGCAAGTAGGATTGGTCACGTTTGATACATAAACAATTCATTCACCTCAGTGGGGCATTTGTAAGCAGGATTTCTCACATTCGATAAATAAACAACTCTTTCAATTCATAAAAGGCATATGCGAGCAGGATTTGTCATGTTTGATAAATAAAAGATTCTTTCAAATAAGTGGGGCATTTGTGAGCAGGATTTCTCACATTTGATAAATAAATAACTCTTTCACATCATCAAAGGCATAAGCGAGCAGGATTTGTCACAGTTGATAAATAAACAATTCTTTAACCTCAGTGGGGCATTTGCGAGTGGTATTTCTCACATTTAATAAATAAATAACTATTTCACTTCATAAAAGGCATATGCGAGCAGGATTGGCCATGTTTGATAAATAAAAGATTCTTTCAAATAAGTGGGGCATTTGTGAGCAGGATTTCTCACATTTGATAAATAAATAACTCTTTCACATCATCAAAGGCATAAGCGAGCAGGATTTGTCACAGTTGATAAATAAACAATTCTTTAACCTCAGTGGGGAATTTGCGAGCAGGATTTCTCACATTGAATAAATACAAAATAACTTGTTCAATTCATAAAAGGCATATGCCAGCAGGATTGGTCATGTTTGATAAAAAAACAGTTCTTTCACCTCAGTGGGGCATTTGCAAGCGAGATTTCTCACATTGGATAAATAAATAACTCTTTCACTTCATAAAAGGCATATGGGAGCAGGATTGGCCACGTTTGATAAATAAAAGATTCTTTCAAATAAGTGGGGCATTTGTGAGCAGGATTTCTCACATTTGATAAATAAATAACTCTTTCACATCATCAAAGGCATAAGTGAGCAGGATTTGTCACAGTTGATAAATAAACAATTCTTTCACCTCAGTGGGGAATTTGCGAGCAGGATTTCTCACATTGGATAAATAAATAACTCTTTCACTTCATAAAAGGCATATGCGAGCAGGATTGGTCACGTTTGATAAATAAAAGATTCTTTCAAATACGTAGGGCATTTGTGAGCAGGATTTCTCACATTTAATAAATAAATAATTCGTTCACTTCATAAAAGGCATATGCGAGCAGGATTGGTCACGTTTGATAAATAAAAGATTATTTCAAATAAGTGGGGCATTTGTGAGCAGGATTTCTCACATTTGATAAATAAATAACTCTTTCACATCATAAAAGGCATAAGCGAGCAGAATTTGTCACAGTTGATAAATAAACAATTCTTTCACCTCAGTGGGGAATTTGCGAGCAGGATTTCTCACATTGAATAAATACAAAATAACTTGTTCAATTCATAAAAGGCATCTGCCAGCAGGATTGGTCATGTTTGATAAATAAACAATTCTTTCACCTCAGTGGGGCATTTCGAGCAGGATTTCTCACAATGCATAAATAAATAATTCTTTCACTTCATAAAAGGCATATGCAAGCAGGATTTGTCACGTTTGATAAATAAACAATTCTTTCACCTCAGTGGGGCATTTGTGAGCAAGATTTCTCACATTGGATAAATAAATAACTCTTTCACTTCATAAAAGGCATATGCGAGCTGGATTGGTCACGTTTGATAAATAAAAGATTCTTTCAAATAAGTGGGGCATTTGTGAGAAGGATTTCTCACATTTGATAAATAAATAACTCTTTCACATCATAAAAGGCATAAGCAAGCAGGATTTGTCACGTTTGATAAATAAAAGATTCTTTCAACTCAGTGGGGCATTTGCGAGCGGGATTTCTAACATTGGATACATAAATAACTCTTTCACTTCATAAAAGGCATATGCGAACAAGATTTGTCATGTTTGATAAATAAACATTTATTTCACCTCAGACGGGAATTTGCGAAGGAGGATTTCTCACATTGGATAAATACAAAATAACTTGTTCACTTCATAAAAGGCATATGCCAGCAGGAATGGTCACGTTTGATAAATAAACAATTCTTTCACCTCAGTGGGGCATTTGCGAGAGGGATTTCTCACATTGGATGAATAAATAACTCTTTCACTTCATAAAAGGCATATGCAAGCAGGATTTGTCATGTTTGATAAGTAAACAATTATTTCACCTCAGTGGGGAATTTGCGAGCAGGATTTCTCACATTGGATAAATACAAAATAACCTGTTCATTTCTTAAAAGGCATATACAAGCAGGATTGGTCACGTTTGATAAATAAACAATTATTTCACCTCAGTGGGGAATTTACGAGCAGGATTTCTCACATTGGATAAATACAAAATAACTTGTTCACTTCATAAAAGGCATATGCAAGCAGGATTGGTCACGTTTGAGAAATAAACAATTCTTTCACCTCAGTGGGGCATTTGCAAGGAGTATTTCTCACATTGGATGAATAAATAACTCTTTCACTTCATAAAAGGCATATGCGAGCAGGATTTGTCACGTTTGATAAATAAATAATTATTTCACCTCAGTGGGGCATTTGCGAGTAGGATTACTCACAATGGATAAATAAATAATTCTTTCACTTCATAAAAGGCATATGCAAGCAGGATTTGTCACGTTTCATAAATAAACAATCATTTCACCTCAGTGGAGCAGTTGCGAGCAGGATTTCTCACATTGGATCAATACAAAATAGCCTGTTCAATTCATAAAAGGCATATGCCAGCAGGATTGGTCACGTTTGATAAATAAACAATTCGCTCACCTCAGTCGGGCTTTTGCAAACAGGATTTCTCACAATGGATAAATAAATAACTCTTTCACTTCATAAAAGGCATATGCGAGCAGGATTTGTCATGTTTGATTAAAAAAACTGTTCTTTCACCTCAGTGGGGCATTTGCGAGCAGGATTTCTCACATTGGAAGAGTAAATAACTCTTTCACTTCATAAAAGGCATATGCGAGCAGGATTTGTCATGTTTGATAAATAAACAATTATTTCACCTCAGTGGGGAATTTGCGAGCAGGATTTCTCACTTTGGATAAATACAAAATAAGGTGTTCCCTTCATAAAAGGCATATGCAAGCAGGATTGGTCACGTTTGATAAATAAACAATTATTTCACCTGAGTGGGGCATTTGCGAGTAGAATTTCTCACATTTGATAAATAAATAACTCTGTCACTTCATAAAAGGCATATGCGAGCAGGATTAGTCATGTTTGATAAAAAAACAGTTCTTTCACCTCAGTCGGGCATTTGCAAGTGAGATTTCTCACATTGGATAAATAAATAACTCTTTCACTTCATAAAAGGCATATGCGAGCAGGATTGGTCACGTTTGAAAAATAAACAATTCTTTCAAATAAGTGGGGCATTCGTGAGCAGGATTTCTCACATTGGATAAATAAATAACTCTTTCACATCATAAAAAGCATAAGCGAGCAGGATTTGTCACAGTTGATAAATAAACAATTCTTTCACCTCAGTGGGGAATTTGCGAGCAGGACTTCTCAAATTGGATAAATACAAAATAACTTGTTCAATTCATAAAAGACATATTCCAGAAGAATTGGTCACGTTTGATAAATAAACAATTCTTTCACCTCAGTTGGGCATTTGCGAGCAGGATTTCTCACAATGGATAAATAAATAATTCTTTCACTTCATAAAAGGCATATGCAAGCAGGATTTGTCACGTTTGATAAATAAACAATTCTTTATCCTCAGCGGGGCATTTGCGAGCGGGATTTCTCACATTGGATGAAAAAATAACTCTTTCACCTCATAAAAGGCATATGCCAGCAGGATTTGTCATGTTTGATAAATAAACAATTATTTCACCTCAGTGGGAAATTTGCGAGCAGGATTACTCACATTGGATTAATACAAAATATTTTGTTCACTTCATAAAAGGCATATGCCAGCAGGATTGGTCACGTTTGATAAATAAACAATTTTTTCACCTTAGTGGGGCATTTGCGAGCAGGATTTCTCACATTGGAAGAATAAATAACTCTTTCACTTCATAAAAGGCATATACGAGCAGGATTTGTCATGTTTGATAAGTAAACAATTATTTCACCTGAGTGGGGAATTTGCGAGCAGGATTTCTCACATTGGATAAATACAAATTAACTTGTTCACTTCATAAAAGGCATATGCAAGCAGGATTGGTCAGATTTGATAAATAAACAATTATTTCACCTCAGTGGGTAATTTGCGAGCGGGATTTCTCACATTGGAAGAATAAATAACTCTTTCACTTCATAAAAGGCATATGCGAGCAGGATTGGTCAGATTTGATAAATAAACAATTATTTCACCTGAGTGGGGAATTTGCGAGCAGGATTTCTCACATTGGATAAATACAAAATAACTTGTTCACTTCATAAAAGGCATATGCCAGCAGGATTGGTCACGTTTTATAAATAAACAATTTTTTCACCTTAGTGGGGGATTTGCGAGCGGGATTTCTCACATTGGAAGAATAAATAACTCTTTCACTTCATAAAAGGCATATGCGAGCAGGATTTGTCATGTTTGATAAGTAAACAATTATTTCACCTGAGTGGGGAATTTGCGAGCAGGATTTCTCACATTGGATAAATAAATAACTCTTTCACTTCATAAAAGACATATGCGAGCAGGATTTGTCGCATTTGATAAATAAACAATTATTTCACCTCAGTGGGGCATTTGCAAGTAGGATTTGTCACATTGGATAAATACAAAATAACCTGTTCAATTCATAAAAGGCATATGCCAGCAGGATTGGTCACGTTTCATAAATAAACAATTTTTTCACCTCAGTGGGGCATTTGCAAGCAGGATTTCTCACAATGGATAAATAAATAATTCTTTCACTTCATAAAAGGCATATGCAAGCAGGATTGTTCACGTTTCATAAATAAACAATTATTTCACCTCAGTGGGGCATTTGCGAGCAGGATTTCTCACAATGGATAAATACAAAATAACGTGTTCACTTAATAAAAGGCATATGCAAGCAGGATTGGTCAGTTTGATAAATAAACAATTTGTTCACCTCAGTGGGGCATTTGCAAGCAGGATTTCTCACATTCGATAAAAAAATAACGTGTTCACTTCATAAAAGGCATATGCGAGCAGGATTTGTCAGGTTTGATAAGTAAACAATTATCTCACCTCAGTGGAGAATTTGCGAGCAGGATTTTTCACATTGGATAAATACAAAATAACTTGTTCACTACATAAAAGGCATATGCAAGCAGGACTGGTCACGTTTGATAAATAAACAATTATTTCACCTCAGTGGGGAATTTGCAAGCAGGATTTCTCACATTGGATAAATACAAAATAACTTGTTCACTTCATAAAAGGCATATGCAAGCAGGATTGGTCACGTTTGATAAATAAACAATTCTTTCACATCAGTGGGGCATTTGCGAGCAGGATTTCTCACATTGGATGAATAAATAACTCTTTTACTTCATAAAAGGCATATGCGAGCAGGATTTGTCACATTTGATAAATAAACAATTATTTCACCTCAGTGGGGCATTTGCGAGTAGGATTTCTCACATGAGATAAATACAAAATAACCTGTTCAATTCATAAAAGGCATATGCCAGCAGGATTGGTCACTTTTCATAAATAAAAACATTTTTCACCTCAGTGGGCCATTTGCAAGAAGGATTTCTCACAATGGATAAATAAATAATTCTTTCACTTCATAAAAGGCATATGCAAGCAGGATTTGTCAAGTTTCATAAATAAACAATTATTTCACCTCAGTGGGGCATTTCCGAGCAGGATTTCTCACATTGGATAAATGTAAAATAACTTGTTCACTTCATAAAAGGCATATGCAAGCAGGATTGGTCAGTTTGATAAATAAACAATTTGTTCACCTCAGTGGGGCATTTACAAGCAGGATTTCTCACATTCGAGAAATAAATAACTCTTTCACTTCATAAAAGGCATATGCGAGCAGGATTTGTCATGTTTTTTTATAAAAAACAGTTCTTTCACCTCAGTGGGGCAATTGCGAGCAGGATTTCTCACATTGGATGAATAAATAACTCTTTCACTTCATAAAAGGCATATGCGAGCAGGATTTGTCATGTTTGATAAATAAACAATTATTTCACCTCAGTGGGGAATTTGCGAGCAGGATTTCTCACATTGGATAAATACAAAATAACGTGTTCACTTCATAAAAGGCATATGCAAGCAGGATTGGTCACGTTTGATAAATAAACAATTCTTTCACCTCAGTGGGGCATTTGCGAGCAAGATTTCTCACATTGGATGAATAAATAACTCTTTCACTTCATAAAAGGCATATGCGAGCAGGATTTGTCACGTTTGATAAATAAAAAATGATTTCACCTCAGTGGGGCATTTGCGAGTAGGATTTCTCACATGAAATAAATACAAAATAACCTGTTCAATTCATAAAAGGCATATGCCAGCAGGATTGGTCACGTTTCATAAATAAAAACATTTTTCACCTCAGTGGGCCATTTGCAAGAAGGATTTCTCACAATGGATAAATAAATAATTCTTTCACTTCATAAAAGGCATATGCAAGCAGGATTTGTCACGTTTCATAAATAAACAATTATTTCACCTCAGTGGGGCATTTGCGAGCAGGATTTCTCACATTGGATAAATACAAAATAACTTGTTCACTTCATAAAAGGCATATGCAAGCAGGATTGGTCAGTTTGATAAATAAACAATTTGTTCACCTCAGTGGGGCATTTACAAGCAGGATTTCTCACATTCAAGAAATAAATAACTCTTTCACTTCATAAAAGGCATATGCGAGCAGGATTTGTCATGTTTTTTATAAAAAACAGTTCTTTCACCTCAGTGGGGCGATTGCGAGCAGGATTTCTCACATTGGATAAATACAAAATAATGTGTTCACTTCATAAAAGGCATATGCAAGCAGGATTGGTCACGTTTGATAAATAAACAATTCTTTCACCTCAGTGGGGCATTTGCGAGCAGGTTTTCTCACATTGGATGAATAAATAACTCTTTCACTTCATAAAAGGCATATGTGAGCAGGATTTGTCATGTTTGATAAAAAACAGTTCTTTCACCTCAGTGGGGCATTTGCAAGCAAGATTTCTCACATTGGATAAATAAATAACTCTTTCAATTCATAAAAGGCATATGCGAGCAGGATTGGTCACGTTTGATAAATAAACAATTCTTTCAAATAAGTGGGGCATTTGTGATCAGGATTTCTCACATTGGATAAATAAATAACTCTTTCACATCATAAAAGGCATAAGCGAGCAGGATTTGTCACAGTTGATAAATAAACAATTCTTTCACCTCAGTGGGGCATTTGCAAGCAGGATTTCTCACATTGGATAAATAACTCTTTCACTTCATAAAAGGCATATGCAAGCAGAATTTGTCACGTTTGATGAATAAACAATTCTTTCACTGTTTAGAGCTTCCCTGCAGCTGCCGGCTACCATCTATGTCCCTTCATAATGTATGGCCCCCCATCAAGTAGTCTACCAGGTTCTGAGAGAGAGCATCCCTCATACGAGCCACTCGGTAGTCCGGGCCAGTAATGGTTGTTACCTAGTTCCCCCGAAACACCCGTGCTGAGCTTTATCCCCGGTTTACGAGCAAAAAGGGAGGTATCTAAATGAGCAAAGTCGGGTGTAGTGCCTTCACAATAGCTCCTTTCTGACAAGAGCTGACAGACTGATTTACCTCCCACATACCGCAGTACACGTAGTGAGGCCTATGCCGAAGCCCCTACCCGCGAGGCATGCTTTATTCTTCCCCTACCCAACTCGGCTCTCAAGAACACGCAGCTGAGCTGAAGGATACAATACCCTGCTAATCAATATCCCCCTATGCTTTCCGAGGTACTCTTAGGTCAAGCTGTGACAGGAAATTGACATAAACAGCCAAAGTTGAAAACTAAAACTGCCAGACAGTTCTACTTTTTTATCTCCAACGTGCCGCACAAGGGGCTGGCTACACAAAATGTTTCCTCTCCAACCTCCTGCCACGGATAGGGGAAAAACAGAATCATGTCTGTCACTGTCTGTCCCATCGACTGACATGAGCACCATGGGAGCTAACAGCCCGTGGTGGGCTGCTTCCCTACCAAGCGGCTCGCTTCCTCGACCCCGGAGAGGGGAGAGAGCAAGCCGGCCAGATTCTGCTTTCATGGGACCTCTTCAGCACGGAGAGCTGGGACGTCCTGTTGTAGAGAGGGAGACAAGTACCCCCACCTCAACCAAATCACCCATATTGCCTTTATGTTGGGAACCAGAGTGTGAGACACGTGCAGTACTACTAATAATATTGATACAAAAGAGCATCCTGGAAGCAAGGGTCCCATTGAGAAAACCATACTTGCATATGAGAAAATATGATGGCCATTTGAATGAAATACCGGAAGATGCAGAGCGAATGAATGGCCAACACGAATGGCGATGTCACACAGAGTCGAGCTGAAAGGCATAAAAAGGATGCAGAGACATGAGAATGGAGAAATTCTATAAGGCATCATGAGAATGTCAGGGATAAGTGACATCTTGGGATCAAGGTGAAGAAGCTTATGCCACAGAATGGATGAAGATATCAAGTCATTTTACACGTGTACAGATGCAAAGAAACGCAAGCAGACAAAGTATTCTTGAGGCTAGCTTTATAGTGAATAGATTGTGCTAAGCGCCAATGTATATATATGTACATGAATAAGTAAAGGATGGATGCTTCCACTGCGTGTTATAGCAGAGCTGGGCTAATAAAGGAAGGCCTCTTTTTCAGTGTCTTGCAGTTAAAAAACGATTGATTTGCAAAATTAATCTCAGTAAGGCGAGGCTGGATGAGTCCAAGAAGCCAAGGTCTTATCAGGCTGGGGTGAGCTGACATTGGATACAAAATCGTGTGAAAGAACTCCTGTTCAGAAGGTATGAACAAAACAAGGAAGACGTCAGAGGCTTATTAGAAAATAGTATTTTTAATACACCAGAAGCTTGAAATCATGGTCTTCAGTCACGTGGACAGATGAAGTTGGACAAACAGGACTATCACACATACGCATGTAGGCAGAGCGTGCCTTCACTCCCCTGAATTCTCCAGAGCAAAGAACACTCCCAAGGACAAGTTCAAAGTCTTAATTGCCAGCAGACCACTGAGGTGATGATAGATGTATATACTAATTGGTGGGAAGCTCTGTTTAAGACAAGCTCACCAGCACCTGGAAGTCCAGTCTGCGTGCTGCCAGACGTAGGTAGAAAAGTACTGACGGAGGTTAGAGTGCCAACCAATTGTAGGGGACCACGTAATTAAGGGTCCTATAGAGTGTAGAACCAATGGGACGTTGTGTATTTAGTGACACTCACAGTGGCCATTTTGAAGGAAGGGCTTAGTTGCTCCATATACTTAGATATTCCCTTAGACCCTATCACTTTCTTCAATAGGTTTTTGTAGTTTGCCACATAGGATGACGTTAGTAATACGTAGGTTGACGTCATCAATGATGATTTTTTGCTATGAAAGAATGTTTTTTTTATAATGCATTGAGAGAATTTGCGCTGAGATGTCTGTTGATGTCCGTTGCACTCCCTGTTTTAGATAATTGATATTAAAACCGTAATTTTTTTGCCAACTACCTGAGTCGTTTCGATTATTGATGTATGAATAAAGTCTGCATCCCCATGTGTCTCAAGGGTATTGCTACTCATCTTAAAGGGCTGGAGATCACCCAGTTCACTGTGTGCTCATCAAATTACGCTCTCGCTCTCTCCTACGTCACTGCCTGCCTCCTGTATAACAAACCAAAGTCCTGTCCACCTGTCCCCCAGGGCGGGGAGAAGGTGAGAACATTTTAGATACAATCACCTCATACACACTCCCAGTCCCCCTGCCGGCGGGCCGTACTAAGTCCCCCTGGGATCCGGGAAGAGAAATACCTGCAAACATAACAACAGGATTGACATTATTCGCATAATGTCACCCTCCATTCATTAAAAATAAACTCCCACGCTGGAATGTGGGGGCATAGGCACTGTGCAGGCTGGAATCAAGATCCTACAGTTGTGTTGTGATTTGGCCATTAATTTTCGTTGAACACACTTCCCCCATTTTGTTTATGAAAACATAACCTGTAGAGGGTCAAGCATGTTTTAACACAAATCTGGCATGTATTGTTTGCACAATCCACATGTTTACGTGCTACTGGGTTGTGGTTATTACAAGAAACGTCGACCAATATCGCGTAAACAATTGCTTCATGAGTACATCAGTATGAGGAAGCACAGCATGCATTGAACACTCCACTGGGATTCATGAGTGTGTAAACATATTTGTATATATTTGTACTGGCGATGCATATATAATACTTTTCCAGCTTCTGTGTTGCATTTATTACCCAACAACACACAGCAACACATTTGAAAGTCTGGCTTCAAGTGTACAGCTGGGAACTCCCCCGCCTCTTCTCGTGAGCATTTTTAACACTCCTACAATGTAATACAGATAGCTAATGGAGACATATGTCACTTTCTTGACAACTCAATTTAGGCCAGAGAGAATCAACAAGCACGCTGGGACTGGTGGGACGTTTATAACATATGTCCACCATTGAAATACAAGCTCGTCGGTGATTTGTAACTTCAGAGTCAGCTGTAAGAAAACGAAGGGCCATCCAGAAAAGTAATCATTGTAAATCGGCGCGCCAGTCGACTAGAAATTGGATCCCAGATATTATTGTACATATGTATACGCAAGCAAAACAAGTGCTTTTTAATTTATATGATTGGAAAACTGAAGCGTTTACGTATTTGTTAAGTTACATTCATTTTACGATGTATATAAACAGGTTCAACACGGAAAGAGAGGTTTGTTATAAAGCAATTGTTTTCCTAGTCGCTCGAAAGACTGGGTTTTATAAGTTTGGTGGTATCCCGCTGGTATCACCGGTGCGATACCACCAAACAGACTTAACATTACTGTCCCTCGGTCTGCCGAAATTACTGGCAGATTCTGAGTGCCAGACTCCATGGAGGGTATTGCCGGAATAACTGCCACCGGAATTACTGGTGCCAGTAATTCTGGAATTTTTTTTTGCCAGTGGGGGCAAGATTTACCTCCATGTAAATCAGTGCCCCTGCGGCAAACTTGTGTTTTGCCGGTGCCGTGAAAGTGTCAGTCGAGGTATTACTGCCACTTTTACAGACACTTTTACTGCATCGCCAAAACCGTAATGAGGCCTTTGTGCAGAACAGCAAAATGCTGCCAATATAGCTGCTGAATAATGTCCTAGTAAGGAATGTGCTTAGACTATTCTGCTTTCTGGAACATCCCTCCTGCATGCTATGGAATGTGGGCGCTTGTGGGTGCTTTCTGTCTCCCTCACCTGAAACGTTATTAGTCCCAGAGGATTCACGCTCTCTGCAATTCACCAGATCCAATCAGAAAGTCAGAATGCGATGGACCAATCAGGAAGCAAAGTAATTAACCAACCTAAAGCACTTTATGCCTTACTGGGCAGCTGACTGACAGTAGCACGGTTATAAAATGGTCTCAGTTAATCCTCCTAAACAGTACGACATATGAAGCCCTGAAAAAGCCAAGCAGCCTGCTTTATGAATGAAGGAGGTCCAATTTTTGTAAAGTTCTCACAGGACAACATAGGGTTTCCCACTAAATTTGCCAAGCCCTTTGCAAATACTTATCATGATAAATATGCCACGGGCACGAATTCCTCAGCACCCCTCTTCAATATATTTAGATTGCCAAGATTCCTGTTTCCTCTGCAGTCTTATATGAATTTTAATTTCACGGATCAGCATCTCTCATGCATGCTACAGAAATCAGCCAGGTGTGGCAGTCCCTCTACTCAGAACAAATACGGCCGAATAACCTATCCCATGGGTTGTCTTTGAGAAGTATCTGCAACAACATTCTAGCTTTCTAGCTCACTGTTTCTTTCATTGAGGAAAATATCCATTTGCATACCTGTTTGGCCCGACCCACAAATGCAATGCCACAGTAAGAAAACATGCCTTTGTTGGTTGCAAAAATGACCCCCTCATATGTAGGTACACTCACCATGGTGGCTTTCCCCTTAACGCCAGTATATAATGCATTCTCACAGTAAGAAAACATGCCTTTGCTAACTGCACAAATGTTGCCCCCATGTAGCAGCACTCATCATAGTGGCTTTGCCTTTAGCACCATATATAATGTGATGTCTTTGCTGGTTGCACACATTTTGACCCCATGTAAGAACATTCGTCATATTGGCTTTGGCTGTAAAACCATATAAAATGTAATGGCACTGTAAGAAAACATGCCTTTGCTGGCTACACAAATGCTTCAACCCGCACCACCTACAGTAAGAGAATTGATCACCCAGGCTTTGCCCTTAATGTCAGTGTAAAACGCCATGTCGCAGTAAGAAAATATGTTCTGCCTAATTGACAAAAAAAATTTGCTAAATCCAAGCTAAGAAGTTAGCACGAGCAGGGGCATTGCTTGGACCAAATGGTACTGGGCTGGGAGCTGATTCATGGAAACATGAAGCTCAAAGAAAAACAAACAGATTCCAGAATGCCCAAACACGTCCGAGGGCAAACATAACAGCGCTGTCCAACAACTTTTGCACTGGACTCAGGATTAATTACCAGCAATCGCCATTACTTCGACTCCTCTCCTACGGCCGAGAAGTCCTTGTCCCAGTACCCCCACTAATCTGCGCCCCAACCCGATGCATTAAGGCAGCACCCGCAGGTCCACCCTCATCCCAGCACCCCCACTAATCTGCACCCCAAAATCTGCATTGCTGTATGCCCACTCCTTTCCCACACAGTACTTGCCCCAACAAGGTGCCACATCACAATAACACATCACCCCATCGACCACTCTTACTCTTACAGTCACAGAACTGACACCAGGAGTTGGATGAAATGTGAAATGTCTCACTGAATATCCAACTAACCAGCTTGCTTGGAGAGATCCATGTTGAAGCCCCAGTCCACATAAGATACATGCCCATACAATTTGGCTACAACACTTGCCTGAGAACAGCTCAGGCCCCATACCCCATGGCTCCATGGATGTCCGCCCCATACCCCTTGCACGCAGGGATGCAACAACTGGACTCCCACAAATGTGGAAATCCTGCAGCCTGCTGAACAGATGAAATATGTGCTGTCACACACTCATGATCTGTTGGTAAAAGGGTAGTCATATACCCAACAGTAATGGATACCCACACTCATTTAGTGTCCTTACATGGTTATGAACAGGCTTGCAGGCCTTGTTCTGTACAATGGAAGTGTTAAACTTACAATGGTTGTAACTGCAACAACACTTCAAATATATGCATCTTGAACAACCATGGCCCAGTTCACTGTGGAACACTAAACAACCTCAACTCCTCTTGCCTGTGTCTCCCTTGAACTACACCTGTAAGACATCCTCCTCCGCCACGATCACTTGGAAGCAGTGCTGGTGAATCCTGGACAGTCATCTCTTCCAATGCATCCCGTTGGAGCGCACTCAGTTGCACAACAGCCAGCCATATTTTCACTGCAGCTACAGTTTGGCCCCTTGATGTTCAGGTGTCATAGTCCACATGTGGAGTGTGTATCCCAGTTAATCAGAGTGAGACCACACCCCTTCTCATCATTCTCCCAAGGCAATAAGCCATACATGTTTTGGAATTGTGAGCACATCCACATGGAGAAGCAAATGCAAAAGAGATACCTAAACACCTATGGTAGCATAAAGGAACACAATGTACAAGAACATGAAACCTTGAGAAGTGAATGGGTATAGGTGTAGGAGCTGCCAACAGATACCGCAAACCTCCCAGCACTGTTGAACATCTAGGCACACACAGAAACCCATGAGTACCCATCCTCAACAAGGGACACAAAACATCATCTTGAAATATAACTCTAATCTCTAATTGTTCCCCCCATAACCACCATAATGCCCATGTTCCAAAACATACCCAACAAACTCTGATATAGCGATAACAAACATGCAATGCCCCTGCACAAGGAATGACATCAGGCACCCATCTCTTGCTATCCCACCCTTGCAATGGTTTCTTTCCTTCCTTTTAAACACATGTACACATGGCCGTATAGGCAAGTCAAAGAAATGACACCACGCCTACCTCAAACAACCCCCAACATGAATCAACATCCATGAACACATGTACATAGAAAGTACCATGCCAAACACAGCATACATGGTTGACACACTCATGCACACCATGGGCCTCATTACGACCCAGGCGGTCCGGAAATAACGGTGGCGGTAAACCTGCCGCCACTGTTGTTTCCGGACCGCCTGAGTCCAACCCCTGCAGGCGGGAGGTGATGTTCCCGGCAGGTCTTACCTGGCGGGTTTAACACCTCCCACATGCAGGCGGGCGAGGAAACACCGGCAGCATTACAAGATGCTGCCAGTGTTTCCAAGATCCCCATTTCCATCGAGTTCCATAGGACTCAATGGGAATGGTGATTTACATCATTCCGCCTCCGTGATTCCCTGAAAACCGGGGTTGTAATGCCCCGGTAATTCCGGGAATCACGGAGACGGAATGGTAATACTAGTCCGGCGTTAACGAGGCGGTTTTACCGCCTCGGTTAACGCCGGACTCGTAATGAGGCCCCATGTATATTAATGACCAACATGCCTGTACTGCAAAGCATAAAAGTAGCCAATCAACAGATGTGAACCCTTATGATCCTTATAATTAAGCTAACACATCCTACGAGGGATGGGATGGAGAATAACTCTCACACCAAACAAGAAGACTGAATCAGAAAATTGGCCAAACCATCTGTTTTAATAGCAATTAGCTAAAAACAGGGAGCAGAACGGACATCAACGGACATCGCACAGCACAATCTCAATGCATTTCACGAAAAACATTACTTTTATAGCAAAAACTCATCATACGTGACGTCATACTATGTGGGAAACTACAAAAACCTACGTGAGACTGTGATAGGACTAATGGGAATATCAAAGTATACTTTCTATATGGGATAGGATTGTGATTGAGTCTCTACAGTCAGGTGGGCAACTCATGCCCTCCCTTAGTGCAAGACATCGTCAACAGCTATTAGCTACACGGCACACCATTGACTATCAAACTGTACGGTCCCTCATTATATGGCCTCTTACAATTGGTTGCCACACTTGTACCCTTCTGGAACATTCAATTCTCTAGCAGCACATAAGCTAGTACCCCAGTTGCTGGTGGGTGGACTTGACAGTACCTCCCCACCCAATTATCCCATCACCTCTCATCACTCATGCCGTCTTCCATTCAAATTGCCTTTGAACTTCGCCTTGTAGTTGCTTCTCATCTCTGGGAATATAAGTGAGTGTGAGCACGTTCTTATCCATTTTCAGGTTTGCATGCCCACATCTATTTCCATCCTGGACTGATGTGATCAGAGACTGTGAATCAACCCATTTTATAGCATTTAATTGTCTTAAATGAAGAAGCTTGGCTCTCATGGTGTCCTCTTTTTGCAACTTAACAAGGGACTTTTTCCCTTCTCACGTTATACTGTTCTGCAAGAATAGATAGTCAGTTCTTGGCTTCCCCAACCTTTGACACCAAGCCAAGCAGTCTTCCTTTGGTCCATCTGTGAGCTTCGGCTTATTCTTTGCTGCGACACACACACAGCTATTAATCCTCCTTTCTCCATGCGTTGAGCTTACTAATATCATAGCATCGAATGTCCAGATTCAACACACACACATATTACATGGCCTGCGGTAGTGGTCATGTAGTTATGGTTAAGTTGCTAATCCCATAGGAAGAGCTATTTTTGGGCGGCTTATAACTTCGCTCCCCCTGGACGAATCCTCACCAAACTTTGCAAAAAAAGTATATGGCCCACTCGGAATTTTGCAATATTTTTGGTGAATTTTGGTCTGGGGGGGGCAAAGTTATAGGAGGGTCCCAAAATGTCTTTTTTTCCCACAGACATAATGCTTTTGTTAATTTGGAGTAAATCCGTCCAGTATTTTTTTTTTAAATGACCAAAACGTAAGGCAAAAACATTAGTGATATCTATGTCCGGTCCGTGGACACACTTTCCTGTTCGCTCCGAGGCAGGACAGCGATTGGCTAATCGACATGCATCATGTCCGCGGACACGCAACGTGTCTGCCGATTGGCTGGAGTGGGCGTGAGGTGCGTCAAATTATTTTGATGCGCCCACCATCTTGGATCACTTTGCGGCGGCGAACAGAGGCAAAATGCAATTTTGGGTAGTGTGTTGGTGTGCAGGAGTGCTTGGGGAGGGTTGGGGAGTAAGAGATGGGTCAATAACTGTATTTGTTTAGGTGGCAGGTGCCCCTGATGTGTTCGCCATTTCTGCGGTCTTCATGGCTGTCCGCGGACATAATAAATCCACTACTAGCTATTTTACTTTAGTATGATGTTGGTTTTGGGTTGTTAGTAGAGCATTGATTGTAATTAATATCCCCCATAAGCAGACCACATACCACAGTCAAAATGTTTGGTAGCATAGGTGTGTTATGCACCCATAGAATATAACATCCATCAAATATCCACAACCCAAATGTTTGTGTACTGTTTCATTTGTAGAGTTTGTATGTGAACTTTTGGCTAGGCTATGCAATTAAGATTGTAGAGTTTGTAACAAGGACTGCTTCATAAGATACCCTTGGAAGTAAACATTTTGGATTGTGGTGTATGGTTAAATGTTTGCTTGAATGGTTGTGTTATGCAGTGGTGTTTGTGAGTTCATTTACGTCATACTTACTGGTTCAGTTTTTTGTGGTTGTACGCAGTTTTTTCTTCAAGACATAGGTAACTGGACCAGACATACTTTTTGGATCTCTGTGATAAAAGAAAAGATGCTATGCTAGAGTTGGTAGTTCACAATTAGTTATTTCATTGCATTATAGACATTTCTGTATTATTTTCACCCTCATATTTAGTACTTTACAAGTACTATAGTTCAAACCAGTGTACTGCGCAATTTGCTCAGTTTCTGTGTTTGTTTTCTAAATCATTGCGTCTGTGGGAAAAAAATCCATGCTGGATTAAAAAAAACCTTCTATGTTGTGGTACACTATATTTATTTCATTGTTTTACTGTTTATTTCTTGTTTCTTGCTAATCTTCTATCTGTTGGCTTGTTGCAGATTTTTGGGGCAATTTGATACCTGTTGCCATATTCTAATAGTTTATTTCTACTTTTATGCTATTCATCTATCTGTTGGGTTAATGCAGATTTTTTGGGGCAGTTAGATACCTGTTGGCGGATTCTAACTGTATATTTATTGTTTGATTTTAGTGGTATTTATTTATCTGTTTGCTTGTTGCAGAATCTTGGGGCAGTTAGATACATGTTGGCATATTATAACTCTGCACAGTTTTGAAGCTGAAGTTTTGCTTATGTTCATACACAGATTCCGTATTAAATTTTGGTTTTAAGAATATTAAGTAAGCGTTTACCAGATTTGCTGGTAATCTCTGCTTTAGAGTAATGGTACTATCATTACATTCCAAGCATCCACAATTCTTTTTTATATATGCAGTGTAGTGACCTGCATTGGTTGTGGCTCCTGCGTGGTAGATTATACCTATAGTTGTGAAGGTTTTCTTACCAAGTGATACTTGACCATGTGTGAATCCAGTCAGTTTACAGTTGTTTTTGGTACCATCTGCATTGTAATGAAAAAGCATTCCTATTACGTATTTACTATGTGTCTGTATTTGTAAGGTGGAACGATTATCTGAATTGCAGGTAGTACATAATCTGACATGGTTTGCATTTTATACAAGTTGCTGAAATTGAATGGATTCACAGTTAGGTATGGATACATACACGAAGCGTTCATTAGGGACTTGTTCCTGTGCCACATGGCTGTAGAGAGTGCATGTATGTTTCCACATGTATGAAATCTTAAATATTTCATTTATAGGTATGTTTTTGTTTTCCAGTACTTGTAGTAAGTACATTAGAAATTATTGTGGATCTTCTTGTGAGTTTATAGTGAATTTGACCATTCCAACACAGTAGTCCAATTCTTGTCTTAGTCCATGAACACTGTAAGTGTTGTCAGGATTGTTGGTTGCATTTCTATGAAGGACTAACATTTGTAAACCCAATTGGTCTGTAATGTGTAAGTAAATGTTCTCAATAATTGGTGGTAATTGGAATAGAATATTTATTGCTACATTTGCATAGCAATTTACAGCAGTTGTATTTGAAACTTTAAATCGATCTGACAGTTCTGTGTCGAAGTAATTTGTTCGGAGTGTGTGTTGCTTCTTTGAAGAAGTAGTTGAGTTACTTTGACCAGTCGATTCTTCTTTGGTTGTGATACTTGATGAAGTATTAGAATTGAAGAATGGGAGAGGGTGCACAGCTAGTTTTGTTTGTATTTGTTGAATTGATATATAGTTAGTGTTCACTTCGATTTGCTTAAAAGGGTGCAGCCCATTATACAGTGCCTCCGTGTCGGGCACACGCTATGTGCTGAGAAAGAAAGGACCTATGCTAGTTACCCATCAATGTGGGTCGCACTCCTATTTTACCCAATAGGGTTTAAATAATTTGTCTTGAATTATTGATAACAGTAGAACCATGTTCCAATAGTTTTTCTTCAAAGTGCTTTTATTTTGCAGAATGATATTTTTGTTTATATTCTTTCGTTCTTTAAGTAATGAATGGTTAAACTTCACCAATTCGTTATATGCTGATACATCGGCAAAGGAAGAATAACCTAGGGCTAATGCATTTCAGAAAAATAGTATTTCCTTCTTCAGAGCCAGGTTACATTCACAAAAATCTTACTGTTAGAACATTTAGAAAAACATCAGGCATGTATGCATTCAGTAAAGCAGGGTACCCACATTTGACAAACATGTACATATACACGGAGAGAAGAGAACATCGGATTGTCAGTGAATTATATGAATAACATTGCGCATATACAATACAAATTAGTTACCGTTATACCTAGGTTCCGAAAAATTACTTTAGTAAAGTCATTCAGTTTATCCGATTCCCATTATAATTAACTACTCCTCGTGATGTTAAATAACATGGTGACGTGTTAAAGCGGGTGCTTATTCCTATGTCTTAAAAGTCAGGTAGTGTCTAGGTAGTCATCCACCTCCACCCATGGTGTCACTGACCTGAGGCTGATGGATATACTACTCGATTCAAGCGTGAGGTTGTATTGTTAACGTTCGTTCGAAGAACAATGCAAGAGAAAGTAATGTAATGTGTTTAGCTGCGACCGCACATGGTCTGTTCTATCGTGTGCTTATCTATGTGAAAGTGGAGGCTGTTTACCTTGTGAATGCTTCACGCGTTCGATCAAAAGTGGAACTCCAGTGACGGTTTGCTCGAATAAGGGTCCGCCAAATCAGGACTTCAGCGGATTTCACCCCAGCTCTGAGCTGGGGGGAAATCCGCCGAAAATTCACGCTATTACCGCTGGTGGGAAATCCGCCGGCGGTAAGAGCGTGAATTTTCCCCATTGAGCCCAATGGGGAATGGGGCATTCCCGAATGGGCTCAATGGGGAATGTGGAATTACATTACTGGCGAACTCGTGATCCGGCGCTATTAGCGGCGGGGAGTTCAGCGGTAGGGCTAATACCGCCGGCGGTACTACCGCCGGCGTTACCGCTAAAGTCGTCATCAGGCCCTGTGCTACCAATATCTATTAATGCTTTATATAGGGTAAAACCTTGTGATTTGAGAATGGTAACTGCGTATGCTGGAGTAAGTGAAAATTGTTCTCTGCGCACATACATGTCTTTGAAAAGAAGGAAGCGGGCTGTTGAGCGTCCTAACCTTTTAACTTCTGATAGTTTGTCAGAGAGAATATTGACAAATTGAATGTTGTTGTCACGTGGGTATGTTGGAAAGCCAACAACTGTACCAAGTGCTCTATTAACTAGTCCTTGGTCGACATCAAGGTTACGTTTAAGCATTACCCTACAGTTTAAAGATAATTTTAATATTTTCTCCAAACCAGCTGTGTTGGAGATAGAGTTTTCTAAGGTATTTAGTCTTGTTGTGGCTTGTTGACACATGGGTAGTGTCATACCATGTACGTACATTTTATCTGTGGAGCAAATTTCAATTATTGGTTGCATTTCTTTTTTCAACATTGTTTCATTGAATTTTGAACAGCTTGCAAGAGTTAGCATCAAGGATAAACAATTGACATTTTTGTGTGGTCATTGTTCCATGACGTCAGTAGCACATGAGATATGGCCATAGAGTGCATGGATGTGCCTGGTTTTTAATATTGATTGTGTTTCTTGAGATAGTACACTAACTCTAATACTTTTTAAAATGTTGCCGTATGTGAGGTCTGCAGACTGGCACATGTTTTCTATTAATTCTCTGTATTGGAAGTGTTACCAAAGGTTGACATTTCCTATGCTGCCAACAGTTTTACAGCACAGTTTGTGCCCTAAGGTTTTAAAAATAGGTTCAGCTTTCACTGGTGTCAATTGAAGAAGATCTCCGAAAACAATAATGTGTTTTCCTCCAAAGATCTCTTCATAGTCTGTTTTGAAGACCACTTGTAATCTGAGTTGAATCAAAGCCAACATTAGGTTGGAGACCATGCTCACTTCATCTATTAGCAGCATTTTCATTTGTTTGAAAACTCTGCGTAGTTCCATTGCAGCTTCTGTGTAACGTTTGTAATAGTCTAATTTGTTTTGGTGTTCTCCTGGAAGGAGTAGTAATTGGTGTAAAGTGACACTGCCTATATTGTAGCAGCTAAACCTGTGGGGGTTACAACAGCTGACAGTTTGTTGTTTGTCAATCGTTGGAGGAACTTGCTGATGATTTTGATTATGAATGTTTTGCCTGAACCATCTTCACCACTCACGTATAGCAGTATATGTTTGTAGTCTTGGCAGGTACAGTTTTTATTTTCATGTTGCACACCATTTTCAATTTGTTTTGTTATTTCTTGGAAAATGCTACGCTGCTCATTGTTCAGTTGTGATTTCAGTACATCAAAGTCTTCTGTAGCTTGTTCATACTGACACATGGTGTTTTCTACTTCTGTCATGGCTAATTCTGCCTCATTTCCTATTAGTGGCTGTCCAAGTGGTTCTTCGCTTCGTGTTACAGAAGGTTAACTTCTGTCGGGAGTGTCCACTTGTAGTTGGGCCTGGAGTTCTTCTTTGTGTTGCTGTCCTTTGTGCAACATTGTTTGGTACTGTGTAACATTTACATCTGTTAGAGTGCTTTAATTTGCTTTGAACGCGTCTTCATAGGAGTCATAGATATCTAGTTACTCTTCTTCTTTTCTCCATGGTTTAAAAAGTTGTAACAGGGACATGTAATATAGTTCTTTATGTTGTGGAGTTTTAATGATAATTTGATATGATTAATTAAACTTCGTTTGGTAAGTTTCACTAAGCTGCCTTCACAATTTGTCACTCTGTACCTACCTTTATTTTCATCAGGTGTTACATTATTTTTGTATGTGAAGTTTTGGGCTATGTGGTATAGACACATGGTTTCCAAAGTAGTACTCCTGTATGGGTAGTATGTGTTTAGTAAATTGTTTTACAAAATGTTTTGGCTGTTGGGATCATTTTTAACTATTGTTTCTATGTTGTCATATGATTTGAGAACTCTTTTTCTAGATTTAGCAGGACCAAGACTTAGCCAAACTATATTTTCAGATTTTCCATACAAAGCAGTACCGGTTAAACGATCAGCAGCTTCATAGCAGCCACATTCTCTATGAGAGAACATTTTTATGCCTAAGCTGTACAATTTCTGAGACAGTGTTTTGTCCGATGATAGGTCATTTCAGAGGTCTTGAAGCTCTGTTGTTTCTACTTTTGTTAAGTAGGCTGTAACATATCGTGCAACTGCAGTGGAATTGTCTGCAATGTACTGCACATCTATGTTTGCATTCCAAAAGAGGGCCATGATTGCATTGTAATCATTAATATATTTTGCTTCTTCTGTTCGTTTTATGTAATATGTGTTCTTAGGGGATTTACCTTTAACACTATGTCTAACTGAAGACATGAAGATGTTCTGTTTCTGTAACTGGTCTAGGAAAACCAAAGCGGCATTTGGTGTAGTATTTCCATTTGTTTTTGTATTTGCGATGACAATATTTCCCACATTTGTGTCTTTGAAATTGTCAATGTGTGCATGAAGATCACTATTTGTTGCTTTCGATGGAATTTCACAAGTGACATATTTTTGGATAAACTGTAAAACAGTGGCATCACTGATTTGACCAAATTTAGGAGCATCTTTAATCCATAAAAGCATGTGGATATGTGGTGCTCCTCTGGCTTGGTATTCGTTTTGCCAAAAGAAGTGTTGCACTTCTCTGTGGGGGTGAACAGTTTTATTACAAATAAAGTGTAGCATAGCAATGAAGCGATGATGGAAATATCTTGAAACATTAACATGATCTAGAGAGCAAAGTTCTCCAGGTGTTAGTATATCTATGTTTGTTTTGTTTTTGTTTGATATGCGTAGGAAATCATGTAAATCTTCCCATGCATATTCCGCACAACTTATTGTAATAAACCAAGTGGGCGGGCCAAGGTTTCTTATCATACAACATACATCTCTGTGACATCAGAACCAGTACTCTTTATCACCACGCATGTTTGCTAACAGATTTGAAATGCTTGATTGTAAAACCTCATCTTTTTCTTGCACTTTTTTGTACTAATGCATAGCTGACATATTTTGAAAGTGGGTACCTGATTTCAATATGTGTGCAACTCTGTAGCTTAGAGTTGCTAGTTCACTTTCAAAGAGTAGGTGGAATATGTATTCCACATTTTGTCTGAATCTGGGATCTTCAGAATACATTCGTAATGAGCGGTATTCTGATGCTGTTATCTGAGTGGGTCTATCATCGTACCTTCCTCCTTTCCCAATAGGAAAGAACAGAGGAAAAGCATGTGCTTCTATAATTTATTCCCATATGCTGATTGGTGATCCTTTGGTTTGGCGCATTTGGTACATTTCTAGTGCATCATCTATGGTGTCTTTAGAGTGTAATGGATGAATTGTATAATTGTCTAAAATATTGGATACTGTAGGAGGATCTGGAAGATCAAATTGACCAGTTTCTGGTCACTCTTGAATTATTTCAGTGGTTTCCCTCAGGTTTTCTTCAATATTAATGTCTTTGTAGTATTCCTTTAGATATTGCAAGGCTTGTCTAACTTTATGTAAGTCTACGAGTTGGCGCCATTTTTTTTTGTCTTTTGTCAGTACACCATTTACTAAGACAATTAAAGATTGCTCTATTGGATGTTGCACTTCCAGAGTGTGCACATTTTCTTTCAGATCTAATGGTAAATAAACTACTTTGCAACAAATGCCTTTCACTAATTCAGAGTGAGGTAATTTAGCTGTTTTTGTTTGAAGGCGTTTTATTGCTTGAAATGGGTGCACTGTTTGAATTATGATGCTCTCATATAAATTGAGTTGTTGCAGGGGATTTGGTAGTGGGAATAATTCCAAGTTATTTTTGATAGCACGTGAAGGAGTTTGGTTGTTGTAAACTTTTGTAGTGCAGTAACTGCAAAGTATTTGTTTTCTGCTATAAGGTAGAGAGCTTATTCAAACCATTTGGAATCTTCATTGTCTTCTATTTTGTATGTTACGTCTACAGTTTTTATGTTACTTTTATAAAAATTTCTGCGGCAACACACACACACATGGTTTTGTACTTCAGCGGATGTACTTTTACTAAATACATGTATATGTACTAAATTGTAGTATTTCTTTTTTGTATGTGTGTAGTAGAAGGTTGCCATCTGTACAATTGTTGCTATTCCGTTGTAAAACTATTGCATTTTGTAAGTGTCTTTCACTTTCAAAATATTTTCTCTGGATATGTTCTATTTATTCAAGTAGGTCTTTCGCTGTACCATGTAGAAGATTGTTATTTAAAATGGCTAGTGCTAAAGCAGGACTTTTAGCATAGTATAGTATAAAGATTAGATGTCTTATAGTTGGATGATCTGTTGATATCATGTTGATATGATGCAAAGTGCTTTTGCAAATAGGTCCTGAAATGCAGGCTAATGAATGTCTTTGTAGTCCTGTGTATTTGCGCAATGGACAGGTATCCATATTTTGTACCAGTTTCATTTTGATTTTGTCTTTGCCTTTCACATACTGATTGAAGAACTGGCGTAAAGATTTGAAAGTTTTTTTGGCAATGTTACACATTGACGTGCACGGCCATTTGCATACTGGACATTCTGGTTCAGTCGAATGGAGAGGTGATAGTGAGTTTTCTGGGGATATTTTTGTAAGCAGTATTTCTTGCTCCATTATGGTATTATTACATTTTTCATACCCTCGTCCACTGCTATGTATGGCAATTGTGTTTGTTTGCTTTTGTTTGTATGCTTCTTCATTGAAATATGGTACTGTGCTTGTGGTGTGACTCCATTCACCGCCACAGATATTTAAGAAGTTATTTTTGTGGACATTCCGTTTATTGAGAAGTCTTTTTAGTAATTTAATAGTTAGTTTTGTTAGTGGTTTCATTCTGTTTAACACTAAAATAAATAACTTCCTTTTGAGAAGGATTGCACTGTCTATGAGAGCTTCTAAGATTAATTTTCTACGGTAGGTTTTAAGGCTTGTGCATGATTTGTCTCTTGTTTTTATCAGATTCTGAAGAACTCTGTGTCAGAACATTTTTTCTAAAATACTTTTTTTGGTATCGATACTTGCCACTACATCAAGATTTATAGGAGCACTGTTAGCTGAAGTGGTAGCTGAATTCTTGTTAATCACTTTCTGTTTCGTTTTACATTTTGAAAGAGGAAGGAAAGTTTTTGTACTGAAAGCTTGTTTTCTTTTGCTAAATGACTCTATTAGGTCTTTTGTTTGAAATTTTTGTACAAATTCTGCTAGAGATGGATGCCTATTTTGGACACTTTTATTTTCATTTGCTTTACTTCTGCCTTGCTTTATACAGACTTGCTTTTTGGTAGGCATTCTTTGGGGTCTGTTGAAAAAAAAAGAAGGTATGGGTTGAGCTGTTCTGCAATGTATGTGTGCTGTGTGCATGAGTGTCTGAGTATGATGGCAAGGATGTATGTGGTGATGTGTGATTGTGTATTGGGCAGCTACAACAAGTTGGGAAGGCTATTCTTGTATTTGTGTGTTACTATACTGGGGTTCAGTTGACAGTTGAAAGTAGGCTAGTGGTGAGGAGAAGCACAAATACTAAATCTAATGGTATAGAATTAAAACCATTCTCTGTTCTTCAATACTAACATTCTACGGGCTGAGTTATGTCATTTGTGCGTAGACAAAACAGGGATTTGTGCACCATTCTTCCTACAAATCCCTGTTTAACAAATGGGGATTTGTGGGCAGAATGGTGCACAAATCTCAGTTTTTTGGCGCACAAATACCATGAATCAACTCCACAGTGTGTTTGAGTAACAGTAAGAATATTATGGTAGTATTGTACTTACTTTTTTTGTGTGGAATGAGCAGGTTTCTTCTGAGTTTTTGTTTGTACTTCAGATGCTGCTGCTTTTCAGGAGAGTGGTCTTCACTGCTATTGTAAAGGAAAGAAGTTAGTAATTTTGTGTGTTTATAGCACTGATGTTAATTTAGACGTTGATATTTATGTTTTTGTAGTAGTATTCTTGTTTGATATCTGAACGTAGTGTGTGCATGCAATTTCCTTTGACTATGTGAAGCCTTTGGGGTCATTACGACCCTGGGTTAAGGGTTTAACGTAAAAGGTGTCGGCGCCGTTAAACCCATAACACCTGATTACGATGTCCCTTTGCGGCTCCCGACCTTAACGGCTTGTCTGGACCAGCCGTTAAAGTAGGGACCCGCTAGGGGACTTCCGAGGTAATTACGGTACCGCAATTTGCAGTACCATAATTACCACCTTCACCAGTCCCATTGAGCCCTGTGGGGTGAAAATGGGAATGGGGAAGGGCCAATAGTAAATGGGGAATCACCACCCCGCCAACCTTGGAATGGGGCGGTATTTTCCCATTTACCATTGGCGGACTCGTCACAATACTGGCAGCAACGATGGTGCTAATAGCGCCATTGGTTACCGCCGGTCTTGTAATGAGGGCCTTTATATTTTACTTTAAATATGTTAGTTCAACAAGCTTTGTAAATGAGTAGAATAGTAAGTGTATGAAACTCACTTGCATTGTAATTCATGGAATAAATGTGTGCCGAAAAGGGGAGCGCAAGCGTGAAAATCGCAGCGCACGCATGCCAATGCTGCGCACGCAGTCGTTCATCGCTTGATGGAATTCGCTGCGCTAGTAAAACCTGGCATGTGCGCCAAATCCGTGGGTGGCGCACGCGGGTGCACACGTCACTAAACAGTGTGTGCTACGTGCACAGGGAAAGCGCACATTGTGTAGCGCACACAAGAAAAGTGGGCGGAACACGGGGCATAACACGTGGAATGGGGAACAACACGTGAAAATGTGGGCGTTACGGGGGAAGTACTGGAGGTAAATGCTCGCAACGCCCACACGTGCGCTATCAACACGTATTCATGGAATCAAACAGGGGAAAGGCGTGTGCCAAAAAAGACACGTTAATCCGGAAATACGTACGCCAGCAGGAAGCAGGTGTAAGCGGCCCTGCGCAGCATAAAAGTGCACGCAAACAACAACCGAGCTCAGACGCTACAATGAATATACCGTTCCTCACAGCAGTGGTCGTGGGACACCGCAGGAGGAGGAGGATAGCCAGGCCCTGCATTTTTTTACCCAAGACCAGCCTTTTTGGGATGCCTGATGACCAGGTGTATGGGAGGTACAGGTTTCCACCACACATAATCCTAGACCTGGTGAGGGAGTTGGAGGACGACCTCACATCACCCACCTTGTGCTCGCAAGCACTGAGACCCTTGGAAAAGGTGCTCAATGTACTGCACTTCTTGGCTACTGGTTAATTTCAGCGGACAAGTGCCACAGCGGGGGGTATGTCACAGGCCACGCAGTCACGCTGCCTACACAAGGTGTTGGCCATCATGACTGCATGCCCCTCAGTCCGCAGGCACATATACATGCCCATAACACCTGCAGAAAGGCAGGCTGTTGTCCAGCAATTTTACAGGGTGGCACACTTCCCCAAAGTCCTAGGTGCCATTGATTGCACCCATGTGGTTGTACATCCACCCAGGGCTAATGAGCATATCTATCAGAACTGCAAGCACTGACATTCCATCAACGTGCAGGTTGTATGTGATGCCAAGGGAATCATCACCTCAGTATATGCCAACTATCCAGGGTCCAGCCATGATAGTTTTATATTCAGAATGTCACCCCTAAACCAGGACCTGGAAGCTGTCCGGCATGGCGACACATGGCTAATTGGTGAGTATAAATGCCTCTGCACATGCATCCATGTCAGAAACTGAGAAATGGCAAAACCCAACTAATGCCAACCATTATCACCTCCCCAGGGGACAGTGCCTACCCTCTGAGCACCTACAAGTCATGCTTTCGCTCCCTTGACCGCTCTGGCGGGCAGCTGCTATATGCGTCCCCAGTAGTGTGCAGGATCATAGTGGCAGCATGTGTCCTGCACAATGTTGCAACCCGGCGTGGCATGCCGGTGGACATGGTTGTGCCCCCACATCCCCAACCACATGCACGGCTGCTGCGCATGGGAGGTGAAAGGGCACGTGGTAAGGCAGCCTGGACCCAGCTTGTGGCAAATTACTTCACCTAAAATCCCACCCCTGTGGAGTGCACACAGGCCTGGCACATACCAGCTCACAATCAATGATGATGACAAAAGGGACAGTCAACTGTCACAGCCATACCAGCCTGAGATTATTCACCTGGAAATGCTACATTGTGTGCATCCCTAGCTACTCAAAGACACCCAATGCTGTGTCAGAAAAAGGCACACATTCATGCAGCATGAATGACTACCCCCTTGCAAAATACCACATCAAAATAGTGGCATGTCACCCAACACCTCCCCAGCACACCATGGCATGGCATGCAATGTGAAGGCAACCAAATGCATGCACAACACATGACACAAGTGTCACAAAGTGCACTGTCCTAAATGGAAACAGGCCACAGACAATATGCTCTCAATAATGAATAAAAAAACAACACACATGAACAAATACTTACCAGCAAGAGAAAACATCAGTACATGTTCAAACAGTGGCAATATATGAGAATTAAAAATCAAAGTAGTGCAAGTGTCACAACCTCACTAAGGCAGCACATCGACCCCTTCCAACTGCAGAGTGTTGCTGGTAGGCAAATGTTTCAGTGTACTGCATACAACATGAACTGCATCTGCAATGTAGACGGGCTTGTTAGGACATGAAGAAGGTACATGTATATAAGGAAAAAGTCATGTATGTAGAACCATACATAAATTCACCGTGCAATGGAGATTTCTACAACAATACCCACTAGGGATGTATACTCAGTTTTGACTACAGACTGTCCACACAATTTATGGGAGCCCAATGTCACTGTGTAAGTTACTGTCACTTGGTCACACCCTTTGCAAGCCCATGGAAAGCGGAAGCAGGAGGGGTGTGTGTTTCAGGAACCCAAGCATCTAACCCAAATATAGGACAAGCCTGCATGTGCCCAGCTGGAATACACCGTGGATGCCTACAGGAGCCACACAAAGCAACACGCTGTTTAAAAAAAAAGAATCAAAAATGGCCATGTGTGGACGAGGGGGGGACACCCAGGATGGACCAGGTACAGGGTGCACCCCAACTCCCACATGCGCGGATGTTGAGAAAAAAGAAATATCTCCATGGGCTCATGGCCTGCACGGCCATGCTACAGTGGGAGAACTGCTGTTGCTGTCATCACCCTCTGGTGGTAAATTAGAAGGTGGGAGTGATATGGGAGGCAGACCACACAAAGCCCTGGCATGCTCCTCCATGGCAGCAAGCATGCAGGTCTGGAAGGTTTGGTTCTGCAGGATGATGGTACGGAGATCCCCATGCAGCACCTCACGAGTAGCACACATTTCTGCCTGCATGGCTTCGCGTGATGCCCGGATCTCCTGACGGGTTGCCTGGAGCTCAGCTGACAGTGTGCATGTCAGCTGCTCCAGCTGCTGTTCTGCCCTTGTACTCTGGGACACCTCAAGTTCACACAGAGTAGCTCTGAGGGAGCTGTGTTCCAACCTCAGGGCAGGAGTCTCCAGTCCAGCCCGTCGCTCCCTGTCGGACGCCAACATGTCCTCCCTGTGTGAGTGGCAAATGGACTGTGTTGCCTGCTGCTGTAGCTCCATCTGCCTTTCAGGGGGTAGAATGGAAGTGGCCACCCTATCCATTGCCTGAGCCATCATTTCAAACAATGCCCCCTGTTGTGCTGCTATAGTGTACATGGAGTTCTCCCACACAGTATTGCCTGATGGCACACGGCTACCACGTTGGCGGGCACCACACCTGTTTGGGGCAAGGTGATGTGCACCTTGCTGTGCTGGCACTGCCTGAGGCTGCAGGACTGTATTCCTCCTTTGATCTGCTGGCCCAGGAACAGGAGGAAATATTGTGGAGTGTGACCCTCCATCCGTAACCGCCACAGGCAGACTTTCCAACACTGAAATCCCCATAGAGGGGTCCACCCCCGGTGCAGGTGGGTTGGACAGAACAGGATCCCAGCCAGAAACACTCACCTGCGACGGGACCTATGTCTCAATGTCCAATTCAGCACCTGATTCATAGAGGTCTCCGGAGCTGTACCCAGAGACACCCCTGGACAGGATGGTATGTAGGATGATTGGGTTTTCACCCACCACCACCCCACGTCCTCCACTGGTGCCCGGTTGTGGCTGTGAGTACTCCTGGCTCTGCGCCATCTCCTCCTCCTCAACAGCATCAAGTGCCTCATCACCTGCAAAAACATGAAAGATTATTAATGGAAACAGGCATGAGCACCATAGCACACACACATAGGCATGATGAGGCAGAGATCCAGTACATAAATGACACATGTCACACATGACAATAACTCTGGCATGCATGCACTGTCAATGAGTTGGAAGGGGAGGCAAAAAGCAGACACTGATGACTCCAAGATGGAAAACCAACACATGTGCTGCATGCTGGATAGCACTGGCATCAAACATTAGCCTGTGAGTGGCATGGACAATCCACATACATGACACATGCCAGCACCCAGATGGCACCTACCATAGCCATGGCAGATTAGACAAGGACACCCAGATGGTAGCAAATCAGATCAGTACTGTCACTCATCCATGTGAGATGGACATCATGACATAAAATATGGAAAAAAGAGTGTGAAAACACTGATGCAGTTCAAATCTTTCCCATAAAAAGTCAAGAAATGTGGCCCATTGTGTGGTGTAATCTATGACTGAAGTATGTCACATTTGGGACAGTAGGCCACAAAATGTGTGGTAAAAATTCTAATAATTTAATCAATCAGGCATAATGAACAGGAAAAGAGCATGAACAATGTTGTGGCAAGAAGACAGCTGAAGGCCAAGTGCAGTAATCATGTGCAAAAAGTGAACTGTGGTCAGAAGGGATACTGTGAAACGGAAACACAAGTCCGGGGAATGGTTTTGAGGGACCACATGGGTGACCCATAGCAGTCATGACTACACAGCCTCACCTGGCACTCAATCAGAACACATCACCCAAGCAACATACACATGGATAGCACACACATGCATGGTCAATCACTGGACATTGCTTCAAGATATGGTAGGTCTCCCACACCTTGGATCTGATCCTCTGTGATGAATGCTCCAGAGATAGACTCATGTTCAGTGAGTTGTTCCTCCTCTGGTGGGGACCCACCACCAGTCACCAGAGTAGAGGCATGATTTGAAGCCAGCTTGTTCTTTGCTCGGTGTTTCAGGTCATTCCACCACTTAGAGCAATCATCAGCTGTGTGCTAGGGAACTAATGTGGTCTGCGATGGTCTGCCAGTGGGCCCTATGTTGAGCAGTCGTAGTCTTGCACCCTGCAGTCACCACCATTTTGCGGCCATAGGCCGACACATACCCCACAAGTGCATCTAGTTCGGCATCATTGAAACTAGGCTTCCATGACGTGCCGGAGTGGGTAGCCGTGTCTGGGGTCCCAGCCTGTACCGCAAGAGCACCCTTCTTCCTCTTGGAAGGTGGTGCAGACTCTGAGTGGCTTACGCCACTCTGGTTGGTAGGGGCAGAAGCCCAGGTGGACTGGGCACTGGAAGTAGCCAAAGGCACGATGACCAAAGGTCTCACTGCAGGCATTGGCTGCTGGTTGATGTTGGCAGGACTAACCTCGGAGTGATGGACTTGGACCAACACTGTCCCAGCTGGGAGACTCGGAGCTGGGGTGGATTGAGCTGCAGCTGCCCCTGTAGCCTCCTCACCCTGGCTACTTGGGGCAACAAATGACATTGCTGCCCCAGATCCACGTGGCCTTGTGACAGCAACTTTCACCGCCACACATGGATTAGACTTGGTGACACTGAAGTCAGCCTGGGAGTCATCCTGTGCCGGTTCGGTTGACAATATGGGTCGGTTTAACAAGGCCTGAGCTGGGATGGTGTCAGCTTAATCTCCCTGAACCATTGGGGGGGGGTATAGGTGTCCCTGATTGGTCCTCCACACACTGGCCTCTTGGGCCACCCTGCACATCCTGGCCATGTCCCCTACCACGCCCACCTCTTTGAGGTTGGCCACTTTTGCCTCCCTTACTGCTTGGTCGCCTCCCAACCATGGCACTGATGTTGTTTTGCGTATGGGAGTTGCAGTAAACAATTGTCCTGGGCAATTGGGATGAAAGGGCTACGGTACTAGATGGAATACGTACCCTAGTGCTCTAGCAAGGCTGTCTGTGACCCCTGGGGGAAGATGACAGGTCACGCAACGCATAGGCACCCCGAAAACAATATTTAACGTGCACACAACCCCTGGTAGACCATGTGCGTGGAATGAAGAACCCGCTATATGCAGTGGCACCCAGAAACACAAAAATAAGCGTACGCGTGGTACACTCAGCCTACAATGACCTCTGAATGGGTACGCAACACACGGTGGCAACCACAGTTGAAAAATACGTGCGTGACTCACCATCTGCCAGGAAACATATCGTGAAAAAGACGCGCGTGTGCGCGTTGGCAACACCCCCTCCAAAAAATTAATTGAACGCTGTCTGAGTATACAGGGAGTACGAACTGGAACCGTTGTGAAATAATCATGTGTGAACCGACAAGAAGTACAAGAATCACCCACTCACTCTCCACAAAAAGCACATACAAGAAAATGGCATCCTACGGGTACCTTTTAACCCAGCCCACACGTGCAACGTCATTTACGCGCGTACGCACCAAGGCCCTTTCTTCCAATTCATGCTTGACACCTGGATGTGCAGTTTTTGCACGTGTACAATCAACATGCACCAGTGTGGAGGGAAACGCCCTTGCGAATCACGTCACAGACGTGCTTACGCGCTAAGGGCCTTTTCTCGATTACACGCAGACGTGCAGTTTTTTCACGTGCCAAATCACTCTGTATCAAGCTGGCCCTGCAACAACACAGGGAAGACCACGCTCCTGCCCAGAAGGCCATTTTCCTGCCCCCCAGATCCCCGAGCACACTCCCACCTGCATCTGCTGCTGCCTGACTGCCTGCTGCCCAGGTGCTCTGCTGTTTGGTGCCTGCACGTCAGCCATCTGTAGGGGTACAGTTGCTGTGACCACCCCTGCTGGAACAGAAGACTCACGACTGGTATTCCATCGCTCCACAGCCCAGTCCCAGGACCCAGTTTCCCACCCACACCAGCCTCTCGGGTTGCCATGTCGGACACAACACCATCTGGCACCACTGGCAACCCCCAGCCAGAGAGGCAGAGGGCTGGCAGCTTCAGTGCCAATGAAGTTGGTATCCTGGTGGAGCAAGTCCTGGCGCAGTCTGATGCCCTCTTTGGAAGTTTGCGCACCGAAAATGAAAGACGGAAGAGGCTCTGGATGGACATCGTGACTGCCATCAACGTGGAGGGGTTGGCAGTCCGCGACATTCAACACGTCCGGAAGAACTGTGAGGACTTCAAGTCCAGGACCCTCAACAAGGCCCGGCACCTCTTGAAGGCAGCGGATGCCAAGGGGTGCCGGGTCCGCCTGACCAACAACCAGATGAGGGTCCTGGAACGTATACGCCCAGCCCTCCACCTCCAGGTCCTTGAGAGGCAGACCCATCTGGAGTCGAGCGGTAAGTGTACATGCGTACTGATTGGACGCTGTGCATGTTGAGGTGTGGCAGGAGTGTGCAGGTGGTACATATGTCTGTGTAGGGCCATGTATGCATGTGTATGTACAGGGAAATGAGCCTGCCGCATGCGAGTCCTCTCATGTGTGAGACACATCGATGGTGTATGTGTTGGTAAGCATGCTGGCCAAATGCAGGTGTGGGTGCACACATTTTTACATTTCTGTGTATGTATAGTGGCATGGTTGTGGTGTCACACATGGATGGTGGTTCCACCTGCATGTATCTGCACTATGTACATGTGCATGAAGTGTGCAACTGTGATACACCATGGATGCATGTGTCACTGACATGTAGGAGGCTGATTGCCAGATGTGACATGGATGGCGATGTTATCACTGCGATAGGTGGTGGAGATGTACAGATGCATGTATGTCTGGTGGCGTGTGTGCATGTGTTCTGCACTCCCCGTGTTGCATGTGACATGAGGCTCACCTTCGGCTGCTCATGATGTTGTTTGTGTATGGATGGTGTTGCCTGGTGCAACATTCCTGTTGATTTGCTCATGTGTGTGAGTTGAAATGACATGTGTGTTGGGGAGCGTGATGCCATGTCTGAAGTTTGACACTGCCACTCATTTACAACTGTCATGTGTTTATCAGACCATTGTACAGTGCCCTGATGCCTGTGTTCTATCTCTCCCTGTCAGCAGCGTCAACTGATGAAGAGGGCAGAGACGGTGCTGTGGAGCAAAGCGGCAGGGATCCCACCGCCAGCCGGAGACGCAAGGCCCGGCTCCCCTCCCAGGTTGTCATCTCGTCGGGGAGTAGGGAGTCTGGTGCCGCGTCCGTAGCAGCAGAAGGGGCAGCAGAGTACCCACAAGGTCCGATGGAGGAAGATGGCATGGAGTCATCCAGGTTGGTGGGGGGTTTGGTTGAGGAGGAGGCCATGGAATGGACAGACACAGGGTCTGGGGGTGGATTCCACTGGTGCTAGTGGTGCAGTCCAGGGGCAGGGACAGGAGGCAGCACAGGCCACCGCAAAGGTGCCTGTGTGTAATCCTGTCCCCGATCCTGTGACTGCATCATCCTGAACAGCAGGGATGCCTACGTCCAGACTCGTTCTCAGGGAGGGGATGAGTGCACAACAACTGGCCTTCCTCTCCCTGCATAGGTGGCAATCCGGGACCGGGTCGAGCCTGTCCTGGCTGGGGTGGCGTTGCATCAACGGGGCATGCGAGATGACGTGCAGTGTTTTCGTGAAGACACTGCACGTCATCTCGGATGCCTCTTTGACCACGTCGACCTACTGGGATGGGTCGCCAGTTCTGGATTCCTCCGTCTGCTGGACCTTCTTCCGACCCCTTCCTCACCTGAACCCCCTATGTGCCAGTCGTCCTCCGTGCCATCTTCCGGCCCATGTATCACCTGGGTACCCTGTGGAGCTGCCTCTGGCCTAGCGGCAAGGCTGGTGGAGGACACATCCCTGTCACAGTTGGGAGTCAGAGGTCCAGCAGGGGTGGCCACACCAACAACTGCACCCCAGCAGGAGGAGGATGTGCAGGTATCAAGAGGCAGGGCACAGGCACAGCAGCAGCAGGCTCAAGGTGGGAGCGATGACGGCTCGGGGCCATCAACATCAGAGGGGCAGGCATCGAACGGAGGGCAGGAGGACCCGGGATTGGGAGTGTCTTCTGTGTGGCAGCAGTTGGGCCAGCACATAGATGCGGAGTGGCGGCGGGCGGAAGAGGCACGGCTCACTATGGTCAGGGAGAAGAACTCCATGCGCAGGGTGCTGAGGCGAGTTCTTTATTAGGTAGTCTTTTTTGTAGGTTTCATTTCAATAGTTGGGCTCATGGACCCTGGTTTAGTTATTTGTATATAGTTGAACAGTGGATTTATCATCATTATTTTTTTATTTCACCATGGAGCAATGGATTTTACTTATTTCTTTCCCTTTGGATTTGCTTTGTTGGACGGAGACTTTGGACACATCTTCATTTGGATTTATTTGAATTCTGATTTCATATATTTTATTAATTTTGGGACATGCTGCATTTTATTTCTTATTTCCATTATTGTGTGTTTTCATTTAATTCTCTTCATTTTGTGTTCAATACATTTTTGTTTCATACTTCAATTTGTGGTATTCTCTCATTGGTTTCATGCATGTCACGATGTGGGTTTTCACATTCACTGGCACCCATTGTGTGTGTGTGACGGACATGTGTTGATGTACATACTTGCCATTTGGGTTGTGTCATGTAATGGGCATTTTAATGTGGGGTGGTTGGAATACTTGGTTGGGTCTTTGGACAGGGGTGGCGTGCAGTGGGATTTTGGGTGGCCATAAGGCCCATGATTGTGGATCATGATGATGTGTTGGGGGGATATGAGTCGGGGCTTGCTGGCAGGTGCCTGTCACTGCTGGGTGGATGAGGGTGCAGGGGGACATGAGTCGGGGCCTGCTGGCAGGTGCCTTTCACTGCTGGGTGGGTGGGGGTGCAGGGGGATATGAGTCGGGGCATATGAATCGGGGCCTGCTGGCAGGTGCCTGTCACTGCTGGGTGAGTGGGTGTGCAGGGGGACATGTGTGGGTGCTCACTTGTGCATGGTGATATGTGGGCTGGCTGGGGGCATGGCCAGGGGTGCAGGGTAGTCCCCTGTGTTGTGGGCTGCCTGCAGGGACTGGGGGGGAGAGTGCACACCTGGGAGGACACACACTGCCAATTCGTGTTGGTGTACCCCAGGAATACACGTACCCCACTCGCCAAGCATAATCTCATGTGAAACTCCCCGCACACCCCTCAGAATACACGTACCCCGCTCCCCCACGCCCTATCACATGTGATACTCCCTGCGCACCCCTCAGAATACGCATACCCCGCTCGGCCAAGCCCTATCGCGTGTATAATTCCCGCGCACCCCCAAGATACACGTACCCTGCTCGGCCAAGGCCTATCGCGTGTGAAACTTCCCGTGCACCCCCAAGATACATGTACCCTGCTCGGCCAAGGCCTATCATGTGTATGACTTCCCGCGCACCCCTCAGAATACATGTACCCCGCTCGCCCAAGCCCTATCGCGTGTATAACTTCCCGCACACCCCCAAGATACACGTACCCCGCTCGGCCAGGGCCTATCGCGTGTATAACTTCCTGTGCATCCCCCAAGATACACGTACCCCGCTCGGCCAAAGCCTAAGGCGTGTCTAACTTCCCACGCACCCCTCAGAATACACGTACCCCTCTCGGCCAAGGCCTATTACGTGTATAACTTCCCGCGCACCCCTCAGTATACACGTACCCCGCTCGCCCAAGGCCTATCGCATGTATGACTTCCCGCGCACCCCTCAGAGTACACATACCCCTCTCGCCCAAGCCCTATTGTGTGTATTACTTCCCACGCACCCCCAAGATACACGTACCCCGCTTGGCCAAGGCCTATCGCGTGTATCACTTCCCGCGCACCCCTCAGAATACACGTACCCCGCTCGGCCAAGGCCTATCGGGTGTGTAACTTCCCGCACACCCCCCAAATACACTGTACCTGCCCTGTGAACTGGTGCAGCGTTAGCGCGGCCCTTTGCGCTGCATTGGGGATTTCAATGCCTTATCCTTGCGCAAGGGGCATTCTTAGGGGTGTAACTGGTGCTGTGGGATGTTCTCTGTGCCAGCCCTCAAAATGGCTTTGATATTCCATGAATACACGGTGAGCCAGAATGCTGTTTAGCGCACACGGCTGGCGCATGCTGCCTCTCTGCGCTGCTCACTTGAGCTGCCTCTGCGCTGAAATCTATGAATTAGCCTGTTGGTTTCTTAAGGCTGTGTTATTGAATATTAGGAGATAGAAGAAATAATGATATAGTTATTTTGCAATTTTTTTATAAGTTAAATAGCAGAAACTGTATAGAAAAGCATTGGAATGTATGCATTTGAGAAGGTGTGTGTAATAAAGCAGAAGGATGTGATTTGCAGGCAGCGGTGTTATTTCAGCTTGGAGGTTTTCAATGATAGTGTCTATCTGTGTGAGTGTATAAAGATGCATGACCTTATTCTGACTGTGTGTAATTTTATAATACACTGCTAAGTGTTTTTCTAGAATTGTACTGTTATTTCTCCCATCTTTTAATATTATAATTTTTTAGATAGCTGTGTGTGTAAAAAAAAAAAAAATAGATAGCAGATAGGTTTGGAAGTGACATTATGTGATGATTATAGCAGATGGGAAAAATTACAGTAAGTCCCTTTTATAGGTTATACAGTTTAAGTGGCATTTACTCTCTTTATATGCATTCATTAGAGTTGTACATGTACTGTGCAGAAAATATGCATACCTGTAGTTTGTATTCATGCATGTGGATATTCATGCAGCTGCAAGTAGAAATCTTGGAGACTTGTACAGTAGTTTTTGTAGTAGGTGCTTTCCAATGATATGAGACTTGTACTCAGAGTGATCAATAGTACATTTGAAGTGCTGAACTATGATGATGGAGTTAGATGTAGAGGTCTTGGATGTGATTGGTGGATGGTCGTGTGACTTCTTAGCTGTATCCAATGAGGGAATGGCACATAGAGTGAAGTAGAAATGGTAGAAGGGCTGTCCAAGTTACAATATGTCGGCAGACATGGCGGTAGTCCGCGGACATCGCGTATTACATACAGGGATTTTGGGGTGGAGAGGCATGCAAATGAGAAAGAGCAGAGCAAGGGTTTGGTCAGTAAAGTTTACTGGGTGTGTTGTGTAAGGAGAGAGTTTGTTACTAAGTCTTTTTCCTGAGAGAAGAACAGATAGCTATGGCTGTGTGTTTCAGAAAACAGATATCTGGATTTTGGGAGACTCATGGATACATTGGTTGGAGGTGCATGCAGAACGCTGTGGAGTAGCTGCAGATCTTGGATTCGCTCATGTGGAAGTGTACTGGCATGGAGTGCATGGAATGAAGTGGCTGGACTTGGTACCTCTCTGTGCTACTTTGGAGACAGAGCATCATCTAGACATAATTATAATTCATTGTGGAGGGAACAGATTAGGACATGTGTCTGGAATTTCATTGCAATTTGTAATTAAAGAAGGACTTGGGAAGGTCATGGACATGTTTCCAAATTCCCAAGTATTTCTTTCTCATATTGCGCAAAGACAAACGTGGCTGCGTTCTTCTTCATTTGGTCCACAAATGGAGAAAGCGAGACGCAATGTCAATAAGGCTGTTTGTGCCTGCAAGAGATGTGGGCATGTCCTCTTTTCACAATAAAAATATTATGTTTTGTAGCTCATACATTTTTCGCAGAGATGGAGTCCATCTTACTTATGCTGGCAATCAGATTTTTCTGAGAAATGTACGAAATGCATTGCAACCTTTTTTGGAATTACAGTCATCTATTTTGCAGTAGATGTTGACCATTTCAAGTTTTTCAAACACACAAAAACACCACCAAAAGGCTCTTTTCAGAGCCACCACTTCCTCCCAGAGAAAAGTGCAATGTTTTGCTAGGGCAGCACCCCAAAATTTTAGATGGCCGCGAACTGTCTGCAGACTTCTAAAAAATGCACAGGGCCCTGCACCATTTATTTGCCACTTCTATTTTTAAACTGTGAAAGGCGGCTCTGAAAACAGCCTTTTTTTGGGGGGGGGTTTGTTGTTTTATATTATTTTGGGTTTTTTACACACGAAACACTAGGAGAGGAGGGGAAAGGAGGGTAAAAAAGGGACACCAACCACAGGAATAAGAAAGGGCAGGTGGAGAGAGGAAGATGTAGGGTGGGCCTTACTTAGGTAGGTAGCAGGTCTTCTTGTGCTCCTTGACCGCGGTCTCGAAAGCACTTCAAAGACTCTCCCCCCTGCAGAGTACTGCATCCCAGTACATACACAATATTGTGACCCTCGAAAGGTAAGGGTCAACAGCCTCGTGAATGGCCTGTGAGGCACCTGGAGGGATGCGCTCTCCCACAGGAGTGTCTCTTGTGGTGAAAGGATCGGAAACGGAGCATGTGGTAGAGGAACTCAACCTACTACGTTCATCACAAGGTACAACCTTGCGAATGGCCCCACCGTGGAACGACCTCAGGTGTCGTTTCATGGATGTCGTACCAAAGCTGTACGAACCAGGCCTCCCATGACTCAGCACCATTTTGCACTGGTTGCAGGTGACCTTGTTCGCACATGCTTTTGGTACGTTACCATGAATGGTAAACAACCGCCACACCCAAGACTCACGGCGAGTGCTGGTAGTAGGGACTTCCACTACCTCATCCTCTTCATCCTCTTTATCCTCCTCTACATCCTCACGCCTGTTCCCCACTGCAGGCCCTTGGGGATGTGGCAGTGGTGGAGCGAGTCGGGGTGGTGCTGAGGCAGATGTAGCAGCAGCTGCCATCGATGCCATCAGGGTTGATGAGATGATCTCAACTCAAAAGGCAGATCAGCAAAGGCAGCAAAACTCAATTTGCAATAGCCAGAAGCACAATGAAGATCAGCTCTGGGGTGTGGTCTTTTATAGGGGTGCTGGTGTGCACTTTAGGGACACCCACATGGTCCGCAGACAGATCGAACACCCCAAAGAGGCTCAAAAAGTTCCAAAAAGTATGTAGAAAGCCAGGGTCATTGTCTGGGACATGTGCAATGGTGAATTTTTACTGTCAAATACTTTGGATTGTCTAAAAAAGTACTTTTAAAATGTTCAGGGACCTGGACAGTGTCCGCAAATCAGGACACATGCTCCGCGTGGGTGCGGTCACATGATGACATCGCGAACACGTCTGCAAAGGGATCAGGTGTGCTCAGGACACCAAATGCACATGAATGTCCGTGCGCATGCGTGCGGGTGTTCTACGGACAGTGTTCGGTCCTGAAAGTAATTAAAAGTGCGACACACGTGAGATGGACAGTTACGGACAGGCACGATGTTCGTAGGATTTATGGGTGTGGTGCGCATGTGCGTAGATGTTCTACAGACAGTACGACAGGTATAGTGTCCTTAAGACACCACCATTTTAGTTAAGTACGGACATCCCGGACATCGAGTGTGTTCTAAGAACAGTTCCATCTTGCTTGCGGACAGTACGGACAGGTATAGTGTCCTTAGGACACCACCATTTTGGTTAATTACGGGCGGGACGGGTGTCCGCAGGACACTAAATGTGCAGGAACTGGCATGCGCATGCGCGTGGGTGTTCTGCGGACAGTGTTTGGGTCCTCAAACTAATTAAAAGTGTGACACACGTGAGACGGACAGTTACGGACAGGCGCAATGTTCCTAGGATTTATGGGTGTGGTGCGCATGTGCGTAGATGGTGTACGGATAGTACGGACAGGTATAGTGTCCTCAGGACACCTCCATTTTAGTTAATTATGAACATCCCAGACACCACGTGTGTTCTAAGGACAGTTCCATCTTGCTTGCGGATAATATGGATGGGTATAGTGTCCTTAGGACACCCCCATTTTGCTAATTACGGACATCCGAGACAGGCGCGCTGCCCGTGGACACCCTTACTGAATTTTTTTTTAAAAAAAGGCACAAAGGACTGAATTAAAACAAAGATAATATTTTTTTATTACATACAGATATCAAATTTATGACAGAGACGGGGAAGCAGAAACTAACACAAATACAAGGGAATTAGGGGTTTGTAGAGGATGGATGGGAGGGGATGAAGGGATGGAAGTCTCATCAAAAAGTTTTTCTTGGTGTTGAGAGTTTGGGGATAGTTGACTGGGACATGGAGAGGGGGAACAGGTGCATGTTGGACAATGATATTTAATGTTTTCTTTTATGTGGTCTTCCACAAAATGTTTCAAAATATTGAAATTTTCCATAAGCATGTCAATTTTCTGTTCCATGCGCTGCATAGTATGTTCTAATGTCTCCTTTGGTGTATTATTTTCAATGTTTGTATGCTCTGTTAAAAAATAAAGTATATATGTTAAGTACACATAAAGTAATGATTATTAATTTGCTTATATAGAGAAGTGTCTACCATTGGTATCAATGTCTTCAGACATTTCCTCAGTGGGACATTTTCCTCAAGCCATTCCAGAGTACTGGACATTTTTGTGTAAAAAAAATATATTACTTTTAGTTTGCCAAATACAGAAAGTTTAGAAATATATCAGAAAAATGAAGTTTACTTACTAGTTTCTGGTAAATTGTGTTCTTACTGTTGTGTAGGTCTGCTGTTGTTCCTAGGTGTGCAGTTTCTGTGAGGTAATTATGTTGGAAGCATATCTTTTTTGTTTTGGTATATTCCATTTTAGTACATATGGGCCCTCATTATGACCCTGGCGGAAAGGGGTTTACGCCGGCGTAAACCATGGCGTACCTTACCGCCTGAGTACGAGTTCCCCTAGCGCCATGGTGATTTTAACGCCTGCTTTTTGCAGGCTTTAAAATCCATGGCGCTAAGGGACCTTGATGTTAATTACGCCACCGTAATTTACGGTGGCGTAATTAACGCCTTCCCCACTCCCATTATGCCCTATGGGGCCAGAAATGGGAATGGGGAAGGGTAAATGGGGATTGGGGACTTACCGCCCCGCCAACCTCGGAATAGGGCGGTAAGTCCGCCAACCCCCAAGGCGGAGTTGGCAGCTTAGCGCCATGGACCATGGTGCAAATTGCACCATGGACCTCCGCCAAGGTCGTAATGAGGGCCATGGTCTTTAAATGGATGGCTGATGTGTTACATATATAGGTTGCACTTCTTATTTACTATTACATATAATGTGTTTATGTACTGCTTTTCAAACTTGCTCAGAGTTTATATGGCATGATAGAACAAACTAAGAAACCCCCTACGTTTTTGGGTAGTGTTGATGTTGTCCACGTCTGTCCGTGGACATTCGCACACTCCGCGGACATCAAAATCACTAGCAGGGGGTTTGGCATGTTCTATGTTACATGTATATAAAGCAAGGGAATCCTAGTAAACATCTATAAAATTCACACTATGTATATGTATATTCATTAAAAAAAACTTTGATAAAGAGAGGTTATGGTTAAGTTGCGCTACTAAAAACCTATGAAATTCAGTAAAAAAACGTAGTTAAAGGGACGTTATGGTTAAGTTGTGCTACTAAAAACCTATGAAATTCAGTAAAAAAATGTTGTTAAAGGGACGTTATGGTTCCAAGTAAAACCGAAAAACCCCTGACATTCGCCAGTTATGGTAAGCTAAGCAACCATAACTCGCGCCACCACTGTGCACTCCTAAGACTAACACCAAGGACATCAAAGATGACATCACAAATGTCATTGATGACATCACTGATGACATCACATGTCTGGCTTACTCTTTTTTTCCTTTACTGATATATCTAGGCCAGCTATAGTCAGGAACTAAAAATTCACTATAATATAGTACAAAGTACTATATTTGTAGACTTATACTTCAAATATGTTCTTACAGTAATTCACTTAGGGTCCACTCAAAGCATATGAAACATATACAAAGGGGAAAACACAGACTTGGAAGACAGCAATGCTTTCTATGTATGAAAATGATTAGTAAGGTTATCAACACTGTCTTATAGTTCTGTTGTTTTTTTATTACTGTAATTTGCCTGGATATGCTCATATTTGTACACATTGCGCTTACACTACTTTCCTTAGGGTCTAGTCACAATATGTGATAGTTATACATAGGGAAGTAGTAGCTTTGAAGCAGAACAATCATTTCTGTGCATGAAGATAATCAGTTAGGTTATGAAGATTGTCGGGTAATACTACTGTTTTTTTGTGTACTTCACTTTCTCTGTATATGCTCTATTTGTATGTGTTGTTGTCTGTTTGTGTTTTGTGTGCAGTAAAGCAATAATGTACTAAGTGCGTTTGATTAGGTACTTATTAAATGTTTCACAGTATGCAAGACTCTAATAAGAAAGCATTTATAATTTTAGTATTTAACATGGCAAAATTATTTATATTGCATCTTCATCATGTCTTCTGCACACTATGCCTATGTTACCACATGTGTACCTTAGTATATTGGAAAAAACTTTATAATACAATGCTATTTGGATTAATGCATTACTTAATGCACTACGTACCTCATGATATTTATTCCAATGATCCTTGACACTTTTTTATTAACATTACAATAAGAATCCCTTGTACAGACTTTTCATGAAAGGTAAATGCACATGTGATGTCATCAGTGATTCATCAATGACATTTATGATGTCATCTTTGGTGTCCTGGGTGTTAGTCTTAGCAGTGCATGGTGGTGGCATGAGTTATGGTTGCTTAGCTTGCCATAACTGGTGAATTTCAGGGGGTTTTCGGTTTTACTTGGAACCATAACGTCCCTTTAACAATGTTTTTTACTGGATTTCATAGGTTTTTAGTAGCAAAACCTAACCATAACGTCCCTTTAACAAAGTTTTTTTTACTGAATATATATATATATATTTATATATATTGGCGGCATCGCCTGCAGTCTATTCACTACGTATAGCCAGCTATATGATTACTTTGTATACTTGCGTTACGGTATCTATACAGTTATAAAAACGACTTGCATTTTCTTCAGTGCTTCTCTACACGTGCAATATTAATTTCGCACATGAAGGTCTTCTCAATTCTTTACTTTGCCATCAGATGCTATAAGGTCTATGCTTTCTCTTCTCTGGCCATCTTTTTCAGTGCGTCACTCTCATTTCTTGTGATGTCACCAGGCTCTCTTGTTCACATCTTCACACTTCTTCAGGGCTCTCTATTAGAAGAATGTCATCTCAAAAGATACCTTATCTCAAAAGACTTTCACAGTATATGTACCATTACCTGCGTTGCAATTTCCGGTTTCCAACATGTAGCAGAATAGGAGCGGTACTTCCTGCAGAGACATTCAGCTGCTCCACTACAGATATGTATGACAAAGACATGAAACACCTGCAACTCCAAACATGCCATCTCCCCACATCTACCTTTGTCCACATACGTACATTGGCCATGAAGGCATCACACTTAACATCACACACATATAAAGCGTGCACACTTATCCCACAGAAAATAGGCCAGTACCAATATGACCCACAGAGTGTGGCCAAACATGCATGACAGCCATAGGACATACTTAGTTGGAGATCATGTTCAAACAAAAGGTGCACATGAAGAAAGAAGCACAAAAGGATGCAGACACCAGCAAGCCAAGAAATGCATCAAATGGCACAAAGAGGCGTCAAACGGTAGTGTTGAGCAATAAAATATAAATGTATTGATGCAAAATGATGTACAACAATGGAAAGAGAAAAATGGTCCTTGAATAAATAAATAAAACAACAGTAAACATACAACTAGTTAACTATATACAACAGTCAGTGGGCTGGTCCATGCTTATCTCAGAAAATTCTTCAGCCAAGGCCGATTCCCCCTCCACATCTGCCTCTTGCAGGCGGTCCTCCGTGGTTTCCCATAGGGCTTACAGGGCCTCCCTCATCTGAGACTAAATCTTCTCTGCTGACCGGCAAGAATCCTCCAGGATGGCAGCCCACATCTGCACCAACCTCTCCTCATCCTCGGCCCTGGCAATTGCTGCCTCGTGTGCCCTCTGCCTCTCTTGATCCTGCTGCCTTGCGAATGTCACCTGTGATGACACCAGTGCTTGCAAACACTGTCATGCCTCTCACCTCACATGCACCATTTGTACACCTCCTTGCTTGCCTCCTTCTGCTTGCAATGCCTTTCAGGATTTGCCTCTTCACCAACAGCATTTCCTGCTGCCTGGCAATGTGTCTGTGGTTCTGGTGAAATCCTGCGACTGGGTGACAGTCTGCATCAGGAGAGTACAGCACCTGCACAGCCATCAAGTGCCTGGAGTTCCTCTACAACCTGTTCCTCTGCAGGTTCCTGTGCAGGCACAGTAGAAACCTCATCTGCCATGGAATGGACTTCCACCTCCACCAGGAACACAGGCATATCCAGATTGGCTAATTGCGGGACAAGGGCATAGGAGGCCATGGTGGTAGCTGACAAGGAGGCCTCCACTGCGTTTAACTGGGGCACAGATAAGGAGGAAGAGGAGGGGACCATTGCAGTGGCCTGTCCAAAGTTGCCACTGGAAAGCAGTGCTGTTGCCGGTTGGGACAAGAGGTGGCCCATCTGCCCATAATGCTCTACAAGCAGCTCATGAATTGCTAACACTGCATCACGGATATATGCCTGCCACCTCAAGCCACCCATCAGTAGTGGCAGCACTGCATCGCGGATGTTCACATCAGCTGGAAGTGTGGGTTTTGTATTGTTTATTTGTTGTATTGTTTATTTATTTGTAGAGCGCACCGGGCCGTTAGGCATCTGGGCGCTTATGAAGTCTTAGGTTACAGTAACATCTTAGGTTACATTTTCAGCTGCGGTTACAGTTACATCTTGGGTTATATTTACAGTTAAATTAACAGCTTAAAGCAACATACAGGAGTAACAGTAGTATGGAGAGTAGAAGGATAACATTAGTATGTACATGTGCAACAAAGGGAAGGTTACAGTAACATATATAGGGTTTACATTTGCAGTTAGAAGCAACATATAGGAGTAGCAGAAGTATACAGAGAAGAGAATTGACATAAGTATGTTAGCTGCAGCACAAGTGTATTGCCTGGAGATTAGGTGCATAGAGACCGGTCATAGGGTTATGCGTCAGCAGTCATTGGTGTGTAGCCAGAGTTTAACATTGGTTTTGAAGGAGTGGAAGGAAGGTGTGGCTCTTAAGGAATCCAGGATTGAATTCCATAGTTGAGCTGCCAGTACTGGGAAGCTTGAGCCTCCTGTTCTTTTCAGATTGAAGTTGGGGATTCTGATACTATTGGCTTGAGCCTTTCTGATGGGACGTTCAGATGTATGCTTAGTGAATTTCTCTATGAAGTATGCAGGTGCTTTGTTATTGAGACAGTTGTATGTAATGTTCAGTATTTTAAGTTCGATTCTGTCTTTGATGGCCAACCATTTGGTGGATCTCCTTTGGTCAGATATGTGCTGTCTTTTGGGAATGCCTAAGGCTGTTCTAAGGGCATTGTTTTGCAGGGTCTGGAGTTTATTAATGTTGTGTTTACTAGTGCCTAGATAAAGTGTGTTGCAGTAGTCTAGTTTCGATAAGATTAAAGCATGTGCAATAGTGGTGCAGCTATCAGTAGTCAGAAATGGTTTACATGCATAGATTATTTTGCAAGTGTAGCTTGTTGCTGATGCTGTGGCATTTACTTGCTTGTTAAGGTTAAGAGCTGAGTCTAAATAAAAGCCTAAGCTTTTAACTTCCTTGGCTACATTGATTTTAATATCATCAATGGTGATGGATTTGTACAAGTTTGTTTAGTTTGCCGTAGTTCAGACATAGACCGTAGGTGGCCATCCAGGTTTGTATGATTTGATAGATTTTGTTTATGAGGTTGGTGTCTTTGTCATAGTCTCCATGATTGGGATGAGGATCTGGGTGTCATCAGCATAATTAGTGTATGAGACACCCAGTTTGTCCAGAATATCAAAGAATGGCTTTGTAAAGATATTGTACAAAGTAGGGGAGACACAGGAACCCTGAGGAACACCACAAGTGATGGGTACTGAGTCAGCAGCTGAAGTGGGCGAAAAGACTCTTATAATTCTATTGTCCAGGAAGGAGTTTATTCACACAGTGGCCTTTGTGGAGAAGTTGGCAGCCGATTTGAGATGGTTGCATAGTATTTTATGGTCGACCAAATCAAAAGCGGCTGACAGATCTAGGAGTAAAAGAATGGAGGTTTCTCCTCTATCTTTACACTTATCTAGTTGGTTCTTGAGATCGAGGAGTGCTGTCTCAGTTCCGTATCTTGGTCTGAATCCAGATTGTCTGGTGCCTAGTAAGTTATTAATCTCCAAGTAGGATTGAATCTGTAGATAGGGTGCATTAGCTAAGATTTTAAGGAGAAACTGAACTTTCATTATGGGTCTATAATTCGTTGGGACACTAGGGTCTAGGTTAGTTTTTTTAAAAGGGGTAGTGTCCAGGCATCTTTAAGGTTGGTAGGCACAGAACTGAATTTGAAGGATGGGTTGATAAAGGAGGTGACAAAAGGAGCTAGGTCTTGTGCAGCGTCTTTGATAATGGGGGCTGGGCAGGTATTGCCAAGGTATTGAGAAGGTTTAAGTGATGTGATGATATTCTTAGCTTCCGCAATGGAAATATACCTGAAGTTAAATTGGTTGTATGGTTTAGTTTGGTTGATAGCGAGTTCTTGTAAGATGGCTTCTTGAGTGGAGAGCGCAGTCTTATGGAGGGAGGTTCTTTTGGCAGATATTTTGGGGCTGATTCATGGAACAAATGTGCGCCGAAATTTGTGGCGCAAGCTGGCGCAAGAGTGAAAAAGCAAGCGCACGCGCACGTGTGCAATTCATGGAAGGCCCTGCGCATGTTTTCCCCGTGAATGTGTGCCAAATCCGTGCATTGCGCACACGGGCGCACACATCACTTCAACATCCCGAACGCTGTGTGCGACGCACACAGTGAAAGCGCACAATGTGTAGCGCACACACCAAAAAGGGGGCGGAACATGCGGACTGGGGAACAACGTGTGAAAATTAAGGCGTAACTGGGGAAGTACTGCTGGGAAATAAACAGAACAACCACACGCGCGCGAACAACACGTATTCATGGAATCAAATACGGGAAACCCGCGCACGCCAAAAGACATGCACAGACATAAACACGTCCGCCACAAGAAGGCAGGCGGAAGCGTCCCGGCACAGTATAAAAGTGCACGCAAACAAAAAACACGTATATACAGCTACGATGAATGTCCAATTTCTCGCAGCACTGATCGTCAGACACCGCAGGATGAGGAGAATAGCCAGGCCCGCATTGTTTTGCCCAGGACCAGCCTTTTTGGGATGTCTGATTACCAGGTCTACGGCAGGTATAGGTTTCCACCTCATATAATCCTAGACCTGGTCACTGAGTGGGAGGACGACCTCACATCACCCACATTATGCTCCCAATCACTGAGCCCATTGAAAAAACTGCTCAAGGTCCTGCATTTTTTGGCCACTGGATCATTTCAGCAGAAACTGCCACAGTTGAGGGCGTCTCACAGGCCACGCAGTCACGCTGCATACACCAGGTGTGGGCAATAATGACTGCGCGGCCCTCAGCCTGCAGGCACATATACATTCCCAGACCACCCACAGAAATGCAGGCCCTGCTCCAGGACTTTTACAGGATGGCACACTTCCCCAAAGTGCTCAGTGCCATAGATTGCACCCATGTGGCCCTACGTCCACCTAGGGCCACTGAGCACATCTATCGAAACCGCAAGCACTAGCATTCCATCAATGTACAGGTTGTATGCGATGCCCATGGAACCATCACATCTGTCTATGCAAACTATCCTGGGTCTACCCGTGACAGTTTCATATACAGAATGTCCACCTTGAGCCGGGACCTGGAAGCTGGGAAACATGGTGACACATGGCTCATTGGTAAGTAAAAATGTCTGTGCACATGCATGCATGTCACACACAGACACATACACAAACCCAACTAATGACAACCATCCTCACCTCACCAGGGGACAGTGCCTACCCTCTGAGCAACCACATGATGACGCCAATACGGAACCCCACCACACCACCCCAGGTAAGATACAACGCTGCCCATATTGCAACCAGGGGCATAGTGGAGTACACATTCGGAGTGCTCAAGTCACGCTTCCGCTCCCTTGACTGCTCTGGCGGGCAGCTACTATATGCACCCCGAGTAGTGTGCAGGATCATTGTGGCAGCATGTGTCCTGCTCAATGTTGCAACACGGCAGGGCGTACCGGTGGACATGGTGGTGCCCTCACATCCCCAACCACAGGCACAGGCGCTGCCCATGGGAGGGGAAAGGGCACGTGGCGAGGCAGCCCTGACCCAGCTTGTGGCCACATTTTTCACCTAAACTCCCACCCCTGCGGAGTGCACACAGACCTGGCACATACCAGGTGACAATCGATGATGACAAAGAGGCAGTCAACTGTCACAACCTTTCCACCATGAGAATGTTGCCACGGAAGTGCTACATTGTGTGCATCCCTAGCTACTTAAACATATCCAATCCTGTGTGACCAAAAGGAACACATGCAAGGTGTATATCACACCACCCCCCTGCAAAACAGGCCCTGACAATCACTGATATGTCACTCAAACCCTCCCAACCCACATCACCCGTGTCTGCCACACCATGACATGGCATGCAACAGCAAAAGAGCAAACAAAAAGCCCAACACATGACTAATTAGATACAAAGTGACAAGTGATAAATGAAAGAGGCCTGAGACAATCACCCCTGACATGGAATCAGATGAAATGACTGACCAACAACCTCCCACACATACAAAGTCATACACAAATGGTACCATCAACAAAAGACTGAATGCCTGTTGGCATGCACATTGGCCACGCCAAATCCGCAAATCCCTAACCCCTGTGCTGTGTGTGTCTCCTGCAACACATTGCTCAGAACACAGTACAGTGAGCAGCCATTGTGTTGGGGATACACCTTCAGCATCATATAAAAAGGACAAGCAACAAAAATTACCTATTGACGCATGTACATGATCCCCAAATGGTAAGTCATCATGCGCTGCAGGGGCAAAGCATGCCAGAGAAGGCAATCTGTGTGCACGTGTGGGCATGGAAGTCTGGTTGTATCTGTGATGGAGCATTGTGTAACGGTGTGTGTCAGTAGGGACATGCACTCAATACATGCATGTGAAATCAAGTGAAACTCAGTGTCCTGTACACATCACCTGTGAACATTGGCCATGTGTACACCCCAGTATGTCAAACCACAACAATCCCCTGACACCTGAAAAGTAAACCCAACACAGGAACAGCCATTGACCAGCAGAACACATCATGTACATAGTACCCCACAATGAGAATGTCAGAGAGTGCCCAAACACTGTAGCCCAAGCGTACTGTCCGACAACAAAAGGCCCTCCCTCATTTACTCATCACCATGACCTTCAGAAGAAGTGTGTCTGGGGTCTGTTGCCTTCTTCCTTTTAGTCTACCTTGCTTCAGGATACCCCTACCTCTTGGTTTCCTGGTTCTACCTTGTGTGTAAATAGGGTCCTGCCCCCTCAGAGGCCATGTTGACTGGTAAAAATACCAAATCGCAGAGAACTCCAAGGAGCCAAACCCTCAAACCAGGGTAAAAGCCTGTAGCCACCAAAAAACCCTGGAAGAGTCTCCAGTAGATGACTTGAAGTCGCTGAATATGGCCAAGCACATCTCCAAGCATAATGATAGAAGAACTACCAAGGTAGCACAGTTGAACAATGGTTCAATAGGATGGGTAGCATTTTCAGTACACAAAAATCAATGAGGATGCAACAACTGATGGGTAGTGTCACAGCTCCTGTCTCCAGGGGCAGGAGCGGCACGAACCAACCACCCCCTCCGTGGTCTGGGCGCCTGCAAGGTAAAACTTACACATGCCTCTGAGACCCTGGCGGGGAAAGAGGGTTGGGTATCTGTTGTTTGGATAGGCATCGGTATTCAGGATGTCCAGAAAGAGGGTCAGGAGAGAGGAGGTGGGTGGGCAAGGGAATGTAGGCAAAAGACAAAATACGACTATTGACAATTACACATACTCAATCAGAGAAACCATGTTCTTCATGCACATTGTATAAAATGGCTCAAAGGCGAGCTGAAGAGAGACTTATCTCTGGGGTGAGTGCTGGCCTCCTGCCTGCGCACTCTCAGGTCCGTTAACAGGAGCAGTTCAATGCTGCAAAGAGAGCGTTAGTTACTATACTGTTTGTGTTTTCCCCACATACACATAACACCATTCATGCCTCAAACTTAGTGACTCCTCCCCAAACAGGCACTCTTGTCTGATGCTTCGTTCGTATACGTTTGCTTGCCCCCGTGATGGTTCATACAGTGTTAATGCAGTAAGGCAGCCGCACGTTGCCCCACGGTAAATGGAAGACCATGTGTTAAGAATCACACATGATAGAATGGTCCTTGGGTGAGCTGCTAGACGCGTGTGGCGAGGTGCGACTTCAGTACAAGTCATGTTCTGCCAGCCACAGATTTCTATAAGTAGCACACGTGGCAATTTGCATATACTAATGATATGCACTGCACTTGAGTTTGTGCGTCGCTGTAGGCCCCCCCTTGCGCTGTATTAGTTTGTGGCTAGGAACGCTACTGCGCTAATAACATAGCTTCTATGGAGCAGGGTGGACTCGAGGATATTGGCGATGCCCCCTGCGTGTGCCCCTGACATCTCCTAAAGCTTCTTGGCATTTGGTCCTCGGCGCGGCTTAGCTGTACTGTGCGCATCTTCACCAATGCCTGGCCAAGCTCCCCAGCACTGGTGCTACTTAGCTTGCATGTGTGAGGGGTCTGGAGGAAGGTCGGCTGGGGCATGTCCCCTCGTGCTGCTCACCTTGCTTGGAGCTCCTGGAAACACATCTGCTTCTGTCGGAAGTCTGAGCACAAGCCCCATGCTTCTGCTCGCGCGCGCATGCGCACGTGTGCCCCACCCAACGTGGCAAGGGTTTAGTAGTTCTTGGCCCAGTATCTGCTGGGAAATGTAGTCTGGAGGCTCCTTATCCTGCAGAAAGGGCATAAAAGGCTTTAATAAGGCTGGAAAGTTTTCACGTGTAACACAGAGTTCTTCCTGCCTGGCCTGGCATGACATCTGGAGCACCTCCCGGCAAGCACGTAGCTCAGACGAGATGGTATTCTCAAGCTGCTCCAACCTCTCCTCTGTCCGTTGCCTCGGGGTCAGGTTGAGCACACCCAGAGTAGATCTGAGGGATCGATGGTCATCCCTCAGGGCCTCCCTGTCTGCCTCTGCATGAGCAGCAAGTGCTTGATGCAGAGACACCATTTCAGCCCGGCGTGCCCTGTCTGAGACTGCCATGCCCAGCCTGAGCGAGCGGGCCGTGGACTGTTCTGCCAGCTGCTGGAGATCCACCTGCCTAGCAGGGGGGAGCACGGATTGGGCCACACGTTCCATGCTCTGAGAGATCTTATCAATTGCTGCCCCCTGTTGTTTGGAATTGGCAACCATGGCTTGCTCTCACTCAGTATACCCCGGTGGCGCACGGCCACCGTGTTGCTGGGCTTGACACCTGCGGGGTCCAAGGAGCCGCGGTCCTCATTGGGTTGGCACCACCAGCGGCTGCAGGACTACATCCCTCCGTTGACGTGATGCCCCAGGCACATCAGCAACTGGTGTGGAGTGTGACCATGAATCCCAATCCACCACAGGCGGAGGTTCCAACACTGTCTGGCCCCTCAGTGCAGGTGACACAGACAGAGGATCATTCACATCAGAATCACTCACTGTCGACGAATGGACATGACATTGATCCAACTCAACATTGTTGTCAGAGTGATCATCCGAGCTAGACCCATTGCCAGCCCTGGACACGATGGTCTGCAGCACAAATAGGTTCTCGTGGCCTACCACCCCAGAACCCCCACTTGTGCGGGGTTGCTGATGTGATAGCAACCACGTGTCAGGATTGACATCACCATCCTCTGGCTCCATTACGTCATCATCTGTAATGTGGAAAAAACAAACATGAGTACACATGTCAGAAGCACGTAACCCACACACACATAGACATCACATCGACAGCCAACACATGAAGCAGACATGTCACACACAAATGACATTCCGGCATGCATCCAGTGGCATTGATATGCAAACACATCCCAAAAGCAGAAATGGATGTGTATAAATAGCAAAGCCTACACATGTACAGAATGTAGTATATCACATCCATCACACACCACCTCTGTCAGGCACATGTCACAGGCAGAAATGACAGATAGCAAAAAAGAGATGGCACATACCATAAGCATGTGTGAACTGCAAAATGGCCACAGCTGCAAGTGAATCCAAACACACCATGACACACGTAATATGCGTGTACACATGCATCACTAAACCTTCATCACCATTATAGCTTCATCCATATGCAGCTCGTCCCGTACCGGCGTCATGGGTCATGTAGGCATAGTGAATGTCTCGAACAAAGCAGGGACCTGCACCCAGGCATGAGGGACCATAACACTCAGTACGGTCCGAGCTGCCGGCCATGAAGCCTCCAGAACACCCCTCAGGGCCTGATTGAGCACATTGTGCATTGATTGTGCCCGAAAACATTATTCAGTGTGTCAAATCATCATGGCCAGGCCCCACCAGATTACCTAAGTGGGCCTGGACGTACACATACTGCACCACAGTGCACATTCAGGATTGTGCCAGTTGAACATCACGGGCGGAATGCTGAAATCGCAGCAGCATTAACATCAATCAACTACATTTTAGTCAGACAACAAAAAAGCTGTAGAGAACACATGTGTAAATGAACACGTTCACAGACACATAAGTGAGTAGCCGCAATGTTGCACTACACAACATTGAAGCTGCTTGCATATGTACATGTGAAAGTGTTCAAAAACCCCTGTTTCCCTATACACCTGTATTGTGAACATGAACCTCAACCAATACAGCAAAGCAAGCAGCTACAACGCTGTTTGCTTTGATGTATGTGAAAGTGTATACATACACACGTGCAGGCAGCTCGACAGTCATTACAACCCGATTGGCAGGCTACAGTCAATCTGCGGGCTATACTAGTCAGTATAGGCCGCAGATTGACCTATCAACTTTGCTAAACACCCACTAGGGTGTTTCAATCCTGAGTACATTTGTCACAGGATGCACCTGTGCCTGTGCCTTTCAAGACAGTGAAGGTATGGCAATCTGACCATACATGCCAGGTCACTTTAACATTGCATCAGTGAGTAGGCATGTAGAACAGTGTGACATGGCTCAGAAGTGGGTTGGTGCAGTGCAGAGCATGTGCACGTTACCGACTATCTACATCAACAAGTACATCATGATGTCAAACAATAAACAAGAAGGCAGTGTAAGTGCAAGGTCAGTCATCACGTGCAATGTGCATGCAATGGGTTGCATGGACACAGGCACTCCCCACCCCCTTAGTGAAAATGCAGGGAGGCATTGCATGGCAGTGAAAGGTTGACCAGATAACTGTGTATTGTCAGACAGTATTGAGTACTGTTAATTGCATCATCTGAGTCAACTTACAACACAGCCGATGAGAATGGAACAGTGAGCAGGACACATGATGAACCCTCTGTAGTACACCCATTTGTGCAGAAGGCACTACACCAGTTTGACAGAGTCAGGGGTCCTGAGACAGGGGGAGGCCTGTGCCCCACACAGACTATGACACCCTAAACATGTGCGTGATGCCGGACTGAGCCACAGTGTGCATGAATGGATGATGAAATGCAATTAAATGCATGTCATCCTGGACAAGTACTACAATGATCATCCTGCAAAGGACACATAGGGGCATGCATGGAATGCACATGGAGCATGCATGGGCACTCATGTCCCTGTGGAGCATCTGACATCTGCACAGTCCGAGTGAGACACCCTGCATCCAGGACATAGGATGTACCCCACATTATGTGTCTGGCAGGTAGGCAGGGGGAAGTGTGCATGTATACAGGAGTGTTGAACAGGCCATTGCAGTAGCCCAACATGTTACCCACCAGTGCAATGGTGTAATAGTGGTACAAGGGGGTTGAGGGCCAAGGGAGCATGGCTATGTGGAGTACCTGCATGCATGCAGAAGACACATGCATGTCAGTCATGCAATGACATAGTCTGAGTGCTGAGTGGAAAGACACCACATGCTACATGCAGAAGGGACAGTGAGCTGGAACATGGACCCGAGGACCAGCCGTGTGACTAGCATGTGGGTAGGGTGCAAGTGTTGTGATGAGGACAGTCCCTGTCTGCACTACATGTCCAACATGCTGCACAGCAGGCATGCATTAGTGAAGCATTCCATGACTCGCACATGAGAACCATGTACACATAGCATGTATTGGCAGTCAAGCACAACACATCACACAAGCAAACCACACAAGGCCTGGACAAGCATGCAAAAACACTCACTGGATGGGGCATCAAAATCCAGCATCTCTTCAACTCCTTCGTACAATTCTGCCGGTATGAACTCCGCAGCGATCAACTCGTGCGGAGTGAGTTCTTCCTCCTGAGGTGGTGGCCCACCGCCAGTCACCCCAGTCATGGCATAATTGGAGGCACGCTTTAGCTCAGCACAGCGTTGGAGGTCATCCCAAAGCTTTTGGCATTCCTGAGCTGTGCGCGCCTCATGTCCGAATGCACTAACTAACACTCTCCACAACACGCTTCCAGTGGACACAACGCTGGGCAGCCGTAGTGTGACAATTTTGGCCCACTAGCATATCACGTTCGTGTTCCGACATGTAGCCCGCAAGGAAGTCCAGTTCCTGCTTGCTGAAAGGCTTCTTCCTCGATGTGCCGGAGGCCAGAGCCGTGTGTGGGGTCCGAGCCTCTTGTGCAGGTGCAACCTTCCTCCTCTTGGGCAGTGATCCGGACCCTGACTGGCAAATACCACCCTGATCAGTAGGGGCAGTGGTGCTTGTGGATTGAACCGAGGGAGTGGTAGGTGGAACAAGGACGGAAACCCTGACTTGTGTCAGTGGCTGCTGAGTGTCCTTGACTGGACCCTGCGCAGCAATATCTGCTGTGCCAAGGTCATTGACCGGGACTGTCATGGATGGTAGACTCACAGCCGGGGTGGTGTTGGCTGCATCTGCCCATGCACTTGCCAACACCCGGCTGCTCGGGGCAGCAGATGACAATACTGCCCCAGGGACAGGTGTCTCCATCAGGGCAGCCCTGCATGCACTTACCGTGTGCATCCTTACCTTCTGGAAATCATCCTGGGACTCTTCAGGTGCCAACCCAGAATGTGCTGGCCGACCCTGAGCCTGAATGGTGGTGTCTAGTGTCTAGTGGTGCACCTGCAGCTACCACTACCCTTGGGCCCGTGGCAGTTGATGAAACGGACTGCCGAGTCACATGGGCGCCAGTGCCAGATACAAGAGCTGCATCTCCCGGAACCACAGGGGGTGGTGGCATGACTGCAACAACATGTGGCAGAACATCCTGCCAAAGTGGCAGACCCCTGCCTCTTCCCCCTGTGAAGCCACCTGGACACCCTGGAGTCCCCCTACTCCCAGGGCACCCTGGCCACATCACTGGCCATGCCTGCCTCGTGGAGTATGTCTAGCTGAGGCACCCCTCACCTTTTCGTGGCCTCCCAACCATGGCACAGATGTAGTAGTGCCGGCACAGATGTAGTAGTGCCAATGGGAGGTATACAAGACAATTATCCTGGGCAATTGGGGTAAAGGGGGGTGGGATACTAGATGTTAACAGCAACCATGTGCGCCTGCAAGGCTGTATGTGACCCCGTGGTCACGCAATGCTCAGGCACCCCAAAAATGCAATAAACCATGCACTCAACCCCCGGTAGACCATGTGTGTGGAATTAACCTCCCACAGTACGCAGTGGCACCCAAGGACACGAAAAACAAGTGTGTGTGGGACACGCAGGCTACTATGACCTCGAAAACGGGTAAGCGATACACAGGGGGATAGCGTGCGTGACTCACCGTCTGACTAGCATGGTAATGAAAAACACGCGTAGGCAATAGCCCCGCCAAAAGAAGAGATACATTCTTGATTTGCTGTGAAGTAGTGATGGCGTATGAAACAGCAAGAAGTAGCAACACATGCGTCGGTCTCCATGAAAGGCACGTACAGTGAACTGCTGGCCCCGCTCTCCTTTAACCCGTGCCTAGGGAAATGCCTGCCCGTGTCATGTCGCTTACGCGCTTAGGCCCTTTCCTCGAATTACATGCATTAACACGCGGACGTGCTGTTTTTTCACGTGCTGAATCACTATGCACCCGTGCCGAGGGAAATGCCTGCGCGCGTTACGTCACATATGTGCTTTCGTGCTAAGGGCCTTTCCTCAAATTGCACTCTGATGTGCTGTTTTTTCACGTGCCAATTCACTCACTATCAAGCTGGCCACGCGACAACACAGAGAAGATCACTCTCCTACCCAGAAGGCCATTTTCCTGCCCCCCAGAGCCCTGAGCCAACTCCCACCAGCCATCTGCTGCTGCCTGCCTGCCTGCCTGCTGGCCACGTGCCCTGCTATTTGGTGCCTGCACGTCAGCTTTCTGCAGGGGTCGAGTTGCTGTGACCACCCCTGCTGGAACAGAAGACTCCCGACTGAAGTTCCAATGCTCCACAGCCAAGCACCAGGACCCAGTTGCCCACCCACACCTGCCTTGGGGGTTGCCATGTCGGGGGAAAACCATCAGAGACCACTGGCAACCCCCAGCCAGAGAGGCAGAGGGCTGCCAGCTTCACAGTAGAAGAGGTTGGCATCCTGGTGGAGCAAGTCCTGGTGTATTATGATGCCCTCTACGGAAGAAGACGCGCCAAAGAGGATGGACGGGAGAGAATCAGGCTGGACATTGTGTTTATCATTAACGCGGAGGGGGTGGCAACCCGCGCCCTACAACATGTCCGTAAGCGCTGGGAGGACTTCAGGTCCAGGACCCTCAGTGCTTCACTGCCAAGTCCTCGAGAGGGAGACCGGTCTGGAGTCGAGCGGTAAGTGTCAATGCGTACTTATTGGACGCAGTGCATGTTGAGGTGTGCCAGGAGAGTGCAGCTTGGAGATATGTCTGAAAAGAGCCGTGTATGGATGTGTATGTGCAGGGACATGACTGTGCTGCATGTTAGTCCTGTCATGTGTGATGCACATCAATGGTGTATGTGTTCCAAAGCATGATGCACAACTGCATGTGGAGATGCACACATGTTAGTATTTCTGTGTATGTACTATGGCATGGTTGGGGTCTGACACATGGATGCTGCTTCCACCTTCATGTAGATGCACGGCATACATGTGTGTGTGTGTGTTTGACATGTGTGCAACTGTGATACGCCATGGATGCATGTGACACAGACATGTAGGAACCCAATTGGCAGATGTGACATAGTTGCCAATGATTGCACTGTGACAGGTGGTGGAGATGTACAGATGCATGTCTGTCTGTTGGCTTGTGCGCATGTGTTCGGCACTCCCCATGTTGCTTGTGACATCATGCCGACCTTCGGATGTTCATGCTGGTGTGTGTGTATGGATGCTTCTGCCTGCTGCACGATTCCTGTCAATTTGTGCATGTGTGTGGGTTCAAATGATATGAGTGTTGGGGAGTGTGATGCCATTTGTGAAGTTTGACACTGCCACTCATGTGCAACTGTCATGTGTGTATCTGACCATTGTACAATGCCCTGATGCCTGTGTTATGTCTCTGCCTGTCTGCAGCGGCGACTGATGAAGAGGGCGGAGATGGTGCTGTGGAGCACAGCGGCAGGGATCCCACCGCCAGCCGGAGACGCAAGGTCCAACTCTCCTCCCACATAGTCATCTCTTCCGGGAGTGAGGAGTCTGGTGCCGCATCCATGGCCGCAGCTGCTGAGGGGAGGTCCAAGAGGCGGTGGACTCCTCGGCAGCAGTAGGGGCAGCTGAGCCCCCCAGGGGCCTATAGAGGAAGATGGCACGGAATCATCCAGTTTGGTGGGGTGTTCGGTTGAGGAGGAGGCCGTGGAAGGCCCACGCACGGGGCCTGGAGGGGAGGATGCCACTGGTGCTAGTGGTGAAGTCCAGGGGCAGGGACAGGAGGCAGCACATGACGCCACAGAGGTGCCTGTGTGTAATCCTGTCCCCGATCCTGTGACTGCATCATCCCGCACCAGCAGGGATGCCTTCGTCCAGACCCGTTTTCAGGGAGGGGATGCGCAAACAACAACTGGCCTTCCTCTCCCTGCGGACGTGGCTATCTGTGACTGGGTTGAGCCTGTCCTAGCTGGGATGGCGTTGCGCCACTGTGGTATTTGGGATGACGTGCAGGGTTCTCGTGAGGACAATGTATGTTATTTCGGATACCTCATTTACCGCATCAGCCTACTAGGACAGGTCACCGGCGCTGGGTTCCTCCGTTCCTCCGCTGGATCTTCTTGCGACCCCCTCCTCAACTGAACCCCCTATGCACCAGTCATCCTCCGTGCCATCTTCCTGCACAAGTACCACCTTGGCACCCTGTGGAGCATTACCTGAGCCAGCAGCCAGGCTGGTGGAGGACTCATCCCTGCCACAGTCGGGAGTCGGAGGTCCAGCAGGGGTGGCCAATCCACCAACTGGACCCCAGCAAGAGGAGGACATGCAGGCATCAACAGGCAGGGCACATGCACGGCAGCAGCAGGCTCAGGGTGGGAGCGATGATGGCTCAGGGCCATCAACATCACAGGGGCAGGCATCGGCCAGAGGGCAGGAGGATCCTAGATTGGGAGTGTCCTCCATGTGGCAGCGGTTGGGCCAGCAGATAGATTCGGAGCAGCGGCGGGTGAGGAGGCACGGTTCACAATGGTCAGGGTGGAGAACTCCATGCGCAGGGCATTTAGGCAGGCTGAGTGCCTCGAGGCAACTCGCAGGGAGTTGGAGGAGGCCATGGCTGCATCCCTGCGAGGCCTCGATGCCAGGGAAGAGGCCCGCCTCCGGAACATCGACGTGGAGTTCGATGATGCCCTGGCCTAGAACATCAAAAAGTGTCCATAGGACTTTCCCGCCGCCTTTGTACATAGTTCTTTAGGCTTAGGTTTCCTTTGTTTTATATATTTTTTTGGAGTTCATAGGCTTTGCTCCACTTTATGTATATAGTTTTTTATTCATAGGACTTTTTTGTAGGTTTCCTTTTGTTTGGGGATCATGGACCCTTTGGACTTCCATTGTATATAGTTCCGGACTTGTACATACTTTCATTCTTTCGACATCACATGGATCAATGCTTTAAACATTTTTTATGTACATTATATGGACATTGGCAATGGACCACTTCTCTTTTTTCCTGTTATGGATTTTTGTTTTACATTTGATTTTTCACATTTTTTTTTTTTTTGCTTTCATTATTTCCTAATTTGAAAGTTTGAATTTTCATTATGTTATTTCATTACGTTTTTTAAATATATTTCATATATCTTCATTATTGGTGTTGTGTACTCTCATTGGTTATGTGCATGTCTCTATGCGCATTGCCTCAGTCATGTGTTGCCACTGTGTGGCTCTTTTCTACATTTATGTCTGGCCATGGTGGTTCTTTTAAGACTCTCATGGCATGGGTAATTTGGGAGTGGGTGCAGTGGATGGTTGCGTGCTTGTAATGGGGGCCAGGGGGTATTTGGGTTGGCATTAGGGCCATGGGTCTGTTTTGTTAGGACATGTTGTTTGGTGGGCCATGTGTCAGGGCCTACTGGCAGGTACTCGTCAATTTTGGGTGGGTGGATGGGGTGGGGGACATGAGTCGGGGCTTGCTGGCAGGTGCCCGTCAATTGGGGTGGGGGACATGAGTCGGGGCCTGCTGGCAGGTGCCCGTCAATGGTGGGTGGGTTGGAAAGGGTGGTTGGGACATGAGTCGGGGCCTGCTGGCAGGTGCCCGTCAATGGTGGGTGGGTGGGGTGGGGGACATGAGTCAGGGCCTGCTGGCCGGTGCCGTCACTGGGGGTGGGGTGGGGGACATGTGTCGAGGCTCCCAAGTGCATGGTGCCATGTGGCCTGCCTGCAGGACATGGTATGGGGTGATGGGCTGCCTGCGGTTCATGGCCAAGGGTGTGGGGTGGTCCCCTGTGGTGTGGGCTGCCTGCAGGGCATGGGGAGAGGTGTGGGGTGGTCCCCTGTGGTGTGGGCTGCCTGCGGGGCATGGTCTGGGGTGACGGGCTGCCTGCAGGGCATGGCCAGGGGTATGGGGTAGTCTCCTGTGATGGGGAGGAGGGGCACACCCGGGAGGGCACACACTGCCAAATCGCGTGTGAAACTCCCTGCACACCCCCGGAATACATATACCCCGCTCGCGCCAGGCCAATCGCGTGTGAAACCCCCTGCGCACCCCTCCGAATACGCCTACCCCACACACGCTAGCAAAATCGTGTGTAAAACTCCCAGCGCACCCCCAGAATACACATAACCCGCTCGTGCCAGGCCAATCGCATGTGAAATTCCATGTGCACCCCCATAATACACATACCCTGCTTGCGCCAGGCCTATCGCGTGTAAAAGTCTGTGTGCACCCCCGGAATACATGTACCCTGCTCGCGCCAGGCAAATCGTGTGTGAAAGTCCACGTGCACCCCGGAATATGCGCAGCCAGCCCATCCACCCTCCTCATGCCCTGCAGGCAGCCCATCACCCCTGGGCATGCCCCGCAGGCAGCCCATCACCCTATTCCATGGCCTGCAAGGAGACCATCACCCCTGGGCATGCCCTGCAGGCAGCCCATAACCCCTGGGCATGCCCCGCAGGCAGCCCATCACCCCAGTCCATGCCCCGCAGGCAGCCCATCCCCCCAGTCCATGACCTGCAGGCAGCCCATCCACCCTCCCCATACCCCACAGGCAGCTGTCGTGTTTATCAGGGTTGGTTGAACTATCCCCTCCTTCCTCCTCACCTGAATCGACTGTGGACCTTTCTTGTAGTTCCGGCCTTCTTCCAGGACGTCTTTGGGTCTGCGCTTTATCAGTCTTCCTTGCTTCCTTCTTTTGCCGTAAGTAGGGGCGAGCTCCCTGGGATGCCACACTGTCGGGTAACTAGAGAACACGAACAGCGGGGACTCCCGGGAGCCGGCACCTGAACAGGGAAAAAGCCCAAAAGGGCAGAAAAAACCCTGCAGCAATTGTTCCGATGAAAGAGTCAGTGGCAATGAGAAGTCCAGGCGAACGATCCTTCAGCGTAGAACAGAACCATAGAAGGGATCGGAGAACAGCTGTGATAAGGGCACCAGAAGTAGCTCGAATGGCTCACAAATAGCTCCAGGAGGAATGGAACCTCTAGCGCTCCGGCTTATATGAATGTAGAAGCATGGGCGAGGGAAGACAAGCCGAAGGACAGAGAGGAAAGGGAAAGAGAGGGAGAGAGAGACCAGTACGAGCTGTACCGAAGCGAACAGCCCGAGAGAAAACAAAAGGAGGACGAGGCACTGGAAGCAACACAGGAGAGAAACACACGTAGGAGGGATACACCAAGCGTTACCTTCGAGGCGGGGAAACACAGTGAAGGTGCAACGCGAGGAACGCCACAGTGAGCCGGCCGTAAGTAACGCCGGCGGCCATCTTGGAAAAACACTAGAGCGGTGCTCTCAGACGGCCGTCAGACGTGGTGGAACATAGAGAAAAGAAACGCCGCCCGACTGAAGTCATGACAGTATGCTCCCTTCTACATGGGGGGCCCCCAGGCTTGCCTGGATACAGTCTGTGAAACTTTCTAATGAGTCGAGGGGCGTGAATGTGTCTCACAGGCTCCCATGTCCGTTCTTCGATGGGATAACCCTTCCAGTGAACCAAATATTGTAGACTACCGTGATGGTAACGGGAATCCACCAGATGTGAAACCTCATATTCAGCTGGACCAGACTGCACATCAGCAGAATGCCTCTTGGATCGTCTCTTGTATGGATTCGGAAGGTATGGCTTCAAAAGGGAGGTATGGAACACGGGATGCACCTGTTTAAGGGAGGGGGTAGCTGAAGGCGAAATGCAACAGGGTTTACCTTCTTCCTGATTTGGAAAGGTCCGATATATCTTGGTGCAAATTTTCCTATGTGCGTCCAGCGGGGTAGAAATTTAGTGGCTAACCAAACCTTATCACCTTCCGACCAAGAAGGTGCAGCCTTCCTCTTCTTGTCAGCCCATAATTTATACACATGACGGCTAGCGTCCAAGGTTTCACTGGCTAGCTCATGGGTGTCTTTGAGTTCCTTCAGGAGGTGGTCAAGAGTGGGTGACTTTGAGGGTTGGATGTCTGCCAACGGCAGATGTTTCGGATGGTAACCAAATGTGCAAAAAAAAGGAGACATATTAGTGGCTGAATGTTTGGTATTGTTATAGGTGAACTCAGCCATAGGGAGAAAGACGTTCCAGTCCTCTTGCTTTCTGCCACAGAAACATCGAAGATATTGTTCCAGCGTGTGATTGAGCCTTTCCGTCTGACCGTTGCTTTGTGGATGGAACCCAGATGAAAGGGCTCGTTGAATCCCCAGTTGTTTACAGAGGGCACCCCAAAACTGGGAAGTGAATTGAGGACCTCGATCGGACACCACGGTCTCGGGAAGGCCATGAAGCCGCACTATTTCTTTCAGAAAGGTTTTGGCTGTTTCAGGGGCTGTAGGTAATCCTTTCAAGGGAGTGAAGTGAGCCAATTTGCTTAGAGAATCCACAGTCACCATGATGACAGTGTTCCCTTCAGAATAAGCAGGTCCACAATGAAGTCTGTAGAAATGTGGGTCCATGGTTGTTTGGGAGCAGGTTCCTGTTGTAGAAGACCTAGGGGTTTGGTTGAATGATACTTATTGGAAGCACAGATGGCACAGGTAGATACATAAGAATGTACGTCTTGGTTCCAACCTGGCCACCAAAATAGCCTGGACACCAAATCCTTGGTGGCTCGAATGCCCTTATGACCAGCCATGGGCGAATCATGACACCATGAAAGGGCCAGCCTTTGGTGTTTCTTGTTGGGCAGGTACAAGGCTTGACCCTTGAAAAGGATTCCTTCTCTTTCTTCCAATTTGGAGGCTGCTTCTGTCTTCATCGGTGCACGGTGCTGTTCGCACTGGACTTTGCGTAAAAAAGTATTTGCCACAGTCCGTACCTCTTTGCCCGCTACCAATAATTCATGGCTAGAATCTACCTCATAGTCCGACCCCAGATTGCGTGACAGGGCATCAGCTAAGATATTCTGTTTGCCTGGTAGATAGGTAATCACAAAGTCAAACTGAGAGAAAAAATATGCCCAACGGGCATGTCTAGCATTGCGACATTCCATCTGTTGGAGTATACGAAGGTTACTGTGGTCGGTACGAACTGTAAACTTATGCATGGCTCCCTGAAGAAGATGACGCCATTCTTCACAGGCATGTTTGATAGCCATTAATTCCCTCTCGATGACAGAATAATTTCTTTCACTGGGTGACAGAGTCTTTGAATAATACGCCACAGGATGTTCAAGACCGTCCTTGCCCTTTTGCAAGAGAGCAGCTCCTATGGCTCCACCTGAGGCATCCGTCTCTACAATGAAGGGAAAAAGTTGATCCGGTTGTACCAATACGGGAGCCGAGGTGAATGCCTCCTTTAAGGTTTGGAAAGCTAAATCCGCTTCTTGTGTCCAAGTGAAGATAATACCCTTCTTCAAGAGTGATGTAATCGGAAGAACCATATTTGAGAAGCCTGAAATAAATTGGCGATAGAAGTTGGCCAGACCGAGGAAACGTTGTACTTCCTTAACGTTTCTTGGAGCGGACCAATGGATGATTGCTTGTATCTTACAGGGATCCATACGAATGCCCTCATGGGAGAGGATAAAACCCAAATAAGACACCGAACAGGCCTCGAAGACACACTTTTCAGGCTTTACCAGTAGCTTGTTTTCCCGTAGACGTTTCAGCACTTGTCGGACCTGTCTTCTATGTTCAGGAAGAGAGGAAGAGTAAATGAGGATATCATCCAAGTATACCACTACTGAAGAGAATAGGAGGTCGGCAAACAATCTATCCATAAAGCGCTGGAATATGGCAGGGGCGTGTACCAAACCGAAAGGCATAACTTGATATTCAAAATGCCCTAGTGGGGTTCGAAATGCGGTCTTCCATTCATCACCCTCTCTTATACGGAGCAGGTGGTACGCACCCCAGAGATCCAATTTTGTAAAGACAGACGCACCTTGGACAGCTTCTATTATCTCTTTGATTAGCGGCATAGGGTAACGGTCTTTAACAGTAAGGCGATTTAGGCCCCGGTAGTCGATACAAGGACGGAGTTCCGATGACCCCTTCTTCGGGATGAAGAATAGCGATGCTCCAGCGGGTGATTTGGACTCCTGGATGAGCCCATTCTGTAGATTGCAGTCCAGGTATTCCTTAAGAGCCTTCCGCTCGGGTAAAGATAGGGGAAACATCCTTCCAAAAGGAACAGGCGCATCTGGTAGGATCTCAATAGTGCAGTCTTCTCTTCTGTGAGGAGGAAGGGAGTGAGGTTGTTTGTCCATGAAGACCTCAGCATACTCCTGATAGTGTTCCGGTACTTGATGGAGAGAAGCTGTCAGCACGGATGCACTCTTCTGCAGGAAGTATAGGGGGTATTTATTGTTTAAACATTCATTAAGACAAAGATGCGACTGAAACTGGATAGTATTGTTAGACCAATCGATCTTTGGGTTATGTTTACGCAGCCACGGGATCCCGAGGATCACCGGGAAATGCGCTGCTTTAATGAGATCGAATGCCATTTCCTCCTGATGTTGAAACAATTTGACCCGAAGTGGCAGAGTCTCTTGAGTAACAGGTCCTGAGGACAGAGGCTGGCCATCCACCCCTTCCACCGGAATGGGTAGATTCTTTGGGACGAAGGGCACACCATTCTCTTGAGCCCAGGATACATCGATGAAATTTCCTGCTGCCCCACAATCCAACATGGCTAAGGCTTCCCAGAAGGTAGAGGAGTCCCGGGACAGTATAACCTGAAATACCATAAGACGATTGTCTTCACGGGGAAGAGGAGTCAAAGTGTTGGCACAGGGATTCATCCCAACACCCCCGGACCTATCCCTGTTTAGGTTCGGGGTGAATCGTTTCCCTGGCGGCGTGGAGGAACCTCAGGGCAGTTACGGAGCAGATGTTTGCCAGAACCGCAATACATGCAGAGGCCTAGCTCCCTTCTTCACTTCTTCTCTTCGGCTACTAAAGGTCCTCGGGTGGTGCCTATTTGCATCGGTTCTTCCCCAACGGATGAGGTTGGATGTTCCCTAGAAGGGTTTGGGGAGAAAGTTGAGGGAGAAGATTGTGGACGTTTCCTTTCTTGTCTTCTTTCTCTCAATCTATACTCAATCTGGAGAGCGAGGGATACTAGTTCCTGAAATGTCTGAGGTCGTGCAATACGTGCCAGTTCATCCTTTATCTCTTCATGCAAGCCGCGACGAAACAAAGTCTGTTGAGCAGAATCAGGCCATCTGGCATTTGTGGCAAGCTGCATGAAGGAGGTAACATAAGTATGTACGTCGTGCGTACCCTGTCTGATATCGAGGATTGCTTCATAAGAGGCATACTGTACCTCGGGTCGGTCAAAGCGAGACTTTAGGAGTTACACAAACAGATCGTAATTAGCAGTAGCTGGGTCAGCCTGTAACACCAACGGTGAAGCCCATGCCAAGGCACTTCCCGTTAAATTAGACACTAGGAAACCCACCTTGGCCCTAGAAGTCTCATAAGTACGAGGGCGGAAGGTGAAATATAACTGACAGGCGTCCAGAAATGCCTTCAATGTTTTTGGATCTCCGTCGAATTTCCCGCAAGGTAAAGGAAGGGGAGGTAGATCTCCACGGGCATCCTCACGAGCTGCTACCTGTTGTCGCAGAGACTGATTTTCGGACCGGAGGGATTGCACTTGTACGGTAAGTCCCTGTATGGCTGCCACCAATTCTTGGTACTGCTCGAGAGATGCCATGGGGGTTCCTTGGGCGTTGCACTCTGTTGTGTTTATCAGGGTTGGTTGAACTATCATCTCCTTCCTCCTCACCTGAATCAACTGTGGACCTTTCTTGTAGTTCCGGCCTTCTTCCAGGACGTCTTTGGGTCTGCGCTTTATCAGTCTTCCTTGCTTCCTTCTTTTGCCGTAAGTAGGGGCGAGCTCCCTGGGATGCCACACTGTTGGGTAACTAGAGAACCGAACAGCGGGGACTCCCGGGAGCCGGCACCTGAACAGGGAAAAAGCCCAAACGGGCAGAAAAAACCCTGCAGCAATTGTTCCGATGAAAGAGTCAGTGGCAATGAGAAGTCCAGGCGAACGATCCTTCAGCGTAGAACAGAACCATAGAAGGGATCGGAGAACAGCTGTGATAAGGGCACCAGAAGTAGCTCGAATGGCTCACAAATAGCTCCAGGAGGAATGTAACCTCTAGCGCTCCGGTTTATATGAATGTAGAAGCATGGGCGAGGGAAGACAAGCCGAAGGACAGAGAGGAAAGGGAAAGAGAGGGAGAGAGAGACCAGTACGAGCTGTACCGAAGCGAACAGCCCGAGAGAAAACAAAAGGAGAACGAGGCACTGGAAGCAACACAGGAGAGAAACACACGTAGGAGGGATACACCAAGCGTTACCTTCGAGGCGGGGAAACACAGTGAAGGTGCAACGCGAGGAACGCCACAGTGAGCCGGCCGTAAGTAACGCCGGCGGCCATCTTGGAAAAACACTAGAGCGGTGCTCTCAGACGGCCGTCAGACATGGTGGAACAAATTAATGGCGTCTCCATAGAGAAAAGAAACGCCGCCCGACTGAAGTCATGACAGCAGCCCACACCACAGGGGGGACTTTTTCCACGCATTTACCTGACACAGCGAGGTACACATATTCGGAGGGGTGCGCAGGGAGTTTTACACGTGATTTCGCTAGCGTGAGCGGGGTACATGTATTTGAAGGGGTGCACGGGGAGTTTTACATGCGATTTTGCTAGCGCGAGCAGGGTACGCATATTCGGAGGGCTGCGCAGGGAGTTTTACATGTGATTTCGCTGGTACGAACGGGGTATGCGTATTCCGAGGGGTGCGCAGGGAGTGTTACATGTGATTTTGCTGGTACGAGCGGGGTATGAGTATTCCAAGGGGTGCGCGGGGAGTTTTACACACAATTTCACTGGTGCAAGCAGGGTACGCGTATTCCGAGGGGTACGTGGGGAGTTTTACATGCGATTTTGCTAGCGCGAGCGGGGTACGCGTATTCGGAGGGGTGCGCGGGGAGTTTTACACGCGATTTTGCTGGCACGTGAGGGCTGTGTGGCATTTTTAGCGGTTTTCGTGGTTGGGGGCTGTATACTGGTTTGCGCCATGTAAGGGATTTGTGTGATGTTTTTGCGCACGGGGCAGGGTTGGGGCGTAACTGGGGCTGCTGTAGGGTCACTGCACCACTCTGCACTACGGCTGGTTATGGATGTAAAAATCCATGAATACGCTGTGCGTCAAAATGGGTTTTTGCCACTTCTGCGCTTGATTCCATGAATTAACCTGTTGTCTTGTAGCATGGTAATTTTATTGCATAAGGCATTTTAATTGTTTGTCTTTGGTGCATGAGTGTACAGTTGCAATAGGGGATTCTAATTCTCTGAGAATAGAGAAGATTGCACTAGTGTTTGAGTTTGCTTTTTTAATTCTGTCATTGAAGGTTTCTTTTTTTATGTATAATTTGCTTCTTATATCTATCGGTGAGGGAAGTGAGAAGATTTTTATTTTGGGGAGAATTATTTTTTTGCCAACAGGCTTCTGCTTGTCTTTTTTCTTTGCGCAGGGCTTTTCGCCTTGGGGTAAACCACGTGTTAAAATGGGCAAGATGTTTAGATTTGCTCAGCTTCAGAGGCGCAATGGCTTCTATGGCTGAGTTGATAGTGTTATTATTATTTTCTCTGAATGGAGACATCAGTGAAGGTGGGCAGTGCTGCAGCAGATAACCCTGGGACAGGAGGTTGTGCTGACCTCTCCACGGTGGACTGCACAGCCTCCATTCTCTGGGCTGGTGTGCAACCTGCACATCCCACTCGGTACCCCACCTGACACTGTGAGCAGGCCTGAAATGGCCTCCTCCTTCTTCTCCATCTACCAGAAGTTCAATGAGTTTGCCATGCCTTGTGGACCCTGTGTGGTAACATCACCATCACCACCCTGCCCCACTACTGCTTAGGTGCCCAACACGATTATAGAATCCTGGATGTCCTCCTCACCAGCCTTGCCATCTGAATGTGATTCCCCCCAGGCGCATTTCCCTCAGAGGAGGTGGATACAACTGGGTGTTCCTGGGTTCTGAGTCTGTGTGTTGAGGCATTGTCCCTGGGATGCAGCTCCACAGCACAGCTCTTACACTCTTCTTCATCTTCTTCATCTACTGCAACTGTGGAAAAGGGAACAAAGAAACAAAGAAAAAATAGGAATCAATCATAAGTGCCAATGCATGGGGTCACTCCTCAATTGTATCAGTAGCATGTTGTCAACATTAGTCAACAAGCAACTGCCATGCACATGCACACTCCCATGCTGACAGAATCCAGTCTCGCAACTGAAGGCAAAATGACAAGTCACAATGATGAGACATGCACATGTGAACTTGGCACATTGAAGTCTGGGCACATACACATGACAACAACTCATTTCACATCACAATCACAATGAAGCAGTGACCCAAGTGCACCCAGGGTTATGTAAAGGGCACTTGATCACATGTGTCTGTAGTACCATAGGCACATCTCCACCCAAATGCATCTACCAACATGCACCTGTGACAGTCCAATATGAAACCATGCAACACGTACATGCATATGTTGCTGACGATCATGCAGGAATGCTCTTGCTCCCAGGGATGTCATTTGGGGGCTGGCAGGGGTCACATCATTGACCCCTTTGGTCTCTCTTGATACCCCTGTGGTCTCCCTTGCTACACCTAAAAGAAATGTTTTTTTCTTCTCTTATTTAAAGCGGAAGCTCCTGCACTGTGGTCAGCGTCATGTGAATCTTTGTTTCTGGAGTGGCTGGCTTTCTTGTTCAGGCCTCTTAAAAAACAGGGTATTCCACAAGTGGAACACTTTGAGCAGTGACCCGAAATAAGAAAGAATAGGCATAACAGAGTCTTTCTGGAATTCTATACAATAATTGCTTGACTCATTAAAGGTTTATTTCAGACACACTTCAGGGGGTGAGTCACTGATTTAGTCTTTTCTTAAACACCTCAAATTCACAATGCAGACAAAAACTTCCAAAAATAATTTAGAGTAGAATAAGCATCTGTTTCGGGTTATGTATTTTGTTTTTCGTAAATTGCAGTTATAGCCTGTTTTTTTCTGCCGCTTTCTCTGTTACGATCATCACAAGGCATTCCATCTCGGTGTCCTCAGTCGCTTGACAAAATGCTTGTGCCTAAAAGCTTGTGTACCGTGCAGAAATATTTGACCATAGCACATAAAGCGTCCCTTGATTTCATTGTGCCACAATTAATGCTTTGTCGTAATTTGTCTATCTTTTCTATCTTCCTGGCATGCTCTTCAGGATGTTTTTTTGTGTGTATGACGTAACGAGTACCCAGAGTACGGGATGCTGTGTGGGTGCACTGTTTTCCCTGCAATTCTTTATTACACCCTCCCAATGGTATGTATTTTGCCAACTTCTGAAGCCTGAAAAGTAGATCCATGCAGGCTTCACATATGGCGAACTTTGCACCAGACCTGCAGATGAACTAGACTGCTCTTAAATCTCAGTTACCAGTTTAATGGTATCCACTAAAGAGTGTAATTTGCTTTCTGACTTTGAGAACATTCAGACATTTAATTGCTCATTTTACTATAGCTGGTAAAATAGCTCAGTGGGTTGAGCGCTCGCTGATATAATGCATGTGTGATCTGCAGGTTGCAGGTTTGAATCCTGGCAAGACCAACTCAATCTTTCATCCTTCTGAGGTCCATACATGAGTACCAACACAGGTTGGGTGATATTGTATGTATATTTGTTCTATTTAAACATCTGTAAGTGCTATATATTAACACATCCTTATCATTTGGACCTGGACGTCTGCTTGCATTCACAGTAATCTGGTAATCTGGGCATTGTAAGGAAAGCACAGTATCAAACAGGAAGACAGACACAAGTTATCACAGTTCAAGGGTGTTTATTGAACTTCAGCTGGGTTTGGAAAATGCCTATCTAATCCTAAATCTAAAGATGGGAGCAAGCTACGACCATCAAATAATAATACCGCAGTCCTAGTGGTGTCTTGTCAAAATGAAAGGGCCTATACTAATAAACCTATTGCCAATCCTTAATTCTAAATACAAATATATTGGTAATCAAGGTTGTGCAAAAGAAAAGTGTTCAAGAAATGATATGTCAGGATATTCAAGCCAATGGGCCTCATTACGACCCAGGCGGTAAGTTACCGCCTGGGTCGTACCTTTACCACCATGGCATAAACTACGTTTACGCCATGGTGGTTGGCGGACTTACCGTGGTACCGTTTACGCCATGGTGGTTGGCGGGGCGGTAAGTCCCCATTAACCCATTTACCCTTCCCCATTCCCATTTTTGCCCCATAGGGCATAATGGGAGTGGGGAAGGCGTTAATTACGCCACCGTAAATTACGGTGGCGTAATTAACAACAAGGTCCCTTAGCGCCATGGATTTTAACACCTGCTAAAAGCAGGTGTTAAATCCTCCATGGCGCTAAGGGACCTCGGAATCAGGCGGTAAGGGTCGGCGCTGTTTACGCCGCCGTAAACCCCTTACCGCCTGGGTCCTAATGAGGCCCAATGGCTTCCCTTGACCACGTTTTCTGTACGGGACAAAGCGGCACACTGGAGTTTAGCAGAGTTCCTGGCTTCTCTAGCATGAGGATGCAGTTCAAGAATTCAACATGCAAAGTCGTGAGCTAAGTCAAACAGATGGCGTAATGCAAGCAAAAGCAAGCTCTGTGTTTTTTTTCCCTCTCAGTTTCTCCCATTGTGCAGCAAGTTGGAGTGCATGGATCTTGAAGCTAGCTGTAACTCCAACGTGCAACATGCTGCTGGTTTGGCCTGGGAGCAATCGGCGCTCAGCTCGGCACGTTTGACCTGCGAAAACTGTTCATAACGTCTTCGCATGTGTGATGCGTGCAAAGTCGTGCGCTAAGTCTCACAGCTGCCACAGTGCAAGCAGGAGCAAGCTCTGTGTTTTTTTTCCCCTCTTGGTTTGTGTCGTGGTGTAGCAAGTTGGAGTGCTTGGAACTTGAAGCTAGCTGTAACTCCAACGTGCTGCGTGCTGCTGGTTTGGCCTGGGAACAATGGTTGCTTGGCTAGGCACGTCTGACCTGGCAAAACTGTTCATAATATCTGCACATGCGCAGAGCGCACGCAAATTTGAGAGCTAAGACTCACAGTTGGCGCAGTTAGTGGAATGAGCGAAGCGGGGAAACATTAAGAGGTTTAAAGGAAAAATGACAAAGAACCCAGAAAGAGCCGTGTGACCTCCATTATTCATTGACTGAAAAGTGTGTGAACAGAGCTGAATGCATACAATGGAGCAAAAAGGCCAGAGAATGAGAAACCTACAACAGCGGATTCAACCATCTTTGAAGTCGCAATTGAGAGAGAAAAGCATACACCTGGGATAAGTAAAACACACACAAATGACCGAGTGCAATATAACTTGCCCCAAACCCAAGCGATCACTAAGACTGGCAGTCTCCTGAGTGATAAACTCGCAGCTATGCTGGAGGCCGACATAGTCGCAAAAGCAAAGGGGGGCACAAAAAAGTTATTCAAAACGGCTGAATTAATTGAAATGGAGGAACTTACCGGGCCTCACCAAAGGTTAGGGTGAACATATGCAGAATTACTGCAGATTTCAATGTCACTAATGAGCGTGGCCGACACTGATTATAGAGGACAGCCTACTCCAACTAAAGCTAATTGTGCTCGGGTGGGGGTACAATACTCTTTGTAAAGAGAGTCAAGGAGTGATAAAATAAACATTTTAAAAAAGAGCGGTGGAGCCATTGAAACCGAGGGGCGGTTAAATGATGAGCACCACGAGGATGAGAATTCTCTTCATAATGAAAGATCACATGACTCAACGTGCAATGCAATGTCACAAATTGGAATCCAACTTAAACATAGCAGTGGTGCTAGCGCATCTGTGGTCGACAATATTGAAGTGGTTCCTTCCTTGAAAGAGAAAGAGAAACGAGAAACTCCCATATGTGAAAGACGCTGGAAGTCATGCAAACCGCGGTGTCTGGACCAGCCCATAGAACCAAAGATGAAACGAGCAGCTGGAGTGGGCCTAACCTCAATAGTGAGTAGCCACAAGATGAGTGATGAGAGCATCAGTTCTGCTAACTCAATGGGAGTGCAAACTAACAAAATGAAAACGTTTATTGATAAACACAATGCAGAACAAGTTGCTCGACTAGAAGTACTGCTAAATGAAGATCTGATTAACATAAGAGAACGAATATGTAAGTAGTCATTGAGAAATTTGTTTGAAGGCAGGAGGACATTCAGATTTGAGACGCAAATGGTCTCTACACCAGCCATAATGAACAACAAATCACCACGCGGGATGATATGCCAAATCTATGGAGAACGGAAATAGAGCAAATACCAAAGGAGAACACTGAGAATTTTCCACTTGAATATTGGCAAAAATCCGGTAGAACAGTGCAAAGAGGTACTGAGCAAAATCCACAGAACAATTCGGAATAAGGTGGGTCAACGACACCCGTTGAAGAGGTGACTATAGTCAGTATGATGAAAGATGAGGAGCAGTATTTACCCTTTATGCCGCAAGACATTTGTATACAGATATACAGCAACATAACAGCCACACTAATAATTTCATTGGCTACATATCTAAAAAACTATGAATATCTGCATACAAGTATAAAAGACCAGGAGTCGATATTAGCATCACTTCAAGCAAAGATATGTCCAATGGAATCATTGATAGAGAACATACAAAAGAGATTAAATAACGAGGCGGAAATGACAACAATGTGGCAAGCCAGGCTATGTGACCTGGCGATAACTGAGCAGATAGAAAAAGGAATCATGATGGATTCAATTGTAGAAAATATAGAATGGATGAGGACATATAACAAAAAAGATGAAAAACTCTGCGATGCTCAGGTAGACATCATGCAAAGAAATATGGAACTAGGAAATGCTCATATTCGAACAGGCACAGAAACAACCATGGTTAAAAACCTATTCAATGAACAAACAGTACCCCATGGCACACAACCATCACAACTCAAATGCAACAAAAAGACACAAACAAGTGTGCAAAATACGAGTATAAGCACGCAAACATATACCAGGCCAGCAATACACGTCTCAATAAAATGAAGAGATTGACAAGAAGTGGCAAATCACAAGAGACCTGGGAAAAATCAACTTGAGTGGTACAATATAAAGACCCAGGTCACCAGGGAGAAGGAGATTCTATAGTTAGTGGCAATGGAAATAAGAACAGTAATGAGAGGAGCAGAAATAAACCCTTGTCAGATAGTTTGGAAATAAAAGGTGCGGGGGGGGGGTGGGGGGATAAACCCATCTATGAGATGTTTAAACAACTTTTAATAGAGTCCAATCTGGGATGAAGATCTCAGAAGATGGTTAATCAACTGGCAGATACAAAAAGTCAGTTACAAGGGGGACTGAATAAAATGATCAATACAGTACAACACTACTCATGTACTTATGTAAAGTAAATGAAAAATAAGAAAGCATAGAAAAATGCATAATAGTAAACTAGATAGGCAAACACTTCCCAGCCACACAATATAATGCCATAATGGAGAATAAACAACCTAAAATACATTGTATGGCGCATCTAAAACTAGACTACAATTGATCCTTTTTATATTAATTTTGTTAAACTATTTTCTTCTGTTTTTCTCCAAAGTCTCACATGCCCAAAAGTCTGAAAACACACATCCAAAATAGAAAAGGCACTATAATACCCCCAAGGTCACTGACCACGGCCTTTGTCCATGGCCAGTGATGTTTCACCCCTAACACCACTATACCTATACAAATAACTTTAGAATATAAATGAAACACAGACACCCCCAAAAATATAGCCGCCAATACAGAACTACTCTTACCCGCAGGTGTCTTTCGTCCTTCGTAGCCTCGGATATAGGTCAGAATATCGGACAAACGAGTGCCCCCCTCATCTGCGCCAACTTCCCCACAATCCCCAGACAGCCTCCTCACCTCCCCTGCCCTCTCCCTTTCACCCCAGAACACACGCTGCTTCTGTGACGCAGTTCGCGTTCAGATGTCGGCTATTTGCTGCTATAGCTGAGGCTACAGAACCTTTTGGTTTGCAAACTCAGTCCCAGGAACCCCACCAAATACCAAATACCAAATTTCAATCACTGCCCTCTAGCCATCCCCCCACCTCTACCCTGATGGCATTTGGAAGTTTTTTGACCTGCCTGTAGCTTTTTACTGCATTTCATTTCCCCATAATCTCGGTTCTAGCTGCAAACATCTCTCGCATCGAGAGAAAAACAATACGGTGGTTGTTTGTTTGTTTGTTTATTTATTTATTTATTTATTTATAATGCACTCCAGACCCAAAGGTTACCGGGCGCAGCAAAAAGTATATGCGAAACTTGCATTGTTACATGAATACAATTACAATATTACAATATTACATGAGAATACAAATTACATACTTACAGTCTATTTATAGAGATAACCAGGAGAAACAATATAATGTATATACATACCATATTAACAATTATAGACATAGTGGTGGTCGCTAATAGCAACTATGTACATAGAGTGGGGCTAGACGTGCAGGGGCGTCATTTACAGGTGTCTAGGCATTGTTGGCATTAATGTGTTTAATGAAGTTCCTTCTGAAGCGTGAGAAAGGTTTAATTTCTAAAAACCATGATCCTGCAATGCACCATGGGATATATCTCTATTTTCTCGGGGGAGGGGGCACCCCTGTCTCTGTCAAATATTTAAATATCTACTGCACAGAATAACCCCAAACCATGTGTGGCGTGCGAGTCAACACTTTGTGTCCAAGTTGTTTTGGACCTGGTCCAAATCCGTCCAGCGGTTTGGGCTGTGCACTTTGGCAAATGGGAAAATGAATGGGAAGTAGGCTACACTTTTAGAAAAAAAGAATTCTTTGACGCTTAATAACTTTTTTATTTTTTTAACAAATCTACAAAACTTTGCAGTCTTGGAGGCACAGCCTTTTAATCACTTTTGGCATTTCGGTTAAATCCGTTACTCGGATCAAAATTTATTAACAATGGAATTCTGATGGGTACCTATGCTATGTGTCTCTGGCTCACCATAAAAATAGGATGGCTGTCGCCACCCATCAATATATATATATATATATATATATATATATATATATATATATATATATATATATATATATTCTGTATATATATACAAGTAATGAACCCACGACTCTTCAACCACACAAGCAGTCTTCTTGTTTAGCTCCATGCTTTTAGCAGTGAACAGTGAAAATTGGACCACTTGTTTTTTTTTCATTTCAAGTTTAACTCCCACTTCTCGACAGTCCTTTTGTGATCCATCTGTGAACAACTGCATTTATCGGTGGACATAGGGCTAGCGACTCACAGGATCCCTTATTCTCTTTCTTCCCATATATCTCAAACTCTCTCCGATTGTGCTGCGCTCAAGCAGCTACAGAGGTGCCTACTAATCAGCTGCACAAACTCTCAATCTAACCTTCTCACTTCAGCTCAACAGTTCAGATGTAGCCTTCAACTCTGAGAGTCGATTTTTGATGTAAGTCAGTGGCTGCTGTACCACAAACTGCCTTTACACACATTTATAGTATACTCTTTCATAATATACAAGCATCACATCTAAGAAGACATTCTCCATATATGTTTTATTAAACTATATTGAACAAATTATCAAGTATCTTAAAACAATATAGTAGATTGTAGATACACGTTAAAATGCCCAGTGTATTCACACTGTACATTTTTACTGTGCACAACAGTAATTTCTTTAAAATCATAGGCTGTGAATGCCAACAGAACTGTCTCTTTCAATATAAAATGAAAGTGATTTATTAAAGTAATATCTGGTAGTGCATTTCGAACTCTTTCTGGTATGATAAATTGCATATAATATAGGGCAACCTGCAGTAACTCCTTAAAAGCCTCTAAATAATTAGCGTATTACAGGCTAGTATTGATATCACTGTTCCCCTGTAAACTGTTATTATGCTTCAGTTGTGATATCACAATGGCTACTACTTGAGCCGGTACAGAACAACATTTCAGCTGCAACTGTAGCACTTAATTAAAGCTATGACAAGCTTTTTAAATTACCTTCTTGTAAAATAGCTTTCCTTGACACTTCACAGCAACAAACTGATAAGGAACATTTTATGGTTGTACGTTTATTTCAGGCATGGTGTTTTACACATGAGAGGAAGAATTTACATGTAATTTCTTATTTTAGAGCACAAAACAAAAACGTTTATAGATGCACTTTAATAAAGTTCACTTAAACGATGGTTCTGCAGCATATTAGATGCATATTAGCTTTCTTCTGTAATCCAAAAAGACTCAGATAGATTATATGTATCATTAAATAGAACCAGGCTTCAAATTGCTGGGAGCTGGGAGCTCTTTTGCTCCTGCTTCAAGCCCAGGAGAGCCTGACTGGCATGACACAGCAGGGTTCAAAATTACTATTAACCTCCTGCTTGTAGCCTAGGAGACCTGGTTAGCTTGGCACCAATAGCTACTAGGAACTACATTTGGCTCCCCAGGCTAACTGATGCCAAACAAACACACCTATGTGAATTTTGCTCTGTGTTTTGGGACAATCTATAAATAAGCATTATGACACATCTCAATGACATTCAAAGCACAAGAGGTCACAAACAATATGCAAACAGTTAAGTATGTTTCTTATGTTGAAGTTTGATTTGCGCAATGCTATGCACTAGCTCCTGGTTCCCCAGAGGTAGCTCCTACTCACTGGTGAATGCCAGATACCCAGAAGCTGGTTTAGCTTCTGATTATCTAATGTTAATGTTCACCCCTGCACAGAGAGCTTCGAGTGGTTTACTTATAGCTTTCACGGCTATCTGGTGCTATACAATTATAGTAATGGCACATTAGGTTTGTGTATTTGTGATGTCATCTTTGATGTCCTGGGTGTTAGGCTTAGCAGTACACGGTTGTGGTGCGAGTTAAGGTTGCTTAGCTTACCATAACTGGCGAATTTCAGGGGTTTTTCGTTTTTTCTTGGAACCATAATGTCCCTTTAACAAAGTTTGTTTCACTGAATATATATATATATATATATATTCAGTAAAAAAAACTTTGTCAAGGGGACGTTATTGTTAAGGTGTGCTACTAAAAACATATGAAATTCAGTACAAAAAACTTTGTTAAGGGGACATTATGCTTAAGTGGTGCTACTAAAAACCTATGAAATTCAGTAAATAAAACTTTGTTAAAGGGACGTTATGATTCAAAGTAAAACCGAAAACCCCCTGAAATTCGCTAGTTATGGTAAGCTAAGCAACCATAACTCGCGCCACCACCGTGCATTGCTAAGACTAACACCCAAGACATCAAAGATGACATCACAAATGTCATTGATGACATCACATGTCTGACTCGCTCTTTTTTCCTGTAGTGATATATCTTGGCCAGTAATAGTTAAAAAAGTACTATATTTGTACACTTATACTTCTAATATGTTCTTACAATAATTCACTTAGGGTGCACTCACAGCACATGAAACATATACATAAGGAAAATACACACTTGAAAGACAGCAATACTTTCTGTGTATGAAGAGAATTAGTAAGGTTATCAACACTTTCTTATTGTTTTGCTATTATTTTATTACTGTACTTTCTCTCGATATGGTCATATTTGTATTCAGATTACTTTCTTTAGGGTGCAGTCAGATCATGTGATAGTTGTACATATGGAAGTAGTAGGTTTGAAGCAGCACAATCATTCTGTGCATAAAGATAATCAGTTAGGGTATGAACACTTTCTGTTTCTACTGCTGCTTTTTTTGCGAACTTCACTTTCCCTTTATGTACTCATATTTGTATATATTGTTCTGTCTTTTGGTTTTATATGTAATAATGAAATTATGTAGTAAGTGGGTTTTATTAGATACTTATTACATGTTGCACAGTAAGCACAACTTTAATAAGAAAGCATTTATCATTTCACTTTTCAACATGGGAAGATTATGAATATTGCACTTCCATCATGTATGCTGCACACAATGCTTCTGATTACTCATGAGTAGCTTACTGTACTGTAAAGAACTTCATAATAGAATGTTATGTATATCAATGCATTGCTTAATGCACTACATAGCTCATTATATTTATTCCAATGATTCTTGACCCTTTTTTGTCAATATTATAATATGAATCCCTTGTATAGGCTTTCATGAAAAGTAAATGACCATGTGATGTCAACAGTGATGTCATCAATGACATGTGTGATGTCATATTTGATGTTCTGGGTGTTAGTCTTAGCAATGCACAGTGGTGGCGTGAGTTATGGTTGCTTAGCTTACCATAACTAGCGAATTTCAGGGGTTTTCCGGTTTTACTTTGAATCATAACGTTCCTTTAACACAGTTTTTTTACTGAATTTCATAGGTTTTTAGTAGCACAACTTAAGCATAACGTCCCTTTAACATCGTTTTTTTTTACTGAATTTCATATGTCTTTAGTAGCGCAACTTAACCATAACGTCCCTTTAACAACGTTTTATTTACTGAATTTCATATGTCTTTAGTAGCGCAACTTAACCATAATGTCTACGAACATCTGGAGTTTGGAACTACATTTTCTACTGATGTAGGAACTTGCAACTTCAACATTTCCCTTGCACAGCTCCAACACCTATTCGTACTCATCCATTAACAATCTAGTACACAATCTAGTACACAGTACATACTTTTGGCAAAAGGGCTATTTACGTTAAAATGACATCAGCTAACGCCATCACTCCTCCCCAAGAGACACCACCACTGCTGTAATCAAGCCCCTAGGCTGTCCAACTCTTTGATAGTCTGTCACGGGACACTTGGCCACAAGGCGGTGATGACGTCACTTCATTCACGTTTGGCCCGCCTCTTTTTGAATTATTTTTTTTAATGGCTCTTAATTCCTGGCTTCATTTAAATACAAATGCTTTGTCCTGGGGAGGTGATGGTCACGTTTTTCAACTGCAAACATAACCATCACGACCCCAGGAACAAAGCATTAGCATTTGAATTAAGGTAGGTGTCCGAGCGTTACAGCTCGACCTGTAGACTCAAAAGGAGCCAGGCCTGCAAAGGCGCCCAGAGAAAGAAAGCAGGAGGTGGCAGCGCCATGCTGAGCAGATGGCCACTTCAGTTTGCAGAGTGGCTGTGCTGGAGGCAAGTTGTCCGATACAAGTCGGGACAACCTACGTCCCGCACAGCCACTTTGCTAACTGTGGGGTGGAGTCCCTAATTGCGGGACAATCCCGCAAAATTGGGTACACTTGGCCACCATACTACCCCCTACATTAGAAATAACACATGCACAACATTTCCCCATTTTCCATCTGCCCCTCCATGTTAGTGTTTGGTGCCTCTTCCCTCATTTCAGTCCCCACCTTTCGTTCTTAGCTCTCCTGCCAAAAGAAATCCATCCAAAAACAAAATAAATGTTCCTTTAGGAACCACCTTTCACAGTTAAAAAATATAAGTAAAAAAATGCATAGACTCCATCTACTTTGTATTTCTCAGTAAAATACATAGATGCAATAAGATTTGCATTTTTTGTTATAGTAATGTGAATATTGTAGCGTTCATGCGCCGTTCCAGGGACTGGAACGGTGGATAATGGCCCAGTTGCCCTAGTAATCAGGCAAAGCGAAGCAAGGGTGGATAACGAGGTCTCTGGACCATTACCCCCCATTTCAGCCCCTAAAATGGGAGATGAACACCATTACCAGCCTAGGTTTCCATTGCGGTAACCCGTGCAACTAAAAAATAGGATTTCTCGTCCTATATTGGGACGCAGCGTCCCGGTTTAGGAATAAAATCCTTTTCCAAGATGGCCACCATGGAAAGGGAAAGCGCCAGTTAGATACAGGGCCCATCTTTCCTTTCCATGGCAACCTGCAAAAGGCAAAAACAATTCCTCTAACCTTATTAACATGAGCACATTTTTCTTCCCTTTCAAATCTATCCTTATTGCGAATAACTTTACGACAAAGCCAGTCCAGGTGGACATGACCACTTTAATACTATGTTTTGTCCCTTCTGTTCATGGCCAGTAGCCACATTATCCGGATCTTAACGTTATACCATGACCCCGACATTCGGGCCACTGCCCATGAATACAGCCTACCCCTCAGGCACTAAAAAAAACATGCCTCTCGATCCTTGTCAATGAGCCTTACGCAAATTTGCTGTAAATCCACCCACGTTTGATTTTTTCAAAACTGTCAAAATAATATACCAAGCAATCGTCATATAAGCTGTGTACAAAATTCCAACAAACTTTGTAAACTCATTCGAAAATACGTCTGAAATATTCCAACCATCATCATCACCCCTCACCTCCCCCAACATTATTGCATAAGTTTCACAAATGCAATGCTCACAAAATATTATTGTCCCGAGGGTTTGACCATGTATTTTTGTACATACATTCATTTATCGCAAACATTTCAACATCAGCTTACCGCATTTGTCCTCTTTGAGAAACGTATGAAATCTGGCAACAGGGCTCGTCCATCTTGTGCTATTGTTAACCATTGCTGCATCGGCATAAGGTAAACTGGCCGGACGCCACTAAATCATATGCCCCGCCCCTTACCCTCACATAACCAACCCTAGTGATGATGAACACCTTTCTCGGTGACGTTCCTCTTCAGCGTAGCCAAATGCGCCCATAACCACCTACGTGACATGACGCAGAACCCAAAAATCAACACACAGCGACTAACAACATACCACGTCACAATTCAAATTATTAAACCACTCTTTAAAAGAAAGCAATAACAGTATACAATTTGTAAAGTACTTTTATTTCACAATAAACTCTCTGAGAACATCCGACTGTTCCGATATTCAATCAAATTGCAAATTTGTTTCTTCACTCGTGATCGAAAATGTTAATTGTGAGACACTAGTTCTTCTTTTTCCATACACAAAGTGTTTGTTTTTGATGAAGGAACCGCTTGGGTCCTACAGTGAAATCCAGGGCGTCTGCATCAACTTACGCCTAGACCACCATAAAAGATGTTATGTTACTCCTAATCGCTAGTGCAGCGTATGGACACATGGGCTCTGGCCGATCGTCCGACAAAACAGTCACAGTAATCCACCCGTTCACAAGTACGTGCACCTGACGAATGAAGAACCCATCAGTTGGCATCTGGAACCCATGGCAATCGCAGTAAGGTAGCATGTACCTTTTTGAAAAACATAACAGAAAACATTTATCAATACCCGACCTTTACTACACTTTATTGCAATGTATGTATTATTTTTTTAATTCCGCATAGAGTTTAAACTAACGATTAGCACACACATCAAACAATCTCAAAAAATGCAAAAAGAACCTAGAAAATGATACACAATTCCATACAGGCATACATGACATTTTAAAGAAATATTAGTGTTGAACCTGGGTGAATCTAGTTATAGTCAACAGATGCCTACATTCTGCACTTCCCATAACCACATACAAAAAGACAACCACTCAGAAAAATAGTACTTGAGTTACATTGCCAAAATTAATTTTCAGAGAATAATAGGTTAAAGCTTGTTACGGTATACAGTCGTCAAAAGCAAACTTACATAATATTTACCGTCTCCATTGTATTTGGGAAAATCAGTCCATAATGCTCAATCCTCTTGCATCAAAGAATCTTCATGAACTGAATTCACATGTTCCGTACACACTTTCGGAATGCATGACTTTATCAAATGTTCTTTAATACAAACCTCCTCTCACTGACTCTTCATGAAAAAATCACTTTCTCTCAAGGTCAAAAAACAATTGACCCTTCTACTTTCTATCCCATGCGTGGGCTGGTTTAACTCGCAACCGAAAAATGAAAGTTGCTGACCTTCACTTAGAATATAAATACATTCTCACTTTGCAACAACACGGCTCAACGCACCCATGAGAACTCGTATTGTCATACACGTGCACAGCGCTTTTTCCATTAAGCACTGCAGGTGGGTGCCTCAGATGCCAAACTCTAGGGAGCACCAATGTGACTCCAATATTATTTTACATACATTGTAACACAGACACATTACTCCTTCAACGGTAGTTTACGCACAATATATTGAGGAATACCTCCAAATAGGGTGGCCAACTTTGTCACATCCCTTTGCGGGACAAAAGGTGGTGATGATGTCACAGCGTCATTCACCTGGCAGAATGAATGCATTGCACCAGCAGCTACTGACATGACCGGCCTGCAAGCCTGTCACGTCAGTAGCTGCGGTTGCAATTCAATACAATAGGACTCTTATTAACACCACTTTTTTGCTTCTTGCTGCTAATCCCGTCCCATCCTCATCAACCCTCTCCTCCACAGACAGTATTTGATAAGTTTAACAAGTGCAATGGTGTGGTTTTTGTATGTTTTTGCAGCGATGTCCGTGGACACCAAAACACTGATTAAAGATGGCGGGCACATCGGAACAATCTGACGCACTTGACGTCCTTCACCATCCAATGAGCGAACGCGTCACATGTCCGCGGACATGATGCGCCCGATTACCCAATCGGTGTCCTGCCAGCGGAGCGAACAGGGAAGTGTGTCCTCAGAGCAGACATAGATATCACACATTTTTTGAGACCTACTTTTTGATTGTTTAAAAAAAAACTACTGGATGGATTTTCACCAAATTTACAAAAGCACTCTTTTGTGACCAAACCGCTGCTCCTGCTGCAAATTTGGTGAACATCCGTCCAGCGGTTTGATCTGTAGCCATGCGCAATGTTTTTCCCCATTCAGTCTATCGGAAAAAAAAATGTTTTGGGACCCCCCCTATAACTTTACCCCCCATGGACCAAACCTCACCAAACTTTGCAAAAAAAAAAAACGGAGTGGGCCATATACTTTTTTTGCAAAGTTTGGTGAGGATTCGTCCAGGGGGAGCGGAGTTATAAGCCGCCCAAAAAGTGCTCTTCCTATGGAAACAGCAACTTAACCATAACTACACTGCCGCTACCGTGGCCGTGTAATATATATATATATATATATATATATATAAATATATATATATATATATATATATATATATATGTATATATATATCAGTGAAAAAAACTTTGTTAAAGGGACGTTATGGTTAAGTTGCGCTACTAAAAACCTATGAAATTCTGTGAAAAAACGTTGTTAAAGGGACGTTATGGTTCCAAGTAAAACCGAAAAACCCTTGAAATTCGGCAGTTATGGTAAGCTAAGCAACCATAACTCGCGCCGCCACCGTGCACTGCTAAGACTAACACCCAGGACATCAAAGATGACATCACAAATGTCATTGGTGACATCACTGATGACATCACATGTCTTGCTCACTATTTTTTCTTTTGCTGACATATCTAGGCCACATGGTTTTCTTCAGTAACAGTCAGAAACTAAGAATTATATTTTATTTGTAAATGTATCCTTCTAGTAGGTTCTTACAGTAATTCTCTTAGAGTACAGTCACATCATATGAAACATATACATATGGGAAAACACAAGCTTGAAAGACAGCAATCCTTTTTGTGCATAAAGATAATCACTAGATTTATGAGCACTTTCTGATAGTTCTGTTGTTTTTTTTTATGGCTGTGCTTTCCCTGTGGGTCCAATCACATCAAGTGATACATATACATAGGGTAAATAGCAGCTTTGAAACAGAGCAATCATTTATTTGCATGAAACTAATCAGTTAAATTATGAGTTGTTTCTGCTACTACTTGTGCTTTTTTGCTAACTTCACTTTCCCTGTATATACCCATATTGGTATGTGTTCTTGTGTCTTTGTATTTTGTCTATAGTAATGCAATTATGTAATAAATGGGTTTTATTAGCCACTTATTACATATTTCACAGTATACAAAAATCTATTAAGAAAACAATTATCATTTCATTATTCAACATATTAACATTACCAATATCATACCTTCATCTTGTACGCTGCACACAATGTTATGTTTCTGTATGAGTAGCTTAGTATACTAGATAGAACCCCATAATAGGATGCTATTTATATCAATGCATCGTTCAATGCACTTATTAGGGTATATTTCTTGCAATGATTCTTGACACTTTTTTCGCAACATAATAAGAATCCCTTCTACACATATTTCATGAGAAGTACATACACATGTGATGTCATCAGTGATGTCATCAATGACATTTGTGATGTCATCTTTGATGTCCTGGGTGTTAGTCTTAGCAGTGCACGGTGGCGGAGCGAGTTATGGTTGCTTAGCTTACCATAACTGCCCAATTTCAAGGGTTTTTTCGGTTTTACTTGGAACCATAACGTCCCTTTAACAAAGTTTTTTCACAGAATTTCATAGGTTTTTAGTAGCGCAACTTAACCATAACGTCCCTTTAACAAAGTTTTTTTCACTGAATTTCATAGGTTTTTAGTAGCGCAACTTAACCATAACGTCCCTTCAACAAAGTTTTTTCACTGAATTTCATAGTTTTTTAGTAGTACAACTTAACAATAATGACTTTGACTTTATATACATGTCATATGGAACTGACTAGATCTCTTCTTATGAACTTGATGTCCGCGAACTTATTTAATGTTCGCGGACATGTTCGGAGAACAGTACCACCACCTAAAAACTCTGGGGAGGTATTTGTAATAGTTATATCATAACATAGGAACATTTAACAAATTCACAAAGCAGCACACATACAAAGTATATGTAGTAATACTTAAAAAATGTTACCCATATATGTAACACACTAACCATTCATGTAAATACAATATGTTTTAAAATGGAATATACCAAAAGAAGATAAAGTGGCTTCCACCATAATTACCTCACAGACGCTCCACAACCAACAGCAAGACCAGACGTATACACTACTGATTACATATCTCACCAGACATAGTAAGTGCACTTCTTTTTACTCATATATTTATAAACTTTCTATATTAGAAAAAAAAAACATATTACTTCTTTGTTTTCTCACAGAAATGTGTAGTACTCTGGACTGGCTAGAGGACCATTTCCCACGAGACGAAATGTTAGAAGATAGTCCATCTAATGGTACACACTTTACTGTATAAACCAATTGCTAAATATTATTTTGTATACATTCAGCATATACATTCTTTTTTTACAGACCCTACAAAAATTGCAACTACCATAGAAAAAGAAGTGGTGGATAACACTCTTGAACACATTACCCACAAAATGGATCAACTTATGGCAAATTTTATGGATTTAAAGAACTTTGTGGAAGATCATCTAAAACCACCAACAACATACCATTGTCCCACCTGTACTTGTCCCCCCTCGCCATATCCCATTCATTTATCCCCAAACTCTCTCCATGGACCACAACGTTTTGATGAGATTTGCATCCCTTCTTCACCTGATCCCACTAATATTGAAAACCCTAATTCTCCTGTTTTTGTTTCCGTTTCTGCCCCACCTTCTCAGTCATAAATTGTTTATATATGTTAAATAAAGTTACTTCTCTTATATTGTGTTGTAATTACTTTCAGTTCCTTGTAATAAAACCAATTTAGGTGTCCACGGACACCGCGGTTGTTCGGAAATGTTCGTAAAGAAACGAAAATGTAACTGTCCTGAGGACACTACATCTGTCCGTAATGTTCTCATGCAAGTTCAAAATGTTCCAAGAACACTCGTAGTGTCCTGAAATGTTCATAAAGAAACAAAAATTAAAGTGTTCTAAAGAACACTATATCTGTCCGTAATGTTTGCTATCAACTTAAAACTGTCCGAAGAACACAATTGCTGTTCTGAAATGTTCGTAAATAAACGAAAATGATGTGTCCTGAACAACAGTACAACTGTTCGTAGTGTTCGCTACCCAATTGAAAGTGTTCTAAGAACACAATTGGTGTCCTGAAATGTTCGTACATAAACTAAAGTAAACGTGTCCTGAAGAACACTATATCTGTCCTTACTGTTCGCTACCAAGTTTAAACTGTTCTAAGAACACACGCGGTGTCCTGAAATGTTTGTTTCACGTGTGACGCACTTTTAATTACTTCAGAACCCGAACAGTGTCCGTAGGACATCAATGCGCATGCGCTAACCAATCTCCGTGCACTTGGTGTCCTGCGGACAGGCGCTTCCTTCACAGACTAGTTCGCAAACAGATCATATGACCGCGCCCAGGCTCATCGTGTGTCCTGAAATGCGGACACTGTTCGTGTCCCCGAACAATTTAAAAGTACATTTTCAGTTAATCCATAATATTTTTCAATAAAATCTCACCATGCCACAAGTCCCACATAGCAATCTTGAGTTTCTATATACCTTTTGAAATTTTCCGATCCTTTTTTTGTGTTCGATCTGTCCTCGCAAAGTGCGCATGTCCGCGGACCACGCACAAGCACCCCTATAAAAGACCACGCCCAAGAGCTTATTCCCATTGTGTTTCTGGCTATTCTTCAGAACACAGTGATTTTTGCTGCCACCTGCAGACTACACCATCATCGACATGGCATCCTTGGCTGCTGAACTGCCACTTGGTGCTGCACCTGCTTCAGCACCACCACCACCCCCTCCACCACCACCACCTCCCCAAGGGCCTGAAGAGGGGAACAGGAGTGAGGATGCGGAGGAGGAAGAAGAGGATGATGAGAATGAGGTAGAGGAAATCCCTACTACCCACACTAGGCGTGAGTCTTGGGTGTGGCGGTTATTTACCATTCATGGGAATGGTCCTAAGGCTCGTGCGAACCATGTTACCTGCAATGAGTGCAAAATGATACTCAGTCGCGGGAAGCACGGTAACTACAGCTTTGGGACCACTACTATGAAGCGACACCTGAGGTCATTTCACTCTGGGGCTATTCGCAGGGTTGTACCTTGCGAAGAACGTAGCAGGTTGATTTCCTCTACTTCATCCTCTGTTTCTGATCCTGTCACCACAAGGACCACCTCTGTGGGACAGCATCTTTCTGAAGCTGCCTCACAGGCCATACAGAATGCTGATGACCCTTACCTTTCGAGGGTCACAGTTGCATGTATGTACTGTGACACAGTACTCTGCAGGGGGGAGCGACTTCGGAGTGCTTTTGAGACTATCGTCTGAGAGCACGAGAAGACCTGCTCACTACCCAAATAAAACCCACTCCACATCTTCCTCTCTCAGCTCGCCCTTTCTTATCCCTGTGGTTGGTGTCCCCCCCTTTCCCCTCCTTTACCCTCCTCTCCTAGTGTGTCGTGTCTGAAAAACCAAAAAAAATACAAAATTACAAAAATCAAAAAAAATAAGGCTCTTTTCAGAGCCGCCTTTCCCAGTTAAAAAATAGAAGTGAAAATAAATGAAGCAGGGCTCTTTGTATTTTTTAGAAGTCTGCGGACAGTTCGCGAACATTAAAAAAATTGGGTTACTACCCCATCACAAACATTGTAATTTTCTCTGGAAAGAAGTGGTGGCTCTGAAAAGAGCATTTGGGTGGTGTTTGTAAGTCAAAAATTGTAAATGCTTAACATCTACTTCAAAATCGTTGTTGTAATTCCAAAAAAGGTCGCAATGCATTTTGTACATTTCTCAGAAAAATCTGATTGCCAGCATAAGTAAGATGGACTCCATCTCTGGGAAAAATGTATGTACTACAAAACATAATATTTTCATTGTGAAAAGAAGACATGCCAAAATCTCTTAGAAAGCCACAAACAGCCTTATTAACATTGCGCCTTACTTTTTCCATTTGTGGACCAAATGAAGAAGAACGAAGCCACATTTGTCTCTGCGCAATCCGTGAAAATATCACTTGCGAATTAGGAAAGATGTCCATAACCTTCCTCAGTCCTTCTTTCATAGCAAATTGCAAAAAAATTCCAGTCACATGCCCTAAACTGTTCCCTCCACAATGAATTACAATTATGTCTGGATGTTGCTCTGTCTCCAAAGTAGCACAGAGAGGTAGCAATCCAACCACTTCATTCCACGTACTCCATGCCAGTGTACTTCCACATGCGGGAAACCAAGATCTACAGCTACTCCACAGCTTTCTGCATGCACCTTCAACCAATGTATCCATGAATCTCCTAAAATCCAAACAATCTGTTTTCTGAAACACACAGCCATAGCTATCTTTTGTTCTCTCAGCAAAAAGAGTATCTCAAAAAATCTCTCCTGGCACAACACACCCACCAAACTTTCCTGACCAATCCCTTTCAGTGCTTATTCTCATTTGCATGACTTCTGAACCCAGAAATCCCCGGATGTAACTCCCGATGTCCTGGAACTGCCGCCATGTCCGCGGACATATCGTAACATGAACAGCCCTTCTACCATTTCCACTACACTCTCTCTGCCATTCCCTCATTGGATGTACCTCAAAAATCACATGACCATGCACCAATCACATTCAAGACCTCTACATCTAACTGCATCATCATAGATCAGCACTGCAAATGTACTCTGAATCTCTCTGAGTACAAGTGTCATATCATTGGCAAGCAGCATCTACCAGAAATACTGTACAAGTCTTCAAGATTTCTAGTTGCAACTCCACGCATATCCATATGCATGAACACAAACTTCAGGTATGCATATTTTCTGTATAGTACATGACATAGCTCTCAACCATTTTTGTTTTACAGGCGGGTGAAATCACCCGATTTTGTTTTTAGCGGTTGAGACGCCCATTGGAATGAATGGGCGTCCAGGAGGCTTGGCGGGTGAGTCTGCCCTTTACAAGGCGTGTGACACCCGCCAAAAGCATGTGACTTGAGAGCTATGGTATATGAACACATTTTCAAACAGACTTTTACCTTGTAAAATCTGTTAAATTAATTTACTGTACTTTTTTCAATTTCCTGAAATCAACTACCACTTATACACCTTTATACTTTTTACTTTCTTTAAACACACACACTCAAATCATGTTAAACTAACATTTTTTAAATGAAATATATAGACTACATATATTCAAACAAAATTGCATGCAAACACAATCTATGTTTAAACCTTTATAAAAATACTTATACAATTTCATATTTTTTGTTTTTATTTATTTATTGACTTAATTACTTTAAATTAGACATGACATTGAGGCGCTATTACCTAGAACAGTTTACTTACAGAAATAGTGGTATTCACTAATATATTATAAATTTCACAAGACATAGTAAAGATATTTTATTTTTGCTACAGTTAGTCATTCAATACAATTTGTTCATTAAGTACATATCATATACACTGAACTAATGCAATGTATCTTATGTAAATAAATTAGTTTAATGGTTTTTTAGAAGGCACTGAGGATTTCAATTAAAAAAATCAATATCTAAATTAAAAACAGTGCTATATACAAACAAAGTTACTAATTTGAAGCTTTTACAGTTGCAGTGAAGACCAGTTTCCTGAAAAGAAGCAGCCGAATTCGAAGAAGAAAGAAAAACTAAGAAGTTACCTGTTAATTTAAAAAAAAAAAGTAAGTAAAATATCACCATAATATTTATATTATTAATCGAATATACTATAACATTAATACCAGCTATTTTGGTTTCTTAAAATAGAGATTTAATACCATTTTGTCCAAAAATGTCCATGTCGTAAACAACGATTTACAACCAGAATGGCCCACAAATTTCTATTTTTGGACACACAAATTAGCCAACTGAACCACTACAATTTTCATATTATAGAACAAACAACTGTTTTAATTGTATACATTAGATTTACTATTTGTACTTTTCCACACCACTAGCTTACTTTTTTTTTGTCATCTGAACCCCAGTTTAGTGACACATAAATTCAAGAATACCTATCCCTACTAGTTTTAGTTCCCAATACACAATCACACACCATTACATACATCTTTATCATCTTACTCAAACACTCATGCACACAGCACACATACATTCCAGAACACCCCAACCCATATCTTCTTTATTTTTTTCAACAGACCCTAAAGAATGCCTACCAAAAGACAACTCCGTAGAAAGCAAGGCAAAATTAGAGCAAATGAAAATAAAGGAGTCCAACATAAGCATCCATCTCTAGCAGAATTTGTAAAAAAAGTTGAAACAAAACAGCTAATACAATCATTTAATGAAACACAAGAAGTTTCAAGTACAACAACTTCGCTTCCTCTATCAAAATGTAAAACAAACCAAAAAACAAGTAACAGAAAATCAGCTATCAGTACAGATAAAACTACTTCTTCAAATTTTAATATAGTGCAAAGTAAGCATACCAAGAAAAGTTTTTTAGCCAAAATATACCGTCACAAAGTCCTTCAAAATCTTATAAAAACAGGAGAGAAATCAGGTTCAAAGCTTAAAACCTATCGTAGGAAATTAATCTTAGAAGCATTGATGGACACTGCAATTCTTCTCAAAAGAAATGTATTTATTTTACTGTTAAACAAAATGAAACCACTAACAAAACCAATAACTAAATTACAAAAAAGACTTCTCAATAAACGAAATGTCAACAGAAAGAACTTCTTAAGTATCTGCGGAGGTGAATGGAATCACACTACGAGCACAGAACCATATTTTAATGAAGAAGCGTACAAACAAAAGCAAACTAATACAATTGCCATAAATAGCAGTGGTCGAGGTTATGAAAAAGTGAATAATACCATAATGGAACAAGAAGTACTCCTTACAAAAATATGCCCTGAAAACTTAAAATTACCCCTCCATTCAACTGAGTCAGAACGTCTAGTGTACAAATGGCCATGCACGTCAATGTGTAACATTCCCAAACAATGTTTCAAATCTTTACACCAATTCCTCAATAAATATCTAAAAAGCAAAGACAAAATCAAAATTAAATTACTGCAAAATATAGATACCTGTCCAGTGCGCAAGTACACAGGACTACAAGGACATTCATTGGCCTGCATTACAGGACCTACTTGTAAAACCACTTTCCATGATATCAAAAGGATATCAACACATCATTCAACTATAAGAAATCTAGTCTATAAACTGTACTATGCTAAAAGTCCTGCTTTAGCACTAGCAAAGTTAAATAACATCCTTCTACATGGTACAGCAAAAGACCTACTTGAAGAAATTCACTATATCCAGAAAAAATATTTTGGAAGTGAAAGCCATTTACAGAATGAAATAGCTTTAAATCAATTAAGCAACAATTCTACACATGGCAACCTTTTGCTAAACACATACAAAAAAGAAATACTAAAATTTTAAAGTACATCAGCTGAAGTACCAAACCATGTATGTGTATGTTGCCGTAGAATTTTTTATAAAAGTAACACAAAAACTGTGGACATATCATACAAAATAGAAGACAATGAAGATTGTACTCTACCTTCTAGCAGAAAACAAATATGAAATAACTGAGCCCTTAATACTTTGCAGTTATTGCACCACAAAACTTGACAACAACCAAACTCCTTCACGTTCTATCACAAATAATTTGGAATTATACCCAGTACCAAAACCTCTACAACAACTTAATTTATATGAGAGCATCATAATTCAAACAGTACACCCATTTCAAGCAATAATACGCCTTCAACCAAAAACAGCAAAATTACCTCCCTCTGAATTTGTAAAAGGCATTCGTGGAAAAGTAGTTTATTTACCATTAAATCTAAAAGAAAATGTGCATACTCTAGGAGTGCAACGTCCAATGCACCAATCTTTAATTATATTAGTAAATGGAGTACCTACAAAAGACAAAAAAATATGGCAACAGCTGGTAGATTTATATAAAGTTAGACAAGCCTTCCAATATCTCAAAGAGAATAATGAATATTACAGAGAAATTAATATTGAAGAAAACTTGAAAGATACAACTGAAATAATTCAAGAAACACAAGAAGCTGGTCAATTTGAGCTACTAGATCCTGCTACAATATCAAATACTTTAGACCAGTATACAATTCATAGTTTGCACTGTAATGACACCGTACAAGATGTACTGGAAACTTACCAAATGCGTCAAACAAAAGGATCGCCAATCAGTATATGGGAAAAAAGTATAGAAGCACGTGCTTTTCCTCTACTCTTTCCTACTGGCAAAGGAGGAAGGTATGATGATAGACCTATTCAAATATCAGCTTCAGAATACCGCTCATTACGGATGTATTCTGAAGATCCCAGATTTAGACAAAATGTGGAATACATATTCCACCTACTCTTTGAAAGTGAACTAGCAACTTTATGTTACGGAGTTGCACACATATTAAAATCAGGATCACACTTTCAAAATATGACAGCTACACAATTATTAGAGAAAGTGCAACAAAAGGATGAGGTTTTACAATCAAATATTACTAATCTATTAGCAAATATGCGTGGTACTAAAAAGTACTGGTTTCGACGTCATGGAGATGTACGTTGTATGATCAGAAACCTTGGCCCACCCACTTGGTTTGTTACATTAAGTTGTGCAGAATATGCATGGGAAGATTTACATGATTTCTTACGCATATCAAATAAAAACAAAACAAACATAGATATTCTAACACCTGGAGAACTTTGTTCTTTGGATCCTGTTAATGTTTCAAGATATTTTCACCATCGCTTCATTGCTATGCTACATTTTATTTGTAATAAAACTGTTCCTCCCCTTGGAGAAGTGCAACACTTCTTTTGGAGAAAAGAATACCAAGCCAGAGGAGCACCACATATCCACATGCTTTTATGGATTAAAGATGCTCCTAAATTTGGTCAAGACAGTGATGCCACTGTTTTACAGTTTATTGAAAAATATGTCACTTGTGAAATTCCATCAGAAGCCACAAATAGTGATCTTCGTGCACAAATTTTACAATTTCAAAGACACAAATGTGGAAAATATTGTTGTCGCAAATACAAAAACAAAGGCAAATACTACACCAAATGCCGATTTGGTTTCCCTAGACCAGTTACAAATACAGGTCAAGTTAACAACCTCATGTCTTCAGTTAGACATACTGTTAAAGGAAAGTCACCTAAAAATACATATTACATAAAAAGAAAAGAAGAAGAAAAATATATCAATGATTATAATGCAATCATTGCCCACTTATGGAATGCAAACATAGATGTGCAGTACATTGCAGACAATTCTACTGCAGTTGCACCATATGTCACAGCATACTTAACTAAAGCAGAAAAACAGAGCTCCAAGACCTCTGGAATGACCTGTTATCAGATAAAACAGTATCTCAGAAATTATACAGCTTGGGCATAAAAATGCTCACCCATAGAGAATGTGGATCTTATGAAGCAGCTGATCGTTTAACTGGTACTTCATTGTATGGTAAATCTGAAAATATAGTATGGCTAAGTCTTGATCCAGCTAAATCTAGAAAAATAGTTCTAAAATCATATGAAGATTTAGCAACAATAGCCAAACATGATCCCAACAGCCAAGACATTTTAAAAAACAATTTATTGGACACATACTACCCAAAAAGAAGTAATACTTTGGAAAACATGTGTCTATACCAAATAGCCAAAAACTACACATACAAAAATAATATGAAACCCGATGAAAAAAAAGGTAAATATAGAGTGACAAACTGTGAAGGCAGCTTAGTTAAACTCACTAAACCAAATTTAATTAATCATATCAAATTGTCATTGAAGACTCCTCAACATAAAGAAGTATATTACATGTCCCTGCTTCAACTCTTCAAACCATGGAGAAAAGAAGAACAATTACTAGATAACTTTGACTCATATGAGGATGCTTTCAAAGCAAATGAAAGCACTATAACTGATGTAAACTTTACACAGTACAAAACAATGTTGCACAATGAACAGCAACACGAAGAAGAACTCCAAGCCCAACTAGATAAGGATACTCCTGACAGTAGTCAACCTTCTGTAACAGGAAGCCAAGAACCACTGGGAGAACCACTAATAACAAATGAGGCAGAATTAGCTATGATAGAAGTAGAAAACACCATGTGTCAGTATGAAGATAAGGAAGACTTAACTATACTACAATCAAAACTAAACAATGAGCAAAGTAGCATTTTTCAAGAAGTAACAAAACAAATTGCACATGGTGTAAAACATGAAAATAAAGAATGTTCCTGCCATAATTATAAACCTATACTACTGTACGTCAGTGGTGAAGCTGGTTCTAGCAAAACATTCCTAATCAAAATCATTAGTAAGTTCCTTCAACAATTGACAAACAACAAACTGTCAGCTGTTGTCACTGCCCCCATAGGTTTAGCTGCTACAACATAGGTGGTGTTACATTACACCGATTACTACTATTACCAGTAGAACACCAGAACAAATTAGACTATTACAAACTTTCTGCAGAAGCTGCAATGGAATTACGCAGAGTATTGAAACAAATGAAAATGCTACTAATAGATGAAGTGAGCATGGTCTCCAACCTGATGTTACCTTTGATTCACCTCAGATTACAAGAAGTACTCAAAACAGACTATGAAGAGCTCTTTGCAGGAAAACACATTATTGTTTTTGGAGATCTGCTTCAATTAACACCAGTAAAAGGTGAAGCTATTTTTAAAACATTAGGGAACAAACTCTGCCGTAAAATTGTTGGCAGCATTGGAAATGTCAACCTTTGACAACATTTCCAATACAGAGAATTAACAGAAAACATGCGCCAATCTGCAGATCTCACTTATGCCAACATTTTAAAAAGTTTGAGAGTTGGTATACTTTCTAAAGAAGCAGAAGCAACATTGAAAACCCGGCACATTAATGCACTTCATGGCGATAATGCATGTGCTACAGATGTTATGGAACAATTAGCCCACAAAAATGTCAATTGTATGGCCTTAATGCCAACTCTTGCAAGCTGTTTCAAATTCAATGAAATCATGCTAAGTAAAGAAATGCAACCAATAATGGAAATTAGCGCCACAGACAAACTAGATGTACATGGTATGACACTACCCATGTGTGACCAAGCCACAACAAGACTAAATCATTTAGAAAAATAAATCTCAAACACAGCAGGCTTAGAAAAGATGTTAAAATTATCCTTAAATTGCAGAGTAATGCTTAAACATAACCTCGACGTGGACCAAGGACTAGTTAATGGAGAACTGGGTACAGTTGTTGGCTTTCAAACATACCCACGTGACAACAAAATTCAGTTTGTCAATATACTCTTTGACAAACATTACAGAAGTAAAACAGATAGGACGCTCAACAGCTAGATTCCTTCTCTTCAAAGGTATGTATGTACGCAGAGAACAATTTTCTCTAACTCTTGCATACACAGTCACGATTCATAAATCACAAGGTCTTACCCTAGACAAAGCAATGATAGATATTGGTAACACAGTTTTTAAAGAAGGCATGAGCTACGTAGCACTATCACGCTTACATACACTTGACGGTCTATTTCTAATCAACTTTGATGCAAGTAAAGTAAACGCTGATATTCCTTGCATTTTAGAATATAATAGACTTCGCTCACTATACACTCCCCATCTAAACACATATTCTGTTCCACAAAAACTAAAACGTTGTAAAAGAAAACTAAATCAAACTGAAATGCAACAGGACGTCACTGGAAATCCTCCAAAGAGAGTAAAAGAAACTAATACTCCATCAAGTACCACAAACAAAAAAGAATCAATTAGAGAAAGTAAACCAGGTACTTCTTTAAAGAAGGAAGACAAACTCCAAAAAAAGCAGTTAGATACAGAACTACCTGGACCATTTAAATTCTCAAATATAGTTGGTGTAAGTTGCTATGCAAATGTAGCAATGAATATTCTATTTCAATTACCACCAATTGTTGACAACATTTACTCACACAGTACAAAACCATTGTGTTTGCAAATGTACTTCACAGAAATGCAGCAAACAATCCTGACAACACATATAGTGTTTTTGGAATAAGACGACAATTGGACTACTGTGCTGGAATGGTGAAATTCACTATAAACTCACAGGAAGATCCACAAGAATTTCTAATGTACTTACTACAAGTACTGGAAAACAAAAACATACCTATAAATGAAATCTTTCGGATTTCATACATGTGGAAACATACATGCACTCTCTGCAACAATGTGACACAAGAAGAAATCCCCAATGAACGCTTCATATATATATCAATACCAAATTGTGAATCCATTCCATTTCAGCGACTTGTACAAAATGCAAACCATGGTAGATTATGCTCTACCTGCAATTCAGATAATCGCTCCACGTTAGTAATACAAACACATAGTAAATACGTAATACTAATGCTTCTACGTTATAATGCAGATGGTACCAAAAACAACTGCAAGCTGACTGGATTCACACATGGTCAAATATCACTTGGTAAGAAAACCTTCACAACAATAGGTATAATCTACCACGCAGGAGCCACAACCAATTCAGGGCACTACACTGCATACATAAAAAAGAAATGTGGATGGTTTGAATGTAATGATAGTACCATTACTCTAAAGCAGAGATTACCAGCAAATCTTACAAACGCTTATTTGATGTTCTTAAAACCAAAATTTGATAAATAAACTGTATTTAAACCTTTCAGTATATTTGTGTTACAAAAATATAAACTGTTAGAATACTACAAAACCTATCGAACTGCTCAAATATTCTACAACAACTAATCAGATAAATGAATACCACTAAATTAGACCAATAAATACACAGTTAGAATACGCCAATTGGTATCTAACTGTCCCAAAATTATAAATGTGTGTTAAAGTAATATAAACTGTTAGAATACTCCAAAAGCTATCTAACACTCAAAGATTCTACAACAACTAATCAGATAAATGAATACCACTAAATTAGGCCAAAAAATACACAGTTAGAATACGCCAATTGGTATCTAACTGTCCCAAAATTTAACAATATCCAAATAGGTAAATGAAAACCACTACTATATATTAAAAAAATAGACAGTTAGAATACGCCAATTGGTATCTAACTGCTCCAAAATTTTATAATATCAAAACAAATGAAGAATCTGTTACTGTTCCAAAAGAAATACAACAAAGCAAAGTATAAAGCATTAGCCAGAAACAACAAGTGAACACTGAAAACAAACAAACAAATAAACTGTAGCATAACAGAAAAAGGTTTTTTTTCAAATCCAACATGGATTTTTTTTTCTCCCACAGACCCAATGATTTTAGCAACAAATACAGAAACTGAGCAAATTGCACAGTACTCTGATTTGTACTCTACTAAATATGAGGGTCGAAAAAAAATAAAAGTATATTGCTTATACAATGTAATAAGTCATTACAAAATACTAATACTAACATGCTATTTTCTTTTATCACAGAAATGAAGAAAAAAAACATGGACTCCCATTACTAGACCAAACAGTAAGTATACAATAATAAGGACAACCATAGCAGCACATCACATCCATAGTATCTAATACCTTTGTTCCTTATACATTTGTTTTTCACCCAAACTTATAAACAAATATGAATGTGATATGCTGCAGTGGTTGTTGCCAAATGGCCATGCACCCAAGACTCTATGCCCTGGCAACAACCACCACAGCATATCACATCCATAGAGTCAAACATTTCAACTATGATCTATGGGAAACGTTTAATGTCCGCGAACAATGTGAGTGTTCTTATAACACTTTGAGCTTGCCAGCGAACAATACGGACACCGTTTTCAGGACACCCCCTACGAACATTTCAGAACAACGCGATAGTTCTTAGAACACTTTCAACTTAACAACGAACGATACGGACACCGTCCTAAGGACACCCCCTACGAACATTCCAGGACACTGGGAGTGTTCTCAAAAACGTCTTCAGAACACCCCATCTTGTTTATTTGCGAACATTTCAGGACACCGTGAGTGTTCTTAGGACACATTCAACTTGACAAAGAACAATACGGACAGCGTCCTCAGGACACCCCCTACGAACACTCCCCGGACACCGGGAGTGTTCTTAAAAGCGTCTTCAGAACACCACCATCTTGTTTATTTGCGAACATTTCAGGACACCGCGAGTGTTCTTAGGACACATTCAACTTGACAAAGAACAATACGGACAGCGTCCTCAGGACACCCCCTACGAACACTCCCCGGACACCGCGAGTGTTCTTAGAAGCGTCTTCAGAACACCCCCATTTTGTTTATTTGCGAACATTTCAGGACACCGCGAGTGTTCTTAGGACAGACTCAACTTGACAGAGAACAATAAGGACAGCCTCCTCAGGACACCCCCTACGAACACTCCCCGGACACCGCGAGTGTTCTTAGAAGCGTCTTCATAACACCCCCATTTTCTTTATTTGCAAACATTTCAGGACACCGCGCGTGTTCTTAGAACACATTCAACTTGACAGAGAACAATACGGACAGTGTCCTCAGTACACCACCTACGAACACTCCCCGGACACCGCGAGTGTTCTTAGAACAGTTTCACTTTGCTTGCGAACAAAACTGACACATTTTGCCTCCTTAGAACACCCCCTAGTCAGTTTATTTAGAAAATTTCAGAACACCCGTGATGTCCGCAAACAAATCGAACACAAAAAGAACGTCTAACACATAAAAAACACAACTTTCATCCTATCTCACACACTCCCACCCTCCCCAAACACTCCTACACACCAACACACTCTACAAAATACACATTTTGAACAAAGTTTCACCGCGCTGTCCGGGACATCCGCGAATCCAATATGGCGGGCGCTACCGAAAAATCTGACGCGCTTCACGCTCCACACCGTCCAATTAGCGAACACTTTGCATGTCCGCGAACATCACGCAAGACGATTGGCCAATCAGGACACTTTCCGCGGAGCGAACAGGGAAGTGTATCCGCAAACCGAACACAGATATCACTAATTTTATTTAACCTACTTTTTGGTCATTTTAAAAAAAAACTACTGGACGAATTTTAACCAAATTTGCAAAAGCACGCTTTCGGGACCAATCCGCTGATCCTGGTCCAAATTTGGTGGAAATCCGTCCAGCGGTTTGGGCTGTAGACGCGAGCAACATTTTTTTCCCATTCACTCTATGGAAAGTGACTATAATGTATACAAATATAAGCATATAGAGGGAAGGTAGAGTAATAAAAACAAAAACTATGACAAAGTGCTGATACCATAATGATTATCTTCATGCACAGAAAGGATTCCTCTCTTTCAAGCCTGTATCTTCTGCTACGTACATGTTTCATATATGATGTGACAGGAACCCAAGTCTACAAATATAGTACCTTTTCAACTTTTACTTCCTGACTGTTACTGCAGAAAACTATGTGGCTTCGATATGTCAGTAAAGGATAAAAAGGGAAAGCCAGCCATGTGATGTCATCAGTTATGTCATCAATGACATTTGTGATGTCATCTTCGATGTCCTGGGTGTTAGTGTTAGCAGTGCACGGTGGCGCGAGTTATGGTTGCTTATGTTACCATAACTGGCGAATTTCAAGGGTTTTTCGGTTTTACTTGGAACCATAACGTCCCTTTAGCAAAGTTTTTTCACTGAATTTCATAGGTTTTTAGTAACACAACTTAACCATAATATCCCTGACATGTAACATAGAACATACTAACCCCCTCGTAGTGATTTTCATGTCTGCGGACTACCGCCATGTCCGCGGACACATCGAAAATCTGAGCGTGGTGAATGTAAATTTAAATATTGTGCCCCATTTCCCCTTTGAAGTTGGCTCTGAAAAGAGCCGTTTTTTTTTTACAGATGCTTGACAGACACCTGTTATTTTATATTTTTTTTCTTGTTTTTTTTTCTTACTTTACTCCTAAAATCTTCACATAACCTTCTCCAAAGCAACCCTTACATTCCAAAATAAAAAGGCATTTCCGGTAAAAGATAAAGAAATGCCATCTTCTTCAAAATTAACAGCATTACTGGCATCAATATTCTCATTGTTACAGAAGAACATACCAGCTCTAAGCATGAAGGCACACATGCCTCGGTTGATGACACACCTAGCAATGTTTTGCTGAGGACAAAAAACTGAACTATTGTCCCATATTGCCCTAGGGAGTAATCCAGAAAAAATTACTTTCGCATTTGGAAGGGTCTTCACTACGGCTTGAACCAAGCATTCCAAATCAGCCAACAAAGTTGGGGCACTGACGTTGCCCAAATGAAAAGCACCATAGTGCAAAACTACCACATGCGGACTGTTCATCGTGGCCATATCCGCACAAACTTGTACAATTCCCTGTACATTGCAATCAGGCACAGTGCTCCACACTACCTCCACTCCTTTGACATCAAAGTTCTTTGCAACATGCCTGCATTCAGCGTGCTGCTGTAAACCATACACAAACATATCTCCGAGCACCAACACCCTGACTTTCTCCACTTCTGCCATCTTCACCACACACAGTCTCTTTCAACACAAATCCACAACCTCGACATCTGATTGGCTGATCCGTACAGTCTTCTTTCCATGTTGGATTTCCTGGAAAATCCTGGATTTACCACGCCCTGTCCACGAACAGCCACGGTGTCCGCGGACGGCGTCCTCTTTACTCTCTGTACCATTCCCTCATTGCATACAGCTAAGCAATCACATAATACGAATAACGTCCTCAGAACACCCCCATTTTGTGAATTTTCCAACATTTCAGGACAATTATCATTTCATTATTATATATATTAACATTACAAATATTATACTTTTATCTTGTACTCTGCACACAATGCTATTTTTCTCCATTAGCAGCTCAGTATACTACACAGAATCTCATAATACAATGCTATTTATTGATATAAATGCATCGTGCAAAGCACTAATAACGGTATGATATTTATTGCAATATCCTTGACCCTTTTTTCGGAACATTATAATGAAAATCCCTAGTACACAAATTCCATGAAAAGTACATACACATGTGATGTCATCAATGATTTCATCAATGACATTTGCGATGTCATCTTTGATGTCCTGGGTGTTAGTCTTAGCAGTGCATGGTGTTGGCGCGAGTTATTTTTCATAGCTTACCATAACTTGCCAGTTTCAGGGGTCTTTCGGCTGTACTTAGAACCATAACGTCCTTTAAACAAACTTTTTTTAATATCACGCAAACAATATACAAACATGGCGTGCAAAAACCAACTTCTACAGATGGCTTTACACAGAATGTTGCAAAGTAAGAATTTATGCTCGTTCACAGTGAAGGTCAGCTGCGTCATCTTTTTCTCGGGTCCCGGAGAGGCTCACGAAGCAGACTATAAGGTTGTATTGTGTTTTGACCTTCACAGACAGAGATTGTGATGAAAGACTTCTCTTGAAGGAGTGTTGCTAAAACGTAAGAGAAGATAAAGATGAAATTTCTGAAACGAAACCACTTTTACATATTATATCACTATGCGAAAGATCGTTGGCACACGCGGAGTCGTATTTTCGGACTGCACCACTCGTAGACAATGGAAATTGCAATTGTACTGTAAGTAACCCTTTACATTACTTTATACCAAATATAATTACAATAGCGTAGCATTAAAGACCGCTGAAGTTGAACTTGTTCGTTGAAAGTGGCATAATGTTTTCTACCACGTACTATCACCGCCGATTTGATCCCCTGTCATTTAGAGGGCTCTGAAAAAGACAGACGACACAGAGTGGGTTAATAGAAATAATGTAACCGGTCTATAGGCGGTCAAACGCTCTACTCGCTGTGCCAATTTACTGTAGCCTGTCAAGTGGCACAGCGAGTACAGCGCTCGCTTTGACATCCGTGCACAGCTTGCTAACCCAAGTCAGAATCCAGGCAAGCCCATGTAGCGGTAGCGGCCATGTAGTTATGGTTAAGTTGCTAAACCCATAGGAAGAGCACTTTTTTGGGTGGCTTATAACTTCGCTCTCCGTGGACGAATCTTCACCAAACTTTGCAAAAAAGGTATATGGCCCATTTTGAATTCGTTTGCAAAGTATGGTGTGGTTTGGTCCTGGGGGGGCAAAGTTATAGGGGTACCCAACATTTCTTCTTTCCCCATAGACTGAATGGAGAAAACATTTCTGCCATGCCTACTGCCCAAACCGATGGACAGATTTTCACCAAATTTGTGGCAGGAGTGGCGGCTTGGTCCCGAAAGCGTGCTATTGTAAATTTGGTGAAAATCCATCCTGTAGTTCTTTTTTAAAATGACCAAAAATGTAGTTCTAAAAAAATTAGTGATATCTATGTCCGCTCCGCGGACACACTTCCCTGTTCGCTCCGCTGACAGGACACCAATTAGATAATCAGCTTGCATCAAGTCCACGTACACAATGTATTCTTTGATTAGCTGGGATGAAGCGTGAGGTGCATCACATTGTTTCGATGCGCCCGCCATATTGGATCCACGGATATCCGCGGACAGCGCAGCGTGGAAGTGAGCATAAATCTAATTATGGGGAGTGTGTTGGTGTGTAGGAGTGCTGGGAGAGGGTGGGGGAGTAAGAGATGGGTCAAATGCTGTATTTGTTTAGGTAGGAGAAGTCTGTGATGTGTTTGCGGTGTCCACAGTCACCGCGACATACTAAACACTGGGCACACTACTGGCTATTTTAGTTTAGTATGATGTTGGTTTTGGGTCTTTAGAAGAGCATTGGGTGAAGAGGGTATGTATTGAAGAGTTTGTACTTTGATTGTAATCATTTTTTAGAATGTTAATTGAAGTGGATAGGTTTTGAGATGGATGCATTATGTTTTTGGGTTGTGGTCATTTGGTAGGAGTTTGTTTCTATAGGTGTGTTATGCTGCAGTGGTTGTGGCCATGCCCTAGAGTCTTGGGTGCATGGCCGAAGTGCCGTCGGCTTTCATTTAGATCAGCAGGAGGAATTGAATATGTGTATGGTTTTTGATTTGGAAGTAGTGGTAGTATTGTTGCAATTAGATAGTGGTTGGTGTATTCTATTTGTTTATTTGTTTTTCCATTTTAGTGGTATTTGTCTATCTGTTGGCTTGTTGCAGATTTTTGGGGCAGTTAGATACCTGTTGGTGTATTCTAACTGGTCCTAGTTTTGAAGTTCAAGTTTTGTTTATGTTCATACACAGATTAGTTATAACATTTTGGTTTTAAGAATATAAAGTAAGCGTTTACAAGATTTTCTGGTAATCTTTGTTTTAGAGTAATGTTAGTATCATTACATTTCAACAATCCACAATTCTTTTTTATATATGCAGTGTAGTGACCTGCATTGGTTGTGGATCCTGCGTGGTAGGCTATACTTATTGTTGTGAAGGTTTTCTTACCAAGTGATACTTGACCAGGTGTGAATACAGTTAGCTTGCAGTTGTTTTTGGTACCATCTGCATTATAACGTAAAAGAATTACAGTTACATCTTTACTATGTGTCTGTATTTGTAAGGTGGAGCGATTATCGGAATTGCAGGTAGTACATACTCTGCCATGGTTTGCATTTTGTACTAGTTGCTGAAATGGAATGGATTTGCAGTTAGGTATGGATACATACATGAAGCATTTATTAGGAACTCCTTCTTGTACTACATGCCTCCAAAGAGTGCATGTGTGTTTCCACATGTATGAAATCTGGAAGATTTAATTTATAGGTATGTTTTTGTTTTCTACTACTTGTAGTACATACATTAGAAATTCTTGTGGATCTTCTTGTGAGTTTATAGTGAATTTGACCATTCCAGCACAGTAGTCCAATTCCAGCCTTATTCCAGAAACACTGTAAGTTTTGTTAGGAGAGTTGGTTGTATTTCTATGAAGGACTAACATGTGCAAACACAATTGGTCTGTACCGTGTAAGTAAATGTTGTCAATAATTGGTGGCAATTGGAATACAATATTTATTGCTACATTTGCGTAGCAATTTACACCAGTTGTATTTGAAAATCTGGATGAACATGCCAGTCCTGTGACCAAGTCATTTGTTTGGAGTGTGCGTTGCTTCTTAGAAGAAGTAGTTGAGTTACTTTGAGCAGTAGAATCTTCTTTGGTAGTGGTCCTTGATGGTAGTTTTCTTTTACAACGTTTTGCTTTTTGCAGAACAGGATAGGTTTTTAGATGGAGGGTGTAGAGTGAACACAGTCTATTGTATTCTAGAATGCCAGAAATATCAGCATTTACTTTACTTGCATCAAAGTTGATTAGAAATAGTCTGTCAAGTGTACGTAAGTGGGATAGTGCTACATAGCTCATGCCTTCTTTAAAGACTGCACTACCAATATCTATCAATGCTTTATCTAGACCATGCGATTTGTGAATGGTGACTGCGTATGCTAGAGTTAGAGAACATTTTTCTCTGCGTACATACATGTCTTTCAAAAGAAGGAAGCAGGCTCATGAGCATCCTATCCTTTTAACTTCAGATAGTTGATCAAAGAGAATATTGGAAATTGAATGTTGTTATCATGTGGGTAGGTTTGAAAGGCAACAACTGTACCAAGTGCTCCATTAACTAGTCCTTGGTCCACATCAAGGTTACGTTTAAGAATTACTCTACAGTTTAAAGATAATTTTAATATTTTCTACAAACCAGCTGTGTTAGAGATAGAGCTTTCCAAGGTGGTTAGTCTTGTTGTGGCTTGTTGACACATGGGTAGTTTCATACCATGTATGTCCAGTTTGTCTGTGGAGCCAATTTGAACTATTGGTTGCATTTCTTTTTTTAACATTGTTTCATTAAATTTTGAACAGCTTGCAAGAGTTGGCATCAAGGACATACAATTGACATTTCTGTGTGCTAATTTTTCCTTGACATCAGTAGCAGATGAGTTATGGTCATAGAGTGCATGGATGTGCCTGGTTTTTAATATAGATTGTGCTTCTTGAGATAGTACACCAACCCTAATACTGTTGTGTCTTGACTGTCGCGTAGCCGAAGAGTCCTCTGTCCACAACTGCCGCACAGAGAGAATCAAAGTCACTCTCTGTACAGCCTTTGAGGCCACAGGTGGGAGATGTTCTTCCGGAACTGCGGTACTCGTGGAACCCCGAACCACTGTAAAGGAAACACCGGTTAAGTGTCAAGCCAAAACAGAATCAACAACCAATCAACAAGTAAGTGGAACGGTTTTACCAAAGGGTGTCTGTGGAGTGGTGGTTGTACCTATGGGGAAGGTTCCGAGACCCAGCAAGGCTGTTCTTTCAGTATGTAACTATCCCAGCAACGTTGCAAGTGCCAGGCCCACCTGATGCCAGTATCCGCACAAGAAGGGCGGAACATAGTAGGAGTCCGTGAAGCAGTCCGTGGTCGTAACAATGATCCAAAAGCAAGTACCAAAGCCAAGGGTTATCCGTTGCCAGTCCGTGAAACAAATCCGAGGTCAAGATCCAAAAGGGGTGAGACAAAAGGTATGTAGCGCCGTACAGGAATCCGAAGAAACAGCTGTGAAGCACCAAAGCACCGCAACAGAGCCGTTTAAATACTGGCGCTGCTATTTCCTCCCGGTCACATGACCCGCGAGCGCCTCACGTGAGTGTAGTCCAGAAACATGTGAGCGGAAGGCGGCGGTCATGTGACGCGGAAGAAGCCGGTCTAGCAGTCGCCACGGAAGACGCCAAAGGGGTAGACGTCTCCGCGGGCAAACAGCATGCCGACCCAAGCTTTGTGGCAATTGGCGCCGTGGCAACTGGGGCGAAGAGAGAACCTGTGAGTCCCGGAACCTGGCAAGAGGGCGAGGGGTGTTCGGGGCACAGGGATGAGGAATGGGACCCCCAGAGGGACGAGTAGAATGCGTGACAGAGCCCCCCCAAAGGCCCACAACCCGTGGGCACGAGGGATGGTCCCTATGGAACCGTGCCACCAAACGGGGAGCCTGGACATCAGTAGCCGGGACCCAGGACCGCTCCTCTGGGCCATACCCGGACCAATCTACAAGGTACTGGAGACACCCCCTAGAGACACGGGAACCCAGAATGGCAGAGACCTCAAAAACATCCGGAGATGATAGAGACACCGGGGCCACAGGAGAGCGAAGCCGTGTGGGAGCGGGACAGGGCTTGAGCAGAGAAACGTGGAAAACAGGGTGAAGCCACCAGGAACCCGGGAGAGCAAGTCGATAAGACACAGGGTTGATAACACGAATAACCGTATAGGGACCCACAAAGCGAGGTAGAAGCTTGCGACAACCCACCAAGTGCAGATGTCGGGTGGATAACCAAACGCGGGATCCCACAGTATACAACGGGGCCATCACCCGTTTCCTGTCCGACTGCGCCTTCATGGACGCCTGGGCCTCGACAAGATGAGTCGACTCCTGAGCGTGGACGGAGGCCAGGTCCCTAACACATGCAAGGGCAGCTGGATTGGCAGAAGTAGGCAAATCCGTGAAGGGCAGAACACGAGGGTGCTGACCATAAAATACGTAGAACGGGGAGAAACCAGTGGAAGAATGGACAGCGTTGTTGTACGCGAATTCCGCAAGATACAATACGCTCAACCAGGAAGACTGCAGCTGTAGGGTCAGACAACGTAAGTACTGCTCCAGCGTCTGGTTCAGTCGCTCGGTGTAACCGTCCGTCTCAGGGTGATATGCTGAGGAGAAGCGGACGTCCATCCCGAGCAACATAGTCAGGGCCCGCCAGAAACACGAGGTGAATTGCGAACCCCTGTCCGAGACGAGAACCGAGGGAAGCCCAAAAAGACAAAAGACATTCTCGAAGAACAAACGGGCCAGTGTAGGCGCCGAGGGGATGCCCTTACAAGGGATAAAATGAGCCATCTTAGAAAAGGAATCAATGACCACCCACAAGGTATCGAAGCCCCGGATCCGGGGTAGGTCAGTGATGAAATCCATGGTCAAGGTGTGCCACGGTTTGGGAGGGACAGGTAAAGGAAGCAAGAGACCCACAGGGCGACCCCTACGGTGCTTACACTGTGCGCAAACCGCACATGCGTTGACGTAAGATTCAACATCCTTTCTCATAGACGACCACCGCCACCACCTTCTCAGCAGCGCCAAAGTGCGTTTCTGACCAGGATGACCATGAACCGGGGCGTCGTGAGACCATTCCAAGGCCATATTGCGGGTGTCTACCGTGGGCATGAATAGACGATCAGAAACAAAGGGGAGACCATCGTGAACCACCAAATCCCAATCGGACAACTGGCCTGGGTGTGAAGTAACCCAATCCCGTATCGCGTCAAGTAAGGGCAGGGTTGGAGTACACAAACAAACCACCTTGCCGACGTCCAGAAGGGTGTCTGGAAACGTCGGCAAGGCCACCCCCCCAGGGGAACGCGATAAGGCATCGGCTTTGCCATGGGTATTACCCAGGCGATGTTTGATCACAAAGTCGAAGGCCGCAAAGAAGAGATGCCACCTGACCTGCCTGCTGTTGATACACTTCAGAGATGCCAGGTCTTGTAAGTTCTGGTGATCGGAATAAACCGTGACACAGTGCTTAGCACCCAAGAGGTGATGCCTCCAAACGCGGAATGCGTCCATGACCGCCAGTAGTTCCTTTTCGGTCACGGTATAGTGGGATTTGGCATCTGTGAATTTATGGGAATGGAAGGCCACAGGGTGAAGGCGACCAGAGGTAGGGCAAGTCTGTGACAATACAGCACCTAGGGCAAAGGATGAGGCATGAGCTTCCACTATGAATGGCAGTTCTGGGTCTGGGTGCAAGATGGGGGCAGTAGTGAATGCTGTCTTTAAAGCCTCGAAGCCTTGATGTGTGTCCGTCCATAGAAAAGGTGTGCGAGGGCTAGTCAAGGAAGTGAGGGGAGCCACCAAAGAAGAAAACCCAGAGATAAATCGCCTGTAAAAGTTAGCGAAACCAAGGAAAGACTGGAGCGCCTTCAAAGAATCGGGGACCGGCCAATCCAGCACAGCGCGAACCTTGGAATTGTTCATGGCTAGCCCTCCAGACAAGATGTGAAAACCAAGAAACTCTACGGAGTCGGCATGGAACTGGCACTCCTCGGGTTTGGCAAACAAGGAGTACGTCCGTAGACGAGACAACACTTCCCTGACGTGCTGTACGTGGTCCTTCATGGTCTGGGAGAATATCAGGATGTCATCCAAGTAGACCACCACAAAAACGTTCAGGACGTCAGAGAAGATGTCGTTCATGAACCTCTGGAACGTGGCCGGACATGACCGTATACTCATACAAGCCATAGCGAGTACAAAAAGCGGTCTTCCGTTCGTCCCCGGAACGCACATGAACCAGATTGTAGGCACCGCGGAGGTCTAATTTGGTAAAGACAGTGGCATGTGTGAGACGGTCCAAGAGGGGCGTGATTAGTGGAATGGGGTAGCGGTCTTTCTTGGTGATGGCATTGAGTCTGCGGTAGTCCACACAAGGCCGTAAGTCACCCTCCTTCTTAGGAACGAAGAAAATGGGACTCCCCGCCGGGGATGTAGAAGGACGTATCTGGCCCAGACGGAGGGACTTTTGAATGTACTCCTTGAGGGCTAGATCTTCAGTAGGAGACAGGGAGTAGATACGACCTGTGGGGATAGTGCTGTCCGGAACCAGATCTATCGGGCAGTCGTACGGGCGATGTGGCGGTAGAACTTCTGATGAACCATGGTCGAACACTTCCAGATAGTCTTGGTATTGGGCCGGAATGAGTGTGGAGACCAGTCCAACCGTGTGGTGTTCTGTGGAGGGGACAACAGGATCCTCTAGAGATAATTGAGCCATGACCCCCAATGCTTGAGCGGGTGTCTCAATACTGGTGGCTGCGGTTAGACAGAAATGTTGACAGAGATCGGATTCGAAATGCACCGAACCCTCTTTCCAGTCAATTAAGGGGTTGTGCTCCCGTAGCCAGGGTATTCCCAATATTACACCGAACTGGGGCATTGAGATGAGATCGAAACTCAGGGTCTCCCTGTGTATAGCCTGTATGGTCAAGAGCATCAGGGCGGTCTGCTGTTTGATTGGTCCGGAAACCAGAGCAGTCCCATCCACTGCCTGTACTGGTTCCGGCCGGGTTTTGGCTAGAAGAGGTAGGTTCAGGGTTTGGGCCAGTGTGATGTCCATATAATTACCTGTAGCCCCGGAATCTATGATAATCGTAACTGGGTGTGAGATGTCAGGTGTGGGTTGTAGAATGGCCTGCACATATATGGGTCTGATGCGACTGAAAGCAAACACAGGATTCGGGGTATGACAAGGAGCGCTCAACCCCGTCCCCGAGTTTAGGGTCGAGCACTCCGAAAACCCGATGGTTTCAGCTTGGGGTGACGGGGACAATCCTTCACGTAATGGCCAAGTAGACCACAATAATAGCAAGCATTGTCCACCCTCCAACGTTCCCTTTCTACAGGTGTGATCGGGCTCCTGATGCCCCCGATTTGCATGGGTTCGGAACTGGTATTTGAGGGGGCCGAGGTGGAAGGGGATGGGGCAGTGGTGTGCATGAAACCGGCCTCAGCCCTACGTTCAGAACGTCTGGCGTCCAATTGCAGAGTTAAATCGACTAGATCATGGTAAGAGGTCGGTAAGGAGGGAACAACCGCAAGGGCATCCTTCATGGAGTTATTTAAGCCGCGATAATACACAACGGCTTTTTTGGATTCAGGCCAGGAAGTCTCGGCTGCAAGCTGATTGAACTTAGTAATGTATTCGATTAAAGACCCCCTACCCTGCCCCAGGAGAAGGAGTTCCAGGTCTCGGGACTGGACTTTATGGCACGTATCGAACACTCGGGACATCTCAGTGACCAACAGATCAAAATCGTAAAGGGCTGGGTTGTCGTTTTCCAGGAGTGGATTGGCCCAGGCAGCAGCAGTGCCTGCTAAATGAGAAAGAGTAAAGGCTGCCTTAGAGGTGGAGTCTGGAAAAGCCATGGGTCTACACAAAAAAGGCAACTTTCATTGATTCAGGAAGGTTCTGAATTTGCCGGGATCCCCATGATACCTCTCAGGGGCAGCCAAAGGAAAAGGAGAGGGCAATACTACGGGGATAGGGTTAGGAATCGGTGGTACAGGAGGTTGTACGGGCGGGGGGCCTGGTGGGGTATCCCCAAATTCAGCATCTGAGGGTAGAGGATGTCTAGCACTCTGCATGGTATCCAAGCGTTGGTGAATGGCTGTATTTGCTGCGGCCATGTCCGCACGTAACACGGTTATGGCCTGAACCATAGTGGTCAAGGGGTCATCCGCAGCTCCCTCCATAGCTACACGACAGGATGGCTTCACAGTCTCTTGTGTCTTGACTGTCATGTAGCCGAAAAGTCCTCTGTCCACAAGTGCCGCACAGAGAGAATCAAAGTCACTCTCTGTACAGCCTTTGACGCCACAGGTGGGAGATGTTCTTCCGGAACTGCGGTACTCGTGGAACCCCGAACCACTGTAAAGGAAACACCGGTTAAGTGTCAAGCCAAAACAGAATCAACAACCAATCAACAAGTAATTGGAACGGTCTTACCAAAGGGTGTCTGTGGAGTGGCGGTTGTACCTATGGGGAAGGTTCCGAGACCCAGCAAGGCTGTTCTTTCAGTATGTAACTATCCCAGCAACGTTGCAAGTGCCAGGCCCACCTGATGCCAGAATCCGCACAAGAAGGGCAGAACGTAGTAGGAGTCCGTGAAGCAGTCCGTGGTGTAACAATGATCCAAAAGCAAGTACCAAAGCCAAGGGTTATCCGTTGCCAGTCTGTGAAACAAATCCGAGGTCAAGATCCAAAAGGGGTGAGACAAAAGGTATGTAGCGCCGTACTGGAATCCGAAGAAACAGCTGTGAAGCACCGAAGCACCGCAACAGAGCCATTTAAATACTGGCGCTGCTATTTCCTCCCTGTCACATGACCCGCGAGCGCATCACGTGAGTGTAGTCCAGAAACACGTGAGCGGAAGGTGGCGGTCATGTGACGCGGAAGAAGCCGGTCTAGCAGTCGCCACGGAAGACGCCAAAGTGGTAGACGTCTCCGCGGTCAAACAGCATGCCGACCCAAGCTTTGTGGCAATCGGCGCCGTGGCAACTGGGGCAAAGAGAGAACCTGTGAGTCCCGGAACCGGGCAAGAGGGCGAGGGGTGTTCGGGGCACGGGGATGAGGAATGGGACCCCCAGAGGGACGAGTAGAATGCGTGACGAATACTTTTAAAAATGTTGGCTTACGTGAGGTCTGCAGACTGATGCATATTTTCAGTTACCTCTCCATATTGGAAATGTTGCCAAAGGTTGACATTTCATATGCTGCAAAGAGTTTTACAGCACAGTTTATGCCCTAAGGTTTTAAAAAACAGTTCACCTTTCACTGGTGTTAATTGAAGAAGATCTCCGAAAACAATAAAGAGCTCTTTGTAGTCTGTTTTGAGGACCTCTTGTAATCTAAGGTGAATCAAAGCCAACATTAGGTTGGAGACCATGCTCACCTCATCTATTAGCAGCATTTTCATTTGTTTGAAAACTCTGCGTAGTTCCATTGCAGCTTCCGTAGAAAAATTGTAATAGTCTAATTTGTTTTGGTGTTCTACTGGAAGGAGTAGTAATCGGTGTAAAGTGACACCGCCTACATTGTAGGCAGCTAAACCAGTGGGGACAGTTACAACAGCTGACAGTTTGTTGTTTGTCAATTGTTGGAGGAACTTGCTGATGATTTTGATTAAGAATGTTTTGCCTGAACCAGCTTGACCACTCATGTATAGCGGTATAGGTTTGTTGTCTTGGCAGGTACAGTTTTTATTTTCATGTTGCACACCATGTTCAATTTGTTTTGTTACTTCTTGGAAAATGCTATGCTGCTCATTGTTCAGTTGTGATTTCAGTACAGCAAAGTCTTATGTAGATTGCTCATACTGACACATGGTGTGTTTTACTGCTGTCATGGCTAATTCTGCCTCATTTGCTATTAGTGGCAAGGGATTGGTCAATAGGTTTACTGGGTGTGATGTGTGAGCAGAGACTTTGTCAGAAAGTCTTTTTCCTGAGAGGAGAGCAGATAGCTATGGTTGTGTGTTTCAGAAAGCAGATTGTCTAGATTTTGAGAGATTTGTGGATACATTGATTGGAGGTGCATGCAGATCACTGTGGAGTGGCTGTACCTCTTGGATTCCCTCATGTAGAATAGCTTATAATGCTGCTTATGCACAAACTTCGAGCAACAGTTTGCCCTCACAATCCAAGTAACAAGTAAGTGTACTCTAGTTGTGATGTCACTTAGGCCACTACCATTTCATGGTTGACTCCTATATTGTCTTAACTTCGATCTATGAATGCCAAACGAATGTAGTCTTTCAATTCTATACATCACTCGTAATTTGGGGAAATCATAGTGGTCTCCTTATGTTCATTTCATGTACAGCCATGAAGCAATATTTCTTTCTGTCCCCAAATGTAATGGAATGCATTGTCGTTCAATATTGTACAGTGTCTAAGTAACATGTGTACTGGCAACAATGCCATTGGATACTACATTTGTCATTGTCAACTAAGGTTTAATACATTTATCTTGTTCATTTAAAAACAGTTTGTATCTTTCTCTTTCACATGTGGTACAGGCTGGAGGCCTATCGTTCGTTTACATGGTGGTTTCATGGGAGGCTTGGACACTGCGTTCGATGAGTAATACCTGACTGTGTCGTTGGTGCCATTAGAGAAACTTTCCCCAGTGGCAGCGGTCAGTTCAGGGGATTGTCCCTCACTGTGCTGCAACCAGAACTTTATAATGTGTAGTACATTTGTGCTATCAAAATCAGCAACAAAATAAAGCACAATGGAACTTTCATCAATGGTTGTTTCCATTTTTCAGTGAATCAAGTGTGTCTCCATTCAGCAGTGTTCCGGCCCTTGCCGCATTCTGTGGTTGTGTCTCTGACTCAGTAATTTTTTGTCAATCTGTCAAACTAAGAATGTATTAATTTAATCTTCCTCTGAGTGCACTGTCCTGTGTGTGTCAGGGCCAAACCATGACTTGTATTTGTTCAACCATCTCAACAAGTTTTCCCCGCTGCTGCAAAATTACTGCTTGTTCAACCTTGTGCCCCTCCAAAGCTATTCTTTTCATGTACCAGAAGTGTGACCCTTCCTTGCTGAGCACCCCAGAGTTCCTCCCAATAAAACAAGACCCGAGTTACAGTATATTCTGCCCTAAACTAACAAGTGTCACTCCACCTCCTTTCTAGCTCTGGTGTGCCAGACCTGTCAGCTATCAATTCCGACCCCTGCTGGTTGCCTCAGGGGCAAGACTCCCACACCCTTCACCTCGCTAGTGAA